>NC_090406.1:48727841-49350325 GCF_036365525.1 Heterodontus francisci
CACTATTCGTTACAATTCCCCAACACCACTACTCCTTACAATTCGAGAACACCACTACTCCTTACAATTCGAGAACACCACTACTCCTTGCAATTCATTAACACCATTATACTTTACAATTCTATAACACCAATATTCCTTAAAATTCTATAACACCACGACCCCTTACAATTATATAACACCACTATTCCTTGCAATTCTACAACACCACTACTCCTGACAATTCATAACTCCACTATTCCTTACAATTCTAGAAAACCACTCCTCACAATTCTATAACACCACTACTTCTTACAATTCGATAACACCACTACTCCTTACAATTCTATCATGCCTCTACTCCTTACAAATCTATAACACCACTACTCCTTACAATTCAAGAACACCACTACTCCTTACAATTCTCTAACACCACTACTCCTTACAATTCTATAACACAACTATTCTTTCCAATTCTATAACACCACTATTCCTTAAAATTCTATAACACCACGACCCCTTACAATTCTATAACACCACTATTCCTTACAATTCTATATCACCACTACTCCTGACAATTCTATAACTCCACTATTCCTTACAATTCTAGAACACCACTGCTCACAATTCTATAACACCATGACCCCTTACAATTCTATAACACCACGACCCCTTACAATTCTATAACCCCACTATTCCTTACAATTCTAGAACACCACTACTCCTTACAATTCTATCATGCCTCTACTCCTTACAATTCTATAACGCCGCTACTCCTTACAATTCCATAACACCACTACTCCTTACAATTCAAGAACACCACTACTCCTTAAAATTCTCTTACACCACTACTCCTTACAATTCTATAACACAACTATTCTTTCCAATTCTATAACACCACTACTCCTTATAATTCTATAACACCACTACTCCTTAAAATTCTATAACACCACTATTGCTTACATTTCTATAACACCACTATTCCTGACAATTCTATAACACCACTACTCCTTAGAATTCCATAACACCACTACTCCTTACTATTCTAAAACACCACTACACCTTAAGATTCTCTAACACCTCTACTAATTACAATTCTACAACACCACTACTCCTTACAATTCTATATCACCACTACTCCTTACAATTCTACAACACCACTACTCTTTACAATTCTATATCACCACTATTCCTTACAATTCTGTAACACCACTACTCCTTACAATTCGACAACACCACTACTCCTTACAATTCTACAACACCACTACTCCTTACAATTCTATATCACCACTATTCCTTACAATTCTGTAACACCACTACTCCTTACAATTCTACAACACCACTATTCCTTACAATTCCATAACACCACGACCCCTTACAATTCTATAACACCACTATTCCTTACAATTCTCTAACACCACTACTCCAGACAATTCATTAACTCCACTATTCCTTACAATTCCAGAACACCACTACTCACAATTCTATAACATCACTACTCCTTACAATTCGATAACACCACTACTCCTTACAATTCTATAATGCATCTACTCCTTACAATTCTATAACGCCACTACTCCTTACAATTTATAATACCAATATACCTTACAATTCCATAACACCGCTACTCCTGACAATTTATAACACCACTATTCGTTACAATTCTATAACACCACTATTCCTTACAATTCTATAGTACCACTATTCCTTACAATTCTCCAGTACCACTATTCCTTACATTTCCAGAACACCACTACTCCTTACAATTCTACATCACTACTCCTTATAATTCTATAACACCACTGCACCTTACGATTCTAGAACACAATTACTACTTCCAATTCTATAACACCACTATTCGTTACAATTCCCCAACACCACTACTCCTTACAATTCGAGAACACCACTGCTCCTTACAATTACATAACACCACTACTCCTTGCAATTCATTAACACCATTATACTTTACAATTCTTTAACACCAATATTCCTTAAAATTCTATAACACCACGACCCCTTACAATTCTATAACACCATTATTCCTTACAATTCTACAACACCACTGCTCCTGACAATTCATAACTCCACTATTCCTTACAATTCTGGAAAACCACTCCTCACAATTCTATAACACCACTACTCCTTACAATTCGATAACACCATTACTCCTTACAATTTATAACACCACGACTACTTACAATTGTATAACACCACTAGTCCTTACAATTCTATAACACCACTACTCCTTACAATTCTATAACACCACTACTCCTTACAATTCTATCACACCACTTCTCCTTACAATTCTAAAACACCACTACTCCTTCCAATTCTATAACACCACTACTCCTTACAATTCTATAACACCACTTCTCCTTACAATTCTAAAACACCACTACTCCTTCCAATTCTATAACACCACTACTCCTTACAATTCTATAACACAACAACTCCTTACAATTCTATAATACCACTATTCCTTACAATTCGATAACACAACTACTCCTTACAATTCAATAATACCACTACTCCTTACAATTCTAAAACACCACGACTCCTCACAATTCCATAACACCACTAGTCTTTACAATTCTATAACACCACGACTACTTACAATTGTATAACACCACTAGTCCTTACAATTCTATAACACCACTACTCCTTACAATTCTATAACACCACTACTCCTTACAATTCTATCACACCACTTCTCCTTACAATTCTAAAACACCACTACTCCTTCCAATTCTATAACACCACTACTCCTTACAATTCTATAACACAACAACTCCTTACAATTCTATAATACCACTATTCCTTACAATTCTATAACACCACTTCTCCTTACAATTCTTAAACACCACTATTCCTTACAATTCTATAACACCACTTCTGCTTATAATTCTATAACACCACTATTCCTTACAATTCTCTCACACCACTATTCCTTACAATTCCATAACAACACTACTCCTTCCAATTCCATAACACCACTACTCCTTACGATTCTATAACACCACTACTCCTTACGATTCTAGAGCACCATTACTCCTTACAATTCTATAATACCACTATTCCTTACAATTCCATAACAGCACTACTCCTTACAATTCCATAACACCACGACTCCTTACAATTCCATAACACCACTACTCTTATAATTCCATAACACCGCTACTCCTGAAAATTCCAAAACACCACTACTCCCTACAATTCTATAACACCACTACTCCTTCCAATTCTATAACACCACAATTCCTTACAATTCTATAACACCACTGCTCACAATGCTTTCGCACCACTACTCCTTACAATTCTATAACACCACTACTCCTTACAATTCTATAACACCACTACTTCTTACAATTCTGTAACACCGCGACTCCTTACAATTCTATATTACCACTACTCCTTACAATTCGAGAGCACCACGACTCCTTACAATTCCAAAACACCACTACTCCTTACAATTCTTTAACACCACTCCTCCTTACAATTCTATAACACCACTATTTCTTACAATTCTATAACACCACTCCTCCTTACAATTCTATCACACCACTATTTCTTACAATTGTATAACACCACTACTCCTTACAATTCTATAACACCACTGCTCCTTACAATTCTATCACACCACTTCTCCTTACAATTCTAAAACACCACTGCTCCTTCCAATTCTAAAACACCACTACTCCTTACAATTCTAAAACACCACTACTCCTTACAATTCTATAATACCACTATTCCTTACAATTCCAAAACACCACTTCTTCTTCCAATTCTTAAACACCACTATTCCTGACAATTCTATAACACCACTTCTCCTTACAATTCTAAAACACCACTACTCCTTACAATTCTATAACACCACTACTCCTTACAATTCAATAACACCACTACTCCTTACAATTCTATAACACCACTGCTCCTTACAATTCTTAAACACCACTTCTGCTTACAATTCTATAACACCACTACTCCTTGCAATTCAATAACACCTCTACTCCTTACAATTCTATCACACCACTCCTCCTTACAATTCAATAACACCACTACTCCTTACAATTCTATAACACCACTATTCCTTACAATTCTCTCACACCACTATTCCTTACAATTCCATCACACCATTACTCCTTACAATTCTATAATACCACTATTCCTTACAATTCTATAACACCACTTCTCCTTACAATTCTTAAACACCACTACTCCTTACAATTCTGAAACGCCACTACTCCTTACAATTCTATAACACCACTACTCCTTACAATTCTATAACGCCACTCCTCCTTTCAATTCTATAATACCACTACTCCTTACAATTCGAGAGCACCATGACTCCTTACAATTCTATAACACCACTACTCCTTACAATTCTCTAACACCACTACTCCTTACTATTCTATAACACCACTATTCCTTACAATTCTATAATGCCACTACTCCTTACAATTCGAGAGCACCACGAGTCCTTACAATTCTATCACACCACTACTACTTACAATTCTATAACACCAAAACTCCTGACAATTCCAAAACACCACTACACCTTACAATTCTATAACACCACTACTCCTTACAATTCTATAAAAGCACTGTTCCTTACAATTCGAGAGCAGCACGACTCCTTACAATTCTGAAACACCACTACTCCTTACAATTCTATAACACCACTACTCCTTACAATTCTATAATGCCACTACTCCTTACAATTCTATAATACCACTACTCCTTACAATTCGAGAGCACAATGACTCCTTACATTTCTATAACACCACTGCTCCTTACAATTCTATAACACCACTACTCCTTACAATTCTATAACACCACTACTCCTTACAATTCCATAACACCACTACTCCTTACAATTCTATAATACATCTACTCCTTACAATTCGAGAGCTCCACGACTGCTTACAATTCTGAAACACCACTACTCCTTACAATTCTATAACACCACTACTCCTTACAATTCCATAACACCACTACTCCTTACAATTCTACAATACATCTACTCCTTACAATTCGAGAGCTCCACGACTCCTTACAATTCTGAAACACCACTACTCCTTACAATTCTATAACGCCACGACACCTTACAATTCTATAATACCACTACTCCTTACAATTCGAGAGCACCATGACTCCTTACAATTCTATAACACCACTACTCCTTACAATTCTAAAACACCAGTACTCCTCACAATTCCATAACACCACTACTCTTTACAATTCTATAACACCACTACTCCTTACAATTCTATAACACCACTTCTCCTTACAATTCTAAAACACCACTACTCCTTACAATTCTAAAACACCACTACTCCTTACAATTCTGAAACACCACTACTCCTTACAATTCTATAACACCACTACTCCTTACAATTCTATAACGCCACTACACCTTACAATTCAATAATACCACTACTCCTTACTATTCGCGAGCACCACGACTACTTACAATTGTATAACACCACTACTCCTTACAATTCTATAACACCACTACTCCTTACAATTCTATAACACCACTACTCCTTACAATTCTATCACACCACTTCTCCTTACAATTCTAAAACACCACTACTCCTTCCAATTCTATAACACCACTACTCCTTACAATTCTACAACACCACAACTCCTTACAATTCTATAATACCACTATTCCTTACAATTCTATAACACCACTTCTCCTTACAATTCTTAAACACCACTATTCCTTACAATTCTATAACACCACTTCTCCTTAGAATTCTAAAACACCACTACACCTTACAATTCTATAACACCACTACTCCTTACAATTCAATAACACCACTACTCCTTACAATTCTATAACGCCACTACTCCTTACAATTCTTAAACACCACTTCTGCTTACAATTCTATAACACCACTATTCCTTACAATTCTCTCACACCACTATTCCTTACAATTCCATAACAACACTACTCCTTCCAATTCCATAACACCATTACTCCTCACAATTCTATAACACCACCACTCCTTACGATTCTAGAGCACCATTACTCCTTACAATTCTATAATACCACTATTCCTTACAATTCCATAACACCACTACTCCTTACAATTCTATAACACCACTATTCCTTACAATTCTCTCACACCACTATTCCTTACAATTCCATCACACCATTACTCCTTACAATTCTATAATACCACTATTCCTTACAATTCTATAACACCACTTCTCCTTACAATTCTTAAACACCACTATTCCTTACAATTCTATAACACCACTTCTCCTTACAATTCTAAAACACCATTACTCACAATGCTATAACACCACTACTCCTTACAATTCTATAATACCACTGCTCCTTACAATTCGAGAGCACCACTACTCCTTACAATTCTATAACACCACTACTCCTTGCAATTCAATAACACCACTACTCCTTACAATTCTGAAACGCCACTACTCCTTACAATTCCAGAACACCACTACTCCTAACAATTCGATAACGCCACTCCTCCTTTCAATTCTATAATACCACTACTCCTTACAATTCGAGAGCACCATGACTCCTTACAATTCGAGAGCACCATGACTCCTTACAATTCTCTAACACCACTACTCCTTACTATTCTATAACACCACTACTCCTTACAATTCTATAATGCCACTACTCCTTACAATTCGAGAGCACCACGAGTCCTTACAATTCTATCACACCACTACTACTTACAATTCTATAACACCAAAACTCCTGACAATTCCAAAACACCACTACACCTTACAATTCTATAACACCACTACTCCTTACAATTCTATAAAAGCACTGTTCCTTACAATTCGAGAGCAGCACGACTCCTTACAATTCTGAAACACCACTACTCCTTACAATTCTATAACACCACTACTCCTTACAATTCTATAATGCCACTGCTCCTTACAATTCTATAATACCACTACTCCTTACAATTCGAGAGCACAATGACTCCTTACATTTCTATAACACCACTGCTCCTTACAATTCTATAACACCACTACTCCTTACAATTCTATAACACCACTACTCCTTACAATTCCATAACACCACTACTCCTTACAATTCTATAATACATCTACTCCTTACAATTCGAGAGCTCCACGACTCCTTACAATTCTGAAACACCACTACTCTTTACAATTCTATAACACCACTACTCCTTACAATTCTAAAACACCACTACTCCTCACAATTCCATAACACCACTACTCTGTACAATTCTATAACACCACTACTCCTTACAATTCTGTAACACCACTTCTCCTTACAATTCTAAAACACCACTACTCCTGACAATTCTAAAACACCACTACTCCACACAATTCTGAAACACCACTACTCCTTACAATTCTATAACACCACTACTCCTTACAATTCTATAACGCCACTACACCTTACAATTCAATAATACCACTACTCCTTACTATTCGCGAGCACCACGACTACTTACAATTGTATAACACCACTACTCCTTACAATTCTATAACACCACTACTCCTTACAATTCGATAACACCACTACTCCTTACAATTCTATCACACCACTTCTCCTTACAATTCTAAAACACCACTACTCCTTCCAATTCTATAACACCACGACTCCTTACAATTCTGAAACACCACTACTCCTTACAATTCTATAACACCACTACTCCTTACAATTCTATAACGCCACTACACCTTACAATTCTATAATACCACTACTCCTTACAATTCGAGAGCACCACGACTCCTTACAATTCTATAACACCACTACTCCTTACAATTCTAAAACACCACTACTCCTTACAATTCTATAACACCACTATTCCTTACAATTCTCTCACACCACTATTCCTTACAATTCCATCACACCATTACTCCTTACAATTCTATAATACCACTATTCCTTACAATTCTATAACACCACTTCTCCTTACAATTCTTAAACACCACTATTCCTTACAATTCTATAACACCACTTCTCCTTACAATTCTAAAACACCATTACTCACAATGCTATAACACCACTACTCCTTACAATTCTATAATACCACTGCTCCTTACAATTCGAGAGCACCACTACTCCTTACAATTCTATAACACCACTACTCCTTGCAATTCAATAACACCACTACTCCTTACAATTCTGAAACGCCACTACTCCTTACAATTCCAGAACACCACTACTCCTAACAATTCGATAACGCCACTCCTCCTTTCAATTCTATAATACCACTACTCCTTACAATTCGAGAGCACCATGACTCCTTACAATTCTATAACACCACTACTCCTTACAATTCTCTAACACCACTACTCCTCACTATTCTATAACACCACTACTCCTTACAATTCTATAATGCCACTACTCCTTACAATTCGAGAGCACCACGAGTCCTTACAATTCTATCACACCACTACTACTTACAATTCTATAACACCAAAACTCCTGACAATTCCAAAACACCACTACACCTTACAATTCTATAACACCACTACTCCTTACAATTCTATAAAAGCACTGTTCCTTACAATTCGAGAGCAGCACGACTCCTTACAATTCTGAAACACCACTACTCCTTACAATTCTATACCACCACTACTCCTTACAATTCTATAATGCCACTGCTCCTTACAATTCTATAATACCACTACTCCTTACAATTCGAGAGCACAATGACTCCTTACATTTCTATAACACCACTGCTCCTTACAATTCTATAACACCACTACTCCTTACAATTCTATAACACCACTACTCCTTACAATTCCATAACACCACTACTCCTTACAATTCTATAATACATCTACTCCTTACAATTCGAGAGCTCCACGACTCCTTACAATTCTGAAACACCACTACTCCTTACAATTCTATAACACCACTACTCCTTACAATTCTATAACGCCACTACACCTTACAATTCTATAATACCACTACTCCTTACAATTCTTAAACACCACGACTCCTTACAATTCTATAACACCACTACTCCTTACAATTCTAAAACACCACTCCTCCTTACAATTCTATAACACCACTCCTCCTTACAATTCTATAACACCACTATTTCTTACAATTGTATAACACCACTACTCCTTACAATTCTATAACACCACTACTCCTTACAATTCTATCACACCACTACTCCTTACAATTCTAAAACACCACTACTCCTTACAATTCTATAACACCACTTCTCCTTACAATTCTTAAACACCACTTTTCCTTACAATTCTATAACACCACTTCTCCTTACAATTCTAAAACACCACTACTCCTTACAATTCTATAACACCACTACTCCTTACAATTCAATAACACCACTACTCCTTACAATTCTATAACGCCACTACACCTTACAATTCTTAAACACCACTTCTGCTTACAATTCTATAACACCACTACTCCTTACAATTCAATAAGACCACTACTCCTTACAATTCTATAACACCACTACTCCTTACAATTCAATAACACCACTACTCCTTCCAATTCTATAACACCACTATTCCTTACAATTCTCTCACACCACTGTTCCTTACAATTCCATAACACCATTCCTCCTTACAATTCTATAATACCACTATTCCTTACAATTCTACAACACCACTTCTCCTTGCAATTCTTAAACACCACTATTCCTTACAATTCTAAAACACCACTACTCCTTCCAATTCTATAACACCACTACTCCTTCCAATTCAATAACACCACTACTCCTTACAATTCTATAACGCCACTACTCCTTACAATTCTTAAACACCACTTCGGCTTACAATTCTATAACACCACTACTCCTTACAATTCAATAACACCACTACTCCATACTATTCGATAACACCACTATTCCTTACAATTCTCTCACACCACTATTCCTTCCAATTCCATAACACCATTACTCCTTACAATTCTATAATACCACTATTCCTTACAATTCCATAACACCACTACTCCTTACAATTCCATAACACCACGACTCCTTACATTTCCATAACACCACTACTCTTACAATTCCATAACACCACTACTCCTGACAATTCCAAAACACCACTACTCCCTACAATTCTATAACACCACTACTCCTTACAATTCTATAACACCACAATTCCTTACAATTCTATAACACCACGACTCACAATGCTTTCGCACCACTACTCCTTGCAATTCTATAACACCACTACTCCTTACAATTCTATAACACCACTACTCCTTACAATTCTATAACACCACTATTCCTTACACTTCTATAACACCACTACTCACAATGCTATAATACCACTACTCCTTACAATTCTATAACACCACTACTCCTTACAATTCTATAACACCACTACTCCTGACAATTCTATAACACCACTTCTCCTTACAATTCTAAAACACCACTACTCCATACAATTCTAAAACACCACGACTCCTTACAATTCTATAACACCACTACTCCTTACAATTCTATAACACCACTACTCCTTACAATTCCATAACACCACTACTCCTTACAATTCTATAACACCACTTCTCCTGACAATTCTATAACACCACTACTCCTTACAATTCTATAACACCACTACTCCTTACAATTCTAAAACACCACTACTCCTTACAATTCTAAAACACCACTACTCCTTACAATTCTAAAACACCACTACTCCTTACAATTCTATAACACCACTACTCCTTACAATTCTATAACACCACTACTCCTTACAATTCTATAACACCACTACTCCTTACAATTCTATAACACCACTTCTCCTTACAATTCGAAAACACCACTACTCCTTACAATTCCATAACACCACTACTCCTTACAATTCTATAACACCACTACTCCTGACAATTCTATAACACCACTACTCCTTACAATTCTATAACACCACTTCTCCTGACAATTCTATAACACCACTTCTCCTTACAATTCTAAAACACCACTACTCCTTAGAATTCTAAAACACCACTACTCCTTACAATTCTATAACACCACTACTCCTTACAATTCTGTAACACCACTACTCCTTACAATTCCATAACACCACTACTCCTTACAATTCTGAAACACCACTAGTCCATACAATTCTATAACACCACTGCTCCTTACAATTTTAAAACGCCACTACACCTTACAATTCTATAATACCACTACTCCTTACAATTCGAGAGCACCATGACTCCTTACAATTCTATAACACCACTACTCCTTACAATTCTTAAACACCACTTCGGCTTACAATTCTATAACACCACTACTCCTTACAATTCAATAACACCACTACTCCATACTATTCGATAACACCACTATTCCTTACAATTCTCTCACACCACTATTCCTTCCAATTCCATAACACCATTACTCCTTACAATTCTATAATACCACTATTCCTTACAATTCCATAACACCACGACTCCTTACAATTCCATAACACCACGACTCCTTACAATTCCATAACACCACTACTCCTTACAATTCTATAACACCACTACTCCTTACAATTCTATAACACCACTACTCCTTACAATTCTATAACACCACTTCTCCTTACAATTCGAAAGCACCACTACTCCTTACAATTCCATAACACCACTACTCCTTACAATTCTATAACACCACTACTCCTTACAATTCTATAACACCACTTCTCCTTACAATTCGAAAGCACCACTACTCCTTACAATTCCATAACACCACTACTCCTTACAATTCTATAACACCACTACTCCTGACAATTCTATAACACCACTACTCCTTACAATTCTATAACACCACTTCTCCTGACAATTCTATAACACCACTTCTCCTTACAATTCTAAAACACCACTACTCCTTAGAATTCTAAAACACCAATACTCCTTACAATTCTATAACACCACTACTCCTTACAATTCTATAACACCACTACTCCTTACAATTCTGAAACACCACTAGTCCATACAATTCGATAACACCACTGCTCCTTACAATTCTAAAACGCCACTACACCTTACAATTCTATAATACCACTACTCCTTACAATTCGAGAGCACCATGACTCCTTACAATTCTATAACACCACTACTCTTTACAATTCTATAACACCACTACTCCTTAGAATTCTATAACACCTCTGCTCCTTGCAATTCTCTTACACCACTACTCCTTACAATTCGATAACACCACTTCTCCTTACAATTCTAAAACACCACTACTCCTTACAATTCTATAACACCACTTCTCCTTACAATTCTTAAACACCACTATTCCTCTCAATTCTATAACACCACTTCTCCTAACAATTCTAAAACACCACTACTCCTTACAATTCTATAACACCACTCCTCCTTACAATTCTATAACACCACTATTTCTTACAATTGTATAACACCACTACTCCTTACAATTCTATAACACCACTACTCCTTACAATTCTATCACACCACTTCTCCTTACAATTCTAAAACACCACTACTCCTTCCAATTCTAAAACACCACTACTCCTTACAATTCTATAACACCACTACTCCTTACATTCCTATAATACCACTATTCCTTACAATTCTCTAACACCACTTCTCCTTTCAATTCTTAAACACCACTATTCCTTACAATTCTATAACACCACTTCTCCATACAATTCTAAAACACCACTACTCCTTACAATTCTATAACACCACTACTCCTTACAATTCAATAACACCACTACTCCTTACAATTCTATAACGCCACTACTCCTGACAATTCTTAAACACCACTTCTGCTTACAATTCGATAACACTACTACTCCTTACAATTCAATAACACCACTACTCCTTACAATTCTATAACACCACTACTCCTTCCAATTCAATAACACCACTACTCCTTACAATTCTATAACACCACTATTCCTTACAATTCTCTCACACCACTATTCCTTACAATTCCATAACACCATTACTCCTTACAATTCTATAATACCACTATTCCTTACAATTCTATAACACCACTTCTCCTTACAATTCTTAAACACCACTATTCCTTACAATTCTATAACACCACTTCTCCTTACAATTCTAAAACACCACTACTCCTTACAATTCTATAACACCACTACTCCTTACAATTCAATAACACCTCCACTCCTTACAATTCTATAACGCCACTACTCCTTACAATTCGTAAACACCACTTCTGCTTACAATTCTATAACACCACTACTCCTTACAATTCTTAAACACCACTTCTCCTTACAATTCTAAAACACCACTACTCCTTACAATTCTATAACACCACTACTCCTTACAATTCAATAACACCTCCACTCCTTACAATTCTATAACGCCACTACTCCTTACAATTCTTAAACACCACTTCTGCTTACAATTCTATAACACCACTACTCCTTACAATTCAATAACACCACTACTCCTTACAATTCTATAACACCACTACTCCTTACAATTCTATAATACCACTATTCCTTACAATTCCATAACTCCACTACTCCTTACAATTCCATAACACCACGACTCCTTACAATTCCATAACACCACTACTCTTACAATTCCATAACACCACTACTCCTGACAATTCCAAAACACCACTACTCCCTCCAATTCTATAACACCACTACTCCTTCCAATTCTATAACACTACAATTCCTTACAATTCTATAACGCCACTACTCCTTACAATTCTTAAACACCACTTCGGCTTACAATTCTATAACATCACTACTCCTTACAATTCAATAACACCACTACTCCATACTATTCGATAACACCACTATTCCTTACAATTCTCTCACACCACTATTCCTTCCAATTCCATAACACCATTACTCCTTACAATTCTATAATACCACTATTCCTTACAATTCCATAACACCACTACTCCTTACAATTCCATAACACCACGACTCCTTACAATTCCATAACACCACGACTCTTACAATTCCATAACACCACTACTCCTGACTATTCCAAAACACCACTACTCCCTACAATTCTATAACACCACTACTCCTTACAATTCTATAACACCACAATTCCTTACAATTCAATAACACCACGACTCACAATGCTTTCGCACCACTACTCCTTGCAATTCTATAACACCACTACTCCTTACAATTCTGTAACACCACTACTCCTTACAATTCTATAACACCACTATTCCTTACACTTCTATAACACCACTACTCACAATGCTATAACACCACTACTCCTTACAATTCTATAACACCACTACTCCTTACAATTCTATAACACCACTACTCCTGACAATTCTATAACACCACTTCTCCTTACAATTCTAAAACACCACTACTCCATACAATTCTAAATCACCACGACTCCTTACAATTCTATAACACCACTACTCCTGACAATTCTATAACACCACTACTCCTTACAATTCCATAACACCACTACTCCTTACAATTCTATAACACCACTTCTCCTTACAATTCTATAACACCACTACTCCTTACAATTCTATAACACCACTACTCCTTACAATTCTAAAACATCACTACTCCTTACAATTCTAAAACACCACTACTCCTTACAATTCTAAAACACCACTACTCCTTACAATTCTATAACACCACTACTCCTTACAATTCTATAACACCACTACTCCTTACAATTCTATAACACCACTACTCCTTACAATTCTATAACACCACTTCTCCTTACAATTCGAAAACACCACTACTCCTTACAATTCCATAACACCACTACTCCTTACAATTCTATAACACCACTACTCCTGGCAATTCTATAACACCACTACTCCTTACAATTCTATAACACCACTTCTCCTGACAATTCTATAACACCACTTCTCCTTACAATTCTAAAACACCACTACTCCTTAGAATTCCATAACACCACTACTCCTTACAATTCCATAACACCACGACTCCTTACAATTCCATAACACCACGACTCTTACAATTCCATAACACCACTACTTCTGACAATTCGCAAACCCCACTACTCCCTACAATTCTATAACACCACTACTCCTTACAATTCTATAACATCACAATTCCTTACAATTGTATAACACCACGACTCACAATGCTTTCGCACCACTACTCCTTGCAATTCTATAACACCACGACTCCTTACAATTCTGTAACACCACTACTCCTTACTATTCTATAACACCACTATTCCTTACACTTCTATAACACCACTACTCACAATGCTATAACACCACTACTCCTTACAATTCTATAACACCACTACTCCTTACAATTCTATAACACCACTACTCCTGACAATTCTATAACACCACTTCTCCTTACAATTCTAAAACACCACTACTCCATACAATTCTAAATCACCACGACTCCTTACAATTCTATAACACCACTACTCCTTACAATTCTATAACACCACTACTCCTTACAATTCCATAACACCACTACTCCTTACAATTCTATAACACCACTTCTCCTTACAATTCTATAACACCACTACTCCTTACAATTCTATAACACCACTACTCCTTACAATTCTAAAACACCACTACTCCTTACAATTCTATAACACCACTACTCCTTACAATTCTATAACACCACTACTCCTTACAATTCTATAACACCACTTCTCCTTACAATTCGAAAACACCACTACTCCTTACAATTCCATAACACCACTACTCCTTACAATTCTATAACACCACTTCTCCTGACAATTCTATAACACCACTACTCCTTACAATTCTATAACACCACTTCTCCTGACAATTCTATAACACCACTTCTCCTTACAATTCTAAAACACCACTACTCCTTAGAATTCTAAAACACCACTACTCCTTACAATTCTATAACACCACTACTCCTTACAATTCTGTAACACCACTACTCCTTACAATTCTGTAACACCACTACTCCTTACAATTCTATAACACCACTTCTCCTGACAATTCTATAACACCACTTCTCCTTACAATTCTAAAACACCTCTACTCCTTAGAATTCTAAAACGCCACTACACCTTACAATTCTATAATACCACTACTCCTTACAATTCGAGAGCACCATGACTCCTTACAATTCTATAACACCACTACTCTTTACAATTCTATAACACCACTACTCCTTACAATTCTATAACACCACTACTCCTTACAATTCTTAAACACCACTATTCCTCTCAATTCTATAACACCACTTCTCCTAACAATTCTAAAACACCACTACTCCTTACAATTCTATAACACCACTCCTCCTTACAATTCTATAACACCACTATTTCTTACAATTGTATAACACCACTACTCCTTACAATTCTATAACACCACTACTCCTTACAATTCTATCACACCACTTCTCCTTACAATTCTAAAACACCACTACTACTTCCAATTCTAAAACACCACTACTCCTTACAATTCTATAACACCACTACTCCTTACAATCCTATAATACCACTATTCCTTACAATTCTATAACACCACTTCTCCTTTCAATTCTTAAACACCACTATTCCTTACAATTCTATAACACCACTTCTCCATACAATTCTAAAATACCACTACTCCTTACAATTCTATAACACCACTACTCCTTACAATTCAATAACACCACTACTCCTTACAATTCTATAACGCCACTACTCCTGACAATTCTTAAACACCACTTCTGCTTACAATTCGATAACACCACTACTCCTTACAATTCAATAACACCACTACTCCTTACAATTCTATAACACCACTACTCCTTCCAATTCAATAACACCACTACTCCTTACAATTCTATAACACCACTATTCCTTACAATTCTCTCACACCACTATTCCTTACAATTCCATAACACCATTACTCCTTACAATTCTATAATACCACTATTCCTTACAATTCTATAACACCACTTCTCCTTACAATTCTTAAACACCACTATTCCTTACAATTCTATAACACCACTTCTCCTTACAATTCTAAAACACCACTACTCCTTACAATTCTATAACACCACTACTCCTTACAATTCAATAACACCTCCACTCCTTACAATTCTATAACGCCACTACTCCTTACAATTCTTAAACACCACTTCTGCTTACAATTCTATAACACCACTACTCCTTACAATTCAATAACACCACTACTCCTTACAATTCTATAACACCACTACTCCTTACAATTCTATAATACCACTATTCCTTACAATTCCATAACTCCACTACTCCTTACAATTCCATAACACCACGACTCCTTACAATTCCATAACACCACTACTCTTACAATTCCATAACACCACTACTCCTGACAATTCCAAAACACCACTACTCCCTCCAATTCTATAACACCACTACTCCTTCCAATTCTATAACACTACAATTCCTTACAATTCTATAACAACACTACTCACAATGCTTTCGCACCACTACTCCTTACAATTCTATAACACCACTACTCCTTCCAATTCTATAACACCACTACTCCTTACAATTCTATAACACCACTATTCCTTACACTTCTATAACACCACTAGTCACAATGCTATAACACCACTACTCCTTACAATTCTATAACACCACTACTCCTCACAATTCTATATTACCACTACTCCTTACAATTCGAGAGCACCACGACTCCTTACAATTCCATAACACCACGACTCCTTACCATTCTATAACACCACTATTCCTTTCAATTCTATAACACCACTACTCCTTACAATTCTGTAACACCACTACTCCTTACAATTCTATAACACCACTACTCCTTACAATTCTATAACACCACTAATCCTTACAATTCGATAACACCACTTCTCCTTACAATTCTAAAACACCACTACTCCTTACAATTCTATAACACCACTACTCCTTACAATTCTATCATACCACTATTCCTTACAATTCTATAACACCACTTCTCCTTACAATTCTTAAACACCACTATTCCTTACAATTCTATAACACCACTTCTCCTTACAATTCTAAAACACCACTACTCCTTACAATTCTATAACGCCACTACACCTTACAATTCTTAAACACCACTTCTGCTTACAATTCTATAACACCACTACTCCTTACAATTCAATAAGACCACTACTCCTTACAATTCTATAACACCACTACTCCTTACAATTCAATAACACCACTACTCCTTCCAATTCTAAAACACCACTACTCCTTACAATTCTATAACACCACTACTCCTTACAATTCTATAATACCACTATTCCTGACAATTCTATAACACCACTTCTCCTTACAATTCTTAAACACCACTATTCCTTACAATTCTATAACACCACTACTCCTTACAATTCAATAACACCACTACTCCTTACAATTCTATAACGCCACTACACCTTACAATTCTTAAACACCACTTCTGCTTACAATTCTATAACACCACTACTCCTTACAATTCAATAAGACCACTACTCCTTACAATTCCATAACACCATTCCTCCTTACAATTCTATAATACCACTATTCCTTACAATTCTACAACACCACTTCTCCTTGCAATTCTTAAACACCACTATTCCTTACAATTCTATAACACCACTTCTCCTTACAATTCTAAAACACCACTACTCCTTACAATTCTATAACACCACTACTCCTTACAATTCAATAACACCACTACTCCTTACAATTCTATAATGCCACTACCCCTTACAATTCTTCAACACCACTTCGGCTTACAATTCTATAACACCACTACTCCATACTATTCTATAACACCACTATTCCTTACAATTCTCTCACACCACTATTCCTTCCAATTCCACAACACCATTACTCCTTCTTTTTCTTTTCTTTCTTTTGGGCCTCCTTATCTCGAGAGACAATGGATACGCGCCTGGAGGTGGTCAGTGGTTTGTGAAGCAGCGCCTGGAGTGGCTATAAAGGCCAATTCTGCAGTGACAGGCTCTTCCACAGGTGCTGCAGAGAAATTTGTTTGTTGGGGCTGTTGCACAGTTGGCTCTCCCCTTGCGCCTCTGTCTTTTTTCCTGCCAACTACTAAGTCTCTTCGACTCGCCGCAATTTAGCCCTGTCTTTATGGCTGCCCGCCAGCTCTGGCGAATGCTGGCAACTGACTCCCACGACTTGTGATCAATGTCACACGATTTCATGTCGCGTTTGCAGACGTCTTTATAACGGAGACATGGACGGCCGGTGGGTCTGATACCAGTGGCGAGCTCACTGTACAATGTGTCTTTGGGGATCCTGCCATCTTCCATGCGGCTCACATGGCCAAGCCATCTCAAGCGCCGCTGACTCAGTAGTGTGTATAAGCTGGGGGTGTTGGCCGCTTCAAGGACTTCTGTGTTGGAGATATAGTCCTGCCACCTGATGCCAAGTATTCTCCGAAGGCAGCGAAGATGGAATGAATTGAGACGTCGCTCTTGGCTGGCATACGTTGTCCAGGCCTCGCTGCCGTAGAGCAAGGTACTGAGGACACAGGCCTGGTACACTCGGACTTTTGTGTTCCGTGTCAGTGCGCCATTTTCCCACACTCTCTTGGCCAGTCTGGACATAGCAGTGGAAGCCTTACCCATGCGCTTGTTGATTTCTGCATCTAGAGACAGGTTACTGGTGATAGTTGAGCCTAGGTAGGTGAACTCTTGAACCACTTCCAGAGCGTGGTCGCCAATATTGATGGATGGAGCATTTCTGACATCCTGCCCCATGATGTTCGTTTTCTTGAGGCTGATGGTTAGGCCAAATTCATTGCAGGCAGACGCAAACCTGTCGATGAGACTCTGCAGGCATTCTTCAGTGTGAGATGTTAAAGCAGCATCGTCAGCAAAGAGGAGTTCTCTGATGAGGACTTTCCGTACTTTGGACTTCGCTCTTAGACGGGCAAGGTTGAACAACCTGCCCCCTGATCTTGTGTGGAGGAAAATTCCTTCTTCAGAGGATTTGAACGCATGTGAAAGCAGCAGGGAGAAGAAAATCCCAAAAAGAGTGGGTGCGAGAACACAGCCCTGTTTCACACCACTCAGGATAGGAAAGGGCTCTGATGAGGAGCCACCATGTTGAATTGTGCCTTTCATATTGTCATGGAATGAGGTGATGATACTTAGTAGCTTTGGTGGACATCCGATCTTTTCTAGTAGTCTGAAGAGACCACGTCTGCTGACGAGGTCAAAGGCTTTGGTGAGATCAATGAAAGCAATGTAGAGGGGCATCTGTTGTTCACGGCATTTCTCCTGTATCTGACGAAGGGAGAACAGCATGTCAATAGTCGATCTCTCTGCACGAAAGCCACACTGTGCCTCAGGGTAGACGCGCTCGGCCAGCTTCTGGAGCCTGTTCAGAGCGACTCGAGCAAAGACTTTCCCCACTATGCTGAGCAGGGAGATTCCACGGTAGTTGTTGCAGTCACCGCGGTCACCTTTGTTTTTATAGAGGGTGATGATGTTGGCATCGCGCATGTCCTGGGGTACTGCTCCCTCGTCCCAGCACAGGCATAGCAGTTCATGTAGTGCTGAGAGTATAGCAGGCTTGGCACTCTTGATTATTTCAGGGGTAATGCTGTCCTTCCCAGGGGCTTTTCCGCTGGCTAGGGAATCAATGGCATCACTGAGTTCCGATTTGGTTGGCTGTATGTCCAGCTCATCCATGACTGGTAGAGGCTGGGCTGCATTGAGGGCAGTCTCAGTGACAGCATTCTCCCTGGAGTACAGTTCTAGGTAGTGCTCAACCCAGCGGTCCATCTGTTTGCGTTGGTCAGTGATTATGTCCCCCGATTTAGATTTGAGGGGGGTGATCTTCTTGATGGTTGGCCCAAGAGCTCTCTTCATGCCATCATACATTCCTCTGATGTTTCCGGTGTCTGAGGCCAGCTGAATATGACTGCATAGGTGTTGCCAGTAGTCGTTTGCGCAACGCCTAGCTGTTCTTTGTGCAGTACTTCTGGCTGCTTTAAGTGCTGCGGATGTTAAATCGCTGGGGGCTTTCTTGTAGTTCAAAAGTGCAATGCGCTTAGCGGCTATGACAGGTTCCAGCTCTTCATTATGAGATTGAAACCAGTCTGCATTTCTCTTCGCACTTTTGCCGTAGGTGGTCAAAGCTGACTCATAGATGGCGTCTCTGATGTGGGCCCACTTGGTCTCAGCATCCCCTGTGGGAGTGTTTTGAAGGGCTACTCCTTACAATTCTATAACACCACTACTCCTTACAATTCAATAACACCACTACTCCTTACAATTCTATAATGCCACTACCCCTTACAATTCTTCAACACCACTTCGGCTTACAATTCTATAACACCACTACTCCTTACAATTCAATAACACCACTACTCCATACTATTCTATAACACCACTATTCCTTACAATTCTCTCACACCACTATTCCTTCCAATTCCACAACACCGTTACTCCTTACAATTCTATAATACCACTATTCCTTACAATTCCATAACACCACTACTCCTTACAATTCCATAACACCACGACTCCTTACAATTCCATAACACCACTACTCTTACAATTCCATAACACCACTACTCCTGACAATTCCAAAACACCACTACTCCCTACAATTCTATAACACCACTACTCCTTACAATTCTATAATACCACTATTCCTTACAATTCCATAACACCACTACTCCTTACAATTCCATAACACCACGACTCCTTACAATTCCATAACACCACTACTCTTACAATTCCATAACACCACTACTCCTGACAATTCCAAAACACCACTACTCCCTACAATTCTATAACACCACTACTCCTTACAATTCTATAACACCACAATTCCTTACAATTCTATAACACCACGACTCACAATGCTTTCGCACCACTACTCCTTGCAATTCTATAACACCACTACTCCTGACAATTCTATAACACCACTACTCCTGACAATTCTATAACACCACTTCTCCTTACAATTCTAAAACACCACTACTCCTTAGAATTCTAAAACACCACTACTCCTTACAATTCTATAACACCACTACTCCTTACAGTTCTGTAACACCACTACTCCTTACAATTCTGAAACACCACTAGTCCATACAATTCTATAACACCACTGCTCCTTACAATTCTAAAACGCCACTACACCTCACAATTCTATAATACCACTACTCCTTACAATTCGAGAGCACCATGACTCCTTACAATTCTATAACACCACTACTCTTTACAATTCTATAACACCACTACTCCTTACAATTCTATAACACCTCTACTCCTTGCAATTCTCTTACACCACTACTCCTTACAATTCGAGAACACCACTTCTCCTTACAATTCTAAAACACCACTACTCCTTACAATTCTATAACACCACTTCTCCTTACAATTCTTAAACACCACTATTCCTCTGAATTCTATAACACCACTTCTCCTAACAATTCTAAAAGACCACTACTCCTTACAATTCTATAACACCACTCCTCCTTACAATTCTATAACACCACTATTTCTTACAATTGTATAACACCACTACTCCTTACAATTCTATAACACCACTACTCCTTACAATTCTATCACACCACTTCTCCTTACAATTCTAAAACACCACTACTCCTTCCAATTCTAAAACACCACTACTCCTTACAATTCTATAACACCACTACTCCTTACAATTCTATAATACCACTATTCCTTACAATTCTATAACACCACTTCTCCTGACAATTCTTAAACACCACTATTCCTTACAATTCTATAACACCACTTCTCCATACAATTCTAAAACACCACTACTCCTTACAATTCTATAACACCACTACTCCTTACAATTCAATAACACCACTACTCCTTACAATTCCATAACGCCACTACTCCTGACAATTCTTAAACACCACTTCTGCTTACAATTCGATAACACCACTACTCCTTACAATTCAATAACACCACTACTCCTTACAATTCTATAACACCACTACTCCTTCCAATTCAATAACACCACTACTCCTTACAATTCTATAACACCACTATTCCTTACAATTCTCTAACACCACTATTCCTTACAATTCCATAACACCATTACTCCTTACAATTCTATAATACCACTATTCCTTACAATTCTATAACACCACTTCTCCTTACAATTCTTAAACACCACTTCTGCTTACAATTCTATAAC
Source organism: Heterodontus francisci (assembly GCF_036365525.1). Taxonomy (NCBI): domain Eukaryota; kingdom Metazoa; phylum Chordata; class Chondrichthyes; order Heterodontiformes; family Heterodontidae; genus Heterodontus; species Heterodontus francisci. Next base: position 48,750,877 of record NC_090406.1, read on the forward strand.
ACCACTACTCCTTACAATTCAATAACACCACTACTCCTTACAATTCTATAACACCACTACTCCTTACAATTCTATAATACCACTATTCCTTACAATTCCATAACTCCACTACTCCTTACAATTCCATAACACCACGACTCCTTACAATTCCATAACACCACTACTCTTACAATTCCATAACACCACTACTCCTGACAATTCCAAAACACCACTACTCCCTCCAATTCTATAACACCACTACTCCTTCCAATTCTATAACACTACAATTCCTTACAATTCTATAACAACACTACTCACAATGCTTTCGCACCACTACTCCTTACAATTCTATAACACCACTACTCCTTCCAATTCTATAACACCACTACTCCTTACAATTCTATAACACCACTATTCCTTACACTTCTATAACACCACTAGTCACAATGCTATAACACCACTACTCCTTACAATTCTATAACACCACTACTCCTCACAATTCTATATTACCACTACTCCTTACAATTCGAGAGCACCACGACTCCTTACAATTCCATAACACCACGACTCCTTACCATTCTATAACACCACTATTCCTTTCAATTCTATAACACCACTACTCCTTACAATTCTGTAACGCCACTACTCCTTACAATTCTATAACACCACTACTCCTTACAATTCTATAACACCACTACTCCTTACAATTCTATAACACCACTACTCCTTACAATTCTATAATACCACTATTCCTTACAATTCTATAACACCACTTCTCCTTACAATTCTTAAACACCACTATTCCTTACAATTCTATAACACCACTTCTCCTTACAATTCTAAAACACCACTACTCCTTACAATTCTATAACGCCACTACACCTTACAATTCTTAAACACCACTTCTGCTTACAATTCTATAACACCACTACTCCTTACAATTCAATAAGACCACTACTCCTTACAATTCTATAACACCACTACTCCTTACAATTCAATAACACCACTACTCCTTCCAATTCTAAAACACCACTACTCCTTACAATTCTATAACACCACTACTCCTTACAATTCTATAATACCACTATTCCTTACAATTCTATAACACCACTTATCCTTACAATTCTTAAACACCACTATTCCTTACAATTCTATAACACCACTACTCCTTACAATTCAATAACACCACTACTCCTTACAATTCTATAACGCCACTACACCTTACAATTCTTAAACACCACTTCTGCTTACAATTCTATAACACCACTACTCCTTACAATTCAATAAGACCACTACTCCTTACAATTCCATAACACCATTCCTCCTTACAATTCTATAATACCACTATTCCTTACAATTCTACAACACCACTTCTCCTTGCAATTCTTAAACACCACTATTCCTTACAATTCTATAACACCACTTCTCCTTACAATTCTAAAACACCACTACTCCTTACAATTCTATAACACCACTACTCCTTACAATTCAATAACACCACTACTCCTTACAATTCTATAATGCCACTACCCCTTACAATTCTTCAACACCACTTCGGCTTACAATTCTATAACACCACTACTCCATACTATTCTATAACACCACTATTCCTTACAATTCTCTCACACCACTATTCCTTCCAATTCCACAACACCATTACTCCTTCTTTTTCTTTTCTTTCTTTTGGGCCTCCTTATCTCGAGAGACAATGGATACGCGCCTGGAGGTGGTCAGTGGTTTGTGAAGCAGCGCCTGGAGTGGCTATAAAGGCCAATTCTGGAGTGACAGGCTCTTCCACAGGTGCTGCAGAGAAATTTGTTTGTTGGGGCTGTTGCACAGTTGGCTCTCCCCTTGCGCCTCTGTCTTTTTTCCTGCCAACTACTAAGTCTCTTCGACTCGCCGCAATTTAGCCCTGTCTTTATGGCTGCCCGCCAGCTCTGGCGAATGCTGGCAACTGACTCCCACGACTTGTGATCAATGTCACACGATTTCATGTCGCGTTTGCAGACGTCTTTATAACGGAGACATGGACGGCCGGTGGGTCTGATACCAGTGGCGAGCTCACTGTACAATGTGTCTTTGGGGATCCTGCCATCTTCCATGCGGCTCACATGGCCAAGCCATCTCAAGCGCCGCTGACTCAGTAGTGTGTATAAGCTGGGGGTGTTGGCCGCTTCAAGGACTTCTGTGTTGGAGATATAGTCCTGCCACCTGATGCCAAGTATTCTCCGAAGGCAGCGAAGATGGAATGAATTGAGACGTCGCTCTTGGCTGGCATACGTTGTCCAGGCCTCGCTGCCGTAGAGCAAGGTACTGAGGACACAGGCCTGGTACACTCGGACTTTTGTGTTCCGTGTCAGTGCGCCATTTTCCCACACTCTCTTGGCCAGTCTGGACATAGCAGTGGAAGCCTTACCCATGCGCTTGTTGATTTCTGCATCTAGAGACAGGTTACTGGTGATAGTTGAGCCTAGGTAGGTGAACTCTTGAACCACTTCCAGAGCGTGGTCGCCAATATTGATGGATGGAGCATTTCTGACATCCTGCCCCATGATGTTCGTTTTCTTGAGGCTGATGGTTAGGCCAAATTCATTGCAGGCAGACGCAAACCTGTCGATGAGACTCTGCAGGCATTCTTCAGTGTGAGATGTTAAAGCAGCATCGTCAGCAAAGAGGAGTTCTCTGATGAGGACTTTCCGTACTTTGGACTTCGCTCTTAGACGGGCAAGGTTGAACAACCTGCCCCCTGATCTTGTGTGGAGGAAAATTCCTTCTTCAGAGGATTTGAACGCATGTGAAAGCAGCAGGGAGAAGAAAATCCCAAAAAGAGTGGGTGCGAGAACACAGCCCTGTTTCACACCACTCAGGATAGGAAAGGGCTCTGATGAGGAGCCACCATGTTGAATTGTGCCTTTCATATTGTCATGGAATGAGGTGATGATACTTAGTAGCTTTGGTGGACATCCGATCTTTTCTAGTAGTCTGAAGAGACCACGTCTGCTGACGAGGTCAAAGGCTTTGGTGAGATCAATGAAAGCAATGTAGAGGGGCATCTGTTGTTCACGGCATTTCTCCTGTATCTGACGAAGGGAGAACAGCATGTCAATAGTCGATCTCTCTGCACGAAAGCCACACTGTGCCTCAGGGTAGACGCGCTCGGCCAGCTTCTGGAGCCTGTTCAGAGCGACTCGAGCAAAGACTTTCCCCACTATGCTGAGCAGGGAGATTCCACGGTAGTTGTTGCAGTCACCGCGGTCACCTTTGTTTTTATAGAGGGTGATGATGTTGGCATCGCGCATGTCCTGGGGTACTGCTCCCTCGTCCCAGCACAGGCATAGCAGTTCATGTAGTGCTGAGAGTATAGCAGGCTTGGCACTCTTGATTATTTCAGGGGTAATGCTGTCCTTCCCAGGGGCTTTTCCGCTGGCTAGGGAATCAATGGCATCACTGAGTTCCGATTTGGTTGGCTGTATGTCCAGCTCATCCATGACTGGTAGAGGCTGGGCTGCATTGAGGGCAGTCTCAGTGACAGAATTCTCCCTGGAGTACAGTTCTAGGTAGTGCTCAACCCAGCGGTCCATCTGTTTGCGTTGGTCAGTGATTATGTCCCCCGATTTAGATTTGAGGGGGGTGATCTTCTTGATGGTTGGCCCAAGAGCTCTCTTCATGCCATCATACATTCCTCTGATGTTTCCGGTGTCTGAGGCCAGCTGAATATGACTGCATAGGTGTTGCCAGTAGTCGTTTGCGCAACGCCTAGCTGTTCTTTGTGCAGTACTTCTGGCTGCTTTAAGTGCTGCGGATGTTAAATCGCTGGGGGCTTTCTTGTAGTTCAAAAGTGCAATGCGCTTAGCGGCTATGACAGGTTCCAGCTCTTCATTATGAGATTGAAACCAGTCTGCATTTCTCTTCGCACTTTTGCCGTAGGTGGTCAAAGCTGACTCATAGATGGCGTCTCTGATGTGGGCCCACTTGGTCTCAGCATCCCCTGTGGGAGTGTTTTGAAGGGCTACTCCTTACAATTCTATAACACCACTACTCCTTACAATTCAATAACACCACTACTCCTTACAATTCTATAATGCCACTACCCCTTACAATTCTTCAACACCACTTCGGCTTACAATTCTATAACACCACTACTCCTTACAATTCAATAACACCACTACTCCATACTATTCTATAACACCACTATTCCTTACAATTCTCTCACACCACTATTCCTTCCAATTCCACAACACCATTACTCCTTACAATTCTATAATACCACTATTCCTTACAATTCCATAACACCACTACTCCTTACAATTCCATAACACCACGACTCCTTACAATTCCATAACACCACTACTCTTACAATTCCATAACACCACTACTCCTGACAATTCCAAAACACCACTACTCCCTACAATTCTATAACACCACTACTCCTTACAATTCTATAACACCACAATTCCTTACAATTCTATAACACCACGACTCACAATGCTTTCGCACCACTACTCCTTGCAATTCTATAACACCACTACTCCTGACAATTCTATAACACCACTACTCCTGACAATTCTATAACACCACTTCTCCTTACAATTCTAAAACACCACTACTCCTTAGAATTCTAAAACACCACTACTCCTTACAATTCTATAACACCACTACTCCTTACAATTCTGTAACACCACTACTCCTTACAATTCTGAAACACCACTAGTCCATACAATTCTATAACACCACTGCTCCTTACAATTCTAAAACGCCACTACACCTCACAATTCTATAATACCACTACTCCTTACAATTCGAGAGCACCATGACTCCTTACAATTCTATAACACCACTACTCTTTACAATTCTATAACACCACTACTCCTTACAATTCTATAACACCTCTACTCCTTGCAATTCTCTTACACCACTACTCCTTACAATTCGAGAACACCACTTCTCCTTACAATTCTAAAACACCACTACTCCTTACAATTCTATAACACCACTTCTCCTTACAATTCTTAAACACCACTATTCCTCTGAATTCTATAACACCACTTCTCCTAACAATTCTAAAAGACCACTACTCCTTACAATTCTATAACACCACTCCTCCTTACAATTCTATAACACCACTATTTCTTACAATTGTATAACACCACTACTCCTTACAATTCTATAACACCACTACTCCTTACAATTCTATCACACCACTTCTCCTTACAATTCTAAAACACCACTACTCCTTCCAATTCTAAAACACCACTACTCCTTACAATTCTATAACACCACTACTCCTTACAATTCTATAATACCACTATTCCTTACAATTCTATAACACCACTTCTCCTGACAATTCTTAAACACCACTATTCCTTACAATTCTATAACACCACTTCTCCATACAATTCTAAAACACCACTACTCCTTACAATTCTATAACACCACTACTCCTTACAATTCAATAACACCACTACTCCTTACAATTCCATAACGCCACTACTCCTGACAATTCTTAAACACCACTTCTGCTTACAATTCGATAACACCACTACTCCTTACAATTCAATAACACCACTACTCCTTACAATTCTATAACACCACTACTCCTTCCAATTCAATAACACCACTACTCCTTACAATTCTATAACACCACTATTCCTTACAATTCTCTAACACCACTATTCCTTACAATTCCATAACACCATTACTCCTTACAATTCTATAATACCACTATTCCTTACAATTCTATAACACCACTTCTCCTTACAATTCTTAAACACCACTTCTGCTTACAATTCTATAACACCACTACTCCTTACAATTCAATAACACCACTACTCCTTACAATTCTATAACACCACTACTCCTTACAATTCTATAATACCACTATTCCTTACAATTCCATAACTCCACTACTCCTTACAATTCCATAACACCACGACTCCTTACAATTCCATAACACCACTACTCTTACAATTCCATAACACCACTACTCCTGACAATTCCAAAACACCACTACTCCCTCCAATTCTATAACACCACTACTCCTTACAATTCTATAACACTACAATTCCTTACAATTCTATAACAACACTACTCACAATGCTTTCGCACCACTACTCCTTACAATTCTATAACACCACTACTCCTTCCAATTCTATAACACCACTACTCCTTACAATTCTATAACACCACTATTCCTTACACTTCTATAACACCACTAGTCACAATGCTATAACACCACTACTCCTTACAATTCTATAACACCACTACTCCTCACAATTCTATATTACCACTACTCCTTACAATTCGAGAGCACCACGACTCCTTACAATTCCATAACACCACGACTCCTTACCATTCTATAACACCACTATTCCTTTCAATTCTATAACACCACTACTCCTTACAATTCTGTAACGCCACTACTCCTTACAATTCTATAACACCACTACTCCTTACAATTCTATAACACCACTAATCCTTACAATTCGATAACACCACTTCTCCTTACAATTCTAAAACACCACTACTCCTTACAATTCTATAACACCACTACTCCTTACAATTCTATAATACCACTATTCCTTACAATTCTATAACACCACTTCTCCTTACAATTCTTAAACACCACTATTCCTTACAATTCTATAACACCACTTCTCCTTACAATTCTAAAACACCACTACTCCTTACAATTCTATAACGCCACTACACCTTACAATTCTTAAACACCACTTCTGCTTACAATTCTATAACACCACTACTCCTTACAATTCAATAAGACCACTACTCCTTACAATTCTATAACACCACTACTCCTTACAATTCAATAACACCACTACTCCTTCCAATTCTAAAACACCACTACTCCTTACAATTCTATAACACCACTACTCCTTACAATTCTATAATACCACTATTCCTTACAATTCTATAACACCACTTCTCCTTACAATTCTTAAACACCACTATTCCTTACAATTCTATAACACCACTACTCCTTACAATTCAATAACACCACTACTCCTTACAATTCTATAACGCCACTACACCTTACAATTCTTAAACACCACTTCTGCTTACAATTCTATAACACCACTACTCCTTACAATTCAATAAGACCACTACTCCTTACAATTCCATAACACCATTCCTCCTTACAATTCTATAATACCACTATTCCTTACAATTCTACAACACCACTTCTCCTTGCAATTCTTAAACACCACTATTCCTTACAATTCTATAACACCACTTCTCCTTACAATTCTAAAACACCACTACTCCTTACAATTCTATAACACCACTACTCCTTACAATTCAATAACACCACTACTCCTTACAATTCTATAATGCCACTACCCCTTACAATTCTTCAACACCACTTCGGCTTACAATTCTATAACACCACTGCTCCTTACAATTCAATAACACCACTACTCCATACTATTCTATAACACCACTATTCCTTACAATTCTCTCACACCACTATTCCTTCCAATTCCACAACACCATTACTCCTTACAATTCTATAATACCACTATTCCTTACAATTCCATAACACCACTACTCCTTACAATTCCATAACACCACGACTCCTTACAATTCCATAACACCACTACTCTTACAATTCCATAACACCACTACTCCTGACAATTCCAAAACACCACTACTCCCTACAATTCTATAACACCACTACTCCTTACAATTCTATAACACCACAATTCCTTACAATTCTATAACACCATGACTCACAATGCTTTCGCACCACTACTCCTTGCAATTCTATAACACCACTACTCCTGACAATTCTATAACACCACTACTCCTGACAATTCTATAACACCACTTCTCCTTACAATTCTAAAACACCACTACTCCTTAGAATTCTAAAACACCACTACTCCTTACAATTCTATAACACCACTACTCCTTACAATTCTGTAACACCACTACTCCTTACAATTCTATAACACCACTACTCCTTACAATTCTGAAACACCACTAGTCCATACAATTCTATAACACCACTGCTCCTTACAATTCTAAAACGCCACTACACCTTACAATTCTATAATACCACTACTCCTTACAATTCGAGAGCACCATGACTCCTTACAATTCTATAACACCACTACTCTTTACAATTCTATAACACCACTACTCCTTACAATTATATAACACCTCTACTCCTTGCAATTCTCTTACACCACTACTCCTTACAATTCGAGAACACCACTTCTCCTTACAATTCTAAAACACCACTACTCCTTACAATTCTATAACACCAATTCTCCTTACAATTCTTAAACACTACTATTCCTCTGAATTCTATAACACCACTTCTCCTAACAATTCTAAAACACCACTACTCCTTACAATTCTAGAACACCACTCCTCCTTACAATTCTATAACACCACTATTTCTTACAATTGTATAACACCACTACTCCTTACAATTCTATAACACCACTACTCCTTACAATTCTATCACACCACTTCTCCTTACAATTCTAAAACACCACTACTCCTTCCAATTCTAAAACACCACTACTCCTTACAATTCTATAACACCACTACTCCTTACAATTCAATAACACCACTACTCCTTACAATTCCATAACGCCACTACTCCTGACAATTCTTAAACACCACTTCTGCTTACAATTCGATAACACCACTACTCCTTACAATTCAATAACACCACTACTCCTTACAATTCTATAACACCACTACTCCTTCCAATTCAATAACACCACTACTCCTTACAATTCTATAACACCACTATTCCTTACAATTCTATCACACCACTTCTCCTTACAATTCTATAACACCACTTCTCCATACAATTCTAAAACACCACTACTCCTTACAATTCTATAACACCACTACTCCTTACAATTCAATAACACCACTACTCCTTACAATTCTATAACGCCACTACTCCTGACAATTCTTAAACACCACTTCTGCTTACAATTCGATAACACCACTACTCCTTACAATTCAATAACACCACTACTCCTTACAATTCTATAACACCACTACTCCTTCCAATTCAATAACACCACTACTCCTTACAATTCTATAACACCACTATTCCTTACAATTCTCTAACACCACTATTCCTTACAATTCCATAACACCATTACTCCTTACAATTCTATAATACCACTATTCCTTACAATTCTATAACACCACTTCTCCTTACAATTCTTAAACACCACTATTCCTTACAATTCTATAACACCACTTCTCCTTACAATTCTAAAACACCACTACTCCTTACAATTCTATAACACCACTACTCCTTACAATTCAATAACACCTCCACTCCTTACAATTCTATAACACCACTACTCCTTACAATTCTTAAACACCACTTCTGCTTACAATTCTATAACACCACTACTCCTTACAATTCAATTACACCACTACTCCTTACAATTCTATAACACCACTACTCCTTACAATTCTATAATACCACTATTCCTTACAATTCCATAACTCCACTACTCCTTACAATTCCATAACACCACGACTCCTTACAATTCCATAACACCACTACTCTTACAATTCCATAACACCACTACTCCTGACAATTCCAAAACACCACTACTCCCTACAATTCTATAACACCACTGCTCCTTCCAATTCTATAACACCACTACTCCTTACAATTCTATAACACCACTATTCCTTACAATTCTATAACAACACTATTCACAATGCTTTCGCACCACTACTCCTTACAATTCTATAACACCACTACTCCTTACAATTCTATAACACCACTACTCCTTACAATTCTATAACACCACTATTCCTTAGACTTCTATAACACCACTAGTCACAATGCTATAACACCACTACTCCTTACAATTCTATAACACCACTACTCCTCACAATTCTATATTACCACTACTCCTTACAATTCGAGAGCACCACGACTCCTTACAATTCCATAACACCACGACTCCTTACCATTCCATAACACCACTATTCCTTTCAATTCTATAACACCACTACTCCTTACAATTCTGTAACGCCACTACTCCTTACAATTCTATAACACCACTACTCCTTACAATTCTATAACACCACTACTCCTTACAATTCTATAACACCACTTCTCCTTACAATTCCAAAACACCACGACTCCTTACAATTCTATAACACCACTATTCCTTACAATTCTATAACACCACTTCTCCTTACAATTCTTAAACACCACTATTCCTCTCAATTCTATAACACCACTTCTCCTAACAATTCTAAAACACCACTACTCCTTACAATTCTATAACACCACTCCTCCTTACAATTCTATAACTCCACTATTTCTTACAATTGTATAACACCACTACTCCTTACAATTCTATAACACCACTACTCCTTACAATTCTATCACACCACTTCTCCTTACAATTCTAAAACACCACTACTCCTTCCAATTCTAAAACACCACTACTCCTTACAATTCTATAACACCACTACTCCTTACAATTCTATAATACCACTATTCCTTACAATTCTATAACACCACTTCTCCTTACAATTCTTAAACACCACTATTCCTTACAATTCTATGACACCACTTCTCCTTACAATTCTAAAACACCACTACTCCTTACAATTCTATAACACCACTGCTCCTTACAATTCAATAACACCACTACTCCTTACAATTCAATAACACCACTACTCCTTACAATTCTATAACGCCACTACTCCTGACAATTCTTAAACACCACTTCTGCTTACAATTCGATAACACCACTACTCCTTACAATTCAATAACACCACTACTCCTTACAATTCTATAACACCACTACTCCTTCCAATTCAATAACACCACTGCTCCTTACAATTCTATAACACCACTATCCCTTACAATTCCCTCACACCACTATTCCTTACAATTCCATAACACCATTACTCCTTACAATTCTATAATACCACTATTCCTTACAATTCTATAACACCACTTCTCCTTACAATTCTTAAACACCACTATTCCTTACAATTCTATAACACCACTTCTGCTTACAATTCTATAACACCACTACTCCTTACAATTCAATAACACCACTACTCCTTACAATTCTATAACACCACTACTCCTTACAATTCTATAATACCACTATTCCTTACAATTCCATAACTCCACTACTCCTTACAATTCCATAACACCACGACTCCTTACAATTCCATAACACCACTACTCTTACAATTCCATAACACCACTACTCCTGACAATTCCAAAACACCACTACTCCCTACAATTCTATAACACCACTACTCCTTCCAATTCTATAACACCACAATTCCTTACAATTCTATAACACCACTACTCACAATGCTTTCGCACCACTACTCCTTACAATTCTATAACACCACTACTCCTTACATTTCTATAACACCACTTCTCCTTACAATTCTATAACACCACTAGTCACAATGCTATAACACCACTACTCCTTACAATTCTATAACACCACTACTCCTCACAATTCTATATTACCACTACTCCTTACAATTCGAGAGCACCACGACTCCTTACAATTCCATAACACCACGACTCCTTACCATTCTATAACACCACTATTCCTTTCAATTCTATAACACCACTACTCCTTACAATTCTGTAACGCCACTACTCCTTACAATTCTATAACACCACGACTCCTTACAATTCCATAACACCACTACTCTTACAATTCCATAACACCACTACTCCTGACAATTCCAAAACACCACTACTCCCTACAATTCTATAACACCACTACTCCTTACAATTCTATAACACCACAATTCCTTACAATTCTATAACACCACTACTCACAATGCTTTCGCACCACTACTCCTTACAATTCTATAACACCACTACTCCTTACAATTCTATAACACCACCACTACTTACAATTCTATAACACCACTATTCCTTACACTTCTATAACACCACTACTCACAATGCTATTACACCACTACTCCTTACAATTCTATAACACCACTACTCCTTACAATTCTATAACACCACTACTCCTTTCAATTCTATAACACCACTTCTCCTTACAATTCTAAAACACCACTACTCCATACAATTCTAAAACACCACTACTCCTGACAATTCTATAACACCACTACTCCTTACAATTCTATAACACTACTCCTTACAATTCTATAACAGCACTACTCCTTATAATTCTATAACACCACTTCTCCTTACAATTCTAAAACACCACTACTCCTTACAATTCCATAACACCACTACTCCTTACAATTCTATAACACCACTACTCCTGACAATTCTATAACATCACTACTCCTTACAATTCTATAACACCACTTCTCCTGACAATTCTATAACACCACTGCTCCTTACAATTCTAAAACACCACTACTCCTTACAATTCTAAAACACCACTACTCCTTACAATTCTATAACACCACTACTCCTTACAATTCTATAACACCACTTCTCCTGACAATTCTATAACACCACTTCTCCTTACAATTCTAAAACACCACTACTCCTGACAATTCTATAACACCACTTCTCCTTACAATTCTAAAACACCACTACTCCTTACAATTCTAAAACACCACTACTCCTTACAATTCTATAACACCACTACTCCTTCCAATTCTATAATACCACTACTCCTTACAATTCTGAAACACCACTAGTCCATACAATTCCATAAGACCACTACTCCTGACAATTCCAAAACACCACTACTCCCTACAATTCTATAACACCACTACTCCTTCCAATTCTATAACACCACAATTCCTTACAATTCTATAACAACACTATTCACAATGCTTTCGCACCACTACTCCTTACAATTCTATAACACCACTACTCCTTACAATTCTATAACACCACTACTCCTTTCAATTCTATAACACCACTTCTCCTTACAATTCTAAAACACCACTACTCCATACAATTCTAAAACACCACTACTCCTGACAATTCTATGACACCACATCTCCTTACAATTCTTAAACACCACTATTCCTTACAATTCTATAACACCACTTCTCCTTACAATTCTAAAACACCACTACTCCTTACAATTCTATAACACCACTCCTCCTTACAATTCTATAACACCACTATTTCTTACAATTGTATAACACCACTACTCCTTACAATTCTATAACACCACTACTCCTTACAAGTCTATCACACCACTTCTCCTTACAATTCTAAAACACCACTACTCCTTCCAATTCTAAAACACCACTACTCCTTACAATTCTATAACACCACTACTCCTTACAATTCTATAATACCACTATTCCTTACAATTCTATAACACCACTTCTCCTTACAATTCTTAAACACCACTATTCCTTACAATTCTATAACACCACTTCTCCTTGCAATTCTAAAACACCACTACTCCTTACAATTCTATAACACCACTACTACTTACAATTCAATAACACCACTACTCCTTACAATTCTATAACGCCACTACTGCTTACAATTCTTAAACACCACTTCTGCTTATAATTCTATAACACCACTACTCCTTACAATTCAATAACACCGCTACTCCTTACAATTCTATAACACCACTACTCCTTCCAATTCAGTAACACCACTACTCCTTACAATTCTATAACACCACTATTCCTTACAATTCTCTCACACCACTATTCCTTACAATTCCATAACACCATTACTCCTTACAATTCTATAATACCACTATTCCTTACAATTCTATAACACCACTTCTCCTTACAATTCTTAAACACCACTATTCCTTACAATTCCATAACACCACTTCTCCTTACAATTCTAAAACACTACTACTCCTTACAATTCTATAACACCACTACTCCTTACATTTCAATAACACCACTACTCCTTACAATTCTATAACGCCACTACTCCTTACAATTCTTAAACACCACTTCTGCTTACAATTCTATAACACCACTACTCCTTACAATTCAATAACACCACTACTCCTTACAATTCTATAACACCACTACTCCTTACAATTCTATAATACCACTATTCCTTACAATTCCATAACACCGCTACTCCTTACAATTCCGTAACACCACGACTCCTTACAATTCCATAACACCACTACTCTTCCAATTCCATAACACCACTACTCCTGACAATTCCAAAACACCACTACTCCCTACAATTCTATAACACCACGACTCCTTACAATTCTATAACACCACAATTCCTTACAATTCTATAACACCGCTAATCACATTGCTTTCGCACCACTACTCCTTACAATTCTATAACACCACTACTCCTTACAATTCTATAACACCACTATTCCTTACAATTCTATAACACCACTACTCCTTACAATTCTATAACACCACTATTCTTTACAATTCTATAACACCACTTCTCCTTACAATTCTATAACACCACTATTCCTTACAATTCTATAACACCACTTCTCCTTACAATTCTAAAACACCACTACTCCTTACAATTCTATAACACCACTATTCCTTACAATTCTATAACACCGCTATTCCTTACAATTCTATAACACCACTACTCCTTACAATTCTATAACACCACTACTCCTTACAATTCTAAAACACCACTACTCCTTACAATTCTATAACCCCACTATTCCTTACAATTCTATAACACCACATCTCCTTACAATTCTTAAACACCACTATTCCTTACAATTCTATAACACCACTTCTCCTTACAATTCTAAAACACCACTACTCCTTACAATTCTATAACACCACTACTCCTTACAATTCTATAACACCACTTCTCCTGACAATTCTTAAACACCACTATTCCTTACAATTCTGTAACACCACTACTCCTTACAATTCAATAACACCTCCACTCCTTACAATTCTATAACGCCACTACTCCTTACAATTCTTAAACACCACTTCTGCTTACAATTCTATAACACCACTACTCCTTACAATTCAATTACACCACTACTCCTTACAATTCTATAACACCACTACTCCTTACAATTCTATAATACCACTATTCCTTACAATTCCATAACTCCACTACTCCTTACAATTCCATAACACCACGACTCCTTACAATTCCATAACACCACTACTCTTACAATTCCATAACACCACTACTCCTGACAATTCCAAAACACCACTACTCCCTACAATTCTGTAACACCACTACTCCTTCCAATTCTATAACACCACAATTCCTTACAATTCTATAACAACACTACTCACAATGCTTTTGCACCACTACTCCTTACAATTCTATAACACCACTACTCCTTACAATTCTATAACACCACTACTCCTTACAATTCTATAACACCACCATTCGTTACACTTCTATAACACCACTAGTCACAATGCTATAACACCACTACTCCTTACAATTCTATAACACCACTACTCCTCACAATTCTATATTACCACTACTCCTTACAATTCGAGAGCACCACGACTCCTTACAATTCCATAACACCACGACTCCTTACCATTCCATAACACCACTATTCCTTTCAATTCTATAACACCACTACTCCTTACAATTCTGTAACGCCACTACTCCTTACAATTCTATAACACCACGACTCCTTACAATTCTATAACACCACTACTCCTTACAATTCTATAACACCACTTCTCCTTACAATTCCAAAACACCACTACTCCTTACAATTCTATAACACCACTATTCCTTACAATTCTATAACACCACTTCTCCTTACAATTCTTAAACACCACTATTCCTCTCAATTCTATAACACCACTTCTCCTAACAATTCTAAAACACCACTACTCCTTACAATTCTATAACACCACTCCTCCTTACAATTCTATAACACCACTATTTCTTACAATTGTATAACACCACTACTCCTTACAATTCTATAACACCACTACGCCTTACAATTCTATCACACCACTTCTCCTTACAATTCTAAAACACCACTACTCCTTCCAATTCTAAAACACCACTACTCCTTACAATTCTATAACACCACTACTCCTTACAATTCTATAATACCACTATTCCTTACAATTCTATAACACCACTTCTCCTTACAATTCTTAAACACCACTATTCCTTACAATTCTATAACACCACTTCTCCTTACAATTCTAAAACACCACTACTCCTTACAATTCTATAACACCACTGCTCCTTACAATTCAATAACACCACTACTCCTTACAATTCAATAACACCACTACTCCTTACAATTCTATAACGCCACTACTCCTGACAATTCTTAAACACCACTTCTGCTTACAATTCGATAACACCACTACTCCTTACAATTCAATAACACCACTACTCCTTACAATTCTATAACACCACTACTCCTTCCAATTCAATAACACCACTGCTCCTTACAATTCTATAACACCACTATCCCTTACAATTCTCTCACACCACTATTCCTTACAATTCCATAACACCATTACTCCTTACAATTCTATAATACCACTATTCCTTACAATTCTATAACACCACTTCTCCTTACAATTCTTAAACACCACTATTCCTTACAATTCTATAACACCACTTCTCCTTACAATTCTAAAACACCACTACTCCTTACAATTCTATAACACCTCCACTCCTTACAATTCTATAACGCCACTACTCCTTACAATTCTTAAACACCACTTCTGCTTACAATTCTATAACACCACTACTCCTTACAATTCAATAACACCACTACTCCTTACAATTCTATAACACCACTACTCCTTACAATTCTATAATACCACTATTCCTTACAATTCCATAACTCCACTACTCCTTACAATTCCATAACACCACGACTCCTTACAATTCCATAACACCACTACTCTTACAATTCCATAACACCACTACTCCTGACAATTCCAAAACACCACTACTCCCTACAATTCTATAACACCACTACTCCTTCCAATTCTATAACACCACAATTCCTTACAATTCTATAACACCACTACTCACAATGCTTTCGCACCACTACTCCTTACAATTCTATAACACCACTACTCCTTACATTTCTATAACACCACTTCTCCTTACAATTCTATAACACCACTATTCCTTACACTTCTATAACACCACTAGTCACAATGCTATAACACCACTACTCCTTACAATTCTATAACACCACTACTCCTCACAATTCTATATTACCACTACTCCTTACAATTCGAGAGCACCACGACTCCTTACAATTCCATAACACCACGACTCCTTACCATTCTATAACACCACTATTCCTTTCAATTCTATAACACCACTACTCCTTACAATTCTGTAACGCCACTACTCCTTACAATTCTATAACACCACGACTCCTTACAATTCCATAACACCACTACTCTTACAATTCCATAACACCACTACTCCTGACAATTCCAAAACACCACTACTCCCTACAATTCTATAACACCACTACTCCTTACAATTCTATAACACCACAATTCCTTACAATTCTATAACACCACTACTCACAATGCTTTCGCACCACTACTCCTTACAATTCTATAACACCACTACTCCTTACAATTCTATAACACCACCACTACTTACAATTCTATAACACCACTATTCCTTACACTTCTATAACACCACTACTCACAATGCTATTACACCACTACTCCTTACAATTCTATAACACCACTACTCCTTACAATTCTATAACACCACTACTCCTTTCAATTCTATAACACCACTTCTCCTTACAATTCTAAAACACCACTACTCCATACAATTCTAAAACACCACTACTCCTGACAATTCTATAACACCACTACTCCTTACAATTCTATAACACCACTACTCCTTACAATTCTATAACACCACTACTCCTTACAATTCTATAACACCACTTCTCCTTACAATTCTATAACACCACTACTCCTTACAATTCTATAACACCACTACTCCTTACAATTCTATAACACCACTACTCCTTACAATTCTATAACACCACTTCTCCTTACAATTCTAAAATACCACTACTCCTTACAATTCTAAAACACCACTACTCCTTACAATTCTAAAACACCACTACTCCTTACAATTCTATAACACCACTACTCCTTACAATTCTATATCACCACTACTCCTTACAATTCTATAACAGCACTACTCCTTATAATTCTATAACACCACTTCTCCTTACAATTCTAAAACACCACTACTCCTTACAATTCCATAACACCACTACTCCTTACAATTCTATAACACCACTACTCCTGACAATTCTATAACATCACTACTCCTTACAATTCTATAACACCACTTCTCCTGACAATTCTATAACACCACTGCTCCTTACAATTCTAAAACACCACTACTCCTTACAATTCTAAAACACCACTACTCCTTACAATTCTATAACACCACTACTCCTTACAATTCTATAACACCACTTCTCCTGACAATTCTATAACACCACTTCTCCTTACAATTCTAAAACACCACTACTCCTGACAATTCTATAACACCACTTCTCCTTACAATTCTAAAACACCACTACTCCTTACAATTCTAAAACACCACTACTCCTTACAATTCTATAACACCACTACTCCTTCCAATTCTATAATACCACTACTCCTTACAATTCTGAAACACCACTAGTCCATACAATTCTATAACACCACTGCTCCTTACAATTCTAAAATGCCACTACACCTTACAATTCTATAATACCACTACTCCTTACAATTCGAGAGCACCATGACTCCTTACAATTCTATAACACCACTACTCTGTACAATTCTATAACACCACTACTCCTTACAATTCTATAACACCTCTACTCCTTGCAATTCTCCTACACCACTACTCCTTACAATTCTATAACACCACTTCTCCTTACAATTCTAAAACACCACTACTCCTTACAATTCTATGACACCACATCTCCTTACAATTCTTAAACACCACTATTCCTTACAATTCTATAACACCACTTCTCCTTACAATTCTAAAACACCACTACTCCTTACAATTCTATAACACCACTCCTCCTTACAATTCTATAACACCACTATTTCTTACAATTGTATAACACCACTACTCCTTACAATTCTATAACACCACTACTCCTTACAATTCTATCACACCACTTCTCCTTACAATTCTAAAATACCACTACTCCTTCCAATTCTAAAACACCACTACTCCTTACAATTCTATAACACCACTACTCCTTACAATTCTATAATACCACTATTCCTTACAATTCTATAACACCACTTCTCCTTACAATTCTTAAACACCACTATTCCTTACAATTCTATAACACCACTTCTCCTTACAATTCTAAAACACCACTACTCCTTACAATTCTATAACACCACTACTCCTTACAATTCAATAACACCACTACTCCTTACAATTCTATAACGCCACTACTGCTTACAATTCTTAAACAGCACTTCTGCTTATAATTCTATAACACCACTACTCCTTACAATTCAATAACACCGCTACTCCTTACAATTCTATAACACCACTACTCCTTCCAATTCAGTAACACCACTACTCCTTACAATTCTATAACACCACTATTCCTTACAATTCTCTCGCACCACTATTCCTTACAATTCCATAACACCATTACTCCTTACAATTCTATAATACCACTATTCCTTACAATTCTATAACACCACTTCTCCTTACAATTCTTAAACACCACTATTCCTTACAATTCCATAACACCACTTCTCCTTACAATTCTAAAACACTACTACTCCTTACAATTCTATAACACCACTACTCCTTACATTTCAATAACACCACTACTCCTTACAATTCTATAACGCCACTACTCCTTACAATTCTTAAACACCACTTCTGCTTACAATTCTATAACACCACTACTCCTTACAATTCAATAACACCACTACTCCTTACAATTCTATAACACCACTACTCCTTACAATTCTATAATACCACTATTCCTTACAATTCCATAACACCGCTACTCCTTACAATTCCGTAACACCACGACTCCTTACAATTCCATAACACCACTACTCTTCCAATTCCATAACACCACTACTCCTGACAATTCCAAAACACCACTACTCCCTACAATTCTATAACACCACGACTCCTTACAATTCGATAACACCACAATTCCTTACAATTCTATAACACCGCTACTCACATTGCTTTCGCACCACTACTCCTTACAATTCTATAACACCACTACTCCTTACAATTCTATAACACCACTACTCCTTACATTTCTATAACACCACTATTCTTTACACTTCTATAACACCACTACTCACAATGCTATAACACCACTACTCCTTACAATTCTATAACACAACTACTCCTTACAATTCTATATTACCACTACTCCTTACAATTCGAGAGCACCACGACTCCTTACAATTCCATAACACCACTACTCCTTACAATTCTGTAACGCCACTACTCCTTACAATTCTATAACACCACTACTCCTTACAATTCTGTAACACCACTATTCCTTACAATTCTAAAACACCACTACTCACAGTGCTATAACACCACTACTCCTTTCAATTCTATAACACCACTACTCCTTACAATTCCATAACACCACTATTCCTTACAAATCTATAACACCACTCATCCTTACAATTCTTAAACACCACTATTCCTTACAATTCTAAAACACCACTACTCCTTACAATTCTATAATGCCACTACTCCGTACAATTCTTAAACACCACTACTGCTTACAATTCTATAACACCACTATTCCTTACAATTCTCTCACACCACCATTCCTTACAATTCAATAACACCACTACTCCTTACAATTCTATAACGCTACTACTCCTTACAATTCTTGAACACCACTACTGCTTTCAATTCTATAACACCACTATTCCTTACAATTCTCTCACACCACTTCTCCTTACAATTCTATAACACCACTATTCCTTACAATTCTCTCACACCACTATTCCTTACAATTCTATAACACCACTACTCCTTACAATTCTAAAACACCACTACTCCTTACAATTCTATGACACCATGCTCCTTACAATTCTATAACACCACTACTGCTTACAATTCTATCAAACCACTATTCCTTACAATTCTATAACACCACTACTCCTTACAATTCTAAAACACCACTACTCCTTACAATTCTGTAACACCACTATTCCTTACAATTCTAAAACACCACTACTCCTTACAATTCTAATACACCACTTCTCCTTACAATTCTTAAACACCACTATTCCTTACAATTCTATAACACCACTTCTCCTTGCAATTCTAAAACACCACTACTCCTTACAATTCTATAACACCACTATTCCTTACAATTCTGTAACACCACTATTCCTTACAATTCTATAACACCACTACTCCTTACAATTCTATAACACCACTATTCCTTACAATTCTATAACACCACTTCTCCTTACAATTCTATAACACCACTATTCCTTACAA
This sequence comes from Heterodontus francisci, assembly GCF_036365525.1. Lineage (NCBI taxonomy): Eukaryota > Metazoa > Chordata > Chondrichthyes > Heterodontiformes > Heterodontidae > Heterodontus > Heterodontus francisci. The sequence continues at coordinate 48,772,298 of NC_090406.1, forward strand.
TTCTATAACACCACTTCTCCTTACAATTCTAAAACACCACTACTCCTTACAATTCTATAACACCACTATTCCTTACAATTCTATAACACCGCTATTCCTTACAATTCTATAACACCACTACTCCTTACAATTCTATAACACCACTACTCCTTACAATTCTAAAACACCACTACTCCTTACAATTCTATAACCCCACTATTCCTTACAATTCTATAACACCACTTCTCCTTACAATTCTTAAACACCACTATTCCTTACAATTCTATAACACCACTTCTCCTTACAATTCTAAAACACCACTACTCCTTACAATTCTATAACACCACTACTCCTTACAATTCTATAACACCACTTCTCCTTACAATTCTTAAACACCACTATTCCTTACAATTCTGTAACACCACTTCTCCTTACAATTCTAAAAACACCACTACTCCTTACAATTTTATAACACCACTTCTCCTCACAATTCTTAAACACCACTATTCCTTACAATTCTATAACACCACTTCTCCTTACAATTCTAAAACACCACTACTCCTTACAATTCTTAAACACCACTACTGCTTACAATTCTATAACACCACTATTCCTTACAATTCTCTCACACCACCATTCCTTACAATTCAATAACACCACTACTCCTTACAATTCTATAACGCCACTATTCCTTACAATTCTCTCACACCACCATTCCTTACAATTCAATAACACCACTCCTCCTTACAATTCTATAACACCACTATTCCTTTCAATTCTCTCACACCACCATTCCTTACAATTCTATAACACCACTACTCCTTACAATTCAATAACACCACTACTCCTTACAATTCTATAATGCCACTACTCCTTACAATTCTTAAACACCACTACTGCTTACAATTCTATCACACCACTATTCCTTACAATTCTCTCACTCCACCATTCCTTACAATTCTATAACACCACTACTCCTGACAATTCTTAAACACCACTTCTGCTTACAATTCGATAACACCACTACTCCTTACAATTCTATAACGCCACTACTGCTTACAATTCTTAAACAGCACTTCTGCTTATAATTCTATAACACCACTACTCCTTACAATTCAATAACACCGCTACTCCTTACAATTCTATAACACCACTACTCCTTCCAATTCAGTAACACCACTACTCCTTACAATTCTATAACACCACTATTCCTTACAATTCTCTCGCACCACTATTCCTTAGAATTCCATAACACCATTACTCCTTACAATTCTATAATACCACTATTCCTTACAATTCTATAACACCACTTCTCCTTACAATTCTTAAACACCACTATTCCTTACAATTCCATAACACCACTTCTCCTTACAATTCTAAAACACTACTACTCCTTACAATTCTATAACACCACTACTCCTTACATTTCAATAACACCACTACTCCTTACAATTCTATAACGCCACTACTCCTTACAATTCTTAAACACCACTTCTGCTTACAATTCTATAACACCACTACTCCTTACAATTCAATAACACCACTACTCCTTACAATTCTATAACACCACTACTCCTTACAATTCTATAATACCACTATTCCTTACAATTCCATAACACCGCTACTCCTTACAATTCCGTAACACCACGACTCCTTACAATTCCATAACACCACTACTCTTCCAATTCCATAACACCACTACTCCTGACAATTCCAAAACACCACTACTCCCTACAATTCTATAACACCACGACTCCTTACAATTCGATAACACCACAATTCCTTACAATTCTATAACACCGCTACTCACATTGCTTTCGCACCACTACTCCTTACAATTCTATAACACCACTACTCCTTACAATTCTATAACACCACTACTCCTTACATTTCTATAACAACACTATTCTTTACACTTCTATAACACCACTACTCACAATGCTATAACACCACTACTCCTTACAATTCTATAACACAACTACTCCTTACAATTCTATATTACCACTACTCCTTACAATTCGAGAGCACCACGACTCCTTACAATTCCATAACACCACTACTCCTTACAATTCTGTAACGCCACTACTCCTTACAATTCTATAACACCACTACTCCTTACAATTCTGTAACACCACTATTCCTTACAATTCTAAAACACCACTACTCACAGTGCTATAACACCACTACTCCTTACAATTCTATAACACCACTACTCCTTACAATTCCATAACACCACTATTCCTTACAAATCTATAACACCACTTCTCCTTACAATTCTTAAACACCACTATTCCTTACAATTCTAAAACACCACTACTCCTTACAATTCTATAATGCCACTACTCCGTACAATTCTTAAACACCACTACTGCTTACAATTCTATAACACCACTATTCCTTACAATTCTCTCACACCACCATTCCTTACAATTCAATAACACCACTACTCCTTACAATTCTATAACGCTACTACTCCTTACAATTCTTGAACACCACTACTGCTTTCAATTCTATAACACCACTATTCCTTACAATTCTCTCACACCACTTCTCCTTACAATTCTATAACACCACTATTCCTTACAATTCTCTCACACCACTATTCCTTACAATTCTATAACACCACTACTCCTTACAATTCTAAAACACCACTACTCCTTACAATTCTATGACACCATGCTCCTTACAATTCTATAACACCACTACTGCTTACAATTCTATCAAACCACTATTCCTTACAATTCTATAACACCACTACTCCTTACAATTCTAAAACACCACTACTCCTTACAATTCTGTAACACCACTATTCCTTACAATTCTAAAACACCACTACTCCTTACAATTCTAATACACCACTTCTCCTTACAATTCTTAAACACCACTATTCCTTACAATTCTATAACACCACTTCTCCTTGCAATTCTAAAACACCACTACTCCTTACAATTCTATAACACCACTATTCCTTACAATTCTGTAACACCACTATTCCTTACAATTCTATAACACCACTACTCCTTACAATTCTATAACACCACTATTCCTTACAATTCTATAACACCACTTCTCCTTACAATTCTATAACACCACTATTCCTTACAATTCTATAACACCACTTCTCCTTACAATTCTAAAACACCACTACTCCTTACAATTCTATAACACCACTATTCCTTACAATTCTATAACACCGCTATTCCTTACAATTCTATAACACCACTACTCCTTACAATTCTATAACACCACTACTCCTTACAATTCTAAAACACCACTACTCCTTACAATTCTATAACCCCACTATTCCTTACAATTCTATAACACCACTTCTCCTTACAATTCTTAAACACCACTATTCCTTACAATTCTATAACACCACTTCTCCTTACAATTCTAAAACACCACTACTCCTTACAATTCTATAACACCACTACTCCTTACAATTCTATAACACCACTTCTCCTTACAATTCTTAAACACCACTATTCCTTACAATTCTGTAACACCACTTCTCCTTACAATTCTAAAAACACCACTACTCCTTACAATTTTATAACACCACTTCTCCTCACAATTCTTAAACACCACTATTCCTTACAATTCTATAACACCACTTCTCCTTACAATTCTAAAACACCACTACTCCTTACAATTCTTAAACACCACTACTGCTTACAATTCTATAACACCACTATTCCTTACAATTCTCTCACACCACCATTCCTTACAATTCAATAACACCACTACTCCTTACAATTCTATAACGCCACTATTCCTTACAATTCTCTCACACCACCATTCCTTACAATTCAATAACACCACTCCTCCTTACAATTCTATAACACCACTATTCCTTTCAATTCTCTCACACCACCATTCCTTACAATTCTATAACACCACTACTCCTTACAATTCAATAACACCACTACTCCTTACAATTCTATAATGCCACTACTCCTTACAATTCTTAAACACCACTACTGCTTACAATTCTATCACACCACTATTCCTTACAATTCTCTCACTCCACCATTCCTTACAATTCTATAACACCACTACTCCTGACAATTCTTAAACACCACTTCTGCTTACAATTCGATAACACCACTACTCCTTACAATTCTATAACGCCACTACTGCTTACAATTCTTAAACAGCACTTCTGCTTATAATTCTATAACACCACTACTCCTTACAATTCAATAACACCGCTACTCCTTACAATTCTATAACACCACTACTCCTTCCAATTCAGTAACACCACTACTCCTTACAATTCTATAACACCACTATTCCTTACAATTCTCTCGCACCACTATTCCTTAGAATTCCATAACACCATTACTCCTTACAATTCTATAATACCACTATTCCTTACAATTCTATAACACCACTTCTCCTTACAATTCTTAAACACCACTATTCCTTACAATTCCATAACACCACTTCTCCTTACAATTCTAAAACACTACTACTCCTTACAATTCTATAACACCACTACTCCTTACATTTCAATAACACCACTACTCCTTACAATTCTATAACGCCACTACTCCTTACAATTCTTAAACACCACTTCTGCTTACAATTCTATAACACCACTACTCCTTACAATTCAATAACACCACTACTCCTTACAATTCTATAACACCACTACTCCTTACAATTCTATAATACCACTATTCCTTACAATTCCATAACACCGCTACTCCTTACAATTCCGTAACACCACGACTCCTTACAATTCCATAACACCACTACTCTTCCAATTCCATAACACCACTACTCCTGACAATTCCAAAACACCACTACTCCCTACAATTCTATAACACCACGACTCCTTACAATTCTATAACACCACAATTCCTTACAATTCTATAACACCGCTACTCACATTGCTTTCGCACCACTACTCCTTACAATTCTATAACACCACTACTCCTTACAATTCTATAACACCACTACTCCTTACATTTCTATAACAACACTATTCTTTACACTTCTATAACACCACTACTCACAATGCTATAACACCACTACTCCTTACAATTCTATAACACAACTACTCCTTACAATTCTATATTACCACTACTCCTTACAATTCGAGAGCACCACGACTCCTTACAATTCCATAACACCACTACTCCTTACAATTCTGTAACGCCACTACTCCTTACAATTCTATAACACCACTACTCCTTACAATTCTGTAACACCACTATTCCTTACAATTCTAAAACACCACTACTCACAGTGCTATAACACCACTACTCCTTACAATTCTATAACACCACTACTCCTTACAATTCCATAACACCACTATTCCTTACAAATCTATAACACCACTTCTCCTTACAATTCTTAAACACCACTATTCCTTACAATTCTAAAACACCACTACTCCTTACAATTCTATAATGCCACTACTCCGTACAATTCTTAAACACCAATACTGCTTACAATTCTATAACACCACTATTCCTTACAATTCTCTCACACCACCATTCCTTACAATTCAATAACACCACTACTCCTTACAATTCTATAACGCTACTACTCCTTACAATTCTATAACACCACTATTCCTTACACTTCTATAACACCACTACTCACAATGCTATTACACCACTACTCCTTACAATTCTATAACACCACTACTCCTTACAATTCTATAACACCACTACTCCTTTCAATTCTATAACACCACTTCTCCTTACAATTCTAAAACACCACTACTCCATACAATTCTATAACACCACTACTCCTGACAATTCTATAACACCACTACTCCTTACAATTCTATAACACCACTACTCCTTACAATTCTATAACACCACTACTCCTTACAATTCTATAACACCACTTCTCCTTACAATTCTATAACACCACTACTCCTTACAATTCTATAACACCACTACTCCTTACAATTCTATAACACCACTACTCCTTACAATTCTATAACACCACTTCTCCTTACAATTCTAAAATACCACTACTCCTTACAATTCTAAAACACCACTACTCCTTACAATTCTAAAACACCACTACTCCTTACAATTCTATAACACCACTACTCCTTACAATTCTATATCACCACTACTCCTTACAATTCTATAACAGCACTACTCCTTATAATTCTATAACACCACTTCTCCTTACAATTCTAAAACACCACTACTCCTTACAATTCCATAACACCACTACTCCTTACAATTCTATAACACCACTACTCCTGACAATTCTATAACATCACTACTCCTTACAATTCTATAACACCACTTCTCCTGACAATTCTATAACACCACTGCTCCTTACAATTCTAAAACACCACTACTCCTTACAATTCTAAAACACCACTACTCCTTACAATTCTATAACACCACTACTCCTTACAATTCTATAACACCACTTCTCCTGACAATTCTATAACACCACTTCTCCTTACAATTCTAAAACACCACTACTCCTGACAATTCTATGACACCACTTCTCCTTACAATTCTAAAACACCACTACTCCTTACAATTCTAAAACACCACTACTCCTTACAATTCTATAACACCACTACTCCTTCCAATTCTATAATACCACTACTCCTTACAATTCTGAAACACCACTAGTCCATACAATTCTATAACACCACTGCTCCTTACAATTCTAAAATGCCACTACACCTTACAATTCTATAATACCACTACTCCTTACAATTCGAGAGCACCATGACTCCTTACAATTCTATAACACCACTACTCTGTACAATTCTATAACACCACTACTCCTTACAATTCTATAACACCTCTACTCCTTGCAATTCTCCTACACCACTACTCCTTACAATTCTATAACACCACTTCTCCTTACAATTCTAAAACACCACTACTCCTTACAATTCTATGACACCACATCTCCTTACAATTCTTAAACACCACTATTCCTTACAATTCTATAACACCACTTCTCCTTACAATTCTAAAACACCACTACTCCTTACAATTCTATAACACCACTCCTCCTTACAATTCTATAACACCACTATTTCTTACAATTGTATAACACCACTACTCCTTACAATTCTATAACACCACTACTCCTTACAATTCTATCACACCACTTCTCCTTACAATTCTAAAATACCACTACTCCTTCCAATTCTAAAACACCACTACTCCTTACAATTCTATAACACCACTACTCCTTACAATTCTATAATACCACTATTCCTTACAATTCTATAACACCACTTCTCCTTACAATTCTTAAACACCACTATTCCTTACAATTCTATAACACCACTTCTCCTTACAATTCTAAAACACCACTACTCCTTACAATTCTATAACACCACTACTCCTTACAATTCAATAACACCACTACTCCTTACAATTCTATAACGCCACTACTGCTTACAATTCTTAAACAGCACTTCTGCTTATAATTCTATAACACCACTACTCCTTACAATTCAATAACACCGCTACTCCTTACAATTCTATAACACCACTACTCCTTCCAATTCAGTAACACCACTACTCCTTACAATTCTATAACACCACTATTCCTTACAATTCTCTCGCACCACTATTCCTTACAATTCCATAACACCATTACTCCTTACAATTCTATAATACCACTATTCCTTACAATTCTATAACACCACTTCTCCTTACAATTCTTAAACACCACTATTCCTTACAATTCCATAACACCACTTCTCCTTACAATTCTAAAACACTACTACTCCTTACAATTCTATAACACCACTACTCCTTACATTTCAATAACACCACTACTCCTTACAATTCTATAACGCCACTACTCCTTACAATTCTTAAACACCACTTCTGCTTACAATTCTATAACACCACTACTCCTTACAATTCAATAACACCACTACTCCTTACAATTCTATAACACCACTACTCCTTACAATTCTATAATACCACTATTCCTTACAATTCCATAACACCGCTACTCCTTACAATTCCGTAACACCACGACTCCTTACAATTCCATAACACCACTACTCTTCCAATTCCATAACACCACTACTCCTGACAATTCCAAAACACCACTACTCCCTACAATTCTATAACACCACGACTCCTTACAATTCGATAACACCACAATTCCTTACAATTCAATAACACCGCTACTCACATTGCTTTCGCACCACTACTCCTTACAATTCTATAACACCACTACTCCTTACAATTCTATAACACCACTACTCCTTACATTTCTATAACACCACTATTCTTTACACTTCTATAACACCACTACTCACAATGCTATAACACCACTACTCCTTACAATTCTATAACACAACTACTCCTTACAATTCTATATTACCACTACTCCTTACAATTCGAGAGCACCACGACTCCTTACAATTCCATAACACCACTACTCCTTACAATTCTGTAACGCCACTACTCCTTACAATTCTATAACACCACTACTCCTTACAATTCTGTAACACCACTATTCCTTACAATTCTAAAACACCACTACTCACAGTGCTATAACACCACTACTCCTTACAATTCTATAACACCACTACTCCTTACAATTCCATAACACCACTATTCCTTACAAATCTATAACACCACTCATCCTTACAATTCTTAAACACCACTATTCCTTACAATTCTAAAACACCACTACTCCTTACAATTCTATAATGCCACTACTCCGTACAATTCTTAAACACCACTACTGCTTACAATTCTATAACACCACTATTCCTTACAATTCTCTCACACCACCATTCCTTACAATTCAATAACACCACTACTCCTTACAATTCTATAACGCTACTACTCCTTACAATTCTTGAACACCACTACTGCTTTCAATTCTATAACACCACTATTCCTTACAATTCTCTCACACCACTTCTCCTTACAATTCTATAACACCACTATTCCTTACAATTCTCTCACACCACTATTCCTTACAATTCTATAACACCACTACTCCTTACAATTCTAAAACACCACTACTCCTTACAATTCTATGACACCATGCTCCTTACAATTCTATAACACCACTACTGCTTACAATTCTATCAAACCACTATTCCTTACAATTCTATAACACCACTACTCCTTACAATTCTAAAACACCACTACTCCTTACAATTCTGTAACACCACTATTCCTTACAATTCTAAAACACCACTACTCCTTACAATTCTAATACACCACTTCTCCTTACAATACTTAAACACCACTATTCCTTACAATTCTATAACACCACTTCTCCTTGCAATTCTAAAACACCACTACTCCTTACAATTCTATAACACCACTATTCCTTACAATTCTGTAACACCACTATTCCTTACAATTCTATAACACCACTACTCCTTACAATTCTATAACACCACTATTCCTTACAATTCTATAACACCACTTCTCCTTACAATTCTATAACACCACTATTCCTTACAATTCTATAACACCACTTCTCCTTACAATTCTAAAACACCACTACTCCTTACAATTCTATAACACCACTATTCCTTACAATTCTATAACACCGCTATTCCTTACAATTCTATAACACCACTACTCCTTACAATTCTATAACACCACTACTCCTTACAATTCTAAAACACCACTACTCCTTACAATTCTATAACCCCACTATTCCTTACAATTCTATAACACCACTTCTCCTTACAATTCTTAAACACCACTATTCCTTACAATTCTATAACACCACTTCTCCTTACAATTCTAAAACACCACTACTCCTTACAATTCTATAACACCACTACTCCTTACAATTCTATAACACCACTTCTCCTTACAATTCTTAAACACCACTATTCCTTACAATTCTGTAACACCACTTCTCCTTACAATTCTAAAAACACCACTACTCCTTACAATTTTATAACACCACTTCTCCTCACAATTCTTAAACACCACTATTCCTTACAATTCTATAACACCACTTCTCCTTACAATTCTAAAACACCACTACTCCTTACAATTCTTAAACACCACTACTGCTTACAATTCTATAACACCACTATTCCTTACAATTCTCTCACACCACCATTCCTTACAATTCAATAACACCACTAATCCTTACAATTCTATAACGCCACTATTCCTTACAATTCTCTCACACCACCATTCCTTACAATTCAATAACACCACTCCTCCTTACAATTCTATAACACCACTATTCCTTTCAATTCTCTCACACCACCATTCCTTACAATTCTATAACACCACTACTCCTTACAATTCAATAACACCACTACTCCTTACAATTCTATAATGCCACTACTCCTTACAATTCTTAAACACCACTACTGCTTACAATTCTATCACACCACTATTCCTTACAATTCTCTCACTCCACCATTCCTTACAATTCTATAACACCACTACTCCTGACAATTCTTAAACACCACTTCTGCTTACAATTCGATAACACCACTACTCCTTACAATTCTATAACGCCACTACTGCTTACAATTCTTAAACAGCACTTCTGCTTATAATTCTATAACACCACTACTCCTTACAATTCAATAACACCGCTACTCCTTACAATTCTATAACACCACTACTCCTTCCAATTCAGTAACACCACTACTCCTTACAATTCTATAACACCACTATTCCTTACAATTCTCTCGCACCACTATTCCTTAGAATTCCATAACACCATTACTCCTTACAATTCTATAATACCACTATTCCTTACAATTCTATAACACCACTTCTCCTTACAATTCTTAAACACCACTATTCCTTACAATTCCATAACACCACTTCTCCTTACAATTCTAAAACACTACTACTCCTTACAATTCTATAACACCACTACTCCTTACATTTCAATAACACCACTACTCCTTACAATTCTATAACGCCACTACTCCTTACAATTCTTAAACACCACTTCTGCTTACAATTCTATAACACCACTACTCCTTACAATTCAATAACACCACTACTCCTTACAATTCTAGAACACCACTACTCCTTACAATTCTATAATACCACTATTCCTTACAATTCCATAACACCGCTACTCCTTACAATTCCGTAACACCACGACTCCTTACAATTCCATAACACCACTACTCTTCCAATTCCATAACACCACTACTCCTGACAATTCCAAAACACCACTACTCCCTACAATTCTATAACACCACGACTCCTTACAATTCTATAACACCACAATTCCTTACAATTCTATAACACCGCTACTCACATTGCTTTCGCACCACTACTCCTTACAATTCTATAACACCACTACTCCTTACAATTCTATAACACCACTACTCCTTACATTTCTATAACAACACTATTCTTTACACTTCTATAACACCACTACTCACAATGCTATAACACCACTACTCCTTACAATTCTATAACACAACTACTCCTTACAATTCTATATTACCACTACTCCTTACAATTCGAGAGCACCACGACTCCTTACAATTCCATAACTCCACTACTCCTTACAATTCTGTAACGCCACTACTCCTTACAATTCTATAACACCACTACTCCTTACAATTCTGTAACACCACTATTCCTTACAATTCTAAAACACCACTACTCACAGTGCTATAACACCACTACTCCTTACAATTCTATAACACCACTACTCCTTACAATTCCATAACACCACTATTCCTTACAAATCTATAACACCACTTCTCCTTACAATTCTTAAACACCACTATTCCTTACAATTCTAAAACACCACTACTCCTTACAATTCTATAATGCCACTACTCCGTACAATTCTTAAACACCACTACTGCTTACAATTCTATAACACCACTATTCCTTACAATTCTCTCACACCACCATTCCTTACAATTCAATAACACCACTACTCCTTACAATTCTATAACGCTACTACTCCTTACAATTCTTGAACACCACTACTGCTTTCAATTCTATAACACCACTATTCCTTACAATTCTCTCACACCACTTCTCCTTACAATTCTATAACACCACTATTCCTTACAATTCTCTCACACCACTATTCCTTACAATTCTATAACACCACTACTCCTTACAATTCTAAAACACCACTACTCCTTACAATTCTATGACACCATGCTCCTTACAATTCTATAACACCACTACTGCTTACAATTCTATCAAACCACTATTCCTTACAATTCTATAACACCACTACTCCTTACAATTCTAAAACACCACTACTCCTTACAATTCTGTAAAACCACTATTCCTTACAATTCTAAAACACCACTACTCCTTACAATTCTAATACACCACTTCTCCTTACAATTCTTAAACACCACTATTCCTTACAATTCTATAACACCACTTCTCCTTGCAATTCTAAAACACCACTACTCCTTACAATTCTATAACACCACTATTCCTTACAATTCTGTAACACCACTATTCCTTACAATTCTATAACACCACTACTCCTTACAATTCTATAACACCACTATTCCTTACAATTCTATAACACCACTTCTCCTTACAATTCTATAACACCACTATTCCTTACAATTCTATAACACCACTTCTCCTTACAATTCTAAAACACCACTACTCCTTACAATTCTATAACACCACTATTCCTTACAATTCTATAACACCGCTATTCCTTACAATTCTATAACACCACTACTCCTTACAATTCTATAACACCACTACTCCTTACAATTCTAAAACACCACTACTCCTTACAATTCTATAACCCCACTATTCCTTACAATTCTATAACACCACTTCTCCTTACAATTCTTAAACACCACTATTCCTTACAATTCTATAACACCACTTCTCCTTACAATTCTAAAACACCACTACTCCTTACAATTCTATAACACCACTACTCCTTACAATTCTATAACACCACTTCTCCTTACAATTCTTAAACACCACTATTCCTTACAATTCTGTAACACCACTTCTCCTTACAATTCTAAAAACACCACTACTCCTTACAATTTTATAACACCACTTCTCCTCACAATTCTTAAACACCACTATTCCTTACAATTCTATAACACCACTTCTCCTTACAATTCTAAAACACCACTACTCCTTACAATTCTTAAACACCACTACTGCTTACAATTCTATAACACCACTATTCCTTACAATTCTCTCACACCACCATTCCTTACAATTCAATAACACCACTACTCCTTACAATTCTATAACGCCACTATACCTTACAATTCTCTCACACCACCATTCCTTACAATTCAATAACACCACTCCTCCTTACAATTCTATAACACCACTATTCCTTTCAATTCTCTCACACCACCATTCCTTACAATTCTATAACACCACTACTCCTTACAATTCAATAACACCACTACTCCTTACAATTCTATAATGCCACTACTCCTTACAATTCTTAAACACCACTACTGCTTACAATTCTATCACACCACTATTCCTTACAATTCTCTCACTCCACCATTCCTTACAATTCTATAACACCACTACTCCTGACAATTCTTAAACACCACTTCTGCTTACAATTCGATAACACCACTACTCCTTACAATTCAATAACACCACTACTCCTTACAATTCTATAACACCACTACTCCTTCCAATTCAATAACACCACTGCTCCTTACAATTCTATAACACCACTATCCCTTACAATTCTCTCACACCACTATTCCTTACAATTCCATAACACCATTACTCCTTACAATTCTATAATACCACTATTCCTTACAATTCTATAACACCACTTCTCCTTACAATTCTTAAACACCACTATTCTTTACAATTCTATAACACCACTTCTCCTTACAATTCTAAAACACCACTACTCCTTACAATTCTATAACACCACTACTCCTTACAATTCAATAACACCTCCACTCCTTACAATTCTATAACGCCACTACTCCTTACAATTCTTAAACACCACTTCTGCTTACAATTCTATAACACCACTACTCCTTACAATTCAATAACACCACTACTCCTTACAATTCTATAACACCACTACTCCTTACAATTCTATAATACCACTATTCCTTACAATTCCATAACTCCACTACTCCTTACAATTCCATAACACCACGACTCCTTACAATTCCATAACACCACTACTCTTACAATTCCATAACACCACTACTCCTGACAATTCCAAAACACCACTACTCCCTACAATTCTATAACACCACTACTCCTTCCAATTCTATAACACCACAATTCCTTACAATTCTATAACACCACTACTCACAATGCTTTCGCACCACTACTCCTTACAATTCTATAACACCACTACTCCTTACATTTCTATAACACCACTTCTCCTTACAATTCTATAACACCACTATTCCTTACACTTCTATAACACCACTAGTCACAATGCTATAACACCACTACTCCTTACAATTCTATAACACCACTACTCCTCACAATTCTATATTACCACTACTCCTTACAATTCGAGAGCACCACGACTCCTTACAATTCCATAACACCACGACTCCTTACCATTCTATAACACCACTATTCCTTTCAATTCTATAACACCACTACTCCTTACAATTCTGTAACGCCACTACTCCTTACAATTCTATAACACCACGACTCCTTACAATTCCATAACACCACTACTCTTACCATTCCATAACACCACTACTCCTGACAATTCCAAAACACCACTACTCCCTACAATTCTATAACACCACTACTCCTTACAATTCTATAACACCACAATTCCTTACAATTCTATAACACCACTACTCACAATGCTTTCGCACCACTACTCCTTACAATTCTATAACACCACTACTCCTTACAATTCTATAACACCACCACTACTTACAATTCTATAACACCACTATTCCTTACACTTCTATAACACCACTACTCACAATGCTATTACACCACTACTCCTTACAATTCTATAACACCACTACTCCTTACAATTCTATAACACCACTACTCCTTTCAATTCTATAACACCACTTCTCCTTACAGTTCTAAAACACCACTGCTCCATACAATTCTAAAACACCACTACTCCTGACAATTCTATAACACCACTACTCCTTACAATTCTATAACACCACTACTCCTTACAATTCTATAACACCACTACTCCTTACAATTCTATAACACCACTTCTCCTTACAATTCTATAACACCACTACTCCTTACAATTCTATAACACCACTACTCCTTACAATTCTATAACACCACTACTCCTTACAATTCTATAACACCACTTCTCCTTACAATTCTAAAACACCACTACTCCTTACAATTCTAAAACACCACTACTCCTTACAATTCTAAAACACCACTACTCCTTACAATTCTATAACACCACTACTCCTTACAATTCTATATCACCACTACTCCTTACAATTCTATAACAGCACTACTCCTTATAATTCTATAACACCACTTCTCCTTACAATTCTAAAACACCACTACTCCTTACAATTCCATAACACCACTACTCCTTACAATTCTATAACACCACTACTCCTGACAATTCTATAACATCACTACTCCTTACAATTCTATAACACCACTTCTCCTGACAATTCTATAACACCACTGCTCCTTACAATTCTAAAACACCACTACTCCTTACAATTCTAAAACACCACTACTCCTTACAATTCTATAACACCACTACTCCTTACAATTCTATAACACCACTTCTCCTGACAATTCTACAACACCACTTCTCCTTACAATTCTAAAACACCACTACTCCTGACAATTCTATAACACCACTTCTCCTTACAATTCTAAAACACCACTACTCCTTACAATTCTAAAACACCACTACTCCTTACAATTCTATAACACCACTACTCCTTCCAATTCTATAATACCACTACTCCTTACAATTCTGAAACACCACTAGTCCATACAATTCTATAACACCACTGCTCCTTACAATTCTAAAATGCCACTACACCTTACAATTCTATAATACCACTACTCCTTACAATTCGAGAGCACCATGACTCCTTACAATTCTATAACACCACTACTCTGTACAATTCTATAACACCACTACTCCTTACAATTCTATAACACCTCTACTCCTTGCAATTCTCCTACACCACTACTCCTTACAATTCTATAACACCACTTCTCCTTACAATTCTAAAACACCACTACTCCTTACAATTCTATGACACCACATCTCCTTACAATTCTTAAACACCACTATTCCTTACAATTCTATAACACCACTTCTCCTTACAATTCTAAAACACCACTACTCCTTACAATTCGATAACACCACTCCTCCTTACAATTCTATAACACCACTATTTCTTACAATTGTATAACACCACTACTCCTTACAATTCTATAACACCACTACTCCTTACAATTCTATCACACCACTTCTCCTTACAATTCTAAAACACCACTACTCCTTCCAATTCTAAAACACCACTACTCCTTACAATTCTATAACACCACTACTCCTTACAATTCTATAATACCACTATTCCTTACAATTCTATAACACCACTTCTCCTTACAATTCTTAAACACCACTATTCCTTACAATTCTATAACACCACTTCTCCTTACAATTCTAAAACACCACTACTCCTTACAATTCTATAACACCACTACTCTTTACAATTCAATAACACCACTACTCCTTACAATTCTATAACGCCACTACTGCTTACAATTCTTAAACACCACTTCTGCTTATAATTCTATACCACCACTACTCCTTACAATTCAATAACACCGCTACTCCTTACAATTCAATAACACCACTACTCCTTCCAATTCAGTAACACCACTACTCCTTACAATTCTATAACACCACTATTCCTTACAATTCTCTCACACCACTATTCCTTACAATTCCATAACAACATTACTCCTTACAATTCTATAATACCACTACTCCTTACAATTCTATAACACCACTATTCCTTACAATTCTCTCACACCACTATTCCTTACAATTCCATAACACCATTACTCCTTACAATTCTATAATACCACTATTCCTTACAATTCTATAACACCACTTCTCCTTACAATTCTTAAACACCACTATTCCTTACAATTCTATAACACCACTTCTCCTTACAATTCTAAAACACTACTACTCCTTACAATTCTATAACACCACTACTCCTTACATTTCAATAACACCACTACTCCTTACAATTCTATAACGCCACTACTCCTTACAATTCTTAAACACCACTTCTGCTTACAATTCTATAACACCAATACTCCTTACAATTCTATAACAGCACTACTCCTTATAATTCTATAACACCACTTCTCCTTACAATTCTAAAACACCACTACTCCTTACAATTCCATAACACCACTACTCCTTACAATTCTATAACACCACTACTCCTGACAATTCTATAACATCACTACTCCTTACAATTCTATAACACCACTTCTCCTGACAATTCTATAACACCACTGCTCCTTACAATTCTAAAACACCACTACTCCTTACAATTCTAAAACACCACTACTCCTTACAATTCTATAACACCACTACTCCTTACAATTCTATAACACCACTTCTCCTGACAATTCTACAACACCACTTCTCCTTACAATTCTAAAACACCACTACTCCTGACAATTCTATAACACCACTTCTCCTTACAATTCTAAAACACCACTACTCCTTACAATTCTAAAACACCACTACTCCTTACAATTCTATAACACCACTACTCCTTCCAATTCTATAATACCACTACTCCTTACAATTCTGAAACACCACTAGTCCATACAATTCTATAACACCACTGCTCCTTACAATTCTAAAATGCCACTACACCTTACAATTCTATAATACCACTACTCCTTACAATTCGAGAGCACCATGACTCCTTACAATTCTATAACACCACTACTCTGTACAATTCTATAACACCACTACTCCTTACAATTCTATAACACCTCTACTCCTTGCAATTCTCCTACACCACTACTCCTTACAATTCTATAACACCACTTCTCCTTACAATTCTAAAACACCACTACTCCTTACAATTCTATGACACCACATCTCCTTACAATTCTTAAACACCACTATTCCTTACAATTCTATAACACCACTTCTCCTTACAATTCTAAAACACCACTACTCCTTACAATTCGATAACACCACTCCTCCTTACAATTCTATAACACCACTATTTCTTACAATTGTATAACACCACTACTCCTTACAATTCTATAACACCACTACTCCTTACAATTCTATCACACCACTTCTCCTTACAATTCTAAAACACCACTACTCCTTCCAATTCTAAAACACCACTACTCCTTACAATTCTATAACACCACTACTCCTTACAATTCTATAATACCACTATTCCTTACAATTCTATAACACCACTTCTCCTTACAATTCTTAAACACCACTATTCCTTACAATTCTATAACACCACTTCTCCTTACAATTCTAAAACACCACTACTCCTTACAATTCTATAACACCACTACTCTTTACAATTCAATAACACCACTACTCCTTACAATTCTATAACGCCACTACTGCTTACAATTCTTAAACACCACTTCTGCTTATAATTCTATACCACCACTACTCCTTACAATTCAATAACACCGCTACTCCTTACAATTCAATAACACCACTACTCCTTCCAATTCAGTAACACCACTACTCCTTACAATTCTATAACACCACTATTCCTTACAATTCTCTCACACCACTATTCCTTACAATTCCATAACAACATTACTCCTTACAATTCTATAATACCACTACTCCTTACAATTCTATAACACCACTATTCCTTACAATTCTCTCACACCACTATTCCTTACAATTCCATAACACCATTACTCCTTACAATTCTATAATACCACTATTCCTTACAATTCTATAACACCACTTCTCCTTACAATTCTTAAACACCACTATTCCTTACAATTCTATAACACCACTTCTCCTTACAATTCTAAAACACTACTACTCCTTACAATTCTATAACACCACTACTCCTTACATTTCAATAACACCACTACTCCTTACAATTCTATAACGCCACTACTCCTTACAATTCTTAAACACCACTTCTGCTTACAATTCTATAACACCAATACTCCTTACAATTCAATAACACCACTACTCCTTACAATTCTATAACACCACTACTCCTTACAATTCTATAATACCACTATTCCTTACAATTCCATAACACCGCTACTCCTTACAATTCCGTAACACCACGACTCCTTACAATTCCATAACACCACTACTCTTCCAATTCCATAACACCACTACTCCTGACAATTCCAAAACACCACTACTCCCTACAATTCTATAACACCACGACTCCTTACAATTCTATAACACCACAATTCCTTACAATTCTATAACACCGCTACTCACATTGCTTTCGCACCACTACTCCTTACAATTCTATAACACCACTACTCCTTACATTTCTATAACACCACTATTCTTTACACTTCTATAACACCACTACTCACAATGCTATAACACCACTACTCCTTACAATTCTATAACACAACTACTCCTTACAATTCTATATTACCACTACTCCTTACAATTCGAGAGCACCACGACTCCTTACAATTCCATAACACCACTACTCCTTACAATTCTGTAACGCCACTACTCCTTACAATTCTATAACACCACTACTCCTTACAATTCTGTAACACCACTATTCCTTACAATTCTAAAACACCACTACTCACAGTGCTATAACACCACTACTCCTTACAATTCTATAACACCACTACTCCTTACAATTCCATAACACCACTATTCCTTACAAATCTATAACACCACTTCTCCTTACAATTCTTAAACACCACTATTCCTTACAATTCTAAAACACCACTACTCCTTACAATTCTATAATGCCACTACTCCGTACAATTCTTAAACACCACTACTGCTTACAATTCTATAACACCACTATTCCTTACAATTCTCTCACACCACCATTCCTTACAATTCAATAACACCACTACTCCTTACAATTCTATAACGCTACTACTCCTTACAATTCTTGAACACCACTACTGCTTTCAATTCTATAACACCACTATTCCTTACAATTCTCTCACACCACTTCTCCTTACAATTCTATAACACCACTATTCCTTACAATTCTCTCACACCACTATTCCTTACAATTCTATAACACCACTACTCCTTACAATTCTAAAACACCACTACTCCTTACAATTCTATGACACCATGCTCCTTACAATTCTATAACACCACTACTGCTTACAATTCTATCAAACCACTATTCCTTACAATTCTATAACACCACTACTCCTTACAATTCTAAAACACCACTACTCCTTACAATTCTGTAACACCACTATTCCTTACAATTCTAAAACACCACTACTCCTTACAATTCTAATACACCACTTCTCCTTACAATTCTTAAACACCACTATTCCTTACAATTCTATAACACCACTTCTCCTTGCAATTCTAAAACACCACTACTCCTTACAATTCTATAACACCACTATTCCTTACAATTCTGTAACACCACTATTCCTTACAATTCTATAACACCACTACTCCTTACAATTCTATAACACCACTATTCCTTACAATTCTATAACACCACTTCTCCTTACAATTCTATAACACCACTATTCCTTACAATTCTATAACACCACTTCTCCTTACAATTCTAAAACACCACTACTCCTTACAATTCTATAACACCACTATTCCTTACAATTCTATAACACCGCTATTCCTTACAATTCTATAACACCACTACTCCTTACAATTCTATAACACCACTACTCCTTACAATTCTAAAACACCACTACTCCTTACAATTCTATAACCCCACTATTCCTTACAATTCTATAACACCACTTCTCCTTACAATTCTTAAACACCACTATTCCTTACAATTCTATAACACCACTTCTCCTTACAATTCTAAAACACCACTACTCCTTACAATTCTATAACACCACTACTCCTTACAATTCTATAACACCACTTCTCCTGACAATTCTTAAACACCACTATTCCTTACAATTCTGTAACACCACTTCTCCTTACAATTCTAAAAACACCACTACTCCTTACAATTTTATAACACCACTTCTCCTCACAATTCTTAAACACCACTATTCCTTACAATTCTATAACACCACTTCTCCTTACAATTCTAAAACACCACTACTCCTTACAATTCTTAAACACCACTACTCCTTACAATTCTATAACACCACTACTCCTTCCAATTCAATAACACCACTACTCCTTACAATTCTATAACACCACTATTCCTTACAATTCTCTAACACCACTATTCCTTACAATTCCATAACACCATTACTCCTTACAATTCTATAATACCACTATTCCTTACAATTCTATAACACCACTTCTCCTTACAATTCTTAAACACGACTATTCCTTACAATTCTATAACACCACTTCTCCTTACAATTCTAAAACACCACTACTCCTTACAATTCTATAACACCACTACTCCTTACAATTCAATAACACCTCCACTCCTTACAATTCTATAACGCCACTACTCCTTACAATTCTTAAACACCACTTCTGCTTACAATTCTATAACACCACTACTCCTTACAATTCAATTACACCACTACTCCTTACAATTCTATAACACCACTACTCCTTACAATTCTATAATACCACTATTCCTTACAATTCCATAACTCCACTACTCCTTACAATTCCATAACACCACGACTCCTTACAATTCCATAACACCACTACTCTTACAATTCCATAACACCACTACTCCTGACAATTCCAAAACACCACTACTCCCTACAATTCTATAACACCACTACTCCTTCCAATTCTATAACACCACAATTCCTTACAATTCTATAACAACACTACTCACAATGCTTTCGCACCACTACTCCTTACAATTCTATAACACCACTACTCCTTACAATTCTATAACACCACTACTCCTTACAATTCTATAACACCACCATTCCTTACACTTCTATAACACCACTAGTCACAATGCTATAACACCACTACTCCTTACAATTCTATAACACCACTACTCCTCACAATTCTATATTACCACTACTCCTTACAATTCGAGAGCACCACGACTCCTTACAATTCCATAACACCACGACTCCTTACCATTCCATAACACCACTATTCCTTTCAATTCTATAACACCACTACTCCTTACAATTCTGTAACGCCACTACTCCTTACAATTCTATAACACCACTACTCCTTACAATTCTATAACACCACTACTCCTTACAATTCTATAACACCACTTCTCCTTACAATTCCAAAACACCACTACTCCTTACAATTCTATAACACCACTATTCCTTACAATTCTATAACACCACTTCTCCTTACAATTCTTAAACACCACTATTCCTCTCAATTCTATAACACCACTTCTCCTAACAATTCTAAAACACCACTACTCCTTACAATTCTATAACACCACTCCTCCTTACAATTCTATAACACCACTATTTCTTACAATTGTATAACACCACTACTCCTTACAATTCTATAACACCACTACGCCTTACAATTCTATCACACCACTTCTCCTTACAATTCTAAAACACCACTACTCCTTCCAATTCTAAAACACCACTACTCCTTACAGTTCTATAACACCACTACTCCTTACAATTCTATAATACCACTATTCCTTACAATTCTCTAACACCACTATTCCTTACAATTCCATAACACCATTACTCCTTACAATTCTATAATACCACTATTCCTTACAATTCTATAACACCACTTCTCCTTACAATTCTTAAACACGACTATTCCTTACAATTCTATAACACCACTTCTCCTTACAATTCTAAAACACCACTACTCCTTACAATTCTATAACACCACTACTCCTTACAATTCAATAACACCTCCACTCCTTACAATTCTATAACGCCACTACTCCTTACAATTCTTAAACACCACTTCTGCTTACAATTCTATAACACCACTACTCCTTACAATTCAATTACACCACTACTCCTTACAATTCTATAACACCACTACTCCTTACAATTCTATAATACCACTATTCCTTACAATTCCATAACTCCACTACTCCTTACAATTCCATAACACCACGACTCCTTACAATTCCATAACACCACTACTCCTGACAATTCCAAAACACCACTACTCCCTACAATTCTATAACACCACTACTCCTTCCAATTCTATAACACCACAATTCCTTACAATTCTATAACAACACTACTCACAATGCTTTCGCACCACTACTCCTTACAATTCTATAACACCACTACTCCTTACAATTCTATAACACCACTACTCCTTACAATTCTATAACACCACCATTCCTTACACTTCTATAACACCACTAGTCACAATGCTATAACACCACTACTCCTTACAATTCTATAACACCACGACTCCTCACAATTCTATATTACCACTACTCCTTACAATTCGAGAGCACCACGACTCCTTACAATTCCATAACACCACGACTCCTTACCATTCCATAACACCACTATTCCTTTCAATTCTATAACACCACTACTCCTTACAATTCTGTAACGCCACTACTCCTTACAATTCTATAACACCACTACTCCTTACAATTCTATAACACCACTACTCCTTACAATTCTATAACACCACTTCTCCTTACAATTCCAAAACACCACTACTCCTTACAATTCTATAACACCACTATTCCTTACAATTCTATAACACCACTTCTCCTTACAATTCTTAAACACCACTATTCCTCTCAATTCTATAACACCACTTCTCCTAACAATTCTAAAACACCACTACTCCTTACAATTCTATAACACCACTCCTCCTTACAATTCTATAACACCACTATTTCTTACAATTGTATAACACCACTACTCCTTACAATTCTATAACACCACTACGCCTTACAATTCTATCACACCACTTCTCCTTACAGTTCTATAACACCACTACTCCTTACAATTCTATAATACCACTATTCCTTACAATTCTATAACACCACTTCTCCTTACAATTCTTAAACACCACTATTCCTTACAATTCTATAACACCACTTCTCCTTACAATTCTAAAACACCACTACTCCTTACAATTCTATAACACCACTGCTCCTTACAATTCAATAACACCACTACTCCTTACAATTCAATAACACCACTACTCCTTACAATTCTATAACGCCACTACTCCTGACAATTCTTAAACACCACTTCTGCTTACAATTCGATAACACCACTACTCCTTACAATTCAATAACACCACTACTCCTTACAATTCTATAACACCACTACTCCTTCCAATTCAATAACACCACTGCTCCTTACAATTCTATAACACCACTATCCCTTACAATTCTCTCACACCACTATTCCTTACAATTCCATAACACCATTACTCCTTACAATTCTATAATACCACTATTCCTTACAATTCTATAACACCACTTCTCCTTACAATTCTTAAACACCACTATTCCTTACAATTCTATAACACCACTTCTCCTTACAATTCTAAAACACCACTACTCCTTACAATTCTATAACACCTCCACTCCTTACAATTCTATAACGCCACTACTCCTTACAATTCTTAAACACCACTTCTGCTTACAATTCTATAACACCACTACTCCTTACAATTCAATAACACCACTACTCCTTACAATTCTATAACACCACTACTCCTTACAATTCTATAATACCACTATTCCTTACAATTCCATAACTCCACTACTCCTTACAATTCCATAACACCACGACTCCTTACAATTCCATAACACCACTACTCTTACAATTCCATAACACCACTACTCCTGACAATTCCAAAACACCACTACTCCCTACAATTCTATAACACCACTACTCCTTCCAATTCTATAACACCACAATACCTTACAATTCTATAACACCACTACTCACAATGCTTTCGCACCACTACTCCTTACAATTCTATAACACCACTACTCCTTACATTTCTATAACACCACTTCTCCTTACAATTCTACAACACCACTATTCCTTACACTTCTATAACACCACTAGTCACAATGCTATAACACCACTACTCCTTACAATTCTATAACACCACTACTCCTCACAATTCTATATTACCACTACTCCTTACAATTCGAGAGCACCACGACTCCTTACAATTCCATAACACCACGACTCCTTACCATTCTATAACACCACTATTCCTTTCAATTCTATAACACCACTACTCCTTACAATTCTGTAACGCCACTACTCCTTACAATTCTATAACACCACGACTCCTTACAATTCCATAACACCACTACTCTTACAATTCCATAACACCACTACTCCTGACAATTCCAAAACACCACTACTCCCTACAATTCTATAACACCACTACTCCTTACAATTCTATAACACCACAATTCCTTACAATTCTATAACACCACTACTCACAATGCTTTCGCACCACTACTCCTTACAATTCTATAACACCACTACTCCTTACAATTCTATAACACCACCACTACTTACAATTCTATAACACCACTATTCCTTACACTTCTATAACACCACTACTCACAATGCTATTACACCACTACTCCTTACAATTCTATAACACCACTACTCCTTACAATTCTATAACACCACTACTCCTTTCAATTCTATAACACCACTTCTCCTTACAATTCTAAAACACCACTACTCCATACAATTCTAAAACACCACTACTCCTGACAATTCTATAACACCACTACTCCTTACAATTCTATAACACCACTACTCCTTACAATTCTATAACACCACTTCTCCTTACAATTCTAAAACACCACTACTCCTTACAATTCTAAAACACCACTACTCCTTACAATTCTAAAACACCACTACTCCTTACAATTCTATAACACCACTACTCCTTACAATTCTATATCACCACTACTCCTTACAATTCTATAACAGCACTACTCCTTATAATTCTATAACACCACTTCTCCTTACAATTCTAAAACACCACTACTCCTTACAATTCCATAACACCACTACTCCTTACAATTCTATAACACCACTACTCCTGACAATTCTATAACATCACTACTCCTTACAATTCTATAACACCACTTCTCCTGACAATTCTATAACACCACTGCTCCTTACAATTCTAAAACACCACTACTCCTTACAATTCTAAAACACCACTACTCCTTACAATTCTATAACACCACTACTCCTTACAATTCTATAACACCACTTCTCCTGACAATTGTATAACACCACTTCTCCTTACAATTCTAAAACACCACTACTCCTGACAATTCTATAACACCACTTCTCCTTACAATTCTAAAACACCACTACTCCTTACAATTCTAAAACACCACTACTCCTTACAATTCTATAACACCACTACTCCTTCCAATTCTATAATACCACTACTCCTTACAATTCTGAAACACCACTCGTCCATACAATTCTATAACACCACTGCTCCTTACAATTCTAAAATGCCACTACACCTTACAATTCTATAATACCACTACTCCTTACAATTCGAGAGCACCATGACTCCTTACAATTCTATAACACCACTACTCTGTACAATTCTATAACACCACTACTCCTTACAATTCTATAACACCTCTACTCCTTGCAATTCTCCTACACCACTACTCCTTACAATTCTATAACACCACTTCTCCTTACAATTCTAAAACACCACTACTCCTTACAATTCTATGACACCACATCTCCTTACAATTCTAAAACACCACTATTCCTTACAATTCTATAACACCACTTCTCCTTACAATTCTAAAACACCACTACTCCTTACAATTCTATAACACCACTCCTCCTTACAATTCTATAACACCACTATTTCTTACAATTGTATAACACCACTACTCCTTACAATTCTATAACACCACTACTCCTTACAATTCTATCACACCACTTCTCCTTACAATTCTAAAACACCACTACTCCTTCCAATTCTAAAACACCACTACTCCTTACAATTCTATAATACCACTATTCCTTACAATTCTATAACACCACTTCTCCTTACAATTCTTAAACACCACTATTCCTTACAATTCTATAACACCACTTCTCCTTACAATTCCAAAACACCACTACTCCTTACAATTCTATAACACCACTACGCCTTACAATTCAATAACACCGCTACTCCTTACAATTCTATAACACCACTACTCCTTCCAATTCAGTAACACCACTACTCCTTACAATTCTATAACACCACTATTCCTTACAATTCTCTCACACCACTATTCCTTACAATTCCATAACACCATTACTCCTTACAATTCTATAATACCACTATTCCTTACAATTCTATAACACCACTTCTCCTTACAATTCTTAAACACCACTATTCCTTACAATTCCATAACACCACTTCTCCTTACAATTCTAAAACACTACTACTCCTTACAATTCTATAACACCACTACTCCTTACATTTCAATAACACCACTACTCCTTACAATTCTATAACGCCACTACTCCTTACAATTCTTAAACACCACTTCTGCTTACAATTCTATAACACCACTACTCCTTACAATTCAATAACACCACTACTCCTTACAATTCTATAACACCACTACTCCTTACAATTCAATAACACCACTACTCCTTACAATTCTATAACACCACTCCTCCTTACAATTCTATAACACCACTATTTCTTACAATTGTATAACACCACTACTCCTTACAATTCTATAACACCACTACTCCTTACAATTCTATCACACCACTTCTCCTTACAATTCTAAAACACCACTACTCCTTCCAATTCTAAAACACCACTACTCCTTACAATTCTATAATACCACTATTCCTTACAATTCTATAACACCACTTCTCCTTACAATTCTTAAACACCACTATTCCTTACAATTCTATAACACCACTTCTCCTTACAATTCCAAAACACCACTACTCCTTACAATTCTATAACACCACTACGCCTTACAATTCAATAACACCGCTACTCCTTACAATTCTATAACACCACTACTCCTTCCAATTCAGTAACACCACTACTCCTTACAATTCTATAACACCACTATTCCTTACAATTCTCTCACACCACTATTCCTTACAATTCCATAACACCATTACTCCTTACAATTCTATAATACCACTATTCCTTACAATTCTATAACACCACTTCTCCTTACAATTCTTAAACACCACTATTCCTTACAATTCCATAACACCACTTCTCCTTACAATTCTAAAACACTACTACTCCTTACAATTCTATAACACCACTACTCCTTACATTTCAATAACACCACTACTCCTTACAATTCTATAACGCCACTACTCCTTACAATTCTTAAACACCACTTCTGCTTACAATTCTATAACACCACTACTCCTTACAATTCAATAACACCACTACTCCTTACAATTCTATAACACCACTACTCCTTACAATTCTATAATACCACTATTCCTTACAATTCCATAACACCGCTACTCCTTACAATTCCGTAACACCACGACTCCTTACAATTCCATAACACCACTACTCTTCCAATTCCATAACACCACTACTCCTGACAATTCCAAAACACCACTACTCCCTACAATTCTATAACACCACGACTCCTTACAATTCTATAACACCACAATTCCTTACAATTCTATAACACCGCTACTCACATTGCTTTCGCACCACTACTCCTTACAATTCTATAACACCACTACTCCTTACAATTCTATAACACCACTACTCCTTACATTTCTATAACACCACTATTCTTTACACTTCTATAACACCACTACTCACAATGCTATAACACCACTACTCCTTACAATTCTATAACACAACTACTCCTTACAATTCTATATTACCACTACTCCTTACAATTTGAGAGCACCACGACTCCTTACAATTCCATAACACCACTACTCCTTACAATTCTGTAACGCCACTACTCCTTACAATTCTATAACACCACTACTCCTTACAATTCTGTAACACCACTATTCCTTACAATTCTAAAACACCACTACTCACAGTGCTATAACACCACTACTCCTTACAATTCTATAACACCACTACTCCTTACAATTCCATAACACCACTATTCCTTACAAATCTATAACACCACTTCTCCTTACAATTCTTAAACACCACTATTCCTTACAATTCTAAAACACCACTACTCCTTACAATTCTATAATGCCACTACTCCGTACAATTCTTAAACACCACTACTGCTTACAATTCTATAACACCACTATTCCTTACAATTCTCTCACACCACCATTCCTTACAATTCAATAACACCACTACTCCTTACAATTCTATAACGCTACTACTCCTTACAATTCTTGAACACCACTACTGCTTTCAA
This sequence comes from Heterodontus francisci, assembly GCF_036365525.1. Taxonomy (NCBI): domain Eukaryota; kingdom Metazoa; phylum Chordata; class Chondrichthyes; order Heterodontiformes; family Heterodontidae; genus Heterodontus; species Heterodontus francisci. Next base: position 48,801,705 of record NC_090406.1, read on the forward strand.
TTCTATAACACCACTATTCCTTACAATTCTCTCACACCACTTCTCCTTACAATTCTATAACACCACTATTCCTTACAATTCTCTCACACCACTATTCCTTACAATTCTATAACACCACTACTCCTTACAATTCTAAAACACCACTACTCCTTACAATTCTATGACACCATGCTCCTTACAATTCTATAACACCACTACTGCTTACAATTCTATCAAACCACTATTCCTTACAATTCTATAACACCACTACTCCTTACAATTCTAAAACACCACTATCCTTACAATTCTGTAACACCACTATTCCTTACAATTCTAAAACACCACTACTCCTTACAATTCTAATACACCACTTCTCCTTACAATTCTTAAACACCACTATTCCTTACAATTCTATAACACCACTTCTCCTTGCAATTCTAAAACACCACTACTCCTTACAATTCTATAACACCACTATTCCTTACAATTCTGTAACACCACTATTCCTTACAATTCTATAACACCACTACTCCTTACAATTCTATAACACCACTATTCCTTACAATTCTATAACACCACTTCTCCTTACAATTCTATAACACCACTATTCCTTACAATTCTATAACACCACTTCTCCTTACAATTCTAAAACACCACTACTCCTTACAATTCTATAACACCACTATTCCTTACAATTCTATAACACCGCTATTCCTTACAATTCTATAACACCACTTCTCCTTACAATTCTTAAACACCACTATTCCTTACAATTCTATAACACCACTTCTCCTTACAATTCTAAAACACCACTACTCCTTACAATTCTATAACACCACTACTCCTTACAATTCTATAACACCACTTCTCCTTACAATTCTTAAACACCACTATTCCTTACAATTCTGTAACACCACTTCTCCTTACAATTCTAAAAACACCACTACTCCTTACAATTTTATAACACCACTTCTCCTCACAATTCTTAAACACCACTATTCCTTACAATTCTATAACACCACTTCTCCTTACAATTCTAAAACACCACTACTCCTTACAATTCTTAAACACCACTACTGCTTACAATTCTATAACACCACTATTCCTTACAATTCTCTCACACCACCATTCCTTACAATTCAATAACACCACTACTCCTTACAATTCTATAACGCCACTATTCCTTACAATTCTCTCACACCACCATTCCTTACAATTCAATAACACCACTCCTCCTTACAATTCTATAACACCACTATTCCTTTCAATTCTCTCACACCACCATTCCTTACAATTCTATAACACCACTACTCCTTACAATTCAATAACACCACTACTCCTTACAATTCTATAATGCCACTACTCCTTACAATTCTTAAACACCACTACTGCTTACAATTCTATCACACCACTATTCCTTACAATTCTCTCACTCCACCATTCCTTACAATTCTATAACACCACTACTCCTTACAATTCAATAACACCACTACTCCTTACAATTCAATAACACCACTACTCCTTACAATTCAATAACACCACTACTCCTTACAATTCTATAATGCTACTACTCCTTACAATTCTTGAACACCACTACTGCTTCCAATTCTATAACACCACTATTCCTTACAATTCTCTCACACCACCATTCCTTACAATTCTAAAACACCACTACTCCTTACAATTCTATAACACCACTATTCCTTACAATTCTCTCACACCACCATTCCTTACAATTCTATAACGCCACTACTCCTTACAATTCTTAAACACCACTACTGCTTACAATTCTATAACACCACTACTCCTTACAATTCTAAAACACCACTACTCCTTACTATTCTATGACACCATACTCCTTACAATTCTATAACACCACTACTCCTTACAATTCTATCACACCACTATTCCTTACAATTCTATAACACCAATACTCCTTACAATTCTAAAACACCACTTCTCCTTACAATTCTATAACACCACTATTCCTTACAATTCTAAAACACCACTACTCCTTACGATTCTAAAACACTGCTAGATTTTTTTAGATTTCGAGATACAGCACTGAAACAGGCCCTTCGGCCCACCGAGTCTGTGCCGACCATTAACCTCCCATCTATACTAATCCTGCACTAATCCCATATTCCTACCACATCCTCACCTGTCCCTATATTCCCCTGCCACCTACCTATACAAGTGGCAATTTATAATGGCCAATTCACCTCTCAACCTGCAAGTCTTTTTTGGCTGTGCGAGGAAACCGGAGTACCCGAAGGAAACCCACACAGACACAGGGAGAATTTGCAAACTCCACACAGGCAGTACCCAGATTTGAACCCAGGTCACTGGAGCTGTGAGGCTGCGATGCGAACCACTGTGCCACTGTGCCGCACCACTACTCCTTACAATTCCATCACACCACTACTCCTTACAATTCTATAACACCACTACTCCTTACAATTCTATAACGCCACTGCTCCTTACAATTCTATAACACCACTACTCCTTACAATTCTATAACACCACTACTCCTTACAATTCTATAACGCCACTACTCCTTACAATTCTATAACACCACTATTCCTTACAATTCTATAACACCACTATTCCTTACAATTCTTTCACACCACTATTCCTTACAATTCTATAACACCTCTACTCCTTACAATTCTTTCACACCACTACTCCTTACAATTCTATAACACCACTACTCCTTGCAATTCTGTAACACCACTACTCTTTACAATTCTATAACACCACTATTCCTTACAATTCTTTCACACCACTATTCCTTACAATTCTGTAACACCTCTACTCCTTCCAATTCTATAACACCACTACTCCTTAAAATTCTATAACACCACTACTCCTTACAATTCTCTAACACCACTATTCCTTACAATTCTATAACACCACTATTCCTTACAATTCTTTCACACCACTATTCCTTACAATTCTATAACACCTCTACTCCTTACAATTCTATAACACCACTACTCCTTACAATTCTATAACACCACTACTCCTTGCAATTCTGTAACACCACTACTCTTTACAATTCTATAACACCACTACTCGGAGTAGTGGTGTTACAGAATTGCAAGGAGTAGTGGTGTTATAGAATTGTAAGGAGTAGTGGTGTGAAAGAATTGTAAGGAGTAGAGGTGTTATAGAATTGTAAGGAATAGTGGTGTGAAAGAATTGTAAGGAATAGTGGTGTTATAGAATTGTAAGGAATAGTGGTGTTATAGAATTGTAAGGAGTAGTGGCGTTATAGAATTTTACGGAGTAGTGGTGTTATAGAATTGGAAATGAGTAGAGGTGTTACAGAATTGTAAGGAATAGTGGTGTGAAAGAATTGTAAGGAATAGTGGTGTTATAGAATTGTAAGGAGTAGTGGTGTTACAGAATTGCAAGGAGTAGTGGTGTTATAGAATTGTAAGGAGTAGTGGTGTGAAAGAATTGTAAGGAGTAGAGGTGTTATAGAATTGTAAGGAATAGTGGTGTGAAAGAATTGTAAGGAATAGTGGTGTTATAGAATTGTAAGGAATAGTGGTGTTATAGAATTGTAAGGAGTAGTGGCGTTATAGAATTGTAAGGAGTAGTGGTGTTATAGAATTGTAAGGAGTAGTGGTGTTATAGAATTGTAAGGAGCAGTGGCGTTATAGAATTGTAAGGAGTAGTGGTGTTATAGAATTGTAAGGAGTAGTGGTGTGATGGAATTGTAAGGAGTAGTGGTGCGGCACAGTGGCACAGTGGTTCGCATCGCAGCCTCACAGCTCCAGTGACCTGGGTTCAAATCTGGGTACTGCCTGTGTGGAGTTTGCAAATTCTCCCTGTGTCTGTGTGGGTTTCCTTCGGGTACTCCGGTTTCCTCGCACAGCCAAAAAAGACTTGCAGGTTGATAGTGTTATAGAATAGTGTTATAGAATTGTAAGGAATAGTGGTGTGAAAGAATTGTAAGGAATAGTGGTGTTATAGAATTGTAAGGAATAGTGGTGTTAGAGAATTGTAAGGAGTAGTGGTGTTATAGAATTTTAAGGAGTAGTGGTGTTATAGAATTGGAAGGAGTAGAGGTGTTACAGAATTGTAAGGAATAGTGGTGTGAAAGAATTGTAAGGAATAGTGGTGTTATAGAATTGGAAGGAGTAGAGGTGTTACAGAATTGTAAGGAATAGTGGTGTGAAAGAATTGTAAGGAATAGTGGTGTTACAGAATTGCAAGGAGTAGTGGTGTTATAGAATTGTAAGGAGTAGTGGTGTGCCACTACTCCTTACAATTCTATAACACCACTATTCCTTACAATTCTATAACACCACTATTCCTTACAATTCTTTCACACCACTATTCCTTACAATTCTATAACACCTCTACTCCTTACAATTCTTTCACACCACTACTCCTTACAATTCTATAACACCACTACTCCTTGCAATTCTGTAACACCACTACTCCTTTCAATTCTATAACACCACTATTCCTTACAATTCTTTCACACCACTATTCCTTACAATTCTGTAACACCTCTACTCCTTCCAATTCTATAACACCACTACTCCTTAAAATTCTATAACACCACTACTCCTTACAATTCTCTAACACCACTATTCCTTACAATTCTATAACACCACTATTCCTTACAATTCTTTCACACCACTATTCCTTACAATTCTAAGGAATAGTGGTGTTATAGAATTGTAAGGAGTAGTGGTGTTACAGAATTGCAAGGAGTAGTGGTGTTATAGAATTGTAAGGAGTAGTGGTGTGAAAGAATTGTAAGGAGTAGAGGTGTTATAGAATTGTAAGGAATAGTGGTGTGAAAGAATTGTAAGGAATAGTGGTGTTATAGAATTGTAAGGAATAGTGGTGTTATAGAATTGTAAGGAGTAGTGGCGTTATAGAATTGTAAGGATAGTACCCGAAGGAAACCCACACAGACACAGGGAGAATTTGCAAACTCCACACAGGCAGTACCCAGATTTGAACCCAGGTCACTGGAGCTGTGAGGCTGCGATGCGAACCACTGTGCCACTGTGCCGCACCACTACTCCTTACAATTCCATCACACCACTACTCCTTACAATTCTATAACACCACTACTCCTTACAATTCTATAACGCCACTGCTCCTTACAATTCTATAACACCACTACTCCTTACAATTCTATAACACCACTACTCCTTACAATTCTATAACGCCACTACTCCTTACAATTCTATAACACCACTATTCCTTACAATTCTATAACACCACTATTCCTTACAATTCTTTCACACCACTATTCCTTACAATTCTATAACACCTCTACTCCTTACAATTCTTTCACACCACTACTCCTTACAATTCTATAACACCACTACTCCTTGCAATTCTGTAACACCACTACTCCTTACAATTCTATAACACCACTATTCCTTACAATTCTTTCACACCACTATTCCTTACAATTCTGTAACACCTCTACTCCTTCCAATTCTATAACACCACTACTCCTTAAAATTCTATAACACCACTACTCCTTACAATTCTCTAACACCACAACTTACAAATCTATAAAACCACTACTCCTTACAATTCTATAACACCAGTACTCCTTACATTTCTATAACACCACTATTCCTTACAGCTCTATCACTCCACTATTCCTTACAATTCTGTAACACCTCTACTCCTTCCAATTCTATAACACCACTACTCCTTACAATTCTATAACACCACAACTTACATATCTATAAAACCACTACTCCTTACAATTCTATAACACCAGTACTCCTTACATTTCTATAACACCACTATTCCTTACAGCTCTATCACTCCACTATTCCTTACAGTTCTATAACACCACTATTCCTTACAATTCTATAACACCTCTACTCCTTACAATTCTATAACGCCACTACTCCTTACAATTCTATAACACCACTACTCCTTACAATTCTCTAACACCACTACTCCTTACAATTCTATAACACCACTATTCCTTACAATTCTTTCACACCACTATTCCTTACAATTCTATAACACCTCTACTCCTTACAATACTTTCACACCACTACTCCTTACAATTCTAGAACACCACTACTCCTTGCAATTCTATAACACCACTACTCCTTACAATTCTATAACACCACTATTCTTTACACTTCTATAACACCACTACTCACAATGCTATAACACCACTACTCCTTACAATTCTATAACACCACTACTCCTTACAATTCTATATTACCACTACTCCTTACAATTCGAGAGCACCACGACTCCTTACAATTCCATAACACCACTACTCCTTACAATTCTGTAACGCCACTACTCCTTACAATTCTATAACACCACTACTCCTTACAATTCTGTAACACCACTATTCCTTACAATTCTAAAACACCACTGCTCACAGTGCTATAACACCACTACTCCTTACAATTCTATAACACCACTACTCCTTACAATTCCATAACACTATTCCTTACAAATCTATAACACCACTTCTCCTTACAATTCTTAAACACCACTATTCCTTACAATTCTAAAACACCACTACTCCTTACAATTCTATAATGCCACTACTCCGTACAATTCTTAAACACCACTACTGCTTACAATTCTATAACACCACTATTCCTTACAATTCTCTCACACCTCCATTCCTTACAATTCAATAACACCACTACTCCTTACAATTCTATAACGCTACTACTCCTTACAATTCTCTCACAGCACCATTCCTTACAATTCAATAACACCACTACTCCTTACAATTCTATAACACCACAACTTACAAATCTATAAAACCACTACTCCTTACAATTCTATAACACCAGTACTCCTTACATTTCTATAACACCACTATTCCTTACAGCTCTATCACTCCACTATTCCTTACAGTTCTATAACACCACTATTCCTTACAATTCTATAACACCTCTACTCCTTACAATTCTATAACGCCACTACTCCTTACAATTCTATAACACCACTATTCCTTACACTTCTATAACACCACTACTCCTTACAATTCTATAACACCACTATTCCTTACAATTCTCTCACACCACCATTCCTTACAATTCAATAACACCACTACTCCTTACAATTCTATAACGCCACTATTCCTTACAATTCTCTCACACCACCATTCCTTACAATTCAATAACACCACTCCTCCTTACAATTCTATAACACCACTATTCCTTTCAATTCTCTCACACCACCATTCCTTACAATTCTATAACACCACTACTCCTTACAATTCAATAACACCACTACTCCTTACAATTCTATAATGCCACTACTCCTTACAATTCTTAAACACCACTACTGCTTACAATTCTATCACACCACTATTCCTTACAATTCTCTCACTCCACCATTCCTTACAATTCTATAACACCACTACTCCTTACAATTCAATAACACCACTACTCCTTACAATTCAATAACACCACTACTCCTTACAATTCAATAACACCACTACTCCTTACAATTCTATAATGCTACTACTCCTTACAATTCTTGAACACCACTACTGCTTCCAATTCTATAACACCACTATTCCTTACAATTCTCTCACACCACCATTCCTTACAATTCTAAAACACCACTGCTCCTTACAATTCTATAACACCACTATTCCTTACAATTCTTAAACACCACTACTGCTTACAATTCTATAACACCACTACTCCTTACAATTCTAAAACACCACTACTCCTTACTATTCTATGACACCATACTCCTTACAATTCTATAACACCACTCCTCCTTACAGTTCTATCACACCACTATTCCTTACAATTCTATAACACCACTACTCCTTACAATTCTAAAACACCACTTCTCCTTACAATTCTATAACACCACTATTCCTTACAATTCTAAAACACCACTACTCCTTACGATTCTAAAACACCGCTAGATTTTTTTAGATTTCGAGATACAGCACTGAAACAGGCCCTTCGGCCCACCGAGTCTGTGCCGACCATTAACCTCCCATCTATACTAATCCTGCACTAATCCCATATTCCTACCACATCCTCACCTGTCCCTATATTCCCCTGCCACCTACCTATACAAGTGGCAATTTATAATGGCCAATTCACCTATCAACCTGCAAGTCTTTTTTGGCTGTGCGAGGAAACCGGAGTACCCGAAGGAAACCCACACAGACACAGGGAGAATTTGCAAACTCCACACAGGCAGTACCCAGATTTGAACCCAGGTCACTGGAGCTGTGAGGCTGCGATGCGAACCACTGTGCCACTGTGCCGCACCACTACTCCTTACAATTCCATCACACCACTACTCCTTACAATTCTATAACACCACTACTCCTAACAATTCTATAACGCCACTGCTCCTTACAATTCTATAACACCACTACTCCTTACAATTCTATAACACCACTACTCCTTACAATTCTATAACGCCACTACTCCTTACAATTCTATAACACCACTATTCCTTACAATTCTTTCACACCACTATTCCTTACAATTCTATAACACCTCTACTCCTTACAATTCTTTCACACCACTACTCCTTACAATTCTATAACACCACTACTCCTTGCAATTCTGTAACACCACTACTCCTTACAATTCTATAACACCACTATTCCTTACAATTCTTTCACACCACTATTCCTTACAATTCTGTAACACCTCTACTCCTTCCAATTCTATAACACCACTACTCCTTACAATTCTATAACACCACTACTCCTTACAATTCTATAACACCACAACTTACAAATCTATAAAACCACTACTCCTTACAATTCTATAACACCAGTACTCCTTACATTTCTATAACACCACTATTCCTTACAGCTCTATCACTCCACTATTCCTTACAGTTCTATAACACCACTATTCCTTACAATTCTATAACACCTCTACTCCTTACAATTCTATAACGCCACTACTCCTTATAATTCTATAACACCAGTACTCCTTACATTTCTATAACACCACTATTCCTTCCAGCTCTATCACTCCACTATTCCTTACATTTCTATAACACCACTATTCCTTCCAGCTCTATCACTCCACTATTCCTTACAGTTCTAAAACACCACTATTCCTTACAATTCTATAAAACTACTATTTCTTACTGGGTTGCTGAGGGTTGTGCAGTCGATGTATGTGCGGACTTTCAAAAGGCATTTGATAAAGTACCCCTTAACAGCCTTATTCAGAAAATAGAAGCACATGGTATTAAAGGGACAACGGTAACTTTGGTACATAATTGGTTACGGGATAGCAAGCAAATCATAGTAGTGAATGGATATTTTCCAGCCTGAGAGAAATATGGATTGGGGTCCTCCAGGGGCCGTATTGGGACCATTACATTTTCTTCTTCTATATAAATGAACTGGACCTGGGTATAGGGAGTACAATTTTGAAGTTTGCAGATGATACAAAACTTGGCAATGTCGAAAATATGAGCATGATAGAAGTAGACTTCAGGAGGACAGACAGACTGGTGAAATGGGCAGACACATTGCTGATGCAATTTCATGCTAATAACAATTCATTTGAAGCAATATACTTTGGAAAAAAACAACATGGAGAAGCAGTGTAATCTGAATGTTACTATTTTGAGGGACGTGCTTATTCACAAATCTTTGAAGGTGGCTCAGCGTGTTGATAAGGCAGTTTAGAAAGAATATGGGAGGGTTGGGTTTGTAAATAGGGGCATTGAATACAAAAATAAGGACGTCATTTACCTTTACAAATCTCTGGTTAGGCCTCAGCTGGAGTATTGTGTACAATTTTGGGCACCAGACTTTAGGAAGACAGTCCTGACCTTGGATAGGGTACAGAGGACCCAGGATGTTATCAGGGTTGGGGGAATTCAGTTATATGACGAGATTAGAGAATCTGGAATTGATCTCTTTCGAGCAGAGAAGGTTAAATGGAGACCTAGTAGAGGTATTCAAAATTATGAGGGATTTTGACAGAGAAAATAAGGAGGAAATAGGCAATTAGATATAGGGAACATTCTTTTGGGCCTCCTTATCTCGAGAGACAATGGATACGCGCCTGGAGGTGGTCAGTGGTTTGTGAAGCAGCGCCTGGAGTGGCTATAAAGGCCAATTCTGGAGTGACAGGCTCTTCCACAGGTGCTGCAGAGAAATTTGTTTGTTGGGGCTGTTGCACAGTTGGCTCTCCCCTTGCGCCTCTGTCTTTTTTCCTGCCAACTACTAAGTCTCTTCGACTCGCCACAATTTAGCCCTGTCTTTATGGCTGCCCGCCAGCTCTGGCGAATGCTGGCAACTGACTCCCACGACTTGTGATCAATGTCACACGATTTCATGTCGCGTTTGCAGACGTCTTTATAACGGAGACATGGACGGCCGGTGGGTCTGATACCAGTGGCGAGCTCGCTGTACAATGTGTCTTTGGGGATCCTGCCATCTTCCATGCGGCTCACATGGCCAAGCCATCTCAAGCGCCGCTGACTCAGTAGTGTGTATAAGCTGGGGATGTTGGCCGCTTCAAGGACTTCTGTGTTGGAGATATAGTCCTGCCACCTGATGCCAAGTATTCTCCGAAGGCAGCGAAGATGGAATGAATTGAGACGTCGCTCTTGGCTGGCATACGTTGTCCAGGCCTCGCTGCCGTAGAGCAAGGTACTGAGGACACAGGCCTGATACACTCGGACTTTTGTGTTCCGTGTCAGTGCGCCATTTTCCCACACTCTCTTGGCCAGTCTGAACATAGCAGTGGAAGCCTTACCCATGCGCTTGTTGATTTCTGCATCTAGAGACAGGTTACTGGTGATAGTTGAGCCTAGGTAGGTGAACTCTTGAACCACTTCCAGAGCGTGGTCGCCAATATTGATGGATGGAGCATTTCTGACATCCTGACCCATGATGTTCGTTTTCTTGAGGCTGATGGTTAGGCCAAATTCATTGCAGGCAGACGCAAACCTGTCGATGAGACTCTGCAGGCATTCTTCAGTGTGAGATGTTAAAGCAGCATCGTCAGCAAAGAGGAGTTCTCTGATGAGGACTTTCCGTACTTTGGACTTCGCTCTTAGACGGGCAAGGTTGAACAACCTGCCCCCTGATCTTGTGTGGAGGAAAATTCCTTCTTCAGAGGATTTGAACGCATGTGAAAGCAGCAGGGAGAAGAAAATCCCAAAAAGTGTGGGTGCGAGAACACAGCCCTGTTTCACACCACTCAGGATAGGAAAGGGCAATTAGATATAGGGAACATAGTCTCAGAATAAGGGGCAGACCATTTAAGACAGAAATGAGGAGGAATTTCTTCACTCAGAGGGTGGTAAATCTTTGGAATTCTCTACCCCAGTGGGCTGTGGAAGCTCAATCATTGAGTATGTTCAAGACAGAAATCGATTGTTATCTGGATACTAATGACATCAAGGGATATGGGAAAGCGCAGGAAAGTGGCGTTGAGGTAGATGATCAGCCGTGATCTAATTGAATGGCGGAGCAGGCTCGACGGACTGAATGGCCTATTCCTGCTCCTATGTCCCTATGTATTTAAGAGGACTAATTTGCAGGGTTATGGGGAAAAGCTGGGGTGTGGGACTCCATTCAATTTCAGAGTAGACACAGGCATTACAGGCTAAATGGCCTCCTTCTGTACTGTAAGATTCTATGATTCTAGAATCGGATTGACTACTATCTGGAATTAAGAGGTTAGGGCAGGTGTGGGACCAAAGGGGACATATGGCCAATTTGTGGCTCTGAAACTGAACAAGGATGTTTGGAACTGACTTGAGTTAGAAATGGAGTAGGGGAGGGGAATAAATGTAAAAGTGTTGGCACAGTGTTTTGGAACCCCAAAGGGTTCACTCCAAGGAGCAGTGAAATACAGCTACACACTTGTGGTCCTCTTCTAACTTCCAATCTCAGCTCTGACGTTAGGCCCTGAATGGAGGGATTGTGAACTAGTCATTAGCAGTGGCTTAGTGGTTGTACTTTTTGCCTCTCAGTCAAAAGGTTGACAGTTCATGTCCCACTTGAGCACAAAATCTAGGCTTGCAATCCAGGGGAGTGCCATCTTTTGGATGAGATGTTAAGTCATTACCCTCTGGACATAACAAGATCCCATGGCACATTTATTTTGAACAAGAGCAAGGGAGTTCTCTCCAGTATCCTCGCTCATTTCTGTCCCTCAACCAACTTCACTTAAAAAAAGATTATCTGGTCATTATCACATTGCTGTTTGAAAATTGCAGCATTATAACAGTGACTACACTTCAAAAGTACTTAATTGGCTGTAAAGCACTTTGGAATGTCCTGAGTTCATGAAAGGTACTATAAAAATGCAAGTCTTTCTTTCTTAACTGTTGCACTAGCAATTTAAGGATGGCATCAAAAGAAGCAGGTGACAGGTTGTCTGCCCTTTTGGCTGCAAATAGTATACTGTGTGGTGGAGACCAAGGCGGGAGAAGAGAAAGGGCTGTCACCTTCAATGACAGTTGTGAAAGGATAAATGACAAGTACAAATGGCTGATTGGTGTGTTTATTTTTCCAGGATCAGTGGATGTGTCCCGTCGTAATCCAATTGCCTCATGGTTGTGTGCAATGCTTTATTGCTTTTCCAGTTATATACTGGCTGATGTACTGCTTGGAGAATCACCCCTCCATTATTTTAACAACACTTCTCACATCTTGCTGGCAACAGCTGTTTGGTGAGTGGACATAGATTTTATTATTCAGAGAATTCGCATTGTCAAATGCACATCATTGCTGTGGGTATGATAAGCTGCAAATTGGTGGTCAGATGAATCCATAAGGGGACAAGGGTATATTTATAGAATAATTCACTATCAAACATTATACCATTTTGTCCTTGTACGAGACTTTGGTGAGGCCACAGTTAGAAAACTTTGTCCAGGTAGGTGATGTAAGTACAGAGGAGGGCCACGTGATTAATTCCTAATTTAAAGCATCTTAGTTATCTAGATTCAAAGAGTTGGCTGTCTAGAGAAACATAAACTGAGGGATAATTTGATTGAGGTTTATAAGATCATGACAGGACTAGAATGTGTTTGTGTAGACCAACTAAATAGGTTATGGAGGACCAGGGGTCACTTTTACAAGTCATGTAAGGGCAGAGGAAGATGTCAGACGGCTCTTCTTTTTCCAGGTAATAGTGGACTTATAAACAGGCTGCTGATTTGTGCCGTGAACATTGATTCATTGAATTTCAAGTGAGAGCTGGCCTGTTTCCAGCTGGCATCGAGATTACCTGGTACAAGAGTAGGTACCCTGTAACATTAATCAGAGCAAAGGCGGTCTTCTGGACTAGTTTGAATCACCTGAGGGAGTTAGAGAAGAATTTTACAGATTTCCTTCCCCCTAATTGATCTGGTTTTTAAAATCTGGTTTTTCATATTTGCCAGGATATTATATGGCTCAGAATGGGGTGGGGAGTGTATGTATTGTGAAGAATAAAGCACTACAACTGTATGGATCAGCATGAATGGACAAGTATGTTCAGATGAATTTCAATCACATTTTGAAATATTTTGATTATCTTTTCACATAAAGATGGATATGTGATAATAAGTAATTATGATGCCAATGAGTTAACAACTTGTGAGCTTGTCTTGACAAATGACAAACAGCTCACACCCATTGTTTTGGAGAGTTGCTGGTCCCGGGCGCTGGCAAGTGAACTGCAGAAGATAAAACCCAGACAGAGGGAGGGTTTTGAAACAGTCTCTAATGGTCAGGTTTTTTAATGAGGATGCTGTGAAGCAGTGAGACACAACAAAAAGTCTGAAAGAAGGATACAATGCTGGGTAGTTAGAAATGAGTGTTTAGGTCAAGGAAAGAGGACCCCCTCTTAAGGGGGGAATATAAGAAGAAGCTAAATAAGTACTTGAGGAAGAACAGAATAGAAGGATATGTTGATAAAGTGAGATGAAATAAGGTGAGAGGAGGCTCGTGTGGAACATAAGCACTGGCATAGACCTGTTGGGCCAAATGCCTGTGTGGAGTTTGCAAGTTCTCCCTGTGTCTGCGTGGGTTTTCTCCGGGTGCTCCGGTTTCCTCCCACAAGCCAAAAGACTTGCAGGTTGATAGGTAGATTGGCCATTATAAATTGTCACTAGTATAGGTAGGTGGTAGGGAAATATAGGGACAGGTGGGGATGTTTGGTAGGAATATGGGATTAGTGTAGGATTAGTATAAATGGGTGGTTGATGGTCGGCACAGACTCGGTGGGCCGAAGGGCCTGTTTCAGTGCTGTAGCTCTAATCTAATCTAATCTAATCTAAATGGCCTGTTTCAGTGCTGTAAAATTTTAAGTGATTCTATGTAATATGATAAAGCATAGCATATTCATTATTTTTTAAATTAATTGCATAATTACAAGTTATACCAATGGAATTAAAAGAATCTGATTACAATGGTTACTCTGTATGTTCACTCACTGTCAAGTAAAGCAGTTTAACAATTGTATCAAGCCTCAACTTACCAAGTGTTTCTGTGGTCCACCTTCAGAGAGATTGAAGAAGTACATGTGCAAAAGACAGCGTTATGTGCTTTAGGTCACAAGGAGGTACTATTGTTACACTGCACCTGCCATGGTTACATTATTGTGCAAGTAAATATAGGGTAACGGGAGTCAGTTCCTATAATTGTAAAATGTTCTGACCACTTATGGGTATGCTGACTCAAGATGCTGAGGCTTATGGTTGCATTGTCAATTCTACTAAAGCCAGGAACTGTTGTCTGGCCTTTCCAGATCTGTGTTGCTCATTGACATATCACACAGTACATATAATTAATCAGTTACTGAAGGATATGGATTATCAGCAGAACTGCTTACACATACAGTTTAATTTGGAAATCTGAAATAAAGACAAAATGTACTGGAAATTCTCAGCAGGTCTGGCAGTATCTGTGGAGAGAGCAGCAAAGTTAACATTTCAGGTCAGTGACCTTTCATCAGAACTGGCAAAGGTTAGAAGTGTAATAGGTTTCAAGCAAATAAAGTGGGGGTGGGGCAAAAGAGAAAACAAGGGAAGGTGTTGATAGGACATAGGGTCACAGAGAATAACTGACAAGGAGGTCATGGGGCAAAGGCAAAGAGTGTGTTAATAGTGTGGTGAAAGACAAAGCATTAGTGCAGAGAGGGTGTTAAATGACAGAATAATGAAAGCCCTAGCCAAAAGCACAAACATGAAAAAAACAGTGGGCAGGCACATGGTTAAAAAAAATGATGAAACAAACTAAAATAAAATGAAATAAAAATAAAAATAAAAAAGCGGGGAGGGGCAGGCATGCTCTGAAATGATTGAACTCAATGTTCAGTCCGCTAGGCTGTAACATGCCTAATTGGTAAATGAGGTGTTCACTGGAACACTGCAGCAAGCCCAGGACAGAGATGTGGGCATGAGAGCGCGGTAGGGGGGTGGTGGGGGTGTTGAAATGGCAAGCGACAGGAAGCTCGGGGTCATGTTTTCAGACTGAGCGGAGGTGTTACACAAAGCGGTCACCCAATCCGCATTTGGTCTCCCCAATGTAGAGGAGACCACATTGTGAGCAGCGAATACAGTATACTAAATTGAAAGAAGTGCAAGTAAATCGCTGCTTCACCTGAAAGGAGTGTTTGGGGCCTTGGATAGTGAAGAGAGAGGAGGTAAAAGTGCAGGTATTACACCTCCCGCGATTGCATGGGAAGGTGCCATGGGAAGGGGACAGGTGTCGGGGTAATGGAGGAGTGGACCAGGGTGTCGCGGAGGGAGCGATCCCTTCGGAATGCTGACAGGGGAGGGGAGGGGAAGGTGCGTTTGGAGTTTCCGGAAATGGCAGAGGATGATATTTCGGATGTGGAGGCTAGTGGAGTGGAAGGTGAGGACAAGGGGAACCCTGTTGTGGTTCTGGGAGGGAGGGAAAAGGGGTGAGGGCAGAGGTGCGGGAAATGGGCTGGACACGGTTGAGGACCCTGTCAACCACAGTGGGGGGAATCTCCTGTTAAGGAAAAAGGAAGACTGTATTTGCTGTTCACAATGTGGTCTCCTCTACATTGGGGAGACCAAACGCAGATTGGGTGACTGCTTTGCAGAACACTTCCCCTCAGTCCGAAAACATGACCCCGAGCTTCCTGTCGCTTGCCATTTCAACACCCACCCGCCACCCCCCCCACCTCCACCCCCGCTCTCATGCCCACATTTCTGTCCTGGGATTGCTGCAGTGTTCCAGTGAACATCAACGCAAGCTCGAGGAACAGCATCTCATTTACCGATTAGGCACAATACAGCCTGTCGGACTGAACATTGAGTTCAATAATTCAGAGCATGACTGCCCCTCCCCCCTTTTATTTTTAGTTTTACTTTTTACTTTTTATTTTCATTTCATTTTATTTTAGTTTGTTTCATCATTCAATTTTTTTTTTACCATGTGCCTGCCCACTGTTTTTTTCATGTTTGAGCTTTTGGCTAGGGCTTTCATTATTCTGTTATTTAACACCCTCTCTGCACTAATGCAAATTTAAGCTTCTTCTTTTTGGCATTTCTTTGCGGACGAAGATTTTGGGAAGGTTGTAGTCATCGGTTCCAGGCCCGCTGGTGGCTAGTCAGGCCAATCCGTGACCGGCAGATTCTCCCACAGTGGGTACAAGTGTAGGTGTACTTGCTGCTGGGGGCAATTGGATTTATCCTTCTCCTCCTTTTCTCTTTCATGCTGGTTCTTCGCTCAGTCTCAAAGGTCTCTGTAGCCCTCCTGATGTAGCATCTCCAGGCATCACGATCTATGGCCTGCGTTTCCCACTGGTGATGGTCGATGTGGCACACAGAGAGGGACTTCTTCAGGGAGTCCTTGAAATGTTTGCGTGGGGCCCCTCTTTTCCTTTTACCGTGATCAGCTCTCCATACAACACAATCTTGGGCAGTGACTGTCGTTCATCCAGGCAACGTGACCTAAAGGCCTGCTCAGGCCGACCCGAACCCAACCGAACCACAGTGGACCCGAGCCCGACCCGGCCCAAGACCCTCCAATTTTTCCCCGAGCCCGACTTGACCCAACCTGACCATCCCTTTACTTACCTTCTGACTCGGAAGCTCCAGGAGGCTGCAGCGCATGCGTGATGGCGTCATAGAGATGTCATTCGCTCACTGCACAGACTCAGTTTTGTCCTGGACTCCCAGCTCAGGTCAGTTTTTTAATTTC
The DNA here is from genome assembly GCF_036365525.1 of Heterodontus francisci. Lineage (NCBI taxonomy): Eukaryota > Metazoa > Chordata > Chondrichthyes > Heterodontiformes > Heterodontidae > Heterodontus > Heterodontus francisci. The sequence continues at coordinate 48,818,839 of NC_090406.1, forward strand.
AATACTTACCAGCAGAGCACTTACTGTGTGTGTCCGGCCCGACCTGATCCCTACCCGGACTCGGCCCAACCCGAACCGAGCCCAAAAGCCGGACCTGGAAGAGGGGCCCAACCCGACCCGAACCCGACACATGTCATCGGGTCCCGTCGGGTTCAGGTCAGGTAGCAGGCCTTTAACGTGACCCGCCCAATGCAGTTGGCTTTGCAGGAGGATGGCCTCAATGCTGGCAATGTTGGCTGTTTCCAGGACTTCAATGTTTGAGATGTGGTCCTGCCAGCAGATCTTGAAGATGCTGCAGAGGCAACGCTGATGCACGCGCTCTAGAAGGTGTACATGACAGCGCTACAGGACCCTTGACTCGGCGCCATACAGAAGGGTGGTGAGGACAATGGCTTTGTACACTTTGAGTTTGGTCTGTGCTCTGAGGCTGTTGTTGCTCCACACACATTTGTAGAGTCTGCCAAATGTTCTGTTTGCTTTTGAGAGCCTATTGTCCCTTCCTTCTCTATGGTGGTATCAAATGAGGTGACGCTCCCCAAATAAGTAAATTGCTTGATGGCATTCAGCTCGGTTCCCCCAATGACAATGCTTCGTGGTCTATATTCTTCATGGGGTGCAGGCTGATGCAGGACTTCAGTTTTCTTTAAACTGATTTTTAGTCCGAAGAGTTGTGCTGCCTCGGAAAAATGTGTTGTTATACGTTGCAGGTTTGATTGACAGTGGGCCAGGAGAGCAAAGTTATCAGCGAAAAGAAGTTCACGGATGAGCTTTTCTTGTGTCTTTGTGTGAGCCTGAAGATGCCTGAGGTTGAAAAGGCCTCCCTCAGTCCGGAAGCGTACATAAACTCCCTCCTTAAGGTCTTCCGTTGTCTGCTGCATCATCTTGCTGAAAAAGATGGTGAGTAGGGTCAGGGCCAGCACACATCCATGCTTCACACCATTGGAGATACAGAAGGGACTCGAGAGGTCACTGTTTTGCTTGACTTGTCCGTACTGATTTTCATGAAACTGCTTCACCATGGCCAGGAACCTGGGTGGGCATCCAAGTTTTTCTAGGATTTTCCAAAGTCCATCTGTGCTCACAGTGTCAAATGCCTTGGTGAGGTCTATGAAAGCGACGTACAGGTCTTTGTTTTGCTCACAACACTTTTCTTGTAATTGAGTGCAAATACCATATCTGTGGTGCCTCTGCTCTGAAACCACACTGGCTCTCCGGGAGGTTTTCTTCAGCAATGGTAGGCACAAGCCCGTTCAGAAGTATTCTAGCCAGGATCTTCCCAGCAATAGAAAAGAGGGTGATCCCACGGTAGTTGGAGCAGTCTGACTTTTCTCCTTTGTTTTTGTACAAGGTGATGATAACGACATCACGAAGATCCTGTGCTCCAGAACTTGCCGCGCCCCTAGCCAAGCTGTTCCAGTACAGCTACAACACTGGCATCTACCCTGCAATGTGGAAGATTTCCAGGTATGTCCTGTACACAAAAAGCAGGAAAGTCCAAGCCGGCTAATTACGGCCCCATCAGTCTACTGTCAATCATCAGTAAAGTGATGGAAGGTGTCATCGACAGTGCTATCAAGCGGCACTTGCTTCGCAATAACCTGCTCAGTGACACTCAGTTTGCATTCTGCCAGGGTTACTCACCTGCTGACCTCATTACAGCTTTGGTTCAATCATGGACAAAAGAGCTGAACTCAAGAGGTGAGGTGAGAGTTACTGCCCTTGACATCAAGGCAGCTTTTGACTGAGAATGGCATCAAGGAGCCCTAGCAAAACTGAAGTCAATGGGAATCAGGGGGAAAACTCTCCACTGGTTGGAGTCATACCTAACGCAAAGGAAGATGGTTGTGGTTGTTGGTCAATAATCTGAGCTCCAGGACATCACTGCAGGAGTTCCTCAGGGTGGTGTCCTAGGCCCAACCATCTTCAGCTGCTTCATCAATGACCTTCCTTCAATCATAAGGTCAGAAGTGGGGATGTTCACTGATGATTGCACAATGTACAGCACCAGTCGCGACTCCTCAGATACTGAAGCAGTCCGTGTAGAAATGCAGCAAGAGCTGGTTAATGTCCAGGCTTGGGCTGATAAGTGGCAAGTAACTTTCGCGCCACACACGTGGCAGGCAATGACCATCTCAAACAACAGAGAATCTAAGCATCTCCCCTTGACATTCAACGGCATTATGATCACTGAATCCCCCACTATCAACATCCTGGGGGTTACCATTGACCGGAAGCTGAACTGGAGTAGCCATATAAATAACGTGGCTACAAGATCAGGTCAGAGGCTAGGAATCCTGTGGCGTGTAACTCACCTCCTGACTACCCAAAGCCTGTCCACCATCTACAAGGTACAAGTCAGAAATGTGATGGAATACTCTCCACTTGCCTGGATGGGTGCAGCTCCAACAACACTCAAGAAGCTCGACGCCATCCAAGACAAAGCAGCCTGCTTGATTGGCACATCATTCACAAACATTCACTCCCTCCACCACCGACGCACAGTGGCAGCAGTGTGTATCATCTACAAGATGCACTGCAGCAACGCACCAAGGCTCCTTAGACAGCGCCTTCCAAACCTGTGACCTCTACCAACTAGAAGGACAAGGGCAGAAAATGCACTGGAACACCACCACCTGCAAGCTCCCCTTCAAGTCACACACCATCCTCATTTGGAACTATATCACCGTTCCTTCACTGTCGCTGGGTCAAAATCTTGGAATTCCCTTCCTAACAGCACAATGGGTGTCCCTACCTCACATGGACTGCAGCGGTTCAAGTAGGCAGCTCACCACCATCTTCTCAAGGGCAATTAGGGATGGGCAATAAATGCTGCCCTAGCCAGCGACGCCCACATCCCATGAATGAATTTTTAAAAATCCCATGGAATCCTATCCTATTTCCAACAGGCCGTGAAGAACTCATGGAGCTTGGTGTATAGGGCAGGGCCATCATGCTTCAAGGCTTCGGGTGGAATTCCATCGGCTCCGGGGGCTTTGTTGCTCTTCATCTGGTTGATGGCAGTCACAGTTTCCTCCAGAGTTGGGCTTTCATCCAGTTCTTCTTTGACAGGCTGTCGTTGGATGCGGTTGATGGCAGTATCATGCACCTTGCACTTGGTGCTGAAGAGAGTTTCAAAGTGCTCCGACCAACAATCCAGGACTGACTCCTTGTCAGTGTGTAGGATCTTGCCATCGGCGCTCCTCAGGGGGTTTTGGGTTTGATATGCTGGTCCATAGACAGATTTTAGTGCTTCATAGAAACTTCTTATGTCGTCAGTATCAGCGTACAGTTGAATTTTTTCCACAAGTGCCATCCACCAGTCATTTTGGATGTTCCTCAGTTTACATTGAAGGGTGCTGCATGCTTGACGATCGTCTGTCTTTTTCTCTTGGCTGGCTGGCTGAGCCAGGCGAGCCTGATGAGCTGACCTTTTTATTTTTAGCAGAACTTGAATTTCCTTGTCATTTTCATAAAACCAGTCCCTATTCTTCTTGGTGCTGGGTCTGATGACCTCGTTGGAAGTATCCAGTACTACAGCTTTGATGTGTTCCCAGAGTTCTTCTGGAGTGGAATCAGCAGTGAGATCAGGATGTTCCAGTCTAGTCTGTAAAATTGTTTCATATCTATCTCAAGATGAGGTTTGTAGGTTGCTGACTTGAAATTTCTTTGATGGGTTGTCTCTAGGCCTGTTCTTGGGCTTAGGCTTGAACTGGAAGTTCAGCTTTGAACAAGCCGGTGGTCTGTATGACAGTCAGCACTGGGCATGACTCATAATGCAGGACACCCTTTAGGTCACACTGGCGTACCAAGATGTAATCTGTCCGGTGCCAGTGTTTAGAGCCAGGATGCATCCATGTGGTCATGAAGTGATCTTTTTGTTGAAAGAAGGTGTTGGTTATGAACAGCTGCTTTTCTGCACAGTGTTCCAAGAGTAAATGTCCATTTTCATTACAGTTTCCAACTCCATGGTTCCCGAGCACTCCCTTCCATGCCAGGCTGTCACGGCCCACTCTGGCATTGAAATCACCAAGGATGACAATTTTGTCCTTGGGAGGGGCATTCAGGATGAGTTCACGGAGATCTGTGTAGAACTTATCTTTGTCAGCTGGGTTAGCCTTCAGGGTTGAAGCATAAACACCGATGAGAGTTGCATGCCGCTGGTCTTGGAGAGACAGGCGCAGGGACAAGATGCGTTCGGAATGGCCAATTAGCAGGCTTGAAAGTTTCGTGGCGATAGTCCTGTTCACTATGAAGCTGACACTGAAGAGGCGTTGTTCACCTTGAGGTCTACCTGACCAGTAGAGAGTGTAGCCAGCGTTGTATTCTGTTAGGCTGCCTTGTTCTGAGAAGCAAACATCACTCAGGGCCGCTGTATCAATGTCTAGTCTGGCTAGTTCATGGGCCACCAGGGCTAAGCATCATTGGGGGCAGCTGTTGTCACCAGACTCAAACATTGGTCTCACGTTCCAGCAGCAAGTGTTTCAGATTTTTTCTTCTTTTCCCGCCTTTTGAAGTGAGGTTCGCGTTTCCTTCTCTGTCGTAGTTTGACTGCATTAAGAGATGCCCATTGACCGCGGCAAGCCAACTGGGTGGTAGGGAGACAAGCATTTGTTTAGGCCACCTTTTCTAGGCCCCTATCCAATTTCGGAGGAAGCAGTGCTGTCCTTTAAAAAGGCTGCTTGGTCGCTCAGGGTGCTACCGGGTGATGATGTCGTCTCTAGGTCATCATCAAAACAAACAATATCCTGAGCTGCCTGCATGCAGGATTGGAACTGTGTCTGCCAGTGCCATCTTGCACCTATCATTTTCGCCTCTTTCCCGTTGCTACAGGACTTACTTGTTGCAGGGAAGGATTAACCAACAATAGACTGTCTCACACTCCAACTATTCCCCAACTCTAATTCAGACCCATTTGTTCAAAGAATCTTACAACACAAGGCGGCACAGTGGCGCAGTGGTTAGCACTGCAGCCTCACAGCTCCAGGGACCTGGGTTCGATTCTGGGTACTGCCTGTGCGGAGTTTGCAAGTTCTCCCTGTGTCTGTGTGGGTTTTCGCCAGGTACTCCGGTTTCCTCCCACAGCCAAAAACTTGCAGGTGATAGGTAAATTGGCTGTTGTAAATTGCCCCTAGTGTAGGTAGATGGTAGGGAATATGGGATTAGTATAAATGGGTGGTTGTTGGGCGGCACAGACTCGGTAGGCTGAAGGGCCTGTTTCAGTGCTGTATCTCTAAATAAAAGTAAAATAAATAAAAGAAGGAGGTCATTCAACCCATCGTTCTTGTGCCTGCTGATTAATAAAGTTATCCAATTCATTCCATATCCCCGCTCTTTCCCCATAGCCCTGAACTGTTTTCCTTCTTCCCCCAGCTTTTCAGGCAACACATTGCAGATCACAACAACTTGGTCTGCAAAATCAAATTCTCCTCATGCCACCCCTCCCAGTTCTTTTGCCAATTATCTTAAAACTGTGTCCTCTGATTACTGATCATTCAGCCAGTGGAAACAATTTCTCCCAATCTATTTTATCAAAACCCTTCATAATTTCTAACACCCCTTAACCTTCTCTGCTCTAAGGAGAACAATTGTACAGTTCCCAATTCCCAAAGGAATTTTCAGTTGTATCCCACACTTTGAGCTGGATTTTACCAGTCCTCTAGGGATGGGCTGGAAGTGCGGGTGGGGGAGTGCATAAAATGGTGAGGGAAGGCAGGGGTGGCATGCCTGTTGCCTTCCCTATGCCATGGAATTTACCAGGGCCGTGGAAGGTTGAAGACAGCCTTCCTGTCGAGATCTCAATTAAGGGCCACTTAAGGGTTTTTTCCCAGCACGGCTGGTGTTTTACCAGCGGCGGGATCCCACTGTCACATGGGGTGGCTGCCCTGTAAAAGCTGGTGGCCTCCCTGTGGGCTTGGGGGAGGGTGGGTGCCTTCCTGATTGGGTACCTTGTGGCCCACGGACGGACCCCCAGAGGCAAGGGCCACCCCAGCTGAAAGACCCCACCCCCCCCCCACCCTTCGCCGGGGCCTGCCCACCTGGCTCACTTATCTTCATTCCAGGGACTCCCCCATGGCTGTTGCTCTGGGCCTCCTGCAGTACCAGCAGTGGCCACCACTCCCAATGGTGCTGCTGGGACTGCTGAGTTGCTTGCCCTCTGGTTGGCTGGCAGCTCTTGGGATGGAAGTTCATTGCCTGCCCACCATTGAATCTGGTTGGGGATATGACAAGTGGATGAGACAAAGTCGTTCCCTACTTTCCAGCCCATTGCCGGGACCCCTGCCGCTGAAATAAAATACAGCCCAATGTTTAGTTTCCAATGGATATGATTTGTAAACACAATGGATTTGTGGTAATGACAATCAAGGCTTACCAAGAACTGGGAACAAATTTTTTGAGAAAACCAAAAGTGGATTGCAAAACAATTGAAATTCTTAGTGATGGTGATTTTTGCTACAAGTAATTCAAACTATTTCATCGAAAAATAGTGGCTATCACTGGAAAGAGGTGGAACTTTACAGGGCACAGTGATCAGAAAAAGGAGGACATGGTTCCTTCTAGACTGCCTTTATACCAGTTTCAAAGGCTAAAGTTAAAGACCAGTGTTCCAGTATATTGTGCTGTTCATATGTGCCTATTTTTTAAAAAAAGGCTTACATTTATCCTCATGTCGCAGAACATTTTACAGCTGATGAAGTAATTTAAAAGTGTAAAGTGGAGAATGTGGCAGCCAATTTGCACATAGCAAGATCCCACAAATAGCAATGAGATAATGACCAGATAATGTTTTTCGGTGATGTTAGGTGTGCGATAAATATTGGCGAGGACTTTGGAGAGAACTTTGCTGCTCTTCTTCAAAATAGTGCAATGAGATCTTTTACATGCACTTGTGAGGGAAGACAGGGCCTCAGTCTAAAGTCTCATTCAATAATGGTATCTCCAAATATGCGGCACTTCTACAGTACTGCACTAGGGGTGTTAGCCTGGATTTCATGCTCAAGTCTCTGGAATCGAACTTGAAAAACAACAACTTGCCTTCATATAGCGCTTTAAATGTAATAAAATGTCCCAAGGCACTCACAGGAGTGTTATAAAGCTGAGCCACATAAGGAGATATTAGGGCAGATGACCAAAAGCTTGGTTAAAGAGGTAGGTTTTAAGCAGCATCTTAAAGGAGGAAAGAAAGGTGGAGAGGTTTAGAGAGGGAGTTCCAGAGTTTAAGGCCTTGGCTGTGCCTTCAGCTGCCACCACTGTTGGAGCAATTTTTTTTATTGTTTCATTGGGATGTGAGCATCACTGGTCTGGCCAGCATTTGTTGCCCATCCATGATGCTCAAGAGGTCAGAATTAGAGGACTGCAGATATCTCAGATGGTTGTGGAGCTGGAGGAGATTACAGAGATAGGGAGGGGCGTGTCCATGGGAGATTTAAAAACAAGGATGAAAATTTTAAAATCAAGGTGTTGCTTAACTGGGAGCTGATGTAAGTCAGCAAGGACAGGAGTGATGGGATATCGTGTGAGTTAAGACACAGGCAGCAGAGTTTTGGATAACCTCAAGTTTACGGAGGGCAGAACCTAGGAGGCTGGCAAGGATTGCATTGGAACAGTCAGGATTGAGGATAACAAAGGCATAGATGAACTCATAACTTTCCGACTCAGAGGCGAGAGTGCTACTACTAAGTCATAGCTGACACCTTTTTAGATTCCTCTCTCCTCACATACTACATAACTTTCCTGGATCAGCAGGACATAATTGTTGGTCATCCTCTGAGGACTCCACCAATGCTACTTTATAATCAGGCGGTAGGAGCTGTCTGTTAGTTCCTTTAGCCTTGCTTTTTTTTCTCCATCTTCAATTTCCTCCATTTAGGATCATCTAGTGCTTAGAAAAATCAGGGGAAAGTTCTTTTTTTTAAACCTTCCGTATAAGTGATAAGGTTAGTACTACTAAAGTGTGTTTTTTTTAATTAGTGTAATTTATTTAGGACTTTAGATTGTAGTGGGTAGTGTTTAGAGTAGAACAAGCTTAATTAGTATTTTTTAATTAAAGGGAGTAACTAAGTAATCTAAGGGTAAGTCATGGCAGGAGAGCTCGTACACACGATATGATCCTCCTGTGCGATGTGGGAAATCTCTGATGACCATGTGTGCAGGAAGGGTATCCATCTGCAGCTACTGGCTGCCTGCATTACAGAGCTGGAGCTGTGGGTGGATTCACTGTGCAGCATCCGCGATGCTGGGGCGTTGTGGATAGCACGTTTAGCGAGGTGGTCACATCGCAGGTAATGGCTGCACAGGCAGAAAAGGGATGGGTGACCACCAGGCGGAGTTGTAGGCGCAAGCAGGTAGTGCAGGAGTCCCCTGTGGCCATCCACCTCTCAAACAGATGTATTACTTTGAATACTGTTGGAGAGGATGGCCTCCCAGGGGAAAGCAGCAACAGCCAAGTTCGTGGCACCGCGGATGGCTCTGCTGCACAGCAGGGGAGAAAAGGACTGGGAGAGCCATAGTGATAGGAGATTTAATTGTAAGGGGAACTGACAGGCGTTTCTGTGGCTGCAAACGAGACTCCAGGATGGTATGTTACCTCCCTGGTGCTAGAGTCAAGGATGTCTCAGAGCGGCTACAGGACATTCTGAAGGGGCAGGGAGAACAGCCAGTGGTCATTGTACATGTCGGTACCAATGACATAGGTAGAAAAAGGGATGAGGTCCTGCAAGATGAATTTAAGGAGTTAGGAGTTAAATTAAAAAGCAGGACCTCAAAGATAGTAATCTCAGGATTACTTCCTGTGCCACGTGTTAGTGAGTATAGGAACAGGAGAATTGACCAGATGAATGAGTGGCTGGAAAAATAGTGCAGGAGGGAGGGATTTAGATTCCTGGGACATTGGGACCTGTTCTGGGGAAGGTGGGACCTGTACAAGTGGGACAGGTTACACCCAGGCAGGACCGGAACCGATACCCTCGCAGGGGCGTTTGCTAGTGCTGTTGGGGAGGATTTAAACTAGAATGGCAGGGGGATGGGAGCCTGAGTGGGGAGACTGAGGAGGAGGAAATAAGGATAGAAATGAAAAACAAGAAACAAAAAGTAAAAGTGGAAGGCATAGAAATCAAGGGCATGAAACAAATAGGGCCATAGTGTGAAATAATGCTAAGATGACTAAGAATGTTAAAAAGACAAGCCTAAAGGCATTGTGTCTTAATACACAGAGTATTCGCAATAAGGTAGGTGAATTAACCGGGCAAATAGATGTCAATGGATACAATATATTTGCAATTACCGAGACATGGCTGCAGGGTGACCAAGGATGGGAACTGAACATGTTTAGGAAGGACGGCACTAAAAGGGAAAGGAGGTGGAGTAGCGTTGTTGGAAAAGAGGAAATCAATACAATTGTGAGGAAGGATATTAGCTCAGAGAATCCTGATGTGGAATCTGTATGGGTGGAGCTAAGAAACAACAAGGGGCAGAAAACGTTGGTGGGGGTTGTATATAGACCCCCAAACAGCAGTGGTGATGTAGAGGATGACATTAAACAGGAAATTAGAGATGCATACAATAAGGGTGCAACTGTAATTAAGGGTGTCTTTCATCTACATATAGACTGGGCAAACCAAATTAGCAAGAATTCCTGGAGTGAATACATGATGGTTTTTTGGACCAATACGTTGAGGAACCAACTAGAGAACAGGCCATCTTAGACTGGGTATTGTGTAATGAGAAAGGATTAGTTAACAATCTTGTTGTGCGGCATCCCTTGGGGAAGAGCAACCATAACATGATAGAATTCTTCATTAAGATGGAGAGTGAGAGAGTTCATTCCGAGAGTAAGGTCCTGAATCTAAATAAAGGAAGCTATGAAGGTATGAGGTACGAGTTGGCTATGATAGATTGGAGAACGTTACTTAAAGGGTTGACAGTGGATAGGCAATGGCCAGCATTTAAAGAGCGCATGGATGAATTACAACAATTGTTCAATCCTGTCTGGCTCAATCGTGGCTTACAAAAGAAATTAGGGATAGTATTAGAACTAAGGAGGAGAAATATAAAATGGCCAGAACAAGCAGCAAACCTGAGGATTGGGAGCAGTTTAGAATTCAGCAAAGGAGGACAAAGGGATTGATTAAGAAGGGGAAAAGAGAGTAAGCTTGCAGAGAACATAAAAACTGACTGTAAAAGCTTCTATAGATATATGAGGAGAAAAAGATTAATGAAGACAAATGTGGGTCCCTTAGGGTCAGAAACGGGGGAATTTATAATGGGGAACAAAGAAATGGCAGACCAATTAAATACATACTTTGGTTCTGTCCTCACAAAGGAGAACACAAATTACCTCCCAGAAATGTTGGGGAACATAGGGTCTAGTGAGAAGGAAGAACTGTATGAAATCAGTATTAGTAGAGAAATGGTGTTAGGGAAATTGATGGGATTGAAGGCCGATAAATCCCCAGGGCCTGATAATCTACATCCCAGAGTACTTAAGGAAGTGGCCCGAGAAATAGTAGATGCATTGCTCATCATTTTTCAAAATTCTATAGACTCTGGAACAGTTCCAATGGATTGGAGGGTAGCTAATGTAACCCCACTATTTAAAAAAGGAGGTAGAGAGAAAACAGGGAATTATAGACCAGTTATCCTGACATCAGTAGTGGGGAAAATGCTAGAGTCCATTATAAAAGATGTAATAGCAGAGCACTTGGAAAACAATGACAGGATCGGACAAAGTCAACATGGATTCAAAGGGAAATCATGCTTGACAAATCTACTAGAATTTTTTGAGGATGTAATTACTAGAATAGATAAGGGAGAACCAGTAGATGTGGTGTATTTGGACTTTCAGAAGGCTTTCGATAAGGTCCCACAGAAGAGATTAGCATGCAAAATTAAAGCACATAGGATTGGGGGTAAGGTTCTGACATGGATAGAGAACTAGTTGGCAGACAGGAAACAAAGAGTAGGAATAAACGGGTCTTTTTCCGTGTGGCAGGCAGTGACTAGTGGGGTACCGCAGGGATCAGTGCTAGGACCCCAGCCATTCACAATATATATTAATGATTTAGATGAGTAAATTAAATGTAATATATCCAAGTTTGCAGATGACCCAAAGCTGGGTGGGAGGGTGAGCTTGTGAGGAAGATGCAGAGAAGCTCCAGAGTGATTTGGACAGGTTGAGTGAGTGGGCAAATACATGGCAAAAGCAGTATAATGTGGATAAATGTGAGGTTATCCACCTTGGTGGCAAAAACAGAAAGGCAGATTATTATCTGAATGGCGATAGATTGGGAAAGTGAGACCTGGGTGTCCTTGTGCATCAGTCGCAGAAAGTAAGCATGCAGGTGCAGCAGACAGTTAAAAAGGCAAATGGTATGTTGGCCTTCATAGTGTGAGGATTCGAGTACAGGAGCAAGGATGTCTTGCTGCAATTATACAAGGCCTTGGTGAGACCACATCTGGAGTATTGTGTGCAGTTTTGGTCTTCTTATCTGAGGAAGGATGTTCTTGCTATGGAGGGAGTGCAGTGAAGGTTCACCAGACTGATTCCTGGGATGGCAGGACTGACGTATGAAGAGAGATTGGGCCGATTGGGCTTGTCTTTGCTAGAGTTTTGAAGAATGAGAGGGGATCTCATAGAAACCTACAAAATTCTAACAGGACTGGACAGACTAGATGCAGGAAGGATGTTCCCGATGGCGGGGCAGTCCAGGACCAGGGGTCACAGTCTAAGGATAAAGAGTAAGCCATTTAGGACTGAGATAAGGAGAGATTTCTTCACCCAGAGAGTGGTGAACCTGTGGAATTCTCTACCACAGAAAACAGTTGAGGCCAAATCATTAAATATATTCAAGAAAGAGTTAGATATAGTTCTTAGGGCTAATGGGATTAAGGGATACGGGACAAAAGTGGGAACAGGTTACTGACTTTGGATGATCAGCCATGATCGTATTGAATGGCGGAGCAGGCTCGAAGGGCTGAATAGTTCCTATTTTATATGTTTCTATCTAATTTGCTAGTGAATTTCAAAGCTCAGCAGAGGCATGAACATGACCCTGTGTCTCCTGCTCCAGGGTGCTATGGTGAAAAGAAATCTTCAGAAGTAAACCATATTAAAAACCTATATTTGGTGATACTAATATTGGTTTTACACTGCACCTGTTAAATGGGTTTCTGCTGCTAATATTGAAAATCTGTGCACATTCATTACTGACACAAACTGAACCCATGATTTCAACTTAGGTATCTCATCTTTTACTGCCCACTGAACATTTTCTACAAATGTGTGGCCTTCATGCCTGTGAAGTTGGTCCTCACTGCTATGAAAGAAGTGGTGCGGGTCCGCAAAATTAGTGTGGGTGTTGTCCATGCTCACCATGCCTACCACCATGGATGGATCATCATGGCTTTGGTTGGATGGGCCAAAGGTAAGTAGCCTTTTATCTCTATTTTTGGGATATTGCATGAGGTGTAATAGTGCTAAATAATCATTTTGTGTTAACCAGCCCCCACCCTTCTGAGTAGTTAGACATCTTGTGAGAACACAGACTGCCGTCCAGCAGTCTCCTCCTCCAGCAAAATTTATTTCTTTGCAGTTGCGCCTGAATTGGGATTGGTTTTGGTTTGAAAAAAAAGTACCATTTTGTGGTATGGAAATCGTAGTCTGTCAACACAATAAAAAAAACGCACAGACTTACTAGGATGATTAACTAGTGATGCCATTGTTATTTTGGTGTCTACAGGTGCTGGAGTTGCATTGATCTCCAACTTTGAGCAGCTAATTCGTGGAGTCTGGAAGCCAGAAACAAATGAGTTTCTCAACATGTCCTTGTAAGTGAAAATGGCAGCACACTGGGGAGAAAATTCATCCTGGGCAGTAGCGCAAAGGGGCGATAGTGAATTGGCAGCTCGTGTTACAACCTCTCCCATTTTGGAAAAGAAAATTAGGCAGAGTGAGTATAAAACAGGTTGTCACTTCACTGATGCCTGGTTTGTGCTGCCACTCAAAACTAATTTACACCACCCCCACCTCAAACCCAAGTATTTCTGCAGTGGAGGAAGTAATGATTAAATCTTTGATTACTGTGACATATGCAGGTTCAGTCCTGTTCTCCCGGTCTCAGCCATGCTGGTGTGGAGGGGTGGTAAGGGGTGGGGGTTGGAGATGAGGACACTGAGCAGAGACCAGATGCCTCTTCACAAGGGAACAGAAGAGTATGAAGAGTATCATTGCTGATAATCTGTAGCCACACACCTCCTGGTGGAACGTGAAAGCAAGCAATTTATTTAGAGATACAGCACTGAAACAGGCCCTTTGGCCCACTGAGTCTGTGCCGACCATCAACCACTCATTTTATACTAATCCTACAGTAATCCCATATTCCCTACCACCTACCTACACTAGGGGCAATTTACAATGGCCAATTTACCTATCAACCTGCAAGTCTTTGGCTGTGGGAGGAAACCAGGGCACCTAGCAGAAACCCACACGGTCACAGGGAGAACTTGCAAACTCCACACAGGCAGTACCTAGAACTAAACCCGGGTCACTGGAGCTGTGAGGCTGCGGTGCTAGCCACTGCGCCACTGTGCCACCCAATCTATTGTCTTTTTCAGCCATAAGAGTGACTTAGGCCCAGGAAACTGAGGGCACGTAAAAAGCTCACGAAAAAATTCACTCGAAGAAAACTGGGAATATTGCATAGATGGTGAAGCTAACTGTACAATTTTATTATGACCTCTCACAGCCCGACAAAAGCTAGTCTGGTTGGCGCAGTTATCTTCACTTTACAGCAGGCCCGCTGGCTGCCCATATCCAAACACAACATCGTCTTCCTGTTCACCATCTTCATGGTTGTTACAAAGGTAAATAAATCTTTTCAGTTCTTAAAAACAAAGATAAGTGTCTGGAGTGTGATACGTAAGGCATTGCCTTGAAGCACTTTTTGCTAATCTTATAAATGTGTTGGATTCCAGAGAGTGCTAGTGGCACTTCCAACTGTTGCGGCCAGGTGAGAAGTGGTAGAATGGCTCCCTTCTCTTCCTGCCTCTCGGTTGACCGGAGCACATGTTTTTTAAAAAGAATTTGCTTGTCAGTTTAGTGAGTGTCTAACTGTTTGAAGGCCACACATTTATGGAAAAGGTGTGCTGTGACTGTAACAGACACACACAGACAGGTATTCTTGTAAGATTTTAAAGGAAAAGGAAATAGTGTTTATTGTTCTTAATACCTGATAAATAAAAACAATAAAGAAACGCTTCAACTCACACTCACACATGCACCTAAGAGATTCACACACACACATCAGTAGGGAGGATAGGTTAATTTGTTTAAGAGTGTCCAAAAGAAAGTCAATCATATACAAATCTTGTAGGTTGATGCATTGTATGGTTTCAGGCTGTGTTTGGTGATATTTCCTGGATTCTGTGCAGAGATGATTGGTGGACGACCTCTGTCTTTTCCTCTGAAATTCGCAGTTGTTTGGTTTACATTGAAGACGCTGCCTGCAATGTTTGGCTGGTCATATACAAGCAGGGCACACGCCTGCAGAACAGCTGGAGAGAAAGAGAGGGACCACGAGTTCTCTTGTCGCTGTTACCCACTCATGGTCTGTCTGAAATTATGGTTGACTCTGGAGAAGCAGTCTCTTTCTAACACAAAGAGTTAGCTTGCTACCACATGACCTTTATTCACAATCTAGCCAGTTACCAAATATGGTCACAGCAAGCTGAGAAACCCTCATTCCAGGTCCATTGTCCAAAGTGATCAATTTGACTGATCGGTCCACACCCACCTGAATAAACAGATTATGTCTGAATGTCTGTGAGGAGTTCAGGTAATGGGCCATTCACACTCGCTTAAACTGATTGTTCTGGTGGTTCACTTCCAGATAGCTTGTTTTCTTTCTGATAGCTTTGCAACTTGCTAGGTGAAGTCATGTAAATATTCAGCTATTTTATGAACCAAAGTGACTCCTGACAACGCAGAGCACGTGCAGAGCGATCGCAGATGTCATCAGTATGTGTGGACATTTACCAGCTTGCTAGTATGAATGCGTGCATGCGCATACATGATGTCACCACTCAATAACGTCCTCCCCCCTCAATGGCCATCTCCATTCACCTGTACCCTACTCCTTCCCACCATCCCTGCTTCAATTGCTGCTTCACCCCGCTTGACTGCTCTCTCCCCGCAATGCCGCTGCCTTCTCTCAGCCACTTGCTCCCCCTGCCCACTTCCTCCCCAACCTCAGCCACTCACTCCAGGCTTCCCCGCTTCTCCCCTCTCAGCCCTCGCTCCCGCCCTCGACTCTTTCTCCTCCCGACTCCCCATTGGCCACTTCCCCCCCCCCTCTCAGCCACTTGCTCCAGACTTCGCCACTGCTTTCCCCCCCTCTCTTCAGCCAATTGTTCCCCACTCCTCGCTTCCTCCCCACCCCGCTCTCCGGCCGCTCACTCCCCGCTTACCCTCACCTCCAGCCGCTAGCTCCAGGCCATGGCACTTCCCTCCTGTCGGCCAGAGAGCGGGTACAGGGGTGTGGGGGAAGTGGGGAGCGAGCAGCCGGAGGTTGGGGGAGCAGCAAGGCCGGACTGAGTGGCTAAGGGAAGGCAGCGGGGAGCGAACGGCGAGAAGACGGGCACACGAGGGAGCGGCAAAGAGAAGTGCAATGGCAGGAAGGAGCAGGGGACTGTTGGGGGTGGGATGGAGGCGGCGTGGCAGATATTGAGGGTATTTTTGGGTTGAATTTGTTTTTTGTTGATAAATTAAGCAGCGCCGTCTTTATTACTGGCAGCTGCCTGAGATGTCGCAGACAGTGACATTTCAGTGGAAGAGGCTGCATTTGCACATGTGCTAGAACTACGCCACCTAATGGTTGCATTGTCAGCAAATGCAGCCTTTACGAACTGCAGTTCAGGCCACTTAAAAATACTGCTCATAGTCTTTTTAAAACTCATCCTATGCTTTCAGTCCAATCAATAAATGATGAAACATGGCTTTATAACACAACTTAAAGGATCATGAGAGGCTGAAATATTGAAACTCAACATTGATTATTATTCAAAGCTTCTTGGCTTTGTTTTGGTTTTCTTTAACATGCCTATCAAGACATTTTTCTTTTTATTCATTCATGAGTTGTAAACATCGCTGGCAAGGCCAGCATTTATTGCCGATTCCTAATTGCTCTTGACAAGGTGGTGGTGAGCTGCCTTTTTAACCACTGCAGTCTATGTGATGTAGGTTCCCCCAAAGTGCTGTTAGGGAGGGAGTTCCAGGATTTTGGCCCAACAACAGTAAAGGAATGATAAAGGCTGTGGGTTTGGAAGATGCTGTCAAAGGAGCCTTGGCGAGTTGCTGCAGTGCATCTTGTAGATGGTACATACTACTGCCACTGTGCGCCAGTGGTGGAAGGTGTAAATTTTTAAGATGGAGTGCCAATCTAGCAGGCTACTTTGACTTGGATGGTGTCGAGCCTCTTGAGTGTGTTTGGACCTGTACTCATCCAGGCAAATAGAGAGTATTCCATCACACTCCTGACATATGCCTTGCAGATGGTGGACAGGCTTTGGGGAGTCAGAAGGTGAGTTACTCACTGCACAATTCCCAGCCTCTCGTAGCCACAGTATTTTATGGCTGTACCACTAAAGTTTCTGGTCAATTGTAACCCCCAGGATGTTGATGCTGGGGGATGTCAAGGGGAGAATGTTAAATTCTCTCTTGTTGGGGATGGTTGTTGTCTGGCCCTTGTGTAGCATGTATGTTAGTTGCCACTTATTGGTCGAAGCCTGAATGTTGTCCAGGTCTTGCTACATATGGGCACAGATTGCTTCATTATCTGAGGAGTTATGAATGGGATGGAACACTGTGCAATCAACAATGAACATCCCCACTTCTGACCTTATGCTGGGGGGGGAAGTCATTGATGAAGCAACTGAAGTTGCCCTGAGTGATTGTCTGATGCTAAGGTGATTGGCCTCCAACAACCGCAAACATCTTGCTTTTTGCGAGGTATGTCTCCAGCCAGTGGAGAGTCTTTCCCTGATCCCCATTAACTTCAATTTTATTAGGGTTCCTTAGTGTTACACTTCGTCAAATGCTGCCTTGATGTCAAGGGCAGTCACTTTCATCTCACCTCTGACTTTTTCACTTTATTACTAGTGGATGCATTCCCATCAATAATATGAAGCAAAGGTATACAAAGGAATGGTCCAGTCCATCCTGCATAAATTTTATAAATACAGGTCCTGGTCACACTTAATGGGCTGGATTTTGTGCAGGAGGTGGGGCTCCAGGCGCCGGACTGAAAAGGCAGGGGAAACCCCGCCTCTGCATTTTTTCAGAATTGCAGAGCAATCTTCCGGTCTTTTGGGGGTCAATGTTTAAGGAGGCAGGATCTCTGTCCTTTTAAAGAATTAATCAGGACGGGGATCCAGCCCCCAAGAGCTGCTGGCCGGTAGCTCAGCAGTATTGGCAGCACACTGGGAGCGGAGGCCACAGTCGGTACTGCAGAGGCCTTGGACCTAGGCCCAGCGAGGTAGGTGAGGCGGGGTTGCTGGAGTCAGTCCTGAAGGCCCTCGAAGGCGCACAAATGGGCCACGAAGGAGGGACCCCCCCCCCCACAAAACCCACAGGGAGGGCACCTTGTTTTCCAAGGCGTCTTCCTCATGTGGCGGTGGCCCCCTGCCCCCGCCACTGGTAAGATCCCAATGGTGGTGGGAAGAGGCCCTTATTTGGCCTCTTGACGGGAAGGCCGTCATCAGCCTATCCCGCCCCCATGAGAATCGGAACTGGGATTCCTGGTGGCAGGTTCTGTGGTGGGTGATTCTGCCCCGATGCTATGGCACCCCCTGCCACAAAACCCGCTGTCGGGATGAAAACAAAATCCAGCCCAGTTCTATCCTTTAGAGGGAGAAATTATTGAGGCTTTGAACAGCACAAATTCAGAACAAAAGCAAAGCCAAAAACACCAATTGAACAGACCACCAAGAATGCCATAGCCAAAAGACTGTCAGTAAAACCAACTCACGCTATCACTAATTGCCAGAAATACCAAAGAAAGCCTTGCATTTATATAGCACCTTTTATGACCTCAGGATGTCCCAAAGCACTTTACAACCAATTAAATTTTTTTTGCATTGTAGTCATTGTTTATAGGGTAGGAAATGCGGCAGCCAATGTGCACACCGCAAGGTCCCACAAACACCATAGTGATACTGATCAGATAATCTGGCCACATCACCACTGCACTGCAGACATACCAATCCCCATACCATTATGACTGCCAGAGGTATCAATTCATACTACCACTGGTATGTCAGAGACCATCACTAGACGACCAGTTATACTGGCACACACCACTGATTGATTTAACAATCCATAATGCCACTGTAGTGCCCAGACATACCAATCCATACTGCTGCTGGTGTGACACTAATTTGGTGATGGCGTATCCTGCTGTTTAATTACCTGCTTACCTGACAGGGATGACATCTTTTTAAATGTAATTTAGATCAGAGGCAGTTTGTAAGATTTAGATGGTTGATGTAATCCAGCTAATTCTTCACTTTAAAATCAGAGAACTCATTTAAGCACTTTATAAACCAGTATTAATGATAATATATAAGTTAAAAACCATCCAGAGACAAATAAATTGAACTGTACTAGCTTTTGGTTAAGAATTGGCCTTTATAGCCACTCCAGGCGCTGCTCCACACACCACTGACCACCTCCAGGCGCTTACCCATTGTCTCTCGAGATAAGGAGGCCAAAGAACTAGCTTTTCACCAAAGAAATGTATGACTTGGATGAAGAAATAGAGAGTTATATATCCAAGTTTGAAGATGACTCTAAGAGGGCACAGTAGGGTGTATGGACGGGAGAAGAAGTTAGAAAAAGACATTGACAGACTGAGTGGCAAAATTATAGCAGATGGAATTCAATATGGGTGAGTGTGAGGTGATCCACTTCAGACCCAAGAACAACACATCTAGTATGGGAATCCAGGATAATAGGCATAATCTTAAAATTAGAACAAAGCTGTTTAGGAGTTAAATCAAAAAGCACTTTAGGAACACAGGAACATAGGAGCAGGAGTAGGCCATTCAGCCCATCGAGCCAGCTGTGTCATTCAATGGCTGATCATCCACTTCAATGCCTTTTTCCCACACTATCCCCATATCCCTTTATGTCACTGGTATTTAGAAATCTGTCAATCTCTACTTTAAACATACTCAATGAACAAGCTTCCACAGCCCTCTGGGGTAGAGAATTCCAAAGATTCACAATCCTCTGAGTAAAGAAATTTTTCCTCATCTCTTCCCCTTTATTTTGAAATTGTGTCCCCTGGTTCTAGATTCCCCAGCAAGGAGAAACAGCGGAGATGCATCTACCCTGTATATCCCTTTAAGTAGACTCATAGAGTCATACAGCACAGAAACAGGCCCTTCGGCCCATCGTTTCTGTGCTGGCCATCCAGCACCTAGCTATTCTAATCTCATTTTCCAGCACTTGGCCTGTAGCCTTGTATGCTATGGCGTTTCAAGTGCTCATCTAAATACTTCTTAAATGTTGTGAGAGTTCCTGCTTCTACCACATCTTTAGGCAGTGCGTTCCAGATTCCAACCACCCTCTGGGTGAAATTTTTTTTCCTCAAATCCCCTCTAAACCTCCTGCCCCTTACTTTAAATCTATGCCCCCTGGCTATTGACCCCTTCGCTAAGGGAAAAAGTTTCTTCCTATCTAATCTATCAATGCCCCTCATAATTTTGTATACCTCAATCAGGTCCCTCCTCAGCCTTCTCTAAGGAAAACAACCCTAGCCTTTTCAGTCTCTCTTCATAGCTGAATCGCTCCAGCCCAGGCAACATCTTGGTGAATCTCCTCTGCACCCTCTCCAGTGCAATCATTTTGTAGGTTTCAATGAGATCACCTCATTCTTCAAAACTCTAGAGAATACAGGCCCAGTTTTCCCAATCTCTCTTCATAGGACAGTCCCGCCATCCCGGGAACAAGTCTGGTGAACCTTCATTGCACTCTCTCTATGGCAATAATATCCTTCCTAAGGTAAGGGGACCAAAACTGCACATAGTACTCCAAGTGCAGTCTTATCAAGATTCTATACAACTGAGGCATGACTTCACTCCTCCTGTACTCAAATCCTCTTGTGATAAAGGCTAACATACCATTAGCCTTCCTAATTTCTTGCTGCACCTGCATGCTAGCTTTCAGTGACTTTTTGACGAGGACACCCAGGTCCCTTTGTATATCTACATTTTTGAATCTCTTACCATTTAAGAAATACTCTGCACATCTCCTACCAAAATGGATAACCTCACATTTTTCCACATTATATTCCATCTGCCACATTCTTGCCCACTCACTAAGTCTGTCCAAATCCCCTTGAAACCACTTTGCATCTTCCTCACAACACACATTCCCACCTAGTTTTGTGTCATCCGCGAACTTGGAAATACTACATTTGGTCCCCACATCCAAATCATTGTGAACAGTCCAAATGCAGTCTGTAGACTAAAAGCAAAATACTGCAGATGCTGGAAATCTGAAATAAAAACAAGAAATGCTGGAAATACTCAGCAGGTTTAGCAGCATCTGTGGAGAGAGAAGCAGAGTTAACGCTTCAGGTCAGTGACCCTTCTTCAGAACTGTCTGTAGAGCTTGGCTCCTATTCCCATCAAACCACTGACTACCTCTAAACTGAAGGGAAAGAAGAAAGCCAGTGCAAATAAACAGGTCAGAAGCAGAAGTATGAAGAGTTAAGGAGAGAGAGAAGTAGAAGGGAAGAGGCAGAGAATTAGCAACGTGAAGAACATAAGAAATAGGAGCAGTAGGCCATTCAGCCCTGAAGCCTGCCCCGCCATTCAATAAGATCATGGCTGCTCTGTTCCAGGCCTCAACTCCTCTTTCGGGCCTGCTCCACATAACCCTCAACTCCCCGAGATTTCAAAAATCTATCTACCTCCTCCATAAATACATTTAGTGACCCAGCCTTAACAACTCTCTGAAGCAGAGAATTCCAGAGATTCCCCACCCTCTGAGAGAAGAAATTCCTTTGCATCTCAGTTTTAAATGTGTGACCCCTTATTCTATAACTATGTCCCCGAGGTTGAAATTCCCCCACCATTGGAAACATATTCTCAACATCTACCCTGTTAAGCCCCCTTAGAATCTTATATGTTTCAAAAGATCATCTCTCATTCTTCTAAACGTCAATGAGTAAAGGCCTAACCTGTTTAGTCGTTCTTGATAAGACAACCCCTTCATCCCAGGAATCAGCCTAGTGAACCTTTTCTGACCTGCCTCCAATGCTAGTATATCCTTAAATACGGGGACTAAAACTGTACGCAGTACTCCAGGTGTGGCCTCACCAACACCCTGTACATTTGTAACAGGACTTCCCAATTTTTAAACTCTAACCCCCTTGCAATAAAGACCAAAATTCCATTTGCCTTCCAAATTACTTGCTGCACCTGCATGCTAACCTTTTGTGTTTCGATGTCCGATAGGTGAGGAAGTAACTGTTTTCTTTGACAATATCATGGGAGATTGACTGGTACTTATTTTAAAAGAGTTTGGTGAGTGACAGCCCTCTCACAAATGAAGCCGGTCATCTGTGAACTTGGAAATATTACATTTTGTCCCCACATCCAAATCATTGATATATATTGTGAACAGCTGGGGCCCAAGTATTGATCCTTGTGGTATCCTGCTAGTCACAGTCTGCCATCGGGTGAATAACCAGTTTATTCCTACTCTCTATTTTCTGCCTGTTAACCAATCCTTAATCCATGCCAGTATATTACCTCCTATTCCATGTGCTTTAATTTTGCTAACCAACCTCCTGTGGGGGCCTTCATCAATAACCGTCTGAAAATCCAAGTAATCCATGTCCACCGACTCCCCTTTATCAATTCTGTTAGCAACACCCTCAAAAAATTCCAACAGGTTCATCAAACATGATTTCACATTCATACATCCATGTTGACCATGCCCAATCAGATCATTATTATCCAAGTGTCCATTTATCACATCCTTTAGAATAGATTCTAACATTTCCCCTACTACAGATGTAAGGTTAACAGGTCTGTAGTTCCCTGCTTTTTCTCTCCCTCCCTTCTTAAATAGTGGGGTGACATTTGCTACCTTCCAATCTGCAGGAACCGTTCCAGAATCTATAGAATTTTGGAAGATGATCACCAATGCATCCACTATTTCCAAAGCTACCTCTTTTAACACTCTGGGATGTAGAATATCAGGTCCTGGGAACTTATCAACCTTCAGCCCCATTAATTTCTCCAATACAACCTTCTTACTAATACTAATTTACTTCAATTCCTCATTCTCCCTCGTCCCTTGGATCTCTAATTCTGGGAGATTTATTGCATCTTCTACAGTGAAGACAGATACAAAGTAATCATTTAGCTTCTCTGCCATTTCTCTATTCCCCATTATAAATTCTGCTGAAACAAAAACAAGAAATGCTGGAATCACTCAGTAGGTCTGGCAGCATCTGTGGAAAGAGAAGCAGAGTTAACGTTTCGGGTCAGTGACCCTTCTTCGGAACTGACAAATATTAGAAAAGTCACAGATTATAAACAAGTGAGGTGGGGGTGGGGCAAGAGATAACAAAGGAGAAGGTGCAGATTGGACCAGGCCACATAGCTGACCAAAAGGTCACGGAGAAAAGGCAAACAATATGTTAATGGTGTGTTGAAAGACAAAGCATTAGTACAGATTAGGTGTGAATACACTGAATATTGAACAGCAGCAAGTGCAAACCTGAAGAAAAACAACCTGAAAAAAACAGTGGGTAAGCAAACTGAACAAACTAAGATGAAATGAAATAAATGCAAAAAAAGATTGTAAAAAATGTGAAAAGGAATGTAAAAAAAAGGGAAGAAAAAATAACTAAAAATGAAAGTAAAATGGGGGGCTGTCATGCTCTGAAATTATTGAACTCAATGTTCAGTCCGGCAGGCTGTAGTGTGCCTAATCGGTAGATGAGATGCTGTTCCTCGAGCTTGCGTTGATGTTCACTGGAACACTGCAGCAATCCCAGGACAGAGATGTGAGCATGAGAGCAGGGGGGAGTGTTGAAATGGCAAGCAACCGGAAGCTCAGGGTCCTGCTTGTGGACTGAGCGGAGATGTTCTGCAAAGCGGTCACCCAGTCTACGCTTGGTCTCCCCAATGTAGAGGAGACCACACTGTGAGCAGCGAATACAGTATACTACATTGAAAGAAGTACAAGTAAATCGCTGCTTCACCTGAAAGGAGTGTTTGGGGCCTGGGATAGTGAGGAGAGAGGAGGTAAATGGGCAGGTATTACACCTCCTGCGATTGCAGGGGAAGGTGCCCTGGGACGGGGACGAGGTGGTGGGGGTAATGGAGGAGTGGACCAGGGTGTCGTGGAGGGAACGATCCCTTCGGAATGCTGACAGGGGAAGGGAGGGGAAGATGCGACTGGTAGTGACAGCACGCTGGAGGTGGCGAAAATGGCGGAGGATGATCCTTTGGATATGGAGGCTGGTGGGATGAAAAGTGAGGACAAGGGGAACCCTGTCACGGTTCTGGGAGGGAGGGGAAGGGGTGAGGGTAGAGGTGCGGGGAATGGGTCGGACACGGTTGAGGGCCCTTTCAACCACAGTGGGGGGAAATCCTCGGTTGAGGAAAAAGGAGGTCATATCAGAAGCACCGTCATGGAAGGTAGCATCATCAGAGCAGATGCGTCAGAGACGGAGAAACTGGAGAATGGAATGGAGTCCTTACAGGAGGTAGGGTGTGTAGTCAAGGTAGCTGTGGGAGTCAGTGGGCTTATAATGGATATTGGTAGACAACCTATCCCCAGAGATGGAGACAGAGCAGTCGAGGAAGGGAAGGGAAGTGTCAGAGATGGACCATGTAAAGGTGAGAGAAGGGTGGAAATTGGAAGCAAAGTTGATAAAGTTTTCTAGTTCGGGGCGGGAGCAGGAAACGGCACCGATACAGTCATCAATGTACCTGAAAAAGAGTTGGGGGAGGGGGCCTGAGTAGGACTGGAACAAAGAATGCTCGACATATCCCACAAAAAGACAGGCATAACTAGGACCCATGCGGGTACCCATAGCGACACCTTTTACTTGAAGGAAGTGCATGGAGTTGAAGGAGAAGTTGTTCAATGTGAGAACAAGTTCAGCCAGGCAGAGGAGGGTGGTGGTGGATGGGGACTGGTTGGGCCTCTGTTCCAGGAAGAAGCGGAGAGCCCTCAAACCATCCTGGTGGGGGATGGAGGTGTAGAGCGATTGGACGTCCATAGTGAAGAGGAGGCGGTTGGGACCAGGAAACTGGAAATTGTCAAAATGACGTAGGGCGTCAGAAGAGTCACGGATGTAGGTGGGAAGAGACTGGACCAGCGGAGAAAAGACAGAGTCTAGATAGGAAGAAATAAGTTCAGTGGGGCAGGAGCAGGCTGACACAAAGGGTCTGTGACCCTTCTTCGGAACTGACCCAAAACGTTAACTCTGCTTCTCTTTCCACAGATGCTGCCAGACCTGCTGAGTGATTCCAGCATTTCTTGTTTTTGTTTCAGATTTCCAGCATCCGCAGTATTTTGCTTTTATTTTAGTGTTTAATTCACTGCCACTTCTCTTCCAGGAACTTCTTACCTTGAAGAAGTTCTGCTCTTCTCTCCGACGGGATTTTCGTTTGTCTCTTTTACCTTGTTCACCTTCATTGCTTTCTATTTCCCTCCTGGTGTTTGATAAGGTATCTACCAAAACTCGTTTTCACAGCCACATCTCCTTCCTCAGTGACTGTCTCCGGCTCCGACTTATTCCACGTGGATTCCAACTGCAGTTTCACCCATCATGCTTTGAAACCACCCAGGATCACAGGTATTTCCGAGAAATACAACGTTCCTCGGACTGCTACTCTCGCCGCATCCTGAGATCCACACTCAGTGCTATGCGCCGCCACATGCACACACTGGACCTCTCTCTCCAGCAGCACCGTCTCACCTTATCTCAAAGCTGTTCTACTCCGCAGTTTCATCTCATCTTACGTCTCATCCGACGCATTAACAAAAAACTTTTTTTCTTCCTTTCAGGTGTTAAGGAACGCAAGCTCCAGCAGCTGATGGGGACTAATGCCCCTCCAGATCCTCCTTCCACTTCACTTCCCTCTGACCCCACCCCTTCTGATCTGACCCCTTGCCGTGTATTCACTATACCCTCTGACCTCCCCCTCTCTGATGCTGAGCGTTCTGTACTCAGCAAAGGTCTCGGTTTTACTCCCTTACGCCCCTACCTCAATGAATTTCGTGCTCGGCATGACGTTGAGCTCTTCTTCCGTCGCCTCCGCCTCCGGGCTCACTTCTTCGACCAGGAGTGCTCCCCCCGACCAGCAGACCCATTCACCCGCCTCCAGTATTCTCCCTCTACCTGGACCCCTCCCCCTGGCCTCTTACCCGCTCTTGATCTCTTCATTGAAAACTGTCGGCGAGACATTGGTCGTCTCAATTTCTCTGCCCCCCTCACTCACTCTAACCTGTCCCCCTCTGAACTTGAGGCACTCCGTTCTCTCAGGTCTAACCCCGACATGGTCATCAAACCTACAGACAAGGGTGGTGCTGTTGTTGTATGGCGTACCGACCTCTACCTTGCAGAAGCTCAACGCCAACTCACGGACACTTCTTCCTACCTCCCTCTGGACCATGACCCCACCACCGAACATCAAGCCACCGTCCAAAGGACTGTCACTGACCTCATCTCCTCTGGAGATCTTCCCTCTACGGCTTCCAACCTCATAGTCCCACAACCCCGGACAGCCCACTTCTACCTCCTTCCCAAAATCCACAAACGGGACTGTCCCGGCAGACCCATTGTGTCAGCCTGCTCCTGCCCCACTGAACTTGTTTCTTCCTATCTAGACTCTGTCTTTTCTCCGCTGGTCCAGTCTCTTCCCACCTACATCCGTGACTCTTCTGACGCCCTACGTCATTTTGACAATTTCCAGTTTCCTGGTCCCAACTGCCTCCTCTTCACTATGGACGTCCAATCGCTCTACACCTCCATCCCCCACCAGGATGGTTTGAGGGCTCTCCGCTTCTTCCTGGAACAGAGGCCCAACCAGTCCCCATCCACCACCACCCTCCTCCGCCTGGCTGAACTTGTTCTCACATTGAACAACTTCTCCTTCAACTCCATGCACTTCCTTCAAGTAAAAGGTGTCGCTATGGGTACCCGCATGGGTCCTAGTTATGCCTGTCTTTTTGTGGGATATGTCGAGCATTCTTTGTTCCAGTCCTACTCAGGCCCCCTCCCCCAACTCTTTTTCAGGTACATTGATGACTGTATCGGTGCCGTTTCCTGCTCCCGCCCCGAACTAGAAAACTTTATCAACTTTGCTTCCAATTTCCACCCTTCTCTCACCTTTACATGGTCCATCTCTGACACTTCCCTTCCCTTCCTCGACTTCTCTGTCTCCATCTCTGGGGATAGGTTGTCTACCAATATCCATTATAAGCCCACTGACTCCCACAGCTACCTTGACTACACTTCTTCACACCCTACCTCCTGTAAGGACTCCATTCCATTCTCCCAGTTTCTCCGTCTCCGACGCATCTGCTCTGATGATGCTACCTTCCATGACGGTGCTTCTGATATGACCTCCTTTTTCCTCAACCGAGGATTTCCCCCCACTGTGGTTGACAGGGCCCTCAACCGTGTCCGACCCATTTCCCGCAGCTCTACCCTCACCCCTTCCCCTCCCTCCCAGAACCGTGACAGGGTTCCCCTTGTCCTCACTTTTCATCCCACCAGCCTCCATATCCAAAGGATCATCCTCTGCCATTTTCGCCACCTCCAGCGTGATGCCACTACCAGTCGCATCTTCCCCTCCCTTCCCCTGTCAGCATTCCGAAGGGATCGTTCCCTCCGCCACACCCTGGTCCACTCCTCCATTACCCCCACCACCTCGTCCCCGTCCCAGGGCACCTTCCCCTGCAATCGCAGGAGGTGTAATACCTGCCCATTTACCTCCTCTCTCCTCACTATCCCAGGCCCCAAACACTCCTTTCAGGTGAAGCAGCGATTTACTTGTACTTCTTTCAATGTAGTATACTGTATTCGCTGCTCACAGTGTGGTCTCCTCTACATTGGGGAGACCAAGCGTAGACTGGGTGACCGCTTTGCAGAACATCTCCGCTCAGTCCGCAAGCAGGACCCTGAGCTTCCGGTTGCTTGCCATTTCAACACTCCCCCCTGCTCTCATGCTCACATCTCTGTCCTGGGATTGCTGCAGTGTTCCAGTGAACATCAACACAAGCTCGAGGAACAGCATCTCATCTACCGATTAGGCACACTACAGCCTGCCGGACTGAACATTGAGTTCAATAATTTCAGAGCATGACAGCCCCCCATTTTACTTTCATTTTTAGTTATTTTTTCTTCCCTTTTTTTTACATTCCTTTTTACATTTTTTACAATCTTTTTTTGCATTTATTTCATTTCATCTTAGTTTGTTCAGTTTGCTTACCCACTGTTTTTTTCAGGTTGTTTTTCTTCAGGTTTGCACTTGCTGCTGTTCAATATTCAGTGTATTCACACCTAATCTGTACTAATGCTTTGTCTTTCAACACACTATTAACATATTGTTTGCCTTTTCTCCGTGACCTTTTGGTCAGCTATGTGGCCTGGTCCAATCTGCACCTTCTCCTTTGTTATCTCTTGCCCCACCCCCACCTCACTTGTTTATAATCTGTGACATTTCTAATATTTGTCAGTTCCGAAGAAGGGTCACTGACCCAAAACGTTAACTCTGCTTCTCTTTCCACAGATGCTGCCAGACCTGCTGAGTGATTCCAGCATTTCTTGTTTTTGTTTCAGATTTCCAGCATCCGCAGTATTTTGCTTTTATAAATTCTGCTGACTCTGACTGTAATGGACCCACATTTGTCTTAGCCAAATGTTTCCTTTTTACACACCTTTCGAAGCTTTTACAGTCTGTTTTTATATTTTTTGCTAGTTTACATTCATATTCTATCCTCCTTTTATCAGTTTCTTGGTCCTCCTGTACTGTATTCTAAAATCCTGCCAATCTTCAGGTTTACTACTATTTCTGGCAACTTTATAGGCCTTTTCTTTTAATCTTATACAATCCTTAACTTCTTTTGTTAGCCACGGTTGACTACCTTGACCTTTGGGGTTTTTGTGCCTTGAAAACACAAAGGGTTTTGGAATCTGGAACCCTTCACAAAAAGGCTGTGGATGCTAGGTCAGACAATAGATTTTCTTAGGTGAGGGATATGGATCAAGGGCAGGTAAATGTAGTTGAGGTACAGATCAACCATGATCTAGTTGAATGGTGGAATTTGCTCAAGGGGCTAAATGGTCTATTCCTGTTCCTAACTTACGTGTAATTTCAAGTGACTGAAGTCAGAAAAATAAGCAATGTTATAAGTAAATAAATATCACTAGCTATTGACATTTTACATTCTATCACTGTAGGTATTCATGACAGCAACACATTCTCATGGGTCACCTTTCGCTCCAATTGAAGCCTTTATCTGCCCCATTGTCTTTGGGAATGCCTGCGGTATCTCCGATGATCATGATCGTGTCTGTTCTCGTGACAATGTGCAGAGCTGCACCCCTTGCAATCTGTCTCCATACACGGCCAAGACAAAGGAGGAACTTAATGAAGGGACAAGGAAGAAGAAATGCAAAAAGACTGAATAAGTGATACGACTCTCAAGACAGTTATCAATGCGTGCTGAAAGTGCAATTTCTGGGACTTAATGTGATCTGGAAACTGTTACTATGAGGAAACTCGACATAATTGTACTCATACAGTCTACTAGGGTTTGCGTTTGAGCTTGTCTGTCTCATTAAATGGAAAGAAAAATGTGAACAAATAATAGTTAGCCTATCCTTCCCAGGGATGTGTTTCCGCGTCTCAAGTTCCATCTAGAAAAGGCAGACAGCATTAATATGGTAACAATTTATCAGTGTCTCTGAGAGGTTATCGGGTATAGAATGTGAAGTAAATGGAAATATTCATCCGAATATTCTTCTAAATTTGTTGGGGTGTGCTGTTGGAACTATGTAAGGGGAAATGCCTTGTTCACATCTAACCAACACTGTACTAGATGAGAGAGAGTTTCATTTTGTCACTGTTTGTAAAAGTGAACATAAATTCTATTTTCCAGTGTTGTTGACTCATAGTTTTTGGACTGAACAGATCAAACCAAAATGGAGGTACTATAAATACCAGCTCGTGGTGAAGTGGAATGGCCTCTGCTGATAATTACAGTGCCTGCATTGTTCTCAGTCTGGATTCACAGTGGAAACACAGACACTAAAATTTACCCTGGTATGGATAGTGAAACTGTAACAAGCAACTGAAAGTAAATGGATTAAAGTCTATGCTAACATAGCAGACAGAGGAATGCCATATGTATGTGTTAACCATTAGTCCACTAATAACTATGGTATAAAATGCAACAGCTATATTTATGCCACAGATATTTACTAGAAATGCCACATCAGGAAAATTCAAGCCAAAAGTAGGTCAATGTGCCTTTTTTAAAAAGAGAAACCCATTTTCCTTCTATAATAGTCTCTTCATATTTTACACACATGCTACCACCTTTATAAGATGAATGTAGAAAGTATTCCCATTGTTGCTAAACAATACAATGTAAGGAATTGTGTTATACCAGTGTTCCAAATGGAAATGATGTAATATAATAAAGATTAAGTATAAAACACTTTATGTTTATTGAAATGTCTTGAATGCCCCTCATGTGCTATGTTTTCCACAATAATAATCACTGGTTATCAAACATTGTGAGTTAATAAAGTATTTTTTTAATTCTTGTAATGTGAACAACACTATCAAGCCAGTAAAATAAAAGCAAAACACTGCAGAAGCTGGAAATCTGAAATAAAAACAGAAAGTGCTGAAAATACACAGAAGGTCTGGAAACATCTGTGAAGAGAGAAACAGGGTTAATGTTTCAGGTCTGTGACCTTTTATCAGAATTGGCATAGGTTAGAAATGTAATCAGCTTTGAGCAAGTGAAGGGGTGGGGGGGGGGGGGGGGCGAAGAAGAACAAAAGGGAAGGTCCATGATAGGGCAGAAGGGAGGAGAGATTAAATAACAAAGATGTCATGGATCAAAAGACAAAGGGAGTAGTGATAGCCATAGTAAAAGACAAAGCATTTGTCCAGAGAGAGTTTTAATAGCAGAATAATGCAAAATATTTTGTTCATTATTCTCTATTGTGTTGTGTGTCACTTGGACCGTACTAAACGAAATAGATTCAGAACAGATCTAGCATCTCAAAACTGGGCATCCATGAGACACTGTGGGCCATTAGCAGCAGCAGAATTGTATTCTACCACTACCTGGTATGGTCAAGGGGTTGGCATATCCCTCACTCTAAAGGCCTGCTACCCAACCCGAACCCGACGGGACCCGACGACATGTGTCGGGTTCGGGTCGGGTTGGGTCGTGCTTCCGGGTCCGGGATTCGGGCTTGGGCCGGATTGGACACGCTCTATCACCACCTCAGGTAAGTGACTTTAATGTTAATTTACTTTTTGGATTTTAAAGGCGGTTTTGTTACAGTTATTTTAAGCTTGTGCAGGTAAGGAACAAAGTGAAAAACAGAAGGTAAGTTAACTGATGTTCGGGTCGGGTGGGGTCAGGCGCGGGAAAAGATGGAAGGACATGGGCCGGGTCGGGCTCGGGGTCGGATGGGGCTTTGTCGGGCTCGGGTCAGGTCTCATTTGCAGACCCGAGCAGGCCTTTACCTCACTCTACCATTACCATCAAGCCAGAGGACCAACCCTGGTTCAATGAGGAGTGTATGAGCAGCAGCATCAGACATACCTAAAAATGAGGTGCCAAACTGGTGAAGCTACAACACAAGACTACATGCATGCTAAAAGGTGGAAGCAGCATGCTATAGGCAGAGCTAAGCAATCCCACAACCAATGGATCAGATCAAAGCTCTGCAGTCCTGATGCATCCAGTTATGAATGGTGGTGGACAATTAAACAACTTACCAGAGGAGAAGGCTGCACAAAGGTTTCTATCCCCAATGATGGGGGATGTCAGTGCAAAAGACAAGGCTGAAGCATTTGCAACAGTCTTCAGCCAGAAGTGCCGATTGGATGATCCATCTGGGCCTCCTCCTGAGGTCCCCAGTATCACAGATGCTAGTCTTCAACCAATTTGATTCACTCTATGTGATATAAGGGCGGCACAGTGGCGCAGTGGTTAGCACCGCAGCCTCACAGCTCCAGCGACCCGGGTTCGATTCTGGGTACTGCCTGTGTGGAGTTTGCAAGTTCTCCCTGTGTCTGCGTGGGTTTCCTCCGGGTGCTCTGGTTTCCTCCCACCTCCAAAAGACTTGCAGGTTGATAGGTAAATTGGCCATTGTAAATTGCCCTTAGTGTAGGTAGGTAGTAGGAGAATAGTGGGGATGGGTTAGTGTAGGGTTAGTATAAATGGGTGGTTGTTGGTCGGCACAGACTCGGTGGGCCGAAGGGCCTGTTTCAGTGCTGTATCTCTAAATAAAAAATAAAATAAAAATAAAATAAATATCAAAAACAGCTGAAGGCACCAATTACAACGAAGGCAACGGGCCTGACAACATCCTGGCTGTGGTACTGAAGAACTCCAGAACTAGCCACACCCCGAGGTAAGCTACAACTCTGGAATCTACCCAAAAATATGGAAAATTACCAGATATGCCCTGTCCACAAAAAGCAGGACAAAATCTAATTTGACCAATTACCACCCCATCAGTCGACTGTCAATAAATCAGGGAAGATGTTATCAACAGTGCTATCAAGCAGTACTTACTCAGCAATAACCTATGAACATACAAATTAGGAGCAGGAGTAAGCCATTTTGCCTCTAGAGCCTGCACTGTCATTTGATAAGATCATGGCTGTTCTGATTGTGGCCTCAAATCTACTTTCATGTCCATCCCCTATACCCTTTGATTCCCTTATCAGTCAAGATGATATCTAACTCAGCCTTAAAATATTCAATGACCCTGCCTCCACTGCTCTCTGGGGAAGAGAATTCCACAGCCTAACAATCTTCGGAAAGAAAACATTTCTCCTCATCTCCATGTTAAACTGTGTTCCCTGGTTCTAGTCTCTCTCATTAGTGGAAACATCCTCTCAGCATCCACCCTGTCAAGTCTCCTCATGATCTTCTATGTTTCAATAAGATCACCTCTCATTCATCTAAACTCCAGTGGATACAGGCCCAACCTGACCTCACAAGATAACCCCTTCATCACAGGAATCAGTCGAATGAACCTTCTCTGAACTCCTTCTCATGCAATTATATCCTTTCTTAAGTAAGGAGACAAAACTGATGAAAGGTCACAGACCTGAAATGCTAACTCTGCTCCTCTCTCCACAGATGCTGCCTGACCGACTGAGTATTTCCAGCACTTTCTGTTTTTAGACCAAAACTGCACACAGTATTCTAGATGTGGTCTCACCAATGCCCTGTATAACTGTCGCAAAACTTCCTTACTTTTATGTTCCATTCCACTTGCAATAAATTACAACATTCCATTTGCCTTCCTAATCACTTGCTGTATCTCCATACTAGCTTTCTTGTGATTCATGTACCAAGACACCCAGATCCCTCTGTACCGCAGAGTTTTGCAATCTCTTGCCATTTAAATAATATACTGCTTTTCTAATACTATTCCTACCAAAGTGACACGTTCACATTTTCCCACATTATTCTCCATCTGCCAAATTTTTGCCCATTCACTTGACCTATCTATATCCCATTGCAGACTCCTAATGTCCTCCTCACAACTTACTCTCCTTACTATGTGTTGTTATGGCCTCTTATTTGATCGCAAGAGGGTTTATTCCTTTTCAACAGTGGTTGTGCTTATCACCTCTGTGAATGTTTTAGCTTTTTCCTTTACTGTGATGAAAGAACCAATCGGATAGGTTTTCTTGCATTTAAATAAGAAAGAGGCGTTTATTATACTTATCAATCTAACCCTGATTTAAAAATATTTAAAAATAGGCTATACATTCACACACACATTCACACGGGAATCACAGACACGCAAATAGATTACAGAGGGAAAAATAGATTTGGTAGTTGCATCAGAGTCTGGAATAAATGGAACTTAAATACACAGTCTGTGAAGTGGATGATCCGGTGGTCATCTGGCTGAAGCTGTATTCTTGAAGTCCTTGGCTGGTCAACGTGCACTTTGTGGTTGGCCCGCTTGGCTCAAGGCTTTCTTGGAGGAAGGCTTGTAGTTGGTTCTCTTCCCCTGGTCTCTGTCTGTAGCAATCTGTAGGCTTGGAGGGATTTCAAACTTGTGTTATCTGGGGAGAGAGAGAGAAAGGGAGGCATGCAACCTTTTTCCACTGCACAGTCTGAGTTACTGCTTGTCTCTTGTCAGTGTAACAAAACTCCCAGTTTCTTCAGAGATGGACAGGCAGTCACATGGTTCTCTCAATTCCCCATTGTTTTTAATGAGGTCCAAAGTCTAAAACCCAAAACCTCTCTCAGGTGGTGTTGTCAGTGTTTACCCCTGTGGGACATCTCTACTTATAAATGCCTCAAGATGGCTTTGAATGTCCCACTAATGAGGATGATCTGAGTAATCTACTCAGGTGGCCAAAGTATTGTTCTGGCTGGGCTTCTTGTTAGACCTCTGGCTCTGGTTGGGGCCTTGTAATGTGCAAAGGTGTTTCCGATGCAAATTGCAGTGACCATCTTGGCTGCCAATTTTTTTTTAAGTTAACTAAGATTTTCTCCATTAAAAGTTTAATGTACGTTTTCCACTGACGCATCAAAAATTCCTCATTTGGCATATCATGTTTTCTTGACAGTGTCATCAGTGAACTTAGCTACCATACATTTGGTCCCTTCATCCAAGTCATTTATATAGATTGTAAATAGCTGAGGTCCCAGCACTGATCCCTGTGGCACCCCACTGGAACAAGAACAAAGAACAGTACAGCACAGGAACAGGCCATTCAGCCCTCCAAGCCTACGCCGATCTTGATGCCTGCCTAAACTAAAACCTTCTGCATTTCCGGGGACCGTATCCCTCGATTCCCATCCTATTCATGTATTTGTCAAGATGCCTCTTAAACGTCGCTATCGTACCTGCTTCCACCACCTCCCCCAGTAGCAAGTTCCAGGCACTCACCACCCTCTGTGTAAAGAACTTGCCTCGCACATCCCCTCTAAACTTTGCCCCTCGCACCTTAAACCGATGTCCCCTAGTAACTGACTCTTCCACCCTGGGAAAAAGCTTCTGACTATCCACTCTGTCCATGCCGCTCATAACTTTGTAAACCTCTATCATGTCGCCCCTCCACCTCCGTCGTTCCAGTGAAAACAATCTGAGTTTATCCAACCTCTCCTCATAGCTAATGCCCTCCAGACCAGGCAACATCCTGGTAAACCTCTTCTGTACCCTCTCCACGTCCTTCTGTTAGTGTGGCGACCAGAATTGCACGCAATATTCTAAGTGTGGTCTAACTGAAGTTCTGTACAGCTGCAGCATGACTTGCCAATTTTTATACTCTATGCCCCGACCGATGAAGGCAAGCATGCCGTATGCCTTCTTGACCAACTTATCCACCTGCGTTGCCACTTTCAGTGATCTGTGACCTGTACGCCCAGATCTCTCTGCCTGTCAATACTCCTAAGGGGTCTGCCATTTACTGTATACTTCCCACCTGCATTAGATCTTCCAAAATGCATTACTTCACATTTGTCCGGATTAAACTCCATCTGCCATTTCTCCGCCCAAGTCTCCAACCAATCTATATCCTGCTGTATCCTTTGACAGTCCTCATCACTATCCACAACTCCACCAACCTTTTTGTCGTCCGCAAACTTACTAATCAGACCAGCTACATTTTCCTCCAAATCATTTATATATACTACAAACAGCAAAGGTCCCAGCACTGATCCCTGCGAAACACCACTAGTCACAGCCCTCCATTCAGAAAAGCACCCTTCCACTGCTACCCTCTGTCTTCTATGACCGAGCCAGTTCTGTATCCGTCTTGCCAGCTCACCTCTGATCCCGTGTGACTCCACCTTTTGTACCAGTCTGCCATGAGGGACCTTGTCAAAGGCTTTACTGAAGTCCATGTAGACAACATCCACTGCCCTTCCTTCATCAATCATCTTCGTCACTTCCTCAAAAAACTCGATCAAGTTAGTGAGACACAACCTCCCCTTCACAAAACCATGCTGCCTCTTGCTAATAATTACAGCTTGCCAACCCAAAAATGACCATTTATCGCTACATTCTGCTTCTTGTTCGTTAACCAATCTATTATGTCTCCTGGTTGTTTTCTGGTTCACATATATCAGAAATAATCACACTTTCGACTTGGAAAGTCTAGAGTCTTTGTAAATTCCATTCAGTTTCCTTGCTCCCTGGTATTGGACTGCCCCAGGCTGGTTTCTGTTACATGTCACATGACTCTCCAGTGCAGCCATGAATGTGCAACCACACCCCGCCCCACCCCCAGAACACTTACACATAACAATTAGTTCCTAGTACTTTACAGATGGTATAACAATATATAACATCCCTCTTTCTTTAAAAACATAATGTCCCTATATCAAATAACTTCCCAGTCATTAACTTTCTCTAAACTAAAGAAGATTATCAACTGACTTTTGGAAGTAATCTGAACCCATTTTTCGTGTCTCTTATAGCGTGTATTCTTTTCTAAAAATATTGTTCATGGCATCACTTAGGTGGTAAGATGCTGCACCTCCAAGTTGTAGATTTGGCATTCGCTGCTCTCAATGGTGAGTTGGCACGCTGCCCAGGTGATGTTGTGCTTGTTACTCCTGGTGTTGTAGGAGTCATGCTTGCTGTTGCTAATGTTGTGTCACTTGCTGGTGACGTTGTTAATGTCTTGCTGGATAGTGATGTTTCTGGTGTTGTTGATGGTCTTTTCTGTTTTTCCAGCTCAGCTGTAGGTCGAATATGGGTTCTGTTCCTTCTCATTTGGTTACCGGTTTCGGTCTCAATGATGCATAACCTTTGGAGTCTCAGCTTCACCAACAACTTTTGCTGGGCTCCAGGTTTTCATGATTTGATCTTGTACATGTACAGTTTGTCCTTTCAATAGCTCAGCCAGGGATTTAGCATGCTTGTTGAAGTGTTGTTCTCGTCTTACTTGTGCTTCAGTGTGTTGTTGTCTCACTTCCTCCTGGTCACTTGGAGGATGTATCTTGCATGGCAGAGTAGTCTTATATTTTCTTCCATTCAACTGCTCTGCAGGTGATTTCATGTCAGCCTTGAGAGGTGTGGATCGGAGTGACAATAAGGCAGGTTTAGGTCTTCCTTCATCTCTTGGCATTTTGCAAGGGTTCTTTTGACCATCTGGACGTGTCTTTCTATAAACCCGTGTCCCTGTAGGTAGTGTGGTGATGAGGTGGTGGTGTTGAACCCATACTGGTCAGCGAATTCCTTAACTTCTCTGGATGTAAATTGGGTGCCATTGTCACATATTAATCTTTCAGGAATCCCTTGCTCAGCGAAAAGAACTTGTATTGCTGAGATGACTGATGTGGCTCTCAAGTCTTTCACCTTCCAGATAATAGGGAACTTTGGGTCGTAGTCTGCGACTATGAGATACCATTCTTGATTATGTGTGAATAAATCAGCTCCTACAGTATGCCATGGTCTGGGTGGTACTTCAGTAACTATCATCTCCTCTTTGCTGCATGTTTCTGTACTTCTGGCATACATTGCAAGTGGACACCATATTTTCAATATCTTTGTATATGTCTATCCAGTACACAGCTGATCTAGCTCTGAGCTTACACTTCTCCATTCCCATGTGGTCTTCATGTATCTTTTGGAGAAGTTCTTCCTGCATTGTTTTGGGAATGGTTATTCTGGATCCGGCTAGCAGAACACCATCTTCTAGTGAGATGTCATCTCTGATAGACCAGTACTGCCGTATTGCTGGCTGTGTGTGATGTATCTTATCAGGCCATCCCTGGATCACTTGCTGAGATAGCATCTGTAACTCCTCATCTTTCCTGGTCTCATCTCTAATTCAATTAAGTTTCGGTGGTGTTATATTCACTAGGTGATGAATCTTTATACCTAGATCTTTTATCTCATGTTTCTCCTGTGGAGACAACCGAGACAGGGTATCTGCTAGCACCGTTTCTCTTCCTGGCTTATATTTCAGAGTGAAATTGTAACTCTGAAGCCTCAAGAGTAACCTCTGCAGTCTTGCTGGTGCTTTACATAGATTTTTCTTGTAGATCTGTTCCAGTGGACGATGATCACTCTCCACTATGAACTTTCTCCCTTCGAGCTATGTGTGGAACTTCTCACATCCACAACAGCCAAAAGCTCTCTTTCTATGTTGGCATATCTTGTCTCAGCTGATGTTAGGGCTTTGGATGCAAATGCTTTTGGCTTTCCCTCTTGTACCAGGGCTGCTCCCAGTCCTTTGGTGGAATATTCTACTTGCAGAGTATGAGGTTTCTTTCTGTCGTGGTATGACAGACTTGTCTCCTTGCATACTACCTTTTTGAATTTGTTGAAACTCCTGTCATGTGACTCTGACCACTGGTACTCTATATCTTCCTTCATCAGCTGCCATAGGTTTGCTGTGTGTTCCGACATGTGCAGTATTAAGGAAACCATGTACTGGATCAAGTCAAGGAAACTTCTCAACTGTCTCTTATCTCTTGGGGCTTCCACCCCAGAGATGGCTGAGATTCTTTCAGGACTCGCCTTGACTCTGTCAGGTGTGTACACCATTCCGAAGAACTAGCATTCTGTCACTTTCACAATGCATTTGCCTGCATTTAGCAGATCCCAGCTTTCCTGGTTCTCTCCATGGCTTCATGTAGATGGTAGTCATGATCTTTTCCATCTGCACCATATATCTGCTGTGCCGACTGCTCCTTTGCATTCCCTGTATGTTTTGTCTACTTTCCGATGGAACACATCGTGGCTCACTTTGAGGCCAAAAGATAGATGCAGGAATTTGTACCGTCCAAAGGGTGTGTTGGATGTCGTCAACAGTGAAGATTCTGCCTCTAGCTTCACATCCCAGGAGCCATTTCCCACCTCAAGCTTGCTGAAAACTTTTGCCCCTGCCAGTGCTGGTGTGATTTCTTCCATTTTTGGAATAAGGTAGTGATCCCTCTTTAAGATCTTTGGGATCTAGGCAAATTCTTAGCCATCCATTTGGCTTCTCTTTCACCACAATGGAACTTACCCAATCTGTAGGTTCTGTGACTCTGGCGATCACCTTCTTTTCTTCCATTTCTTGAAGCTCTCTTTCAAGCTTTACTTTTAGTTCTATTGGTACCTTAGGTGGGGGATGAATCTGTGGTTTCATTGC
Organism: Heterodontus francisci; assembly: GCF_036365525.1. Taxonomy (NCBI): domain Eukaryota; kingdom Metazoa; phylum Chordata; class Chondrichthyes; order Heterodontiformes; family Heterodontidae; genus Heterodontus; species Heterodontus francisci. The sequence continues at coordinate 48,857,242 of NC_090406.1, forward strand.
TGGGTCAATAATGATGTGATACTCAAAATCTTCAAAGCATCAACCATCTCATCAAAACACTCTGGGCTGTATTTTACAGAGCTCCCGATGTCGGGCTCCGTGGTGGTGGGTGGGGGGCGGGGTTGTGTCAGCTACATCCCACCATGGACCCCAACGCCGGGCGGGCCGGGCCTGATCCTCCCAGCTGCGGTGAGGCTCTATGGCAGCAGCCCCCCCCGCACAAACAAACTCTAGCTGACGAGACCTGGCTTACCATATTGAAATGAGCACAATGCATACATTTAAATAAACTTACCAACAATCCAACGGTCAGGCCGTGATCTCCGGAGCGGTGACCGGCCCTCCTGCGCCTTCACTTTCCCGTCTGGGAAAAGCAGGCGCCGCGGTGATGGGGAAGGGGGGAATGTGAGATTTTTTGTGCAAGCTGGGGGCCACAGGGTTAAACTCTCAACATTAGTGTAGGGGATAGTGGGAAGGGCAAACTGTAATCGTTGTACAGTTTGCGGGGAGAAGGTCATATTTGTAAGGTAAGTGTTTTTCGGGGGGGGTGGGTGGTGAAGGGCAGATACTTAATTTTGGCTGGGAAAGGGGCGACAGAATTTTGATTTGAACAGTGGGGCGGGGGATGGTTCCCTTTAAAAATTTAAATTAGCTGGCAGAGCTGGCTGTGCTTTAAAAATGGTGCCAGCACCTACGCACAGGCAGCTGACGCTATTACTGGTGTCGGAGAGCCAGCCGCCTCCACGTGATTGGGGGGAGGGAGCGGGCCAAACATAGTATTTAATTGAGCTGCCGCGCGGGAGATTGCGGCGGCATGACGGCGTGTGGCCTGCACATGCGGCCTGCCATTCTTTTCACTCGCCGCCGCTCCTGATGGCAGGTGCTTAAAATCCAGCCCTCTGAGTACATTTGTACCAGATCTTCTTTGTTTCTGATCGGAGGGCGCTTTTCAATGGGTGTGCTGTCTTCAACCCTCAGTGTCGCCTCTTTCACCTCATGGTTTACTGAGATAATCTGCAGCTCTTCGCAACTGCTCAGCCCCAGGATAGCAGGACCATCTGTTTCCATGATGTCGAACATACAGTTAACATCTTTTCCTTTGTGTGTCCCTCTGATTTGGGTTGTTCCGAGCTGTTGAATGTCATTTTTCCCGTATGCTGTTAGTGTGACGTTATTTGGTTTCAGAACACCTTTCTTTGGATAACCATTTTATTCTAAATTTTCAGGAAAGATCTTCTGGTATAATCTTCACCTTCAGATTTATCATTGTGGGCTTATTTCTCACCATCTTCCTGATCTGAATGGTCCTGTGAATTTCTTTTCTCTGTGAACTGTCACATCCAGACATTTCATGCAATTGTATAGTTCCTATGTCTATCGTGTTCTCAAACCCATCGTCATCTTCCAGGGTAAGGATGTTTTGGTTTCTTTCCCTACTCATTCACCCTCTTATTCTGGCTCGTCTACCACCTTCTTCCCTTGTTCTGCACATCTTTTCCCAGTGATTGGCCTTTCCGCAAGCTCTGGTGATTGATCCATATCCAGGACATTTCCTTCTGTCTGTTAATTTATGTGGTCATCCACAGTTACTGCACGTCTTCCTCTCTGTTTGATATGCATTGTTTTGTTGATGTTTCACTGCGCCAACCTTGATGCCTTTCTCTTGGCGTTACTGAAGGCTAGCTGCTTGGGTAGTGAGTGTCTTCATCTGTCTGCTTGTGGCTTCATGTGCTCTGGCAGTGTCTACAGCCTGCAATATTGTGAGCTTGTCCTTTCCAATTAAACCTTTCTGTACTTCAGGATGTGCACAACCCCAAATCAGTTGATCTATCAGCCTCTCATCTGTGTCCTTAAATTGACATTTACTGGCTGCATTTTTCAAACTTGTTACAAAATTGTCAATAGGCTCACCTAGTTCCTGTCTGAGGCCTGGAAATTCATATCGGTATATCCGATAATTTGATTTTGGCTGGAGATGGGTGCTGAATCTTTCAAAAATTTTGTCTGGGTTTCTGCTGTCCTCTACACTCAGCTCCCAGCTGTTAAATAAATCTAATCCTTTATCTCCTGCCCACAGAAGGATGTAGTTGACCCTTTCCTCTTCACTAGTGCCCTTTAGGAAACTACTGAATGTCAATCTGCACTTTTGTTTAAACTTCTCAAATGGCTCTACGACATCATCAACTTCCCAATTCATAATGGGCTGTAGCTGTGCATTCCGTGCTGTGCTGAACAACATTTTGTTTCTCATTTTCGCACGATTCACACAGTTTTTCTTTCTCTCTCTCTGGCATTAATTTGGGTCAATTTTTCAAATCTAATTCAGCATTAAATTCATTTAAAATGTTTTAGGGTTGCTCATGAACACTCACTGCTATCATAGTATGTCTCCTGGTTGTTTTCTGGTTTCCATATATACGAAATAATCACACTTTAGACTTGGAAAGGCTGGACACTTTGTTTATTCCATTCAGCTTCCACGCTCTCTGGTATAGGACTGCCCCAGGCTGGTTTCCTGTTACACGTCACATGACTCTCCAGTGCAGAGAATGTGGCCCCCACCCCCAGAACACTTACACATAACAATTAGTTCCTCGATGGTATAACAATATATAGCACAATCCTCTATCCTTGCTAATATGTTACCCCAACTGTGTAACAGCCCCGACAAACAAATTTTTCTGCAGCACCTGTGGAAGAGCCTGTCACTCTAGAGTTGGCCTTTATAGCCACTCCAGGCGCTGCTCCACACACCACTGACCACCTCCAGGCGCTTACCCATTGTGTCTCGAGATAAGGAGGCCAAAGAAGAAGACACCATGAGCTCTTATTTTGTGTAGTAATCTTTGATGAGGCACCTTATCAAATGCCTTTTGGAAATCCAAGTACACCACATTTGCAGGTTCCCCTTTATCCACATTGCTTGTTACTTCCTCAAAGAACTCCAGTAAATTAGTTAAACACAATTTCGCTTTCACAAAACCATGTTGACTCTGCCTGATTGCATTAAGATTTTCTAAGTGCCCTGCTATAACCTCTTTAATAGTAGATTCTAGCATTTTCCCTATGACAGAAGTTAGGCTAACTGGTCTGTAATTTCCTGCTTTCTGTTTACTTCCTTTCTTGAATAGAGGAGTTACATTAGCTTTTTTCCAATCTAATGGGACCTTTCCAGAATCTGGGGAATGTTGGAAAATTATAACCAATGCATCTACTGTCTCTGCAGCCACTTCTTTTAACACCCTAGGATGAAGTCCATCAGGTTATGGGAACTTGTCAGCCTTTAGTTCAAATAGTTTTCTCAGTACCCTTTCCCTGGTGATGTGATTGTTTTTAGTTCCTCCCTCCCCTTCACCTCTTGATTTTCAAGTATTTCTGGGATGTTATTTGTGTCTTCTGTAGTGAAGAAAGACACAAAATGTCTGTTCAATGCTTCCAGCATTTCCTTATTTACCATTATTAATTCCCCAGACTCAATCTCAAGAGGACCCATACTCACTTTTGTTACTCTTTTCCTTTTTAAATACTTGTAGAAACTTGTTTTTATATTTCTAGCTAGTTTTCTCTCATACTCTAATTTCTCCCTTTTTTTTTAGTCATTCTTTGCTGGTTTTAAAATTCTGTCCAATCTTCTGACATACCACTAATCCTAGCAGAATTGTACACTTTTTCTTTCAATTTGAAACTATCCTTAACTTCCTTAGTTAGCCATGGATTGTGCGTCCTCCTCCTTGAGTCTTTCTTTCTCACTAGAATGTATCGTGGCTAAGTGTTATGAAATATCTCCTCAAATGTCTGCCGCTACCTCTTAACCTAATTTCCCAGTTAACTTTAGCCGGCTCTGTCTTAATTGCTTTTATTTAAGTTTAAAACACTAGTCTTAGACCCATTCTTCTCTCCCTCAAACTGAATGCGAAATTCAATCATGTTATGATCACCGCTACCTTGAGGCTCCTTTACTATGAGATCAGTAATTAATCCTGCCTCATTGCACACTACCAGGTCTAGAGTAGCCTGCTCTCTAGTTGGTTCTAGTATGTGCTGCTCTAAGAAATTATCTCGAAAACACTGTATGAACTCATCTTCCGGGCTACCTTTGCCAATCTGATTCATCCAATTTATGCTTAGATTAAAATCACCCATGAGTATTGCCATACCTTTTTTACAAGCCGCCATTATTTCTTCCTGTATACCCCATCCTACAGTGTAGTTACTATTAGGGGGCCTATAAATTACTTCCACAAATGACTTTTGAACCTTGCTATTTCTTATTGCTACCCAAACTGATTCTACATTTTTTTTATTCTTTCATGGGAAGTAGGCATTGCTGGCAAGGCCAGCATTTGTTGCCCAACACTAATTATCTTTGACAACTGAGTGGTTTGTTAGGGGGTTTGGAGTCACATGTAGGCCAGACCAGGTAAGGATGGCATATTTCCTTCCCTAAAGGACATTTGTGAACCAGATGGGTTTTTACAACAATCGATGATAGTTTCATGGTACCGTTACTGAGTCTAGCTTTCAATTCCAGGTTTTTATTAATTACTTGAATTTAAATTCCACCAGCTGCCGTGGTGGGATTTGAACTCACGTCCCCAGAGCATTAGCCTGGGCCTCTGGATAACAAGCTCAGTGGCATTACCACTACACCACTGTCTCCCCATCTTGATCTCCAGAACTAAGATAATCTCTCAATATTGTCCTAATGTCATCCTTAATTAACAGAGCTACCCCACCACCTTTTCCTAGCTTCCTGTCCTTCCAAAATGTCAAGAACACTTGAATATTCAGGTTCTAGTCTTGGTCACCTTGTAGCCATGTCTCTATAATGGGTCTTGACAATTCATTTGTTTGTTATGTATTCTATGGGCATTCAGATAGAGCCTTTAGTTCTTTTTTTTAACTATTTTTGCAAACTCTGGTCTTAAGTACTGCCACACTCTTAAGTTTGTACCCTCGGCTCCTTCCTGCTACACTTTGATTATCATTACCCTTGGTGCTACCTTGCTTTCGTGCCTTGTCCTTTCCCTTTAATTACCACATCTTCTCTCATGTGATCCCTAGCCCCCACTATATAGTTTAAAGCCCTCTCTACTGCCTAGTTATATGACATACTCGAACAAGCTCCCAGCACAGTTCAGGTGAAGACTGTCCCAACAATACAGCTCCCAGCTCCAGATCCATCCTCACCAATGCTCAGTTTGGGTTCAAGCAGGGCCACTCAGCTCCTGACTTCATTACAGCCTTGATCCAAACATGGACAAAAGAGCTGAATTTCAGAGATGAGGTGAGAGTGACTGTCCTTGACATCAAGGCAGCATTTGACAAAGTGTGGCATCAAGGAGCCTGAGCAAAATTGAAGTCAATGGGATTCAGAGGGAAAATTCTCCATTGGTTGCAGTCATACTTAGCACAAAGGAAGATGGTTGTGGTTGCTGGAGGCCAATCATTTCAGCCCCAGGACATCACTGCAGAAGTTCCTCAGGACAATGCCCTAGGCCCAACCATCTTCAGCTGCTTCACCAATGAGCTTCCCACCATCATAAGGTTAGAGGTGAGGACGTTCAAGTGTTCAATACGATTTGCAACTCCTTAGATACTGAAGCATTCCATGTCCACGTGCAGCAAGACCTGGACAATATTCAGACAGAGTCTGATAAGTGCCAATTAACATTCACACCACACAACTGTCAGGCAATGACCATCTCCAACAAGAGAGAATCTAACCATCTCCCCTTGACATTCAACGGCATTACCATCGGTTAATCCCTCAGCATCAACATCCTGGGGGTTACCATTGACTGGAAACTTAACTGGACCAGCCATAAAATACTGTGGCTACAAGAGCAGGTCAGAGGCTGGGAATTCTCCAGTGAGCAACTCATTTCCTGTCTCCCCAAAGACTGTCCACCATCTACAAGGCACAATTCAGGAGTGTGATGGAATACTTTACACATGTTTGGATGGGTGCAGCTCCAACAACACTCAAGAAGCTCAACACCATCCAGGACAAATCAGCCCGCTTGATTGGCACCCAACCACAACCTTAAACATTCACTCCTTCCACCACCGGTGCGCAATAGCAGCAGTGTGTACCACCTACAAGTTGCCCAGTCTCCTTCGACGTCATCTTCCAAACCAGTAACCATATGAACATCATCATCTGCAAGTTCCCCTCCAGTTGCACACCTTCTGTCTTGGAACTATATTGTTGTTCCTTCACTGTCGCTGGGTCCTAATCCTGGATCTCCCTTCCTAACAGCACTGTGTGCCGGCACCACATGGACTGCAACGGTTCAAGAGGGCAGCTCTCTGCCACCTTCTCAAGGGCAATTAGAGGTGGGTAATAAATGCTGGCCTAGCCAGCGATGCTCACATCCCATGAATGAATACGGAAAAAGAACAGGACTTCAACTGTCTGAAAATGCTTTCAGATCAGAAGTTTGGGGAGACACTTCTTTTCAATTTTTCCACTTTATGAAGAAGATTCTGTTTTGGTGCCTTGTGAGGTGCTCGGTTTGTTTCTCATTTGATGGAAAAGTAGAACACTAATGGTCTTACTAAACTGCCATTAAATGTATCAATATAAACCATACTAAATCTATAAAATTCTAACAGGACTTGACAGGGTAGATGCAGGAAGGATGTTCCCGATGTTGGGAGAGTCCAGAACCAGGGGTCATAGTCTAAGGATACGGGGTAAACCTTTCAGGGCTGAGATGAGGAGAAGTTTCTTCACCCAGAGAGTGGTGAGCCTGTGGAATTCGCTACCACAGAAAGCAGTTGAGGCCAAAACATTGTCTGTTTTCAAGAAGGAGTTAGATATAGCTACTGGGACAAAAGGGATCAAAGGATATGGGGAGAAAGCGGGAACAGGTTACTGTTGGATGATCAGCCATGATCATAATGAATGGTGGAGCAGGCTCGAAGGGCCGAATGGTCTACTCCTGCTCCTATTTTCTATGTTTCTAAATCTCATGAAATTAATGGCAAATTATTATCACCTTTATATAAATTTCTGTAATATTCTGGGACCATAATAAATCTCATTTCTTGAGGATTATATTTTTTGGCCAATTAGAACTTGATCCATGTGGAAAATGTAGCAAGATAGAGTGTAAGTAGTAAAATGCAAGGTAAGCTATAACCTTGTTTGTAATTCACAGTTAAAATTGGTACTAAATAACATTTAAGACTGGCTAGTGAGCTAATGACTGAGCTTTGCATTCTGCCTAGTGCATTGAGAAGTTATTGTTGCCTTTACAGATGATTGTGTTCAGACAATTACAGTGGCTTAGCCATCAAAATTAGAATATTACATTCGATGACATGGATTACTATCAGCTGCACAAAAAGACAGGCTGTTTACAGTTCTGTCACTCATATGGGCAGGACTTTTAGGTTCCTCCGGGATGGGCACAGAGACAGGCAGCTAATGAAAATACTGGTGCCAGCCGGCATACCAGTTTTCCGCTGCTGATGAGTTTCACAAGGGCGGGGAGAGGCAGGCCCCAAGAACCTGCCCAATCCATGAACAAGTGCAATTAAGTTTGTTAAAGAGCTCATCGAGAGCTCGTTGAGGGACATGTTGAGATTTTAGTGGGGGCGCATAGGTTGCACACTGGGTCAGGGGCAGACAAGGTGCATGGAGGAGGATACACAGCAGGGCAGTCATGATGGCCCAAGAAATTAGGTGGGAGCATAAAAGGAAGAATAGCTCAGAGGGTGACTCAGCCATTGGCACACAGGTGGCATTGGAGTCAGTGCAGGTTGCGGGGAGATTGGTTGCTAAGCACTTGGACAGTGCAGGGAGCCATCACCCTGTTGAAATTGCGGGGGCATAAGAGGAGGGGACAAGGCCACCTGAGCGAAAGGAAAGCAGTAGCTGGCAAAGGGAGTACATAGCTCAGATGTCGGGTTCAGCGATGATCAGGAGCAACATCCTCCACAGGAATGGCAGAGCCCTGGACATCAGGAAGGCAGAGGAGAGGAACAAGGGGCAGGAAGGCAACAGAGGCCATACCCTCAGCATAAGCTGAAGATGGAGCTTCCTGCACATGTTGGAGAATCAGTGCCACAGGAGACTGCGACTCTCCAGACAGATGGTCACAGAGATTTGTGCCCTCGTGGCAGAAGACCTCACACCTCGCAGCACTGCTTGCCATGCCCTGCCAGTAGCTTCAAAGTAACAATGGCCTTGAATTTCTTCACTACTGGCTCCTTTCAAGGATCAGCTGCAGACCTTTGTGGCGTCTCGCAAATGGCTGCACACCACTGTATCTCGCAGGTCACTGATGCCTTATTTTACAAGAACTGGACAATGTATTCAATTCCAGGCAGATGGGACCTCACAGGCACAGAGGGCAGTGGGTTTTGCCTCCATCACTGGATTCCCCAGGTGCAGGGCATCACCGATTGCACCCATGTGACCATGAAGGCACCTAATGACTGCCCATTGAGATTCATGAACAGGAAGGGCTTCCACTCCTTCAAGGTTCAACTGGTCTGCGACCACAACAGGAGCTTCCTGCACGTGTGCACTTGCTTTCCTGGCAGCTGCATGACTCCTTCATCCTCCAGCAATTAAGCGCTCCACAGCTCTTCATTCCAACCCCAAACTATGTGGAGGGATTCTAGCCGACAAGGGATATCCTTTGAAAAGATGGCTACTCACTCCTCTTCAGGAATCAGAGGTAAAGGCACAGAGGGGCCACAACCAAAGCTATCTGCTCACGAGGATCAGCATCGAGCAGGCCATCGGGCTTCTGAAGATGTGGTTCCTGTGCCTGGACCGGTTGGGTGGCACCCTGCAGTACATTCTTGCAAGGTTCTCATGAATTGTGGTTGCCTGCTGTGCTCTCCATAACATAGCCGGTGGGGGATTAGAATCCTAGCCCTTTTTTGGGGCTATCCTGGATCAGGCGTACTTCTCAGATGATCACTCTCAACTTAAGGTTGAGAACAACAGATCCTAAAGACACTGAATGGGTCTGAAGGGCTGATCTGACTCTCCCTAAAGGAAAGGAACCAACTGAGAATACTACTGTTCTCCAGATAGTCTTTTTAGCAAGTTTCTGCCAGATTACAATAAACCGAATATTATGAGGGTCTGGGAATCTCAGTAATGTAGCTCCCCACCAAAAAGTGTATGGAGATGGGTTCACGAGTTTGTGATTCTGTTACGAACAGACAGTTTTTTTTTTCTTGTGTACAATTTTCCTGTTTTTCCAACCACCTATCCGTAAATAGATTAGCGATTAAATTTCTTTCCCTCCTTTAAACCCTACTAATAAATGACCGCTTCAACAACACAGATTTTAAAGTTAAAACAAAGAAGTAGGAAAGGGGTTTAACTTTGCCACACACACTTACTTAGAAAATGTTAAAGACATAAAAAAAAGGCAAGGACATTTATTAAATAGAAACTTATCTTAACTACTAGCTAATATGGATTTCAGTTAAAAGTAGAATTTGTTTTTAAATATCAAAACAATAGTCCAAAGATCGGAGATCACCGATTAGAAATGCCGAATAGGGGAGGAGCTGTTGGAGATATCTCTTCTCTTGCAAATTTCTTTTTTTTCTTTGCACTCTAAAAGATAATAATGGAGACAACTAAATTGCGGAAGTCACCATTTTCGGACGGAGAGGAAATTGGTAGAAATCAGACTTTTCTGTTTTTACTTGCAGCTTGTCCTGTTGATTTTACTTGCTGGATTTGTCAAAGTGTGGCTTCTCTTTAATTTTTTGTTGTTGAAAAGCCCTTAGAGAGATGACTATACAGCTTCAAGCAGTTCTGCTTCTTGCAGGGAGATCTCAGGGTAAAGTCTCTGTAGCGCACAGCAGCTGTGTACTCACAAACGGTTACAGTTTCGAGTCCAGGCAGGTTGGATAGGGATCTCCTGGGTCCTAAAGCTAGACCTGTTTCAAGTTACTGTCCCACCTGACCTCTCTCCTCCATTTTGACAATCAGAACATAAAAGTAAAACTGCACAGTGCCTGTGCGGAGTTTGCAAGTTCTCCCTGTGACTGCGTGGATTTTCGCTGGGTGCTCCAGTTTCCTCCCACAGCCAAAGACTTGCAGGTGATAGGTAAATTGGCCATTGTAAATTGCCCTTAGTGTAGGTAGGTGGTAGGGAATATGGGATTACTGTAGGGTTAGTATAAATGGGTGGTTGTTGGTTGACACAGACTCAGTGGGCCGTAGGGCCTGTTTCAGTGCTGTATCTCTAAATAAAATAAATAAAACATGCTGTATAAAATAGCAGTTGACATTAATACTCAAATGCACAACACAATTTACAAGGGGGTTTGCATCTATTCATGACAATACAGAAGACTAAGTGAGACAACACAAATTCTAAATTATATAAAAGTTTATTAAAGTACCCAACATATAATTCACAGCTGGTGAGACAGTCAATCACAATATTAATAGTTCTAGGAAAAGAACATAAAATCTTGTTTCTAGTAGAGAATTCAATTTTAAAATCTAAATGTTGTTACAGTAAAATATTTAAGTAGGATATCCATCAATTGTTAAAGTTACATTTACCTTAAATCCCCGAGTAGAAGACTACGGAGTTAGCGAAATAGCTCTGTCCCAGTTAAGGGGAGAATTATCATCGCCTCACTCCAATCGTCGTACCTTTACTGTGAGAGATGCTGCAGTGAGTCCAACGAATCTAAAGATCCAATGTGTACTTCCAATATTTATACTGTTTCTCAAGCTGCATAACTCATTTCTTACATATGGGATGTTACCTCAACTGTAAGTAAGTTTGTCCCCCTTTATTTTCTAAATAAGGCTCTATAACTGTTAATTTCTAGGTAAGGTCCAACCTCTTTGATTCCTAAGAAAGGTTGTATAACTGTTAATTTCTAGGTAAGGTCCAGGCCTCTTTGATTTCTAAAAAAGCCAAGCTGTGAGCCTCATGATGACCAACTTTTCATTAGTTATCTGTGTTTCAAGATTATAATTCAGTTTTTGGGTTTGGTTAGCTTTGTCAAAAATTCATTTGACTATGGTTTAGGGCTATCAGCATACAACCATCTTAGCAAATATTATACTGTGGTAGCTTTCGTGACAGTTTGCAAAACTATGTTATCAATGTTTTACCCTCTGGTGAGGTTCGTGACTTTAGAAGCAAATCGCTCTTATTAGAAGCTGCCTTTATGATTCTAAGATGAGCTATGCTTTTGCATTTAGTGCCTCATGTCCATTTAGTACTATAGAGACAAACTTTTTTAACCTTTTAGGAAGATGAATTCTTTTTAATTTTTTAAATCCCTCATTTATAGGAAAATAACTCTTTTAACCTTATAACCCCAAGCCGCACCCCCCCCCCCCCCCCACCCATAATGGACGGATTCCTTCACAGGCCCTCCAGAGATGTGTGGCCCTTGAAGAGAGTGATGCACTACATGAACACAGCTCGTTGGAGGAGCAGGAGGTGGAAGAGGAAGAATAAGAGGAGGAGGAGGAAGAAGATGTAGAACACAGAGGTGCCGTGATTGCGCAGGGATGTGGCTGGGCCCGGTGCCCAAAGGTCTCACCAGGATGCCGTCAATGTCAGGGAACATCTGATTCAGGCGTGTTTCAGCTGAGCCCCTCTAACCCAGGAGGAATGGCATGATATGAAACTCACTTTGAGCTGCCTGTGAGTACACTTCCATTGAAGACGCAGCTTGGAACAGATCAACTCCTACCACCAATGAAAGATGCACATCTGCCCAGAGGTTTCATCATCACTGTCACGGACCCTTGTTTGCTTTTACCACTTCATCCTTCTTTTCTTGTCCTGCCATAATAAAAGGAAGCTCACACTTTATCTGGCTTCATGTGTCAATATGTACATGGTGCTCAAAAAGTGCAGGGTTACAGGTGAAAGAAACCCCAATGATTCACTCAGTGCTGTGCCCAACGTGGTGGCCTCTGATCTCGGACACTTCTACATGGTGCTCCCCTTGTGGTCTCAGATAAGGCAGCCCGCTCACTTGTCTCTGCTTGCAGCTGAGATGAACGTGCAGTCGTCCTCACTGTGGAGGGGCTCATAGGGGCACCTCCAGAGGCTGCTGCACCTGCATTATTTTCTCCATCACTAGGCCCTGTTGCACAGATGCTCCGTCAGTCGGAGGGACTGAAGAGGCTGCTGCTGATGATGGTGCCCTGTGAGGGGTAGCACCCTCATCCTCCTCAGTGAAAGTCTCAGCCCTTGACTGGCGCTCCAGATGGCTGGAGGGAACCATCAGTTGGGGCACAACTGGTATCCCCTCCAAAGATCTCTGTGCCATCTGCGCCACTGTCTGGTCAAGGCTACATAGTGTGGCATGCATTCTGTGAATGCCAGTGCTCAGCTCCTGCATGCACTCCATGTGCTGCCACATACAGCTCTCCATGAGGTTGGCTCCACGGAGGAGCTCATTCGCTCAAAGCCCTGAGCCATGGTGGGATACATGAGCTGAATGAACTTCTCCATTCTTAGCCCATGACTCTGCACAGCCTCAGGGAAATCTGTCATGTGGAGCATATCTGTTGCTGCTGGTCTAAGTAGAGCCTCCTTTCCAGTGACTCCTGAGGCTCTGCATCTGTGCCCAACCGAGCAGGGCTGTAGCTGTCCTCCCTCCTCCGAGGTGGGGACTGCCCACAGCGGCCTCTGTCACCTCCTCCTGCACACTTGTGACATGCTCATCATCTACTGCCACAATATCTAACCGCGCGTGAGGACCCACGAGGTGACTGTATCTGTGCTCATGGAGGGTGTATTTGTAAGGTGTGATGGTGCATGCTCTGAGGTCTGCTTTGGTAGCACTTGGCCTGTTGATGGTACAGGAATTGGCTTTTGTGCCTCAATGCCAGAACCTGCGGGAGACACAAAGTTAAGAGATAACTGTTGGCCAGCACACCAGAAGAACTCCCCTGCCTTCATCAAATAGTATTATGAGATCTTTTACACCCACCTGACAGAACAGACATGGCCTAAGGCTATTGCCTTGTCTGAAACAGGGCATTTCGAACTCTGCAGCATTCCGTTAGTACTGCACTGAAATGTCATCTTAAATTATGTGCTCATGTCTCTAGAGCTAGGATTTAAATCTGTGACCTTCCAAAGCAGAAGCAAAGGTGCTATCACTGAGTCAAAGCTGACATCAAGCTTCAACAATCTTAACTCATGTTTTTCATGGGTTAGGTTCCACAGTACAAAGTGCCCATTACATGGCACGGGTGACACTAAGTAGCCAATTTCACTCAGAGAGGCTACAAGTAAATGGGATTTTTTTTTAAAAAGATGTTCAGCAGCCATGCTGGTAGTATGTTAGAACTTAACCTCTGTAACAATCTCTGATTCCTTTGCCAGATCAAGTAAATATCCACCTTGGTTAAAAACCGAGGCAAAAATACTTACTTAGAACATTTGCAGTTTGTGTCGCATCAGTTGTCCTGCCCTCACTGGATCTCACTTTCAATGACCTCACTCTATCCCTTGTTTTTCTTCTGTGCTTAATAGAACTAAGAAAGTTTTATTATTCATAATTTCTTTGGCTATATTTAATTCAAGAATGTTCATTACCATTCTTATTCTTTTCTTTTGTATGCCTTTTGGTATTTGGACCCATCTTAATTTTCCTTCCTGGCCTCTGTGCGCTTCCCCCCCCCCAACCCCTTCTTTATGATTTGATTTACAGTTCTGTTCCACCAGGCACCAGTGCTGTGAAGCTTGGTACCGTTGCTTCACGGAGTACACATTGGTCCATGGCATTCAGAATCTCCTCTTTGAAGGAACTCTATAGTTCCTCCATTCTCCTATTATGGCTGAACTTCTACATCAACTCGACTTACATACAAACATATGAATTAGGAGCAGGAGTAGGCCACTCGGCCTCTCGAGCTTGCTCCGCCATTAAGATCATGGCTGATCTGATTGTAACCTCGACTCCACATTTCCTCCTACCCCCGATAAACTTTCACCCCCTTGCTTAGCAAGACTCTATCTCTGCCTTAAAAATGTTTAAAGACTCTGCTTCCGCCGCCTTTTGAGGAAGAGAGTTCCAAAGACACACGACCCTCTGAGAAAAGATTTCTCCTCATCTGTCTTAAATGGGTAACCCCTTATTTTTAAACAGTAACCCCTAGTTCTAGATTCTCCCACAAAGGGTAACATCCTTTCTGCATTCACCCTGTCAAGACCCCTCAAGATCTTATATGTTTCAATCAAGTCGCCTCTTACTCTTCTAAACCCCAGCGACACAAGCCTAGCCTATCCAGGTTTTCCTCATAAGATAAGCCATCCATTCCAGGTATTAGTCTTCTCTAAACTGCTTCCAACACATTTACATCCTTCCTTAAATAAGGAGACCAATACTGTACACGGTACTCCAGATGTGGTCTCACCAATGCCCTGTATAACTGCAGCATAACTTCCCTACTTTTGTATTCAATTCCCCTTGCGATAAACGATAACATTCTATTAGCTTTCCTAAGTACTTGCTGTACTTGCATACGAACCTTTTGCAATTCATGCACGAGGACATCCAGATCCCTCAGCATCCCAGAGCTCTGCAATCTCTCACCATTTAGATATGCTTCTTTTTTATTCTTCCTGCCAAAATGGACAATTTCAGATTTTCCTACATTATACTCAATTTGCCAAGTCTTTGCCCACTCACTTAACCTACCCATATCCCTTAGTGCCCAAAAATCTATCAATCTCAGTCTTGAATACACACATTGACTGAGCATCCACATCTCTCTAGGGTAGGGAATTCCAAAGATTCACAGTCTTCTGAGTGAAGAAATTTCTTCTCAATCAGTCCTAAATGGCCAACCCCTTATCCTGAGACACACTCCACCAGGGCAAACACACTTTCAGCATCGACTGTATTGTTTCAATGAGATCACTTTTTATTCTTCGAAACTGGAGAGAATATAGTAAAAGCAAAATACTGTGGATGCTGGAAATCTGGAATAAAAACAGAAAGTGCTGGAAATATCAGCAGGTCTAGCAGCATCTGTGGAGAGAGATGCACAGTTAACACTTCAGGTCTGATGCAAGGTCACAGACCTAAATCATTAACTCTTTTTCTCTTTCCAGATGCTGCCAGACTTGCTGAATATTTCCAGCACTTTCTGTTTTTATTTATTGGAGAGAATCGAGGCTCATTCTACTCAATTTCTCCTCACCCCAGAAAACAGTCTGCCAAGCCTCCCCACAAGCTTGGAGATTAAGAGTACTGGATTCAACTCAACATTTCCAAATCTTTAGAGGTAAATATGCATCTGTGTTCTGGTACATTAACCTACCCCATGTCCATTATCCATATGTAAGAACAGATTTCAAAAGATATGAGTGCAAATGTCTGCGTTTAACTGGTTTAAACCCGCATTAAACTATTTGACTCAGTTAGGCTAGTGGGGCCACCTATCCCTCTCCTCACGGCCCAAACTTTCCCGCCTTCACCCTCATCAGTCCCGCCCATAGCTGATTAGGGCAGTGACGTAACAGAGACCCCGCTCTGCCAGCTCTGATTGGCAAAGGCGCCTGTCAATCATAGCTGGAGGCGGTGAGGACCAACGGCAGACTGTGTCGTTGAAAGGGAAATTTTACCTAACGTCTGGCAGAAAATGTGCCGAGCGCACAGGAGCGAAATATCGATGCTCTTGGGCTGCAGGTTTGAGGTAAAATTGTTACAGAAAACAGTCAGGGTGCAGCGGGCGGCTTGCAGTCAGCCTCGCCGCCGCCCTGTTGGGTTTTTAATGGCGGCGGTTGGAATGAGCCTTCCAGAAGGGGAGGGGAGGGGAGGCGCCAGTTGTCTGATTGTTCAAAATGGTCTAATGTTAACGCTCCTTCGCCGCATTCCACCCACATTCTTTTCCCCTCCGCCCACTTCCAGAAGAATCATGACATGCTCAACTTTTGTGATTAGGAAATTGGACAATATTCAGAAACAGCAAAAAAATTCAGTTAAACAACTAACTGTAGGAGGAGGCTCAACAAATATCCACATCCTCAACAATGTTGGAGCCCAGCACATCAGTGCAAAAGATAAGGCTGAAGCATTTGCATCCATCTTCAGCCAGAAGTGCTGGGTTGATGATCCATTTCGGCCTCCAGAAGTCCCCAGCATCACAGATGCCAGTCTTCAGCCAATTCGATTCACTCCACGTGATATCAAGAAATGACTGAAGGCACTGGATACTGCAAAGCTATGGGCGCTGACAACATTCTGGCAATTGTACTGAAGACCTGTGCTGCAGAACTTGCTGTGCCCCTAGCCAAGCTGTTCCAGTACAGCTACAACACTGGCATCTAGCCTGCTATGTGGAAAATTGCCCAGGTATGTCCTGTACACAAAAAGCAGAACAAATCCAATCCGGCCAATTATGCCCCATCAGTCTCCTCTTGGTCGTCAGTAAAGTCATGGAAGGTGTCGTCGACAGTGCTATCAAGCGGCACTTGCTTAGCAATAACCAGCTCAGTGACACTCAGTTTGGGTTCCACAAGGGCCTCTCAGCTCCTGACCTCATTACATCCTTGGTTCAAACGTGGACAAAAGAGCTGAACTCAAGAGGTGAGGTGAGAGTGACTGCCCTTGACGTCAAGGCAACATTTGACCAAATATGGCATCAAGGAGCCCTAGCAATACTGGACTCAATGGGAATCAGGGAAGACTCTCTGCTGGTTAGAGTCATACCTAGCGCAAATGAACATGGTTGTTGGTGGCCAATCATCTCAGCTCCAGGACATCACTGCAGGTGTTCCTCAGGGTAGTGTCCTAGGCCCAACCATCTTCAGCTGCTTCATCAATGACCTTTCTTCAGTCATAAGGTCAGAAGTGGGGATGTTTGCTGATGATTGCACAATGTTCACCATTCGCGACTCCTCAGATAATGAAGCAGTCCGCGTAGAAATGCAGCAAGACCTGGACAATATTCAGACTTGGGCTGATAAGTGGCAAGTAATATTTGTGCCACACAAGTGCCAGGCAATGACCATCTCCAACAAGAGAGAATCTAACCAAGTTCCCTTGACATTCAATGGCATTATGATCGCTGAATACCCCACTATCAACAGCCTTGGAGTTACCATTGACCAGAAACTGAACTGGAGTAGCCATATAAATACTGTGGCTATAAAAGCAGGTCAGAGGCTAGGAATCCTGCAGCAAGTAACTCCCCAAAGCCTGGCCACCATCTGCAAGGCACAAGTCAGGACTATGATGAAATATTCTCCACTTGCCTGGATGGGTACAGCTCCAAAAACACTCCAGAAGCTCGACACCATCCAGGACAAAGCAACCTGCTTGATTGGTACCCCATCCACAAACATTCACTTCCTCCACCACCAATGCACAGTGGTGGCAGTGTGTACCATCTACAAGATGCACTGCTGCAGCGCACCAAGGCTCCGTCGACAGCACCTTCCAAATTTGCGACCTCTACCACCAAGAAGGACAAGGGCAGCAGATGCATGGGAACATCACTACCTGCAAGTTCCCCTCCAAGCCACACACTCATCCTGACCTTGAACTGTATCGCCGTTCCTTCACTTGTCATTGGTCAAAATCTTGGACCTCCCTTCCTAATAGCACTGTTGGTGTACCTACCCCACATGGATTGCAGCGGTTGAAGATGGCAACTCACCACCACCTTCTCGAGGGCAATTAGAGATGGTCAATAAATGCTGGCCTAGCCAGTGACACCCACATCCCATGCACGAATAAAAAAAAAATTCATTCTATTTTATTTGTAGCTGGCTACTGTGTAAATACCCTTCAGGGTTGGCTAAAATGTTGGTGATGGAAAGGTTCTATTGAGGGTAATTGACTGCAACTTCTGGGACATGTCGAAAGTTACGAGAGTTTGTTAACTTGGAATTACCACAGAACACTCAGTTGGAATTACAGTAGCACTGAAGTATGCCAATGACAGCCCATGTTTGTTTAGCTTACTGGTTCAGTCACTTTCTGAGCAAGTTGCTATAATATCACCAATGATTAGTCGTTGGAGCAACGCTAAGCAAAAGAGTAAGTGAGGATAAAGAGGAAGCTGCAGAATGACCAAAAGCCGAACAAGAATCATTTGTAAAGAAAATCAGAGCTGGAATACCGGAATGAACTCATTATGACACATTTCAAGTTAAAACTATCATGTGCCAAACATAGCAGAATACATCTGTATTCTGTGGATTCAGAATACTTAGATATAGTTTGAGACAAATTGGGCAGAATATAGAGTCACTTTAATTCCATATCTTGCAGTGCAAGCCTGTAATTTTTAATTTGTAGAATAAGTCGGGGAGGTTACCGAGGTTGTCACAATCCTACACTTAAACAAACAAATTGAGTAATCATAATACAGTAAAAGCTTCATTTTCCAGCATTTTACCTAGCAGCAAGCTCTATTATCTGGAATTTCGCAAAGCTCGCTTGGGCCAAGTTTTCCTGAGTGCACTCTCACGCGTACTACAGGTATATTGGTGTACTAACTCTAAAGGATTATGGGAAAATTAAAAATTGGCTTTCCCACTGCCGGGCCCTGGTACCCTTCAGTCCTCTGGCCATAACTTTGGGACGGAAGGTCCGATCTCCATGCGGACAATAGCAGGTGATAGGGCTCGGTGAGGTGTGGCAGACAGTATCAGTGCCTCTTGGCTGCACCTCTGCCTGGCTGAGTGACAGCAGGAAAGGCGGAAACCGCTTTTTGTCTGTTGAATCCGCAAGGCTGAGGCCAACCTTCTCCGTGCGTCAGATGGTGGTAGTGGGGCTCAAGGGGCATCCAATGGTACTAGAACCAACCTGGTCGGATGCAGGGAAGCCAGTTGGGAAACTTCTGAACCTAAAGGGTTGGACCACCACAAACAACAGGAATTAAGGTTGAACAAAGAACAGCACAGGAACAGGCCATTCGGCCCTCCAAGCCTGTGCCAATCTTGATGCCTGTCAAAACTAAAATCTTCTGCACTTCTGGGGTCCATAGCTCTCTATTCCCATCCTATTCATGTATTTGTCAAGATGCCTCTTGTCAAGTTGCCATCTGTGGGTAGAAATGCTACCTTGTCTCGGTGACTGGTTCCGCATTCACTGTACTGGGATTCTTGGTCCCTACAGTCAGCCGCATTTTGCTCCAGAGTTCCACATATAACTCTTGATTAACCGGAATCTTTAATTATCAGGCACCTCTCAGGTCCAGCACATGCTGGATAACAAAGCTTTTACTATATGTTGTCCTTTCTCCAAAGATTTTTTAAGTCAACTATCTGATCTAATTTTACATTGTGCATGTTTACAGTGTACCCATTTATGATCATGCAGTTTTGGAGCCATTAGACGAGAGATGAGTCTTTCATTCAGAAAGTTGTTGGGATCTGGAATGCTCCACCTAAAAAGGTGCTGTAAGCTGATTCCATAAAAATTTTAAAAGGGAGTTGGACAGGTACTTTAAGATGAGGAACTTACAGAGTTAGGACAAAAAATGAGGAGTGGGATTAAGCAGAACTTCTGTTTTAAAGATGGCATTGCAAAATCAGATCAAAATTATATTTTTTTGAAGTGCTGATGGTGTAATTTGCTTTTTATGTTCAAAATATTCAGTGTAAAAAATGGTTTGCACAATAATGCAGGCCATCTGCTGCTTGGATTATTGCCCACATATGTTTAAGTTTGGACAGACTGTGGAATATGTGTTTCATGTGGATACTGTCCATTAAGCTCATACAGGCATATTTTTCCCATAGAAATTTTAATGTGTTTAGATATACACAGGTTATTGAAACAGTTTATGAGCTGGGGGGATTGTAAGTGGCACCACCATTATAACCCTGGAGAATAATAGAAATTGGCAGCTGATATGCAAATCAGGGTTTTAGATGAACTGAAGTTTGTAGCAACTGGCCATGAGGGCATCGAAATAGTCATATAGGGATGTGACACTGGCATGGATCAGGGCTTCAGCAACACGTTGAATGAGCTGGGGCTGGAGGTGAGTGAGGTTATAGAATTGGAATTTGGCAGTCATACTTTGTTTTTTTAACTTTTTCAAATTTGATTTGTTTTCACCTGAATCTTCCTTTTCTCTATTGACTCATTCTTTACTTTGCTGAAAGCCCACATATAACTTACTATTTAAATGTTCGTAGTTTATTTCCCTAGCCCTGGCTATGCAGTGGCACTGGGAGGTGAGAGGAGATGTGGGTCATTTTGGTTTGGGAAAGTAGGGTGGCTCAGAAGGCCAGGACCTATGCCATTGGAAAAGAAGATTTGGATTGAGAAAGGGAGAGAGCTGAGTAGGCCAAGACAAGTTTTCTTTGGGAAGGAAGATTTCGGTTAAGTAGAGGAGAGAGCTGAGCAGACCATGACCTTAACAAATGCCTATACTTGGAGGAGGGATTTGGATTGTGGAGAGCAGAGCAGATGAATGCATGGCTCAGCTTAGAATGACTGGGATTCAGATTAGACCGAATAAAGAGGCTGAGTAGCCTGGAATCTGAAACCATAGGGGAACAAGAACAATAGTGAAATTGCATTTAAAGTGAAGTAAGATAAAAATTAAGCATGGGCACAAGTTAATAATTAAAAGTAGCTGTGTTACATATTTCAGCAATGATTGTTATGATGTGATTGGTCCATTATGCTAAATGAACACATGGTTAGCAGGGATTGGTGTTTGGTTTACTTGAATCAGTCAGTAGTGTTGAAGATACACCGATTGCATCTAAACTTCAATAGTATTGTTGCTTACAAGTAGTTGGATGCAGTTGCATGAAGAGAGGTATGTTATAGCATGTAATGTATATTGTATTATTCTGTTACAGTGGAACTGTTACTTTTAAGGTCATAATATTAGTTGTTAAGTACATAGAGGCTCAAGGTGAAAGAATGAAGTGGGTGTTGATGCCAAAAAGCAGGATCAAAAAGGCTGAAGAGCAGAGTGGTAATTAAAAAAGAAAGGTGACGGGTTGGGGGAAAGAGGTTGGCGAACATGGCTGGGAAGAGGCTAAAGAAAAAAGAATCCTGAGGCTGAAAAGTGGGGCTGTAGATTTTTAAAAAATATACATGAGTGGGGGCTAAGGCAGCAGAGTAGGCTTGGAGGAGCCTAAAGGTAGGCCTGGAAGTTTTAGAAGAAATTCTTTTAGGAATGTGGTCAGGAAGAGGCTGAAGACTGGGTAGGCATGGTAAATGCTGCTAGATTCCTAAAGTAGAGGTTGTGGGGGAGTTGGGAGAAGCATAGGTGTCTTGGAGGGAGGGGCAAATTGTGGAGAGAAGCAACCTTATTTTTGGAGATGGAGTTGGGGGAAGGAGATGGCGGGGAGTGTTGACCAGCAAGAAGAAGGCAGTGTAAATTTAGTTCTGAAGTAGCCTTAGTAACTGTGCAGTGGTGATAAAGACATTACAGCAACAGCTGATGGGACAGGGAGCTGTTTGATTGGCAAGGTTTTTAACATTGGAGCACCATCTGATGTTAACATGGTGTGGCAGGGAAATAAGTGACTAATTCTGGCTGCATTTTCTAGGGAGGTATTACAGGAAAATGTGGCTGTCAGTCAGTGGCTTGTTTCCTTCATATACCCTTTTCCCTATCCTTTTTAATTTACCAATCAGTTTCAAAGGTTCCCCTATTTTCAAACAAAAACCCTGTATTCTTTTCTTCTAGCCTCCTCATACACCTTATATATCTTTAAACCTTGAGATTCTTTTTTGATCTGTTATCTTTAACTGGTATCCCAGCATAGTATAGACATTCATGGAGTTT
Organism: Heterodontus francisci; assembly: GCF_036365525.1. Lineage (NCBI taxonomy): Eukaryota > Metazoa > Chordata > Chondrichthyes > Heterodontiformes > Heterodontidae > Heterodontus > Heterodontus francisci. The sequence continues at coordinate 48,878,990 of NC_090406.1, forward strand.
CATAACCCCAAGACGACACTTCCAAATTAGATGACCTCTGCCACATGTGACCCACTTAATCAACTTATTTAAATTGATCTACAACCTAACTGGTCTAAATTGCTAACCCACTTGTGCATTTCTTCTGTATCATCTGTGATTTAATATGGTTCATTTCAAGCCCTCCTCTGGATAATTAATGATGAATGCTAACCGACCCAATAAAGACCCCTTGCAGAATTCTGCTCTTAACCAGACATCCATCAAATTTACTCTCATTAATAATAACCCACTAGCAATGTGATTTCAGTTAGTTATGTATCCTTCATAACTTAAATAATTTATTGCATATGCTTTTTTGATCAGACATAAAAAAGGTTTTTGCAAGGCAAGCAATGTCAACCAGACCATCTTCATCACTATTCCAGTCACTTCCTTACATTATTGAAGCAAGATGTACATTTCATAAAATGGTGTGCTGAGAATCTGTAATAACATACAAAGTCTTCAAGTAAGCATGTAAATCTTTTAGTGTAATGCTTTCCAGTAGTTTCTCTACGACAGAAGTAAAACTCATTTGCCTTTAGTTTCCACGTCTGTTTTCTTTTCCTAAGTAACTTGACCAAATTGCCCATTCTCCAATCCATGGTAACCAACCTGAACTTCAATGAGCCATTAAATATATTAGCTACATACCAGTGCACCTGTGTAATTTGGAGCTGAATTTTTTTCAGTTTTATGAAACAATTGAAATGCAATTTCCCCCCATTTTCCTGAACATTATTAGGATAAATGGCATCAGTTTCTGAATTAATCTTGGCTAAAACCATTTCCATGGTTATTTCGAATGAAACGAGTTTTAGCTGCAGGCCCATCTTATAGCATTATTGAGCAGTGTAGGCGGAAGACAGTGACTGGAGTTGCCTTGAAAGAAATTGCTTGTTTTTTGAGATATAACTAATACAAGATGTTGGGGAAAAGGTGTAAATGTTGTTCATGGAATTTTTGAAATTTGTTCAATATCCAAATGAAACCAGTGCTTGCATTATTTGGTTTGCATGCTGGTGGTGCCCAGTGTACTCAATCTGTGAAAATTAGAGAATAATATCGCATTGAAAGAGTCCATTCGGCCCATAGAGTCTGTGCCAGTTCATTCAAAGAGCAATTCAGTTAATCCCACTCTCCTGCACTTTGCACACATCTCCAAGTTTTTCTCCTTCAAGTTATCCAATTCCCTTTTGAAATCTATAGAATCTGTATCTACCACCCTATCAGGCAGTGCACTTCAAATCCTAATCACTCATGTAAAAAAGCTTTTTCTCCTGTTGTCTCTGCCACTTTTGCCAGTCGCCATAAATCTGTGCCCTGTGGTTATCGACCCTTCAGCCCTTGGAAATAGTTTTTCTTTATTCACTCTATCTAAACCCATCATGATGGAAGTGTTAACCATTAATAACTGAACAGGGTATGACATTTAAAAAAAAAAGTGTTAATCTCGTAAAAAGCAAGTCATTTTAAAAAAAAATGTAACACAATATTTGTTTCAACTGGTGCTGGCATGGACTCGATGGACCGAATGGCCTCCTTCTGTGCCGTACTTTACTCTAAATGACTCTGGTACTGTTTTCAGCATTTTCTGTTAGATTTTTTTTTTCTTAAAACTGTGGATTGCCATGTGATTATGTAGATTGTTTCACATGGCACTTTTTGGAAGTTTCTGACATGGCGGTAAGTGCAGTGTGTTGGGGTGGTCATGCATGATGTCTTGTAATGGTTTGAGATAAGTTGGATTTTGTTTCTCTCTTCAGCAGCCCCCTGTCCCTCACCCCACTTTGCTTAGTTCCCAAACTTGGCTATATTCAGCTTGCAGAAACTGGCTGCTTTCCATGGGCAATGGCGAAGCAAAAGATGATATATGGAGTCAGCCCTGACTGAAGGAGTGACACTGTTCTGGCTCTAAGGGTTTTTGTGAAATTAGCTTGGAAATTCTTAATCTAGTTCTTCTGTGGGTATCGGCCGATAGCACAAAACTGTCTGTAGCTTGCCACTATATTTGCAATCTTACTTGGAGGTTACAGGATAGGATGTGTGGGAAATGGACGTATGTCATCCTGCTGTGCTAAAGAGTGCTCTTCTGGGGCTGGACTGAAGTACAATACCGGGGCAGGAACAGGAAGCTTTTAAACTTCATCCAATCATGCCTCATCTAGAACATCTTAATAGTAGCACTGGACGTCCAAATGGGAACTCTTCCATGCAGTATCCCTCACGTTGAGCATAAAATTTACAAAAAGGAGAATTGTCCCCAGCAAGCCCATGCATTCCTCCTAAGAGCCAATTCCAGAACCACAATGTTATTCTGAGTTTAAGCTCCTGTAAGGGCATGGATCCACTTTTCTTGTTTGTTCCATTCCTTGGTTCCCGACAGCCTATTAAGGCACTTGGTGAACTGCTAGGATTCATGTTGGACTGACTCAGTGATAATTTACTATTGGATTTTTCTCTCTCTTTTTCTGAATTCCCTCTTTCCTCCTGCCCCCCTTCACACCCCCACACCCACCCACCGTGGTATGGCTCAGATTTGAAATTTGTGGGGAGGGATTGGATTTGCCATCCCGCTGCCTCATCTCTGGTACTTATTGAAAGTAGTAGAAGAAGGATTACATTACATGCGTAGGATATATGGCACAGAAACAGGCCATTCAGCCCAACCAGTCCATGCCAGCATTTATGTTCTGTTTGAGCCTCCTCCCATCTTTCCTCATCTAAATCTAGCATCGTAACCCTCTATTCCCTTATATGCTTGTCTGGCTTCCCCTCAAATGCATCTATACTATTTGCTTGAACCACTCCTTGTGGTTACTAGTTCCACAATCCAACACTCTTTGAGCAAAGGTATTTCTTCTGAATTCCCCATTGGATTTCTTGGTGACTATCTTATATTGATGGTCTCTAGTTATTCTCTCCCCCACAAGTGTAATCATTTTCTCTGCATCCACTCTCTCAAAACCTTTCATAATTTTAAAGACCTCTATTGGGTCACCCCTCAGCCTTTTTCCTCTCCTGATATGTATACCCACGCATTTCTAGTAGCATCCTTAAAAATCTTCTCTGCACCCTCTCCAGTGCCTCTATATCCTTTTCATAATCGAATTGCCGCACAAATTACTCTCCAGTGTGATCTAACCAAGGTTTAATACAGGTTTAGCATTACTTTCCTACTTTTCAATTCTGTCCCTCTAGAAATAAAGCTTGGTTTGCTTTTTTTAAATGACCTTGCTAACCTTTGGAGCAACTTTTAGTGATTGGTGTATTTGTTTTCCAAGATCCTTTTGTTCCTCTACCCCCAACTGGACTTGCATCTTCCAAGTAATAAAGTGACCTCCCTATTCTTTCTTCCAATTTGGTGTCATTCACAAATTTAGAAGTTGTATTTTTGATTGCAAAGTCCAAAGCATTAAAGTAAATTGTAAACAGCTGTGGTCCCAGCACTGATCCTTGTGTAACACCACTTCCCACCTTCTGCCACTCTGAATAACTGCCCTTTACTCCCACTCTCTATGTTCTGTCTTGAAGCCAGCTAGCAATCCATTCTTCCACCTGTCCCTTAATGGTCTTATTCCTGTCCCAGCCTTTTTTATTGATGTGTCTGTAAAAATATTTTTCTCTTTTGTTCTATGTTCTTAATTAAATTCCATAGTTCCTCTTTGCCTTCCTTATATTTTTGACATTTCTCCTAATCTCTTCAAATTCTCATTTATGCACTCCTCTGCTGCCTTTTTACTTAATTTATGCCTCTTTCCTAACCCTCAGTTGTTCCCTATGCCTTTAATCATCCATGGAGTTTCACTAGTACTTAGTTTGTTTTTTCCTTTTAAGGGACTATATTTTTCCTACACTCTTGATCACCATTTTAAATGTTATCATTATTCTATATTGTTTGCCAGTATTGTAGCCCATTTTATTTTCCCAAGTTCTATTCTCCGCCCCTCAAAATCATCTTTTCTCGAATCTAATAACCAATGGTCATACTTATGCCCTTCTCTATTATTTTAAAGTGTATTATATTATAGCCACTATTGCCTAGATGTTCTCCTACTTTTACTTCTCTTATTTGCTCTCGTTCATTCCTCATTAGTAGATCCAATCATGAATCTTCCCTTGTTGGGCTTTTACATATTGGATTAGAAAGCAGTCCTGTACACATTGTGGGAACTCCATTCCCTTACCCCCTTTACCTACCTCTTCTGTCCATTTAATATCGGGGTAGTTGAAATCCCCCATGATTGTTTTTTTTCACTCAATTCCCTAATTTGTCTTTATATGTCTTCCTCCACCTCCCTTCCACTATGTCATCAGTGTCCTCCCTTACTTTATTCTTTCCTATTCTCTCTTTCTCTGTTTTATTTACATTGAGGCTGCTTATGTTTCTTGTAGATACTTCCTAGTTTAAAGCCTTTGCCACCTTCCTATTTACCCTTACTGTCAGGACACAGGTCCTATCCTGGTTCAGGTGGAGCCCGTCCTGTTAGTATGGCTCCTTCCTGTCCCAGAACTGGTGCTATTGTCCCATGAAAAGGAACCCCCTCTTTCCCACACCAGCCCTTTAGCCCCGTGTTAATTCTTCTGATCTGACTGCTCCCATGCCAATTTGCACGTGGCTCAGGCAATAATCCAGATTATTACACTCGAGGTCTTGCTTTGTAATTTAGAGCCTAACTCCTGATACTCTTTCGGCGGGACCTTCTCCCTGTTCCTCCCTATGTCGTTTGTTCCAAAGTGGACTGCGACAACTGGATTTATCTCCTCCCTTTCAAAGTTCCTCTCTAGCCGCTGTGAGATATTCTTTACCCTAGCACCGGGTAGGCAACACTCCCTTTGGGATTCTTGTTCTTGAATGCAGAGGATGCTTTCTATCCCCTTAATTGGAGGGTCCCCAATTATTACCACATTTTTATTCTGCTCTTCCCTTGCTTGGTCATCCTTCTGAGCCAAAGTGTCTTGGTCTGCGTTGTGGCTGGCCTCCCTGTAGTCATCTTGTCCTGACAGGTAGCGAGTACATTGGACCTGTTAGACAGAACCAGTGTCTGCGGGACCTTCTCAACTTCTGCTAAATCCCTACCCTACTCGCTCCCTAACAGTCATATATCCAGAAATTCCTCCCCCTTCCTTATGTGACGGAGTCTCTCTAACTCACACTCCAGTTCACACTGAGCCAGATGGATTTGCGATGGAGACATATCTTGCAGGCATGTTTGCTAGGGACAGTCTTGCTATCCACAGACTCCCACATTCTGCAGTCTAGACACACAACCTACTCTGCTGCATCTTAGACTAGCCTTATTTATTTAATCAGTTTAAATCTTTATTCAATTATTATTTATAAATAGTTAAGCTATAAATTTAATAGTACTTATATTTTCCTGGTCCTGGTTTAAACCATGGCCTGTATTTAGAAGAAAAACCTTAAAACTCCGCAACCAATCACATACCTGCTCACCTAATTAATGTCTCTAGACTTCAGCTTGCAGGTCTCATTGTCTCCCGCTGCCTCTCTTGGACCACTCCTTGTTTTTTAAAAGACCAGAACAGCACCTCTCCCCTCACTGTGCTGAATTCCCTCCCTCACCAAATTCCCCTAGTTTATACTCTGTAGAAGCAGTACTGCGTTGAGCTGGACTTGGTGCTACTTATTTCAACATTTATTTTTCTCTTTCAGAAAGCTTTTTCAGTAAAGGCGTGATCAATTGCTATTGAGATGTTCCATTGTAATTACTGTGACTTATGGACTACGTGTATAGATGAGCTGGACATTCACATTCTGGAGACTCATGCTGACTTTCGCTGTTATGACACTCCTCTTCAGAGATCATCCAATCAGGTTTTTCCTGTTTTGTCATGCTCTGTCTTAGAGTCCACTCAGCCTGACACACAGACATCTGTGAATCCTGGTAAGAAGCCATGTATAAAATTCTGGTATTTTGTTTTTTGGTTAGTTTCTTATTTTTGCATGTAACTCTATATCATTTGTGGATTTAGAGTAACTTTGTATACATGCAGTGAAGCCGATAGCTCTCTTGAAACAAACACTGCTTAATAGATGTATTTGATTCACGGAGTAGTTGACTACAGTAATGAAGGAGTGTGAATCTACACCTAAATAAAAAAAGGTAAGTCCTGGAGATGACCAGCAGATTAGAAATTAGGTGAAAAAAGTAACTGTTCTATCTTTTAAACTTTTTCTGAACATTGTCTCGTTACTCTAGTATACTGAAGCAGCCAATAATGAGAGGAGAGTTTTCCAAGTTAATTCCAGTGAAGTAATAACCTTTTTTAAATTTCCTGAATGCATTGGAGAATGACTCCTTGTTCAATGGGCCCCGGTGGTTCTCCAGTACCTTGGCCATTATTCAAGCATGAACCTTGAAATTGTCTGGCTGCAGGCTATTTGACTGAGGGGAATATTATGGCTGAGCACAAAATTGTCCTCACCTGACATCTGCACATATGTAATTTTTCATGCTTGTGATCCTATCTACTGACTCTTGAACCATTGCAAGAGCATGAATCCCAGTGACTAGCCCCATCCGAGTTCGAGGACATAAGCCAGTTATAATGCTGCCCCTGTTGCTGTTCTGCTGAAACCAGCTAGCTTAGCATAGACTGGGGATTGGATTTTTGAGGCCTTTTCTTACCTGGATAACATACTCATTGGCTAAATCAGCTGAGCCATTAGAGGAGTGTTTGATGATTAATACAGTTGAAGAGCAGAATCCTCCTCAGAAACTCTTTCAACAAATTTGTGTGAAGGTTTACTCTAATGATTCAGTTTGTAAATACACCATGTGACCAGATACTCAACATTTTTCTGAAGCAGCGATAGTGCGAGCGAGGTGTCAGCTGGGAAGGTGAGTTTCAGTTTAAAATAACTTACCTTTTGTTTCGGCGGACACGGGGACTGCTGGGTAAGTAAACTTGTATATTCGGGCAGTGGCTAAACCCGAAACACTACACGTGTAGTGTCTCCCACCTATCCTCCTCCTCTAACCAAAAAAAAAAAGGACTCTTGTATGGAGGGTTTGATAAGGTAAGGTTTTCCTTTTTTTTAAAATCTCTGTTGTCAATTTAGTGCGGAGGGGATGGAAGCTAGGGCAGTTGCATGCTCCTCTTGCAGGATGTGGGAGGTGATGGTCACCACAGGTGTCCCTGCTGACTTCACCTGTGAGAAGTGCACCCAACTCCAGCTCCTCGCAGACCGTGTTAGGGAGCTGGAGCTGGATGAACTTCGGATCATTCAGGATGCTGAGGGGGTGACAGAGAGCAGTTATAGGGAAGTAGTGACACCTAAGTTACAGGATAAAGGTAGCTGGGTGACCGTCCGGGGAGGGAAAGGGAATAGGTGCACAGTGCAGGGATCCCCTGTGGCCGTCCCCCTCAGTAATAAGTATACCATTTTGGATACGGTTGAGGGGGACGACCTACCAGGGGAAAGCCACATTGGCCAGGTCTCTGGCACTGAGCCTGGCCCAGTGGCTCAGAAGAGAAGGGGGGAGAATAGGAGAGCGATAGTGATAGGAGATTCAGTGGTTAGAGGAACAGACAGGAGATTCTGTGGTCGTGAACGAGACTCCCGGATGGTATGTTGCCTCCCGGGTGCCAGGGTCAGGGATGTCTCGGATCGAGTCTACAGGATTCTTAAGGGGGAGGGGGAGCAGCCAGAGGTCATGGTACATATCGGTACCAATGACATAGCTAGGAAAAGGGATGAGGACCTGAAAAGCGAATACAGGGAGTTAGGTTGGAAGTTGAAAGGCAGGACGAGCAGAGCAGTATTGTCAGGATTGTTACCAGTGCCACGTGCTAGTGAGGCTAGAAACAGGGAGCGAGTGCAGCTGAACACGTGGCTACAGAACTGGTGTAGGAGGGAGGGATTCAAATATGTGGATCATTGGGATACCTTCTGGGGAAGGTGGGACCTGTACAAGAAGGACGGGTTGCATCTGAACTGGAGGGGCACCGATATCCTGGGCGGGAGGTTAGCTAGAGCTCTTCGGGAGGGTTTAAACTAGTTTGGCAGGGGGATGGGAACCAGAGCTACGGATCAGTGGATGGGGTAGCTGTTGAACAGGCAGATACCGAGTGCAGAGAGTCTGTGAGGAAGGTTAGACAGTTGACAGGGCAAAGTTGCAGCCAGTATGATGGGTTGAAGTGTGTCTATTTTAACGCAAGAAGTGTCAGGAATAAGGGTGATGAACTTAGAGCATGGATCAGTACTTGGAGCTACGATGTTGTGGCCATTACGGAGACGTGGATATCACAGGGGCAGGAATGGATGTTGGATGTTTCAAAAGGAATAGGGAGGGAGGTAAAAGAGGTGGGGGGAGTGACATTGTTAATCAGGGATAGTATCACAGCCGCAGAAAGGGAGGTCGTCGAGGAGGGTTTGTCTACTGAGTCATTATGGGTGGAAGTCAGAAACAGGAAAGGAGCAGTCACTTTGTTGGGAGTTTTCTATAGACCCCCCCAATAGCAACAGAGACATGGAGGAACAGCTTGGGAGGCAGATTTTGGAAAGGTGCAGAAGTAACAGGGTTGTTGTCATGGGTGACTTCAACTTCCCTAATATTGATTGGAACCTCCTTAGTGCAAATAGTTTGGATGGAGCAGTTTTTTGTCAGGTGTGTCCAGGAAGGTTTCCTGACTCAATATGTAGATAAGCCGACTAGCGGGGAGACTATGTTGGACTTGGTGCTTGGCAACGAACCAGGCCAGGTGGGAGAGCATTTCGGTGATAGTGATCACAACTCCCTGACCTTTACTATAGTCATGGAGAGGGACAGGAGCAGACGGGATGGGAAAATATTTAATTGGGGGAGGGGGAATTACAATGCAATTAGGCAGGAACTGGGGAGCATAAATTGGGAACAGATGTTCTCAGGGAAATGCACGACAGAAATGTGGAGGTTGTTTAGGGAGCACTTGCTGCGACTGCTGGATAGGTTTGTCCCGATGAGGCAGGGAAGGGATGGTAGGGTGAAGGAACCTTGGATGACGAGATGTGGAACAGCCAGTCAAGAGGAAGAAGGAAGCTTACTTAAGGTTGAGGAAGCAAGGATCAGACAGGGCTCTAGAGGGTTACAAGGTAGCCAGGAAGGAACTGAAGAATGGATTTAGGAGAGCTAGAAGGGGACATGAAAAAGTCTTGGCGGGTAGGATTAAGGAAAATCCCAAGGTGCTCTACACTTGTGTGAGGAACAAGAGTATGGCCAGAGTGAGGGTAGGGCCGATCAGGGATAGTGGAGGGAACTTGTGCCTGGAGTCGGAGGAGGTAGGGGAGGTCCTAAATGAATACTTTGCTTCAGTATTCACTCGTGAGAGGGACCTGGTTGTTTGTGAGGACAGCGTGGAACAGGCTGATATGCTCGAACAGGTTGAAGTTAAGAGGGAGGATGTGCTGGAAATTTTGAATGATATGAGGACAGATAAGTCCCCGGGGCCAGATGGGATATACCCAAGGATATTACGGGAAGCGAGGGAAGAGATTGCTGCGCCTTTGGCGATGATCTTTGCGTCTTCACTGTCCACTGGAGTAGTACCGGATGATTGGAGGGTGGCAAATGCTGTCCCTTGTTCAAGAAAGGGAATAGGGGTAACCCTGGGAATTATAGACCAGTCAGTCCTACGTTGGTAGTGGGCAAATTATTGGAGAGGATTCTGAGACAGGATTTATGATTATTTGGAAAAGCATGGTTTGATTAGAGACAGTCAGCATGGCTTTGTAAGGGGCAGGTCATACCTAACAAACCTTATTGAATTCTTTGGAGATGTGACAAAACACATTGATGAAGGAAGAGCAGTGGATGTGGTGTATATGGATTTTAGCAAGGCGTTTGATAAGGTTCCCCACGGTAGGCTCATTCAGAAAGTAAGGAGGCATGAGATTCAGGGAAAGTTGGCTGGCTGGATACAAAATTGGCTGGCCCATAGAAGACAGGGTGGTAGTAGATGGAAAGTATTCAGCATGGAGCTCGGTGACCAGTGGTGTTCCACAAGGATCTGTTCTGGGACCTCTGCTCTTTGTGATTTTTATAAATGACTTGGATGAGGAAGTGGAAGGCTGGGTTAGCAAGTTTGCCGATGACACGAAGGTTGCTGGAGTTGTGGATAGCGTGGAAGGCTGTTGTAGGTTGCAACGGGACATTGACAGGATGCAGAGCTGGGCTGAGAAGTGGCAGATGGAGTTCAACCTGGAAAAGTGTGAAGTGATTCATTTTGGAAGGTCGAATTTGAATGCGGAATACAGGTTTAAAGACAGGATTCTTGGTAGTGTGGAGGAACAGAGGGATCTTGGGGTCCATGTCCATAGATCGCTCAAAGTTGCCACCCAAGTTGATAGGGTTGTTAAGAAGGCGTATGGTGTGTTGGCTTTCATTAACAGGGGGATTGAGTTTAAGAGCCGCGAGGTTATGCTGCAGCTCTATAAGGCCCTGGTTCGACCACACTTGGAATATTGTGTTCAGTTCTGGTCGCCTCATTATAGGAATGATGTGGAAGCTTTAGAGAGGGTGCAGAGGAGATTTACCAGGATGCTGCCTGGACTGGAGGGCATGTCCTACAAAGTAAGATTGAGGGAGCTGGGGCTTTTCTCATTGGAGCGAAGAAGGTTGAGAGGTGACTTGATAGAGGGGTACAAGATGATGAGAGGCATAGATAGAGTGGATAGCCAGAGACTTTTTCCCAGGGTGGAAAGGGCCATCACCAGGGGGCATAATTTTAAGGTGATTGGAGGAAGGTTTCGGGCAGATGTCAGAGGTAGGTTCTTTACACAGAGTGGTAGGTGCGTGGAATGCGCTGCCAGCGGTGGTAGTAGAAGCAGATACATTAGGGGCATTTAAGCGACTCTTGGATAGGTACATGGATGATAGTAGAATGAAGGGTAGGTAGTTAGTTTGATCTTAGAGTAGGTTAAAGGTTCGGCACAACATGGTGGGCCGAAGGGCCTGTACTGTTCTGTGTTCTATTACTATCCAAGAAGGTCCTGAGTTCAGTTTATAAATATCTGCGTAGTTAGTTGGGGCACTGGTGGGGGAATTACAGTTGACATTGTGTCTGGAATGGAAAGGGAAAATTGACCAGGTTGGTGATGCTGATACCTGGTGACCTTTGTTGAGAAGTGCATGTATATAAAGAACTTGACTCTGATGCTCTCCACGGTTGAATAACATACTGCTCCTCACTAATTCACTCATGTGGAATGGTCAGGAATAAGTTGCTGGCATGTGCAAAACTGTATCCCAGCATAAGGCCCTGCTTTAGGAGATGAAAAGAAGAAATTTAGAAATGACAAGTTGTGGCAGCACTTGGGCTACTTAATAAAATAATCTTGCCTCATTTGGATTAGTTTGGGGAAAGCTAATTTTGTTTCGGTTGAATTATACCTTCTGGAGTTAGACTGCTAATATAGTCTACAGTCTGAACTTACTACCTCAGATTGCAGAATGTGTTTGAGCAATCTGCAATGATGCAGCTAGGCCAATTAGAGAGGAAACCAATCTAAAATGAACCAAGATTCACTTGTTTTCTGATTTCTAATAAAAACTTTGGCAATATCATGTTGTCAATGCAACAAAACACTGGTTATTGTCTAAAATAAAAACAAATGCTGGAAATGCACAGCAGGTCTGGCAGCATTTGTGGAGAGAGAAGCTGAGTTAACGTTTTAGGTCAGTGACCCTTCTTCAGAACTGACAAATATTAGAAATGTACAAGACTTTAAGCAAGTAAAGCGGGGGGTGGAGCAAGAGATAACAAAAGAGAAGGTGTTGATAGGGCAAGGTCACAGAGAATAACTGACCAGAAGACCATGAAACAAAGGCAAACAGTATGTTAATGGTGTGCTGAAAGACAAACCATTGGTACAGAGAGGGCGTGAATAGACTAAAGCACAAAGTACTCCAAGCACAAAGATTAAAAAGATTTTTAAAAAACAGAAACAGTGGGTTGGAACAAACTAAATGCACTAAAAAAACCTGAAATAAAATAACCAAATAAAGAAAAAAAGAAAAAATAACTAAACATAAAAAGGGGGGTCCGTCATGCTCTGAAATGATTGAATTCAGTGTTCAGTCCGGCAGGCTGTAGTGTGCCTAATCGGTAAATGCGATGCTGTTCCTCGAGCTTGCGTTGATGTTCGCTGGGACACTGCAGCAATTCCAGGACAGAGATGTGAGCATGGGGGAGTGTTGAAATAGCAAGCAACCAGAAGCTCAGGGTCATGCTTACGGACTGAGCAGAGGTGTTCCGCAAAGCGGTCACCCAATCTGCATTTGATCTCCTCAGTGTTGAGGAGACCACATTGTGAGCAGCGAATACAGTATACTAAATTGAAAGAAGTACAAGTAAATCACTGCTTCACCTGAAGGGAGTGTTTGGGGCCTTGGATAATGCCTTGGTTATAGTGGTTATTGTCTTGAGGGTTACATGAAATGGCTTCAGTTTTTTTCCCAAAAACTCATACACCTATAAAATTTGTAATCTTTTGATGAGCCCTTTTTATGAGAGGAGCTTTAAGGTCAAACCTAACGTTAATTGTGTTTTAATCATTTTCGTACGACTTTATAGTAAGCATATTGAGTGTTTGCATCGGCATTATTTTCATGACAAAAAGGCAGACTTGAAGTCTGCAAAAATAAAACCCAAGCGACAATAAGCCGATTTATTCTGTTCACAATGGTTGCCAGCCAATTTATTCTGTTCACAAAAAAAGCTCAACAAAAAATTGCTTTTACATATCTTTTAAAGTAGAAAAAAAAGGCCAAAGTACTTTGCAGAGCCGTAAGTTAAAATTATTCTGGGTTATGTTTGTTTAGTCTGAATACATTGTTTTTTTTAGTATATATTCATCCTGCATGTGCAGCATTATACCTTTAAAAATGATCCACTTACCTATTAAAGTCTTGTTGAACATCTCTGCCAGGCGGTTCACTGTAACTGTTGCCTTTTTTTCTTAATTTAGGCCCCTTTTGAAAGTTATATTTGCCTGTCACATGCCCATGGGTTTTTCTGACTTGCAGAATATGATGATTCTTCATTATCTGAGTGTTTTAACCCATCCTCCTCCCCCAATCTAGGAATGCGACAACTTCCATTTCCTCCACAGTATTTGGATCATTTACAAATGCTTAGTCAAGTTGAGCTCTGTCCCTTGCTGCTTTCTTGACTCACTGGGTCATAAAACAGTAATGTATTATATTTACGAACACTGATTCTAAAACACATTTTTTAGTTTATATTGGTTAATTAAAGTATTTTCTGTTCTCACAAAAAGGCATTTTAGTGTAGGGAAACTTGTATTCGTGCTTAACACCAACCTGGGGATCTGTAAACATTCGTTGGGGAGTTTTATGGGTCCTGCAAGAGCGGAATGTGTGGCATTCAGGATTTAATTAATTAGGTGGGAGATGTTTATTCGGATTACCGACGGCAGGATTTTTTCCTGAAATTAAGTTGATATTGCGCCATTCCGGGATTGCCCCCACAGGGTGGCAGATTGCAGCTTTGCATTAAGCCCTACCTGCTAGATTAAGTGAATGGCAAGCACTGTTCCCGTGCCACTTTCCCGTTTGTTTGAACATGGCGTGCAACAGCCGGCTTTGTGCAGTTGAGTCTGAGGTCAGTGTTTTTCTTTCGTGAACTCATCGTCAAAATGAACACCAACATTGGAATCGATGTTTGGCTGCAGGCTCAGCATCAGCAAGCGTGATTCTTCTCGATGACGCGAAGGCATGGGGGTGTGTACATGGAGGAACAGGGGAGGGTGCGGTGATTGAGTGCATGGAGGCGCAAGGGAGGGAGAAGGGGACGACAGGGTGGGGTGATCGGATGCATGGAGGAACAGGGGAGGTTACTCGAGGAGGACAGGATGGGTGATCAAGTGCATGGAGGAGGAGGAGGGGAGGTTCTGGGGTGGTGTTGCTGCTGAAGCTGGATATGAGCAGTTGTGGGGTTGGTGGGTTTATTTGAGCATTACAGTCAACAGATGGTCGGGAGGGGTGAGTGCTGTCAACATTGGGAATCTGTGGGGCAAATTCAGGGTACTGGCTGGCAGAGGGAATGGTTACAGTCGATGGGGGCAAATGGATTCTGTAGGGGAGAAGGTCAAGACTTAGGGTTGGGTGTTCTACGGCATCATAGGGAGGGGAACAGGACTCAGAATTTCAAGGGTCTGAGCTGGCATGTTGATGGTCACAGGAGTAGGAACGGGGGAGCGATGGTATTAGTAAATTGATTGTGACATTGCACAAGGTAATGGGGGTTCAGTGGTAACAGGGAAGGGTTAAAATTACATTGGGTGGGTCAAGGGTGAGAGGTGCAGGCTGGAAGGTTGCAGGAGCAGGTTGGAAGTTGGAGAGACTTGCCCTAAATTGTACACGCACCATTTTCCAATCCTCCACTCGAGGATTGCAAGACTTGTGGAAGGAAACAGGTGATAGTGGGTGGGATTTCCACCTTGCAGAAATTTTAAGGTACATAAAAGCAACTGCTCATTGTCTCGATGGTTCAGACAACAAGCAACAGAAGGCTGAATTGGAACGCTGTGCTTATTTCATTATTTGAAAAGCTGCAGTGCCATGGTGTCATACATCCAATTTGTCTGCTGCTATGGGAAGAAGAGCAGAGGGAGCGACTATGGCAGGCTCTTTTCCCTCAACAGATGATGCCTGAATGCCAGCAACAGGCAGAAGAGGAAGGTGAGGATGCACCGCATGATAACAATCAGATGTGTCTGTGTTGTGCACACGAGATTGTGACCCAGATTCTAATTTTAAACTCTCCGCGGACTGTGTGGATGTATCTGCACTGGCGGAGGTGGAAAAAGAGGCAGGTGATGGTGCACCCTCTGGGACATTGGCTTCATCTTCCTCCCTAGTGGAGGGGTCTTGGGCCTCGCAGCGTTCTGACACTCGAGTGCAGGTACACAAACGGGCACATTAAGCATCAGCTAAACATGAGTTTACAAACTTTCCTTTGGTGTGCACATATGGCTGTAAGACTGAAGATGACATTTCATCCTTGCGCCTTGAGGATTCTGCCTTGCCATCTGTGATTGCCCTGCATCCCTCCCTCCTCACTATTTCTCCCGCCGCCTCCTCAGCTGGTGTCAGCACCCTGATGTCTGCGACACCTCCACCTGTCTTTGCCTGCTCGCGCTGGTAGTAGATGTGTTTATTGTGCAGGAGACAGTGCAGATTTAATGACATGTCAAAAGATGCATCAACATCACTCATTCAGGTCTTTGGAGTTACACAACATATCCAAGCTCATCAACAATGCTAATCAGTAAATTTATGGCACCAAGGATACTCACACATTCCACTGCAGACTTGTCTTCCCTCTGTCTTAAAAACAGAGCCAGGGAGAAAAGCATTAGAACAGTTTCGCCACGACCACTTATCCTCGCCTGTCTGAGACACATTTGTAACACTGAACCCAGGTTCGCGATGTCACTCCATAGTGGGAGACCTCCTCTGCTACCTCCTTCCAGGCCGCCTTGGTCTGGTGGGAGAGTCTTCTGATTCCATCTGCAGCGAAGAGGGCCTCCTGCCTTTCCTTGGCTGCCTGGAAGAGAACCAGCAGGGAGGCATCACTGAACTGTGGGGCGGGGCGCAGCCTGCTCACTGACATTTTCTTTGCTGTTGCTGCAGTGAAAAAAAAACTGATGGGGAGTTGGGGCTGAGTTTGAAAAATTAAGGAAGGAAAGAGCAGTTACAAATAAGTTTAAAGAATTAATTTTGGTAACTCTGAAGACACTTGCATAACATGAAGGCTACTGCTCTTTGAAGCTTGAAACACAGGATGCCTTACAGCTGTGGCGATCATGCAGCTTGGCCCAGTGACGACGGGTTCCACCAATGAAAGGCCGTCCCCGTCTCCCCTGCCTGTCACTGCATTTAAATTAATTTAAATATAAAATCGCGTGGGATACGGGAAAAACAGCAGAAGCGGAAGTTACACCAACTTCCGGTGCTGCAATGTGGAACGGTGCGGGACTCATAAAATCCTAGCCCTTGAGTGGAAGCTTGAATTATTTCACTTTAGCACTCTCCAGAGTAGGTCTTTCTGTGCTTTTACTCTTGTCCAGGATCGACCTTGATCACTTGCTAGGTGTAGAGTCTTTGAGGTGTGTGCCACTCTCAAACCGGTACTCAGCTTTGGAGACTGCTGGGAGTGACAACACCTTGAAGGAGTGCACTCCAGTACATGGCACCAATGGGCATGGGACTGTACAAGAGGCAGCAAAGTGTACAAATGCAGTTATAGATGATGCCATAGTCAGGGGAACAGACAGGCATTTCTGTAACTATTTGTGAGTCCTGAATGGTGTGTGGCCTCCTTGGTGCCAGGGTAAAGGACATCACTGAGAGGGTGCATATATTCTGCAGGGGGAAGGGAGTGAGCCAGGAGTTTTGGTACACGGTAACAACGACATAGAAAGGGCAGCTATTGAGGTCCTACGGTCAGATCTTCAGGAGCTAGGGAGGAAGTTAAAGAGTAGGACCTCTAAGGTAGTAATCTCTGGATTACTCCCTGTGCCACATGCTAGCGAGAGTAGAAGTAGGGAGGATCAATGCGTAGCTTGAAGTATGGTGCAGGAGGGAGAGCTTCAGGTTCTTGGGACATAGGGACCAGTTCTGGGGTAGAAGGCACCTTTTCAAAAGGGATGGGCTGCACCTCAGTAGAATTGGGACCGATGTTCTCATGGGGAGATTTACTTGTTTGGAGGTGGGATGGCAGTATTGATTGGGGAAGATATTCTAGTGTTGGAAAAGGAGGATGTCCTTGAAGGGGCAAGGACAGAATCCATTTGGTTAGAGATGAAAAGCAGAAAGGGTATGATCATCCTACTGGGGGTATTCTATAACCCGCCAAATAGTGAGAGAGAGGAGCAAATCTGCAGGAAAATCACAGATGTGCAAGTGGTAATACCGGGAGTCTTTTAATTCCCCTAATATCGATTGGGATAATGTTAGAGTAAAGGGTACGAAGAGGAGGAATTTTTGAAATGTGTTTAGGAGAACTTCCTTGATCAGCAGATTTTCAGCCCAACTAAAAAGGAAGCATTGCTGGATCTGGTGCTGGGAAGTGAGATAGGTCAAGTGGACCAAGTAAGTGTCTGTAGGGGAGCACTTGGGTAAGAGCAATCATCTTATGGTAAAGTTTAGACTAGTAATGCAGAAAAACAAGGAACAAAGTAAGGTAGAATGTTGAGATTGGAAGAGGATTAATTTCAACCCGATGAGAAGGCATCTAGTCAGGGTAAAATGGAACCAAAGACTGACAGGAAAAGCTTTACTAAAACGATGGGTTATCTTTTAGGAAGAGATGCTTCAGATGCAGGCTAGGTACATTCCAACAAGGGAAAAGGTAGGGGAACCAAAAACAGTACTCTTTGAATGATGGGGGATATAGAGATTATGATGAAACAAAAAAGAGGGTGTATGGTTCATGTTAGATGAATTCTTCAAGTAAGAACCTAGCCATATACAATAAGTTGAGAGGGATGGGAAGAGGAAAAATAAGGCAAAGAGAGAACATGAGAATAGAGTGGCAGTCAACAGAAAAGGGAATTCAAAAATCTTCTACCGGCATGGAAATAGTAAGCGGGTAGTAAGAGGTGGAGTGAGGCCAATCGGGCAAAGTGGGTAAATATATGCTTGAGCAGGGCAAGCCTCGAATACTTAATGAGTACTTTGTATCAGTGTTTACTAAGGAAGAGGAATCTGAAAAAATATCAGTGGAAGCGGAGAGAGTAGAGGCAATGGATAGGGTAAGAATTAAGAGGGAGGAGGTACTGAAAAGGCCAGCTTTGCTTAGGGTAAATAAGTCGCCTGGTCCTGATAGCTTGCATCCCAGGTTGTGAAGGAAATGGGGGTGGAGATAGAAGGGCTTGCCATAATCTTCCAATTTTCCCTGAATACGGGAGAGGTGACGGAGAGTGGCAAATGTGACGCACTTATTTAAGAAAGGGTGTAAGGATAGTCCTAGCAACTACAGGCCAGTTGGCTTAACATCGATGGTGGGTAAGGTTTCAGAAACATTATTCAGGAAAAAATCAACAGGCAGTTGATATAAATATATATTGGAGAAGTTCAAGTTAATTAAGGATAGCCAGCATGGATTTGTAAAAGGGAGATCATGCTTGACCAATCCAATTGAATTTTTGATGAAGTAACAGAGAAGGTTGATAAAAGGAATGTGATGGACAATGTCTTTATGGATTTTAAGAAAGTGTTTGATAACCAGCCTTTTATGTGGTACTTCAGCAAAATTGAGGCTTATGGAACAGGAGTGTCCGTGTCCAACTGGATGAAAAATTGGCTTAAGGAGGGACAATAGCGAGTCCTAGGTGGTAGAGGTTGTAGGTTTGGAAGATGCTGTCGAAGGAGCCTTGGCGAGTTGGTGCAGTGCATCTTGTAGATGGTCCACACTGCCACCACTGTGCATTGGTGGTGGAGAGAGTAAATGTTGAAGGTGGTGGATGGGGTGCCAATCAAGCGAGCTGCTTTATCCTGGATGGTGTCCAGCTTCTTGATTGTTGGAGCTGTACCCATCCAGGCAAGTGGAGAGTATTCCGTCACACTCCTCACTTGTGCCCTGTAGATGATGGACAGTCATTGAGGAGACAGGAAGTGAGTTACTTGCTGTAGAATTCCCAGCCTCTGGCCTGCTCTTGTAGCCACATTATTTATTTATGTGGCTGGTCCAGTTCAGTTTCTGGTCAATGGTGACCCCCCCAGTATGTTGATGGTGGAGAATTCAGCGATGGTAATGCCATTCAACATCAAGGAGAGATGGTTAGATTCTCTCTTGTTTGAGGTAGACATTGCCTGGCATGTGTGGCGCGAATGTTAGTTGCCACGTAGCAGCCCAAGCCTGGATGTCATCCAGGTCTTGTTGCATATGGGCATGGGCTCCTTCAGTATCTGTGGAGTCGCGAATGGTGCTGAATGTTGCGCAATCAACAAACATTCCCACTTGTGACCTTTTGATGGAGGGAAGGTTGTGCTGAAGCAGCTGAAGATGGTTCAGCCAAGGAAGCTACCCTGAGGAACACTTGCCATGATGTCCTGGGACTGAGATGATTGACCTCCAACAGCCACAACTATCTTACTTTGTGCTGGGTATGACTCCAACCAGTGGAGAGATTTCCACCCCAATTCCCATTGACTGCAGTTTTTCCAAGGCTTGATGCCAGAGTAGGCAAAGATGGTCAGTCAACAAGCAGGATTTGAAAGCTTTCAAGCTGGAATGGATGGAGCGAGAGGGACAGCGACCCCGACTTAGGGTCTACTCATGTCAGACTCTAGGTGCTTCTCCTCTGATGCACAGAAAACACCAGCTGAAAAGCGCAGATGGGGAGGGGCTTGTCACATGACAGTCACTCAGTGATTCAAACATGGCAATTAGTAGTCCCACTTGTTGCTGAGAGAACCGGCAGTTCCTTTAAACTTCCTGGGTCTTGGTCCTTGCTAAGGAAATGCAGACATTTTGTCTGTCTCTCTCTCTCACTCTCTCTCGTCTCTCTCTGACTCTCTTTCTTTCTTTCTCATCTCTCTGTCTCTCTCTCTCTCTCTCTCTCTCTCTCCCTCTCTCTCTCTGTCTCTCTCTCTCTCCCTCTCTCTCTCTGTCTCTCTCTCTCCCTCTCTCTCTCTGTCTCTCTCTCTCTCTCTCTCCCTCTCTCTCTCTCTCTCTCTCTCTCTCCCTCTCTCTCTCTCTGTCTCTCTCTCTCCCTCTCTCTCTCTCTGTCTCTCTCTCTCCCTCTCTCTCTCTCTGTCTCTCTCTCTCCCTCTCTCTCTCTCTGTCTCTCTCTCTCCCTCTCTCTCTCTCTGTCTCTCTCTCTCCCTCTCTCTCTCTCTGTCTCTCTCTCTCCCTCTCTCTCTCTCTGTCTCTCTCTCTCCCTCTCTCTCTCTCTGTCTCTCTCTCTCCCTCTCTCTCTCTCTGTCTCTCTCTCTCCCTCTCTCTCCCTCTCTCTCTGTGTCTCTGCCGCTAGCTTCAGGAGTTCGGACTTCCTAGCCTTGCCACGTACAGTGATCCCACACTGCTTAGCCATTTTTCTCAACTCCTCCATAGACAGTGCTTTTAACTTACCCCAAGTTACTTCATCCTGGCTTGGCGAGCTACTTGCTTCAGTTGCAGACATGTTAGGATTCAATCACACACAACCACAAGAAAACCTGTATTATTCTTGCTGTTTTTTGATTGGGAACAATTTGGCGTCCCAATTTCAATTTCTCATTTGTGGGTAAAATTCCAGATGCTAGTACCCACATTTCTGTTATGGCTAGGTGAGAAAGGTGCCTCGGGATCTTTTACTGTCTTCACCTGGTCTTATTATAACAGGGTTTAATTTTGAACATACCGTGTTTTGAGCTCCCCCCTTGGTGAATCCTTGTTCACCACTTGCCAATTAGAAAGCAAAGAAATGACCAAAATCAGGTTTTTTTTAGGTTTAAAGAAGAGAAGTGAATTTTATTAAACCTTTTTAAAAAAAACTCTAATTCGGTTAACCCCTACAGATACACGCAGTGCCCCAAGCTAGCATGCATACGCGATATGCATATGCAAACGGAGACAGAAACAAGCTGAAGAAAAATAATGTAAAGTTTGAGGCAATCTCTGAAGAGGGGGTTTTTACTGTGCTTCGAGCTCGCTGTAGTCTTTGATTGTAGGTAGTCTTGCTTTTTGTTGGGGCCCAGTATTCTTAAACGTTGTTCACTGTAGGATGCTTTTCTCTCGGAGTTCATGTTTCCTCAATGGGTCTTCAGTTCCATGAGAAAGAGATGGGAGCAGACAGGAAAGAGGTGTTTTCAGTCCAGGAGAAAAGAGCTTTGAGTTTTAAACACACAAAACAGTTTGTGGCAAGTTCAAATTCAAACAGCCAGTTAGTCATGTGACTAAACTGGTCTGACCAGGTCTTCTGTGTATTGGAGAAGCAAGGACTGGGTCCTTTTGTTCCAACTCTGTCTGCTAACATGCAAAAAAGGTCTTTCAGGCGAGGGGCCTAACAATTCCTTGTGATAGGTCCTCTCTTCTTCCCAGCAGCAATTTGAGTTTTTAATGTTCATGTGCCGAAATAATGTGTACCTCATGCTTGGCAGGTGGGGGCCTGCATGACGGGAGACAGGAGGTGAATTACTCGCCGAAGGATTCCCAGCCCCTGGCTTGCTCTTGGAGGCACAGTATTTATGTTTCTGGTCAATGGAAACCCCCAGGATATTGTGATGAAACCGCATCTGCCAAATGGAAACATATCAATTTTGTCATTTTTGAACTTTTACTGGACTTTGAACATAACTTGTTTAAAAAGACCACAGAGCTAAATGGCTGAAAACATGGCTACACATTTGCATTCTGAGAGACAGTTGAATAGAGAGACAATGGAAGTGCTCCCTGATTCAATTAGCAAGATTGGGCTGGACAACAGAGATGATCTACATCTTGTAAGAGCCGCCACCCAACCCACCAAGTGCATCCAGTAAGCTTTGAAGAATCAACAATCCACCCCAGAAGAGACTGTTTCAAGCAAAGAGCTGGTCACATGACTTACCTGCTGGCCAGACTGGGACCTATTTTTGAATTGTGCCTCTCAAAGGTTTGGGGCAGACTGCAATTGAACTTGAAGAAAGCACCCCTCTCTTGCTTTTTCTCTCTCTAGTGAACTTCCAGGGACCCACAGAAGCAGCTTAAGCCTCAAGACAGAGGACCCCCCTGCAGCCTTCTGGTACTAGAGAAACAAACTTGAAAGTGTGAACTGGACCCCAACGAGAACTACAAGACTTAACTCCAATCAAGGTCTTTACATCCAAACCAAAGACAGTAACTGAATTCCATTGACTACTCCAAACTCCCCTCCCCCCCACTTTATTCTTTCTCGCCCTCTGTATCTATTTGTGCGTGTGTGTGTTTATTGCATATGCATGCTAGTGTGGTTGCGTCGTGTATTTTTAGTAACTTTAACTGAGTTAGAGTGGTCAGGCTAATAAACTTCAACCTTGCTTGTTTAAACCTATGGAAGCCTGTATGATTGGTTCATTTATAATTATAATTAGAGAGCAGTGAGCAAGGACTCGCTGAGGTGAAATTGAAAACACTGTTTTAAAAGTTAAACTCTGTTAAGGCCAAGCCAGTAAAAGGGCCAGAAAGAGCCTGCGACCCCTTCCTCACCTGGTCGTAACAGTATTGATAGTGAGGGATTCAACGATGGTAATGTCATTGAACATCAAGGAAAGATGGTTAGATTTTCTCGTTTTGAGGTGGTCATTGCCTGGTGCTTGTGTGGCGCGAATGTTACTTGCCAGTTATCAGCCCAAGTCTGGATGTTGTCCAGGTCTAGCTGCATCTGGATACTGGCTGCTTCGGTATCTGAGGAGTCACGAATGGTGCTGAACATTGTGCACTCATCAGCGAACATCCCCACTTCTGACGTTATGATGGAGGGAAGGTCATTGATGAAGCAGCTGAAGGTGGTTGGGCCTAGGACACTACCCTAAGGTACTCCCTGCACTGATGTCCTGGGACTGAGATAATTGACCTCCAACATCCACAGCTATCTTCCTTTGACTCCAATCAGTGAAGAGTTCTCCCCCTGTTTCCCATTGACTCCAGTTTTGCTAGGGCTCCTTGATGCCGTACTCCATCAAATGCTGCCTTGATGTTAAGGGCAGTCACTCTCCACACACTGGAGTTCAGCTCTTTTGTCCATGTTTGGACCAAGGCTGTATTGAGGCCAAGAACTCAGTGGCCCTGGCGGAACTCAAACTGAGCGTCAGTGAGCAGGTTATTGTTGAGCAAGTGCCGCTTGATAGCACTGTCGACAACACCTCCGTCATTTAGTGATGCTCTGGAGTAGCCTAGTAGAGCGGTAATTGGCCAGGTTGGGTTTGTCCTGCTTTTTGTGTACAGGGACCTACCTGGGCAATTTTCCACATTGTTCAGTAGGTGCCAGTGTTGTAGCTGGACTGGAACACCTTGGTTAGGGGTGCGGCTAGTTCTGGAGCACAAGTCTTCAGTACTGTTGCCAGAATATTGTCAGGGTGCATCTGAAGATGAATGCAAATGCTTCAGTGTTGACTTTTGCACTGACTTGCTGGGCTCCCCCATCATTGAGGAGGGTGATATTTGTGGAGCCACCTCCTCCAGTTAGTTGTTTAATTGTCCAAGGGTCAGTGCACAGACCACTGCTTTTTTTTCTGCAGGTAAATGACTTGGATTTTGGAATACAGGGTCGAATCTTAAAATTTGCTGATGACACCAAACTTGGCGGTGTGAAAAACGGTGAGGATGATACGAACCGCCTGCATCATGACCTAGATAGACTAGCAGAATGGGCAGACAGGTGGCAGATGGAATTTAATACTGACAAGTGTGAGATGGTGCATTTTGGCAGAAGGAATAGGGAAAGGCAATATCGACGTAATGGCACAGTTCTAAAGAGTGTGCCTGTGCATCGATCTTTGAAGGTGGCAGGACTTTTTGAGAGAGTAGTTAACAAAGCATATGAGATCTTGGGCTTCATAAATAGAGGTGTTGAGTACAAAATCAGGGAAGTTATGCTGAACCTTTATAAAGCTCTGGTTATGCCCCAACTGGAGGATTGTGTCCAATTCTGATCTCCACACTTTAGGAACAATGTGAGGGTTCTTGAGAGGATGCAGAAGAGATTTACCAGAATGGTTCCAGGGATGGGGGATTTTAGTTAGGTTAGGTTGGAAAAGCTGAGTTAGTTCTCAGAACAAAGGAGATTGAGGTGAGATTTAATAGATTTGTACATGATTATGATGGGCATAGATAAGTTCCCATTAACTAATGGTACAAGGACTCGGACATAGGTTGAAAGTTTAAGGCAAGAGATGCAGGGGAATGTGAGGAATTTTTTTTTTACACAGCGGGTGGTTATAACCTGGAACTCGCTGCCCATGAGGGTGGTGGCAGCAGAGACAGTCTATTTCAAAAGGAAATTGGATGGCCACTTGAAGGAAATAAACTTGCAGGGCTACAGGGATTGGGGAGTGGAACTGTCTGGATTTCTCTGTGGAAAGCTAGCATGGACATGATGGGCCAAATGGCCTCGTTTTGTGCCTTAAATCATTCTATGACTCTAATGGTACAAGGGCTAGGGGACATAGAGTGAAGGTTTCGGACAAGAGATACAGGGGAATGTGAGGAATAATTTTTTTTATGCTGCAAGTGGTAACCTGGAACTCGCTGCCCATGAGGGTGGTGGAAGCAGAGACAGTGATTTCAAAAGGAAATCAGATGGCCACTAGGAGGAAATAAACTTGGAGGGCTATGGGGATCGAGCATGGGCCGAATGACTGCCTTCTGTGCAGTAAATGACTGACTAATACCTTCCTTTCTGTCCAGTGTTTAAGATCATTCTGGGCCGGAGTTTTAAAGCCCACTGAGTGTGGAGGTGAGTGCAATTTCAAGATCGCGTTCTCTGAGGTCAGCACTGGGATCCGCAGCCTCAGGAATGTGATGCCGTTTTTTTAAGGGACGCTGGGAAGAGAGGAAACTGGTCGGGTGCACGTATCCAATTAATTACCTGTTGAGTTCATTGAAGAGCTCATTAACAGGCTTGTATGCAGCAGTTTTTAATTTTCATAAGCTGTGACTGTGGAGGATGCAATGTGGGGAGCATGGCAGGATGTTTGGAACATCGGAGCAGGAGTAGGCCAATCGCGCCTGCTCCGCCATTCAATATGATCATGGGTGATCATCCCCTTCATTGGCTTTTCCCCACACTATCCCCATGTCACTGGTGTTTAGAAATCGGTCAATCTGTGCTTTAAACATACTCGATGACTGAGCTTCCACAGCCCTCTGGGTTAGAGAATTCCAAAGATTCACAACCCTCTGAGTAAAGAAATTTCTCCTCATCTCTGTCCTAAGTGGCTTCCCCCTTATTTTGAATTTGTGTCCGCTGGTTCCAACCAGGGGAAGCATCTTACCTGCATCTACCTTGTCCATCCCTTTAAGTATTTTGAAGGTTTCAATGAGATCACCTCTCATACTTTGAAACTCTAGACAATACAGGCCCAATATCCCCAACCTCTCTTCATAGGTCAGTCCCGCCATCCCGGAAACCAGTCTGGTGAACCTTGGTTGCTCTCCCTCAACGGCAATAATATCCTCCCTAAGGTAAGGGGACCAATGCAGTCTAACCAAGGTTCTATACAATTGAAGCTAGACTTCACTACTCCTGTACTCAAATCCTCTTGCGATAAAGGCTAACCTACCATTAGCCTTCCTGTTTGCTGGCTGCACCTGCATGTTGGCTTTCAGCGACTTATTGATGAGGATGCGCAGGTCCCTTTGTACATCTACACTTTCTAATCTTTTACCATTTAAGAAATACTCTGCATATCTGTTCCTCCTGCCAAAATGGGTAAACCCAGGGTTTTACACATTATATTGCATCTGCCATGTTCTTGCCCACTCACTGAGTCTGTCCAAATCCCCTTGAAGCTGCTTTGCATCTTCCTCACAACACGCATTCCCACCTAGTTTTGTGTCATCTGTGAACTTGGAAATATTACATTTGGTCCCCAAATCATTGATACAAATTGTGAACAGCTGGGGTCTAAGTACTGATCCTTGCGGTACCCCACTGGTCACAGCCTGCTAACCTGAGAATGGCCCATTTATTCCTACTCTCTGTTTTCTGTCTTTAAACCATTCCTTAATCCATGCCAGCATGTTGCCTCCTTTTAAAGGCTTGCTCAGGTCTGCAAATGAAACCCGTCCCGAACCTGACAGAACCACATCGACCCAAGCTGGCTCATGTCCTTTGATTTTTTTTTTCCCCACGCCCGACGCAACCACCGGAATAAAGTTGATTTATATTTAAGAGGTTGTGTTCTACCTTGGATGGAGTCGCTCACTGCTGACTAGTGCGGAGTCCAAATTCAGGATTCCCGCCTTGACGTCCTGGCTGTCACTGTGTCTGACCCGAGCCCAAATGCCAGACGCAGAAGAACGACCCGACCCGAACCTGACGCATGTCGTCGGGCCCGGTTGGGTTTGGGTCGGATAGCCATGCTTTACCTCTGTCCCATGTGCTTTAATTTTGCTAACCAACCTCCTGTGAGGGACTTTATCAAAAGCCTTCTGAAAATCTAAGCATGCTTCATCCACTGACTCTACTTTATCAATACTGTTAGTAATCTCCTCAAACTCTCAACAGTTTCGTCAAACATGATTTCCTGTTCATTAAATCCATGTTGACTATGCCCAATCAGATCATTATTATACAAGCATCCATTTATCACATCCTTCAGAATAGATTCTGGCATTTTCCCTACTACTGATGTAAGGCTGACAGGTCTGTAGTTCCTTGTTTTCTCTCTCCCTCCCTTTTTAAATAGTGGGGTGACATTTGCTATTTTCAAATCTGCAGGAACTGTTCCAGAACCTATAGAATTTGGAAGATGATCACCAATGCATCCACTATCTCTATAGCTACCTCTTTCCAACACTCTGGGATGTAGAATATCAGGTCCCGGGGACTTAGCAACTTTCAGCCCCATTAATTTCTCCAATACAACCTTCTTACTAACACTAATTTCCTTCAATTCCTCATTCTCCCTTGTCCCTTGGATCTCTAATTCTGGGAGATTTCTTGCATCTTCCACAGTGAAGACAGGCACAAAGTAATCATTTAGCTCTCTGCCACTTCTCTATTCCCATTATAAATTCTTTTGACTCTGCCTGTAATGGACCCACATTTGTCTTAGCTAAATGTTTACTTTTTATGTACCTGTAGAAGTTTTTACAGTCCCGTTTTTATGTTTTTTTGCTAGTTTACCTTCATATTCTATTCTCCCTTTCTTTATCAGTTTTTTGGTCCTCTTTTGCTGTATTCTAAAATCCTCCCTATCCTCAGGTTTACTACTATTTCTGGCAACTTTATAGGCCTTTTCTTTTAATCTTATACAATCCTTAACTTCCTTTGTTAGCTATGGTTTGCTGCCTTTTCTTTTGGGGGGTTTTGTGCCTTGAAGGAATGTATAGTTGCTGTAAACTGTGATAATTCCTTGAAGACTATCCATTGCCTATGTACTGTCATACTTTTTAATGCATTTCCCCAATCCACCTCAGCCAATTTGCCCCTCATACCTTCGTAATTTCCTTTGTTCAAATTTATCACCCTGGCTTCAGATTGATCTACCTCACTTTCAAACATGATGTAAAATTTTATCATATTGTGGTCACTCATCTCTAAAGGTTCTTTTAAAACAAGATTATTCATTCACCCTTTCTCATTACATAATACTAGATCTAAAATAGCCTCTTCTCTAGTCAGTTCCTCAACATACTGCTCTAGAAAACCATCCCTAACACATTCTAGAAACTCTTCCTGCACAGCATTAGTGCTCATTGGGTTTACCCAGTCTATATGCAGATTGAGATCACCCATGATTACTGTGTTACCCATACTACATGCTTCACTAATCTCCTGATTAGTACCATGCCCCATACTATCACTACTGTTTGGCCTGTAAACAACTCCTACCAATGTTTGCTGCCCCTTACTGTTTCTTAGCTCCACCCAAAAGTACTAGAAATGTTGGGGAACACAGGGCCTAGTGAGAGAGAGGAACTGAAGGAAATCAGTATTAGTAGAGAAATGGTGTTGGGGAAATTGATGGGATTGAAGGCTGATAAATCCCCAGGGCCTGATGGTGTGTATCCCAGAGTACTTAAGCAAGTGGCCCTAGAAATAGTGGTCATCTTCCAAGATTCTATAGGCTCGAACAGTTCCTACAGATTGGAGGGTAGCTAATGTAACCCCACTATTTAAAAAGGGAGGTAGAGAGAAAGCAGGGAATTATAGACCAGTCAGCATGACGTCGGTCGGTAGTGGGGAAAATTCTGGAGTCCATTCTCAAAGACTTTATAACAGAGCACTTATAGAACTGTGGTAGAATCGGGCAGAGTCAGCATGGATTTACGAAAGGGGAATCATGCTTGACAAATCTACTAGAATTCTTTGAGGATGTAACTAGTAGAGTTGATGAGGGGGAGCCAGTGGATGTGGTTTATTTGGACTTGCAGAAGGCTTTCGACAAAGTCCCACATGAGAGATTAGCGTGTAAAATTAAAGCGCATAGGATTGGGGGTAGTATATTGCGATGGATAGAAAATTGGTTGGTACACAGGAAACAAAGAGTAGGGATAAATGGATCTTTTTCCGAATGGCAGGCCATGACTAATGGGGTACCGCAGGGATCGGTGCTAGGACCCCAGCTATTCACAATATATAATTTAAGAATTAGGTGAGTGAACTAAATGTAATATCTCCAGATTTGCAGATGACACAAAACTGGGTGGGAGGGTGAGTTGTGAGGAGGATGCAGAGAGGCTTCAGGGTGATTTGGACAAGTTGAGTGAGTGGGCAAATGCATGGCAGATGCAATATAATGTGGATAAATGTGAGGTTATCCACTTTGGTAGCAAAAACAGGAATTATTATCTGAACGGCTATAAACTGAGAGAGGGGTATATGCAGCAAGACCTGGGTGTTCTCGTACACCAGTCGCTGAAGGTAAGCATGCAGGTCCAACAGGCGGTAAAAAAGGCAAATGATATGTTGGCCTTCATAGCAAGAGGATTAGAGTACAGGAGCAGGGATGTCTTGTTGCAATTATACAGGGCCTTGGTGAGGCCACACCTGGAATATTGTGTGCAGTTTTGGTCTCAACTGAGAAGGATGTTCTTGCTATAGAGGGAGTGCAGTGAAGGTTTACAATACTGATTTCTGGGATGGCGGGACTGATGTATGAGGAGAGATTGAGTCGGTTAAGATTATATTCGCTGGAGTTCAGAAGAGTGAGGAGGGATTTCATAGAAACCTATAAAATTCTAACAGGACTTGACAGGGTAGATGCAGGAAGGATGTTCCTGATGGTGGGGGAGTCCAGAACCAGGGGTCATAGTCTCAGGATACGGGGTAAACCTTTCAGGACTGAGATGAGGAGAAATTTCTTCACCCAGAGAGTGGTGAGCCTGTGGCATTTGCTACCACAGAAAGCAGTTGAGGCCAAAACATTGTATGTTTTCAAGAAGGAGTTAGATTTTGCTCTTGGGTCTAAAGGGATCAAAGGGTATGGGGCGAAAGCTGGAACAGGTTACTGAGTTGGATGATCAGCCATGATCATAATGAATGGCGGAGCAGGCTCGAAGGGCCGAATGGCCTACTCCTCCTATTTTCTATGTTTCTATGTAAATAGATTTTACGTTTTGTTCTTCTGATCTGAGATCCTCCCTTACTAATGTACTGATCCCATCCCTGATCAGTGCAACACCACTTCCTTTTCCTTTTTGCCTGTCCTTCCTCAATGTTGAATATCCTTGAATATTCCAGTCTTGGTCACCCTGTAGCCACGTTTCCCTAATGGCAGTTAGATCATACCCACTTACCTTTATTTGTGCGTTTAAATCATCTACCTTTTCGTGAATGCTGCATGCATTCAGATAGAATGCCCTTAACCTGTCATCTTGACATTATTCTGCATTCTAAGCCTAGTTGATTCTTGCCTTTGTTTCGCTTGCCTTCTAATTTCACTCTGATGAAAGGTCACAGACCTGAAACATTAACTCTGCTTCTCTTTCCACAGATGCTGCCTGACCTGCTGAGTATTTACAGCATTTCTGTTTTATTTCTAATGTCACTTGCTACTTTTCTACCTCCTGTTACCAGCTTTACTTCCTTCGAATTTGAGCTCGTGTAAATAATCTAATTTTTGGGTAATTTAAGGGGATAAATTAAGGGCAAGTCATAGCAGGCAGCTCGTCAGCGTGAAATGCCTGTCTGATCCCCTATTGAATCCCCTATCACTTTTGTTCTTCCACTCTTCTTCCTTCCCTTCTGTGCAGCTGAGTCACCCATGGTGCCACAGACTTTTACCCTGGCTGCACTCCCTTGAGGAACTGTCTCCCTCACCAGTATCCAAATTGGAAAACCAATTATCAAGCACGATTGACTCTCGACTCCTGCACTGCTTGCCTGGTTTTCTTAGACTGTCTGGCGATCACCCATTTCCTCTCTGCCTGCATGCTCCTAACCTACCTCCCTATCTTTGCCATCCATAAAGTCCTCCACCTCGCGGATGCACAACAGTGACTCCAGCCGCCACTCGAGTTCCGAAACCCGGAGCTCAAGCTTCTGTAGCCGGTAACACTCCTACATATGTGTTCGTCTAGGGCAGATGGTGCGTCTATGACTTCCCACATACCGCAGGATGTACATTCCACTTGACTGAGCTGACCTGCCATACCGTAACTATAAAAACTATTTAATACAATTAGAATAAGTAAAATAACTTACCAGTTACTCACCAATCAGCTTCTTCCCCTCTACCGAAGAAAGAGCCAGCCACTGGAGACTGGAAAAGGTAGAAAAAGAAAGGAAGGAGCTCCTCCCTCACTGAACTCCCTCCTCATTAAACTCTCACTTTACACTCTGCACTGAGTGCTGCTTCGAGTGCACAGACGAAACGGAGTAGTATTGAGAACTCTTCACATGAGATGGCCTTACGTGAAGCAAGCAAAATTTATTCAGAGATACAAGTATGCAAGCAGGGGAAGGGCTGATCAAAATACTGCAGAGGCACAAAGTGCAACGCAGCTGCTTCAAATGTGCCACAGAGTAGCCATTGCTGCAGCTATAAGACTTGCTTTTCTCAGTGGTGAATGGCAGCAATCCGGAGAGGGACGTGAGGCCGCTGGCATCTCTTGAGCACTTGGGGTTGGAAGGGGAAGGCCTGGTAAACACACACAGCCCAGTTGAGAGCGTTCAGATGGGAACAGGCTACTCTGACATTGGACAGAGCAGCCAGGATGAGCTTCAGCAGAGGCAACCTCCTGAATAGCAGGAGGCCAGAGGAGCACAGCGGGCAGCTGCAAACGGAGGATGGCACTACCCATGCAAACAGGTGCATAGCCCAAGAATCAGATAGCTGCAAGTGACTGAGCGCAAGTGCCTTAGGTGCCTGTGCCCTTTGTTGAATGAAAATTTTCTTTAATCCACTGACTGGAGATCTGAATTTATATATTTTTTTAAAAGGCAAGCTGTCAGCAAAGTCATCTTTTCAGCTTAAGATGATCACCTAATTTGCAGCACTCTATCCTAGACTGCAATGCTTGTGAGGAGAAAGATAAAATGTCTGCATTTCCTTAGCAAGAACCAAGACCCAGGAAGTTTAAAGGAACTACCTGTTCTCTCAGCAAGAAGTAGTAGCACTACTAACTGCCATATTTGAATCACTGAGTGACTGTCATGTAACAAGCCCCTCCCCATCTGTGGTTTTAAGCTGGTGTTTTCTCTGCATCAAAGGAGAAGCAACTGGAGCCTGACATGAGTAGACCCTAAGTCGGGGTCGCTGTCCCTCTCGCTCCATCCATTCCAGCTTGAAAGCTTTCAAATCCTGCTTGTTGACTGACCATCTTTACATACTCAAGGAGCCCTGGCAAAACTGGAGTCAATGGGAATCGGGGGGGGAACTCTCCACTGGTTGGAGTCATACCCAGCACAAAGGATGGTTGTAGCTGTTGGAGATCAATCATCTCAGTCCCAGGACATCATGGCAGGAGTTCCTCAGGGTAGCTTCCTTGGCTGAACCATCTTCAGCTGCTTCATCACAACCTTCCCTCCATCAAAAGGTCACAAGTGGGAATGTTTGTTGATTGCGCAACATTCAGCACCATTCGCGACTCCACAGATACTGAAGGAGCCCATGCCCATATGCAACAAGACCTGGATGACATCCAGGCTTGGGCTGCTTTCTGGCAACTAACATTCATGCCAGGCAATGTCAACCTCAAACAAGAGAGAATCTAACCATTTCTCCTTGATGTTCAGTGACATTACCATCGCTGAATTCTCCACTATCAACATCCTGGGGGGGTCACCATTGACTGGAAACTGAACTGGACCATCCACATAAATAATGTGGCGACAAGAGCAGGCCAGAGACTGGGAATTCTACAGCAAGTAACTCACCTCCTGTCTCCCCAATGCCTGTCCATCATCTACAGGGCACAAGTCAGGCATATGATGGAATACTCTCCACTTGCCTGAATGGGTGCAGCTTCAACAACAATTAAGAAGCTTGACACCATCCAGGACAAAGCAGTTCGCTTGATTGGCACCCCATCCATCTCCTTCAACATTCATGTTGTGCTTCCCATGTGGCGACAGGCTTGCCTGTCGCTCAGTTAATACCAGCGGTGACGGGAAGAGGCCCTTTATTGGGCATTAATTGTCCACATAAGGGCCTCAATTGGCAGTGAGGCAGGAAAGCTGTCTATGGGCCTACCCACCACAGACTTACTCTGGATGGAGGCGGAAGGTGGTGAGGTTCCCACCCGCCACCATTCCACCCAATTAAATGCCTTACCCGCCTCCAAAGTCTCCACGGGGGAGAGCAATAAATACTGTCTTTTTAGAAAAGAGGAAACTTGATGGAGGTCTTTTAAAATTAAGAATGGGTTGTAAAGGGTAGATATGGAAAGACTCTTTCCACTTATGGAAGAATCCAAAACAAGGGCCGTAAATACAAAATAGTTACAAATAAATCCAATAGGGAAGCAAGGAAAATTCACTTTACTGGGAAGTAGTTAGGATGTGGAACTCACTACTCCAGGAAATGGTTGAGGCAAATGGCTTCAATGTTTTCAAAAGAAAACTAGAGGAGTACATGAGAGAAAAAGAAATAGAAAGATTGGAAGGCTGAAATGAGTAGATGGAATGGGAGGAGACTCAGATGGAGTCTAAACACCAGAAACTAATTGAACCAAATGTCCTGTTTCTGTGCTGTATATTCTATGTAATTCTATGTTATTTTATTGTAATATTTCACCTCTCCCTGTGTGTAGGACAAGACTTAACATTTTGGAACGAGAGTACCTTCAGTGAGGATTTGATCCCCAGCAGTCACATTACTCAGTCACTTGACCATTTGCAGATCAGCGATGAGCACTGCCGCGATCAGTATGGGTACAAAACTCTCAAGGAAAACATGAATGCCTTTTGTGAGACTGTTGGGAAGTTGGGAACACTAGAAGATTCAAACAAACAAGTTGCTCTTTCCAATTGTAATTTAAATACCGATGTGAAATTTGCCACCGGGCAGATGATGGATGCGTGCAGTATTGCACATGATAATGAAT
Source organism: Heterodontus francisci (assembly GCF_036365525.1). Classification (NCBI taxonomy): domain Eukaryota; kingdom Metazoa; phylum Chordata; class Chondrichthyes; order Heterodontiformes; family Heterodontidae; genus Heterodontus; species Heterodontus francisci. Next base: position 48,912,200 of record NC_090406.1, read on the forward strand.
GCAATAAACACAGGGTTTTCACCAAGAAATCAGAATTGGATCATCATCTGCTAAAGGACACAATTAATGCTGCTTTGTACTTTGAAAGTGCTGAGGAACTGGGAATTAAAGACCTGAACCATACAAAACTTAATGAAACTATTTTAGGAGTAACTAAGGAAACTGAATTATCTGAAGACTTGTTGTTTCTTTCTTCAGATGGAGCACTGAATAATATATCAAAACAGATTAATCCTGATAAACAAACCAAAGATGGGACACAACTGGAAGTAGATGGAACATTAGTAATGGAGACTGGTAAAATGTCTTGTTTGTGCTGTGGATACTACACATTTAATAAACAGTGCCTTGAAGATCACACAAAAGAGCTGCACAGTCGCTTTGAATTTGGCAAAGAAGCTCCAACCTCCACAATGGAGCTGCAGTCCTTAGGATTTAGAGAAAATTCTCAAGTTGATTCAATTAATTATGCGTCTCTGAATAGAGAGACAATAGCAAACAAAAGTGAGCCAATTGGACCTGAATGTGAAGATCCTGTCACAAAAGATATTACAAATGACATCCCAAAAATTGTTGATTGCAAGTCTTTGGAGAACATGCCACAGGAATCTTTAATGCATCATACTTTTGGGCCAAAAAAATCAAGAACATTAAAAATTGAAAAGAGCCCAACTGTACTCTATATAAAACGGCTGTGCTTATTTCATTGCATTATTTGTCCATTTCACACTTTGTACCATCGTTGTGTCTTGCGCCATGTCAGAAATGTGCATCTGAACCCCAACAGAAGTTGTAAACTTAAAAGCTGTCTTCGTTTTACCAGTCGCTTAAGAGCACTGAAACTTCGTAAAAGGGATTGCGCTTCAAAAAAGTTAACTTCGCGCAGCAGTATGTTGTCCTTAAAAAGAAACGACCTTCCGACGGTAAAACCAGATACTGGTAGAAGAAGTGAAAATGTAAATTTGGTGCCCTCTATTGCAAAACCATTGTTTTGCTCTAGTCAATTAGATATTACTGAATCAAATAATTGTTTAAGTAAGCAGCACATTGACTCAAATTGTGAAGCATTGTTGGTGCAGCAGATTAATGATCAATTGCAATTTTCAGTACCTTGTCCTCTAGTTAATGATTTAGATGTTAATACAAGTTCAAAAATGTATAAAGAGACCATTGGAGCTCCTTCATGTTTTTCAACTTTATTGATTCCTGATAAGGCAACATATGGTGGTCTGAATATTGAAGCTGTGTCTTTTTCTGGTAAATGCCTGGCATTAGAAGCCATAGTGAAAAACCTGAAACGTCGAATGGCATCACCCATCAAATGCAGGCCGGCAGTTGCAGTTTTAAATGATCGAAGTGCAAAGCCCAGGCGAAGCATTCCATATTGTAGAACAACAGCGGAGCAGCAGGCTAAGTTGGTGAGGGAGGCATACAGCTTCTTAAACCAACAGAAGATTGAAAGAGCAGCAGAATTTTCCTTGTGTGATGATGATTGTTTCCCTGACGAAATAGCAGAAATTGAAGTAGTACTATCTGATACAGATGATGATCAAAGCAACTATTCACAGGCTTACAGAAATAATGAAACTTTATATGAAAAGTTAGTAAAAGCAGCAGAAGACAAAAGCAAAATTCTGTGTCCTACATCAAGTGCAAAAAGGAAATCAGGAAGTGCTTACAATTGGATATATGAATGTGACATCTGTTCTTTTTCAAGTGCGAACATTATGTTTGTACTTTCGCACTACCGCAGAGAACACCCTGCAGCAAATATGTCCTGCAACAGGATCCGGAAATACGGCCATAGAATGAACTTGCCGACGGAGATGGATTTGCCTTTGTCCATGCGCACCTTGTTTTTGTTTGATTCTGAGTCTACTAATCCAGCTGTGCCTTGCTTTAGTGGATCTTCTGAATTGTGTTTCTGTGAACATTGTTCATACAGTGGAGACTGGGTTTCTTTATTTGAGCATTACCAAAAAACTCATACATCTATAAAAGTAGACAAAAATTGTGACCAGAAAGAATCAGAGAGACAAATTGTCAACAATGTCAGGCCACTACTAGCATCCAACTCAGCCTCTAGTAGTGAGCTGCAGGTAGTGTTTCAATGCCACATCTGTAGTTTTACCTGCTCATCAAGAAGAGTGATTTGTAGACATTATTGCATCAGGCAGAGCATTACTTGTGCTCAAGTTGAAAATTCTGATATTGTTTTCAAATGTGCCTTGTGTATGTACACCCATTTAACTCAGAAAGGGCTAATTAATCACTATCTCATATATCATGATATTGAACCTCAATATAACTCTCGTGGCATGAAGACAGGTCATAACGAACTTGCCTTTCTAGTATCCAGTAATGATGATCTGAAGGCTGGTATGGAAAAACAGATATGTATGTTATGTTCATTTAAAGCTATAACTCAGAAAGAACTTTTGTTCCATTATAAATTGCGACATCCAAGATTTTATTCCCAAAATAGGTACACTATTGAGTGTAAAGATAATGCCAACTTGCATTTAACTAATCTCGAGCAGCAATTTTATGAAATGAACACTTTCCGAGAGAATGGAAGTGAATGTGTAAATGCTGTGTTGGACTGGGGAATAAGTACAAAGAGTGTGGTTAATACCAAGGAGCCTTTAACCTTTTATGATGGCAGTGAACTGGAATTGACCTGCTCTAAAGGGGATGAAGGCTTGGCAAAAGCAATGCCAGTCAGAGAGCACTTGAGAAATCAAAAGAATAGCCCAAACCATTATGGAAGGAAGATCAACAATTCTTTCACCATGGCTATCAACTCAATAAATGTAACAAGATTGCCATCTAAAAAATTCCCGTCGAGCAGACGTGGCAATCGGTGCTTGGAATATAACATCATAATGCCAGAAAAGCAAAATGTTGACAGCCGTGACCTTTTCTGTGAATTTGGTGATCCTTTGAATAAAATGACAGTCCGGGAATGTATGTTTGGTGCTGAAGATGAGTGGCAACAAGGAGACCTGGTATGGTTGGCTAGTTTTTAATTTTATTTTTGGTGTAACATATAGAGCTTGGAAATGGTAAGGAACAATTTAAATTGTTTTGCTTTTTAAAAACTTACATAAAATCATCTCTGCTTAGTGTGTCTCCCCATTTAGTGCCTTGCTAAGTCAAACCTATCTTCAATGTTTTTAGTCCATTTCTGACAAATTTGGTTTGAAAATTGTTTAAATGGAAAATATTAAGATCAGAGCGACTTGGTGCGAAAGATTTACTAATAACGTAAGAGTTTTGTGGACATTAGATGATATCATTAATCCAGGATATATTTATAACTTCAGTTTGTACTGGGTATAGTAAATTTCTGAGGTTATTTCTCCTTTGTATTTTGACGTGTAAGCTCCAAGAAGACGACATTATCATTTTATTTTCTTGACTTTCTAAAATTTATAATCTTTATTGAAATTTTTTGGAATAAACGTTTTCATGCTTTAAATTTATAAACTACTGATCCTGCCAATATGGCATTGTTTTGCAGTGTATAAGTTTTCCATACTTTCCAGAAGAAAGCTTCATTCACCTCACTGAACTTTTTTTTTTGCTTTCACAGCACCAAAGAATTTATCATTTACGACATTTATTATATGTTTAATGTACCATATGGGTCATGCATTTCATTGAAACGGCACATGCTTCTCCTGTTGGTAGTGCTCTGATGGGTATTTTCCATGTTAAGATGTCAAGTTGTGTGGTGTTGAATAGTTGTTTTACAAAATACATGCAAGAGATTACACGGTCTGGCCACCGACTTCCCATAAATCTTTCAACATGTTTTCTGACTTTATTTGTTCATGGGATGTGGGCATCACTGTTAAGACCAGCATTTATTGCCCATCCTTAATTACCCTTGAGAAGGTGGTAGTGAGCTGCCACCTTGAATTGCTGCAGTTCATGTGGCATAGGTACATCTGCTGTGCTGTTAGCAGGGAGTTCCAGGATTTTAACTCAACGACAGTGAAGGAATGGCGATATATTTACAAGTCAGGGAGGTGTGCGGCTTGGAGGGGAGCTTGCAGGTGGTGGTGTTCCCATGCACCTGCTGCCATTGTCTTTCTAGGTGGAAGAGATCACAGGTTTGGAAGGTACTGTTGAAGGAACCTTAGCAAGTTGCTGCAGTGCAGCTTACAGATGGTACACACTGTTGCCACTGTGCATCAGTGGTGGAGGGAGTGAATGTTTAAGGTGGTGGTTGGGGTGCTGATCAAGCAGGTTGTGTTGTGTTGGATGATGTCAAGCTTCTTGAGTGCTGTTAGAGCTGCATTCATCTGGGCAAATGTAGAGTATTCCATCACACTCCTGACTGTCTTGTAGGTGGTGGACAGGCTTTGGGGAATCAGGAGGTGAGTTACTTGCTGCATAATTCCCAGCCTCTGACCTGCTTTTGTAGCCACAGTATTTATGTGGCTGGTCCAGTTAAGTTTCTGGTTAATGATGGCTCCCATGATGATGAAATTGGGGGATTTAGTGATGTTAATGCCATTGAATGTTAAGCGAAGACTGTTAGAGTCTCTTTTGTTAGAGATGGTCGTTGTCTGGCAATTATGTGGTTCAAATGTTACTTGTCACTTATCAGTCCAAGCCTGAATGTTGTCCAGGTCTTGCTGCATGTGGGCACAGACTGCTTCAAGATCTGAGGAGTTAGGAATGGTACTGAACACGGTGCAACCATTAGCGAACATTCCCACATCTGACCTTATGATGGAGGGAAGGCCATTGATGGAGCAACTGAAGATGGTTGCATCTAGGACACTGCCCTGTGTACTCCTCAGGGCACTGTCCTGGGCTGAGATGATTGGCCTCCAACAATCACAACCATCTTGCTTTGTGCTAGGATGACTGCAGCCAGTGGCTTGTGTTTTCCCTGATTCCCATTGCCTTTAATTTTAAAAGATGCCATACTCAGTCAAATGCTGCCTTGATGTCAAGTGTTGTCACACTCGCCTCACTTCTGGAATTCAGCCTTTTCATCCATGTTCAGACCAAGGCTGTAATAAGGTTCAGAACTGAGTGGCCCTGGCAGAACCGAAGCTGAGCATTGGTGAGCAGGTTATTGCTCATTAAGTGCCATTTGATAGTGCTGTCAATGCCACCTTCCAGCACTTTGATGATTGAGAGCAAACGGTTGGGAGGGAGCGTGGTTATGGTAGTAATTGGCCGGGTTGGATTTGTCCTGCTTTTTGTGGACAGCACATTCTTGGACAATTTTCCACATTACCGGGTAGATGCCAGTGTTGTAACTATACTGGGACAGCTTGGCTAGGGGTGCAGCAAGTTCAGGAGCACAGGTCTTCAGTACAATTGGCAGAATGTTGTCAGCGCCCATAGCCTTTGCAGTATCCAGTGCCTTCAGTCATTTCTTGATATCAGTATTACAGCCAGGATATTATCGGCACTTCTGGCTGTAGATAGTTACAACTGCTTCAGTCTTGTCTTTTGTACTGACGTGCTCGGCTCTGTCACTATTCAGGATGGGGATTTTCGTAGAGCTTCCTCCTCCTGTTAGTTGTTCAATTTTCCACCACCATGCTGGCCTGTCGGAAGACCTTACACAAATCAACGATTCTCGGAAAACAACGAGCTCAGTAGACTCAATGTAGACATTGCAGCACTTCAGGAGACACGTCTCCCCGCGAGTGGATCTCCAGCAGAGCAAGACTACACCTTCTGGCAGGGCAGGGATCCTGAAGAACCAGGACAGCATGGAGTGGGCTTCGCCATCAGAAACTCCTTGCTCAGCATGATAGAGCCTCCCTCAAATGGCTCGGAACGCATACTGTCCATCCGACTGCTCACCACTTCTGGTCCAGTACACCTACTCAGCATCTAGGCTCCAACACTCTGCTCCCCACCTGAAGCTAAAGATCAGTTCTACGAGGAACTACATAACATCATTAGCAGCATCCCCAACACCGAACACCTATTCCTGCTGGAGGACTTTAATGCCAGGGTTGGGGCCGACCATGACTCATGGCCCTCCTGCCTTGGGCGCTATGGCGTTGGAAGGATGAATGAGAACGGGCGGAGACTGCTTGAGTTGTGTACCTATAATAACCTCTGCATCACCAACTCGTTCTTTCACACTAAACCCTGTCACCAAGAACAAAGAACAAAGAAAATTACAGCACAGGAACAGGCCCTTCGGCCCTCCAAGTCTGCGCCGATCCAGAACCTCTATCTAAACATGTCGCCTATTTTCTAAGGGTCTGTATCTCTTTGCTTCCTGCCCATTCATGTATCTGTCTAGATACATCTTAAAAGACGCTATCGTGCCCGCGTCTACCACCTCCGCTGGCAACGCGTTCCAGGCACCCACCACCCTCTGCGTAAAGAACTTTCCACGCGTTTCCCCCCTAAACTTTTCCCCTCTCATTTTGAACTCGTGACCCCTAGTAATTGAATCCCCCACTCTGGGGGAAAAAGCTTCTTGCTATCCACCCTGTCTATACCGCTCATGATTTTGTACACCTCAATCAGGTCCCCCCTCAACCTCCGTCTTTCTAATGAAAATAATCCTAATCTGCTCAACCTCTCTTCATAGCTAGCACCCTCCATACCAGGCAACATCCTGGTGAACCTCTCCAAAGCATCTACATCCTTTTTGGTAATGTGGCAACCAGAACTGCACGCAGTATTCCAAATGTGGCCTAACCAAAGTCTTAAACAACTGTAACATGACCTGCCAACCCTTGTACTCAATACCCCGTCCGATGAAGGAAAGCATGCCGTATGTCTTCTTGACCACTCTATTGACCTGCGTTGCCACCTTCAGGGAACAATGGACCTGAACACCCAAATCTCTCTGTACATCAATTTTCCCCAGGACTTTTCCATTTACTGTATAATTCACTCTTGAATTGGATCTTCCAAAATGCATCACCTCGCATTTGCCCTGATTGAACTCCATCTGCCATTTTTCTGCCCAACTCTCCAATCTATCTATATTCTGCTGTATTCTCTGACAGTCCCCTTCACTATCTGCTACTCCACCAATCTTAGTGTCATCTGCAAACTTGCTAATCAGACCACCTATACTTTCCTCCAAATCATTGATGTATATCACAAACAACAGTGGTCCCAGCACGGATCCCTGTGGAACACCACTGGTCACACGTCTCCATTTTGAGAAACTCCCTTCCACTGCTACTCTCTGTCTCCTGTTGCCCAGCCAGTTCTTTATCCATCTAGCTAGTACACCCTGGACCCCATGCGACTTCACTTTCTCCATCAGCCTACCATGGGGAACCTTATCAAACGCCTTACTGAAGTCCATGTATATGACATCTACAGCCCTTCCTTCATCAATCAACTTTGTCACTTACTCAAAGAATTCTATTAAGTTGGTAAGACATGACCTTCCCTGCACAAAACCATGTTGCCTATCACTGATAAGCCCATTTTCTTCCAAATGGGAATAGATCCTATTCCTCAGTATCTTCTCCAGCAGCTTCCCTACCACTGACGTCTGGCTCACCGGTTTCATGGAGGCACCCAAGATCACGTCGTTGGCACCAGCTAGACCTCATTGTCACAAGGCGAGCCTCCTTAAACAGTGTTCAAATCACACGCAGCTTCCACAGTGCGGACTGCGACACCAACCACTCCCTGGTGTGCAGCAAGGTTAGACTCCGACCAAAGAAGTTGCATCATTCCAAGCAGATGGGCCACCCGCGCATCAACACAAGCAGAGTTTCTCATCCACAGCTGTTATAAAAATTTCTAAATTCACTTGTAACAGCCCTTCAAAACACTCCCACAGGGGATGCTGAGACCAAGTAGGCCCACATCAGAGACGCCATCTATGAGTCAGCTTTGACCACCTACGGTAAAAGTGCGAAGAGAAATGCAGACTGGTTTCAATCTCACAATGAAGAGCTGGAACCTGTCATAGCCGCTAAGCGCATTGCACTGTTGAACTACAAGAAAGCCCCCAGCGAGTTAACATCTGTAGCACTTAAAGCAGCCAGAAGCACTGCACAAAGAACAGCCAGGCGCTGCGCAAACGACTACTGGCAACACCTATGCAGTCATATTCAGCTGGCCTCAGACACCGGAAACATCAGAGGAATGTATGATGGCATTAAGAGAGCTCTTGGGCCAACCATCAAGAAGATCGCCCCTCTCAAATCTAAATCGGGACATAGTCATGGACCAACGCAAAAAAATGGACCGCTGGGTTGAGCACTACCTAGAACTATACTCCAGGGAGAATGTTGTCACTGAGACTGCCCTCAATGCAGCCCAGCCTCTACCAGTCATGGATGAGCTGGACATACAGCCAACAAAATCAGAACTCAGTGATGCCATTGATTCTCTAGCCAGCATTACCCCTGAAATAATCAAGAGTGCCAAGCCTGCTATACTCAGCACTACATGAACTGCTATGCCTGTGCTGGGACGAGGGAGCAGTACCTCAGGACATGCGCGATGCCAATATCCTCACCCTCTATAAAAACAAAGGTGACCGCGGTGACTGCAACAACTACCGTGGAATCTCTCTGCTCAGCATAGTGGGGAAACTCTTTGCTGGAGTTGCTCTAAACAGGCTCCAGAAGCTGGCCTAGCGCGTCTACCTTGAGGCACAGTGTGGCTTTCGTGCAGAGAGATTGACCATTGACATGCTGTTCTCCCTTCGTCCGATACAGGAGAAATGCCGCGAACAACAGATGCCCCTCTACATTGCTTTCATTGATCTCACCAAAGCCTCTGACCTCGTCAGCAGACGTGGTCTCTTCAGACTACTAGAAAAGATTGGATGTCCACCAAAGCTACTAAGTATCATCACCTCATTCCATGACAATATGAAAGACTCAATTCAACATGGCAGCTCCTCATCAGACCCCTTTCCTATCCTGAGTGGTGTGAAACAGGGCTGTGTTCTCGCACCCACACTTTTTGGGATTTTCTTCTCCCTGCTGCTTTCACATGCGTTCAAGTCTTCTGAAGAAGGAATTTTCCTCCGCACAAGATCAGGGGGCAGGTTGTTCAACCTTGCCCATCTAAAAGCGAAGTCCAAAGTACGGAAAGCCCTCGTCAGGGAACTCATATTTGGCGATGCTGCTTTAACATCTCACACTGAAGAGTGCCTGCAGAGTCTCATCGACAGGTTTGCGGCTGCCTGCAATGAATTTGGCCTAACCATCAGCCTCAAGAAAACGAACATCATGGGGCAGGGTGTCAGAAATGCTCCATCCATCAATATTGGCGACCAAGCTCTGGAAGTGGTTCAAGAGTTCACCTACCTAGGCTCAACTATCACCAGTAACCAGTCTCCAGATGCAGAAATCAACAAGCGCATGGGAAAGGCTTCCACTGCTATGTCCAGACTGGCCAAGAGAGTGTGGGAAAATGGCGCACTGACACGGAACACAGAAGTCCGAGTGTATCAAGCCTGTGTCCTCAGTACCTTGCTCTATGGCAGCGAGGCCTGGACAACGTATGTCAGCCAAGAGCGACGTCTCAATTCATTCCATCTTCGCTGCCTCCGGAGAATCCTTGGCATCAGGTGGCAGGATCGTACCTCCAACACAGAAGTCCTTGAGGCGGCCAACATCCCCAGCTTATACACACGACTGAGTCAGCAGCGCTTGAGATGGCTTGGCCATGTGAGCCGCATGGAAGATGGCAGGATCCCCAAAGACACATTGTACAGCGAGCTCGCCACTGGTATCAGACCCATCGGCCGTCCATGTCTCCGCTTTAAAGACGTCTGCATAAGCGACATGAAGTCCTGTGACATTGATCACAAGTTGTGGGAGTCAGTTGCCAGTGTTCGCTAGAGCTGGCGGGCAGCCATAAAGGTGGGGCTAAAGTGTGGTGAGTCGAATAGACTTAGCAGTTGGCAGGAAAAAAGACAGAGGCGCAAGGGGAAAGCCAACTGTGTAACAGCCCCGACAAACAAATTTTTCTGCAGCACCTGTGGAAGAGCCTGTCAATCTACAATTGGCCTTTATAGCCACTCCAGGCGCTGCTCCACACCATTGACTACCTCCAGGCGCATACCCATTGTCTCTCGAGATAAGGAGGCCAAGAAACAAAACAACCATTCAGGACTGGATGTGGCAGGATTGCAGAGCTTTGATGTGATCTGTTAGTCATGGGATCATTTAGCTCTGACCATAGCATGCTACATCTGCTTTTTAGCATGTTTTTAGTTCTTTGCTGTAGCTTCACCAGGTTAGTGCCTCATTTTTAGGTATGTCTGATCATCAAACTCCACTTGATGGTAATAGTAGAATGAGGGATATGCTGTGCCATGGGGTGGAGTACAATTCTGCTTCTGATGGCGCACAGTGCCAAGTGGATGCCAAGTTTTGAGCTGCTGCATCTGATCTGAATCTATTCCTTTTAGTGTGGTGGTAGTGCCACACAACACAATGGAGGGTGTCCTCAGTGTGAAGATGGGACTTCATCTTCACAAGGACTGTGGAGTGGTCATTTTTACCAGTGCTATCATGGAAAGGTGCATTTGCGACAGGTAGGTTAGTGATGACTAGGTCAGGTGTGTTTTGGTGTTCTCATCACCTGCCACAAGCCCAGACTGGCAGATAAGTCCCTCAGTGCTACTGAGCCACTCGTTTTTTTTAATCTATTTTTCCTCAGTAATTTTTTTTTTAATTCATCCATGGGATGTGGACCAGGTAAGGATGGCAGATTTCCTTCACTAAAGGGCGTTAGTGAACCAGATGGGTTTTTACAACAATTGACAATGGTTCATGGTCGCCCTTAGCTTTTAATTCCAGATTTATTAATTGAGTTCAAATTTCACCATGGTGGGATTCCGACCCATGTCCCCAGAGCCTGGCCCTCTGGATTACTAGTCCAGTGACATTACCACTACGCCATCGCCTTCCCCAAAGACCTAATGTCCAAAATAAGGGGTTAAACAAAATAAATCAAAAATACTTATTTCCCATTATACAATTAAATTAAATCCTTGAATTGTTTATGTCTTAATGCACTCATTAAAGTTTTTGCTTGAAGGCTGTAGTTTTCCCCAAAAGCTTGAAAGCTTTGGCTTTTTTTGTCCAGACCAGTGACTCGGGTGAATTTAGATTTTGTAGTCTGAGTATATGCAGTACACCTTATTTCCCAGTATGCATCAGTACCATTCAATCAATTTTACTGCTGTTATTTTTTGTTTTCCTTCACTTACAAGCGCTCTTTCCCCAATATCTTTGTCTTCAAATATCTTGATTAAAACGAGGAAAAATTTACAAATCTTTACTGACATTTCCTTCTTTTAAAAAATACTGTGTGGCTGAGGGAGAAAGAAAGAAAAATAAAAATGTTTTGATCACACCTGTTTTAGTACTTGTACTATGTGCTATAAACATTAAAAACTAGTAAGCTGAGGGCAAGGGGTGAGAGAAAGGGAAGTCTGAGAGAGAGTTGTTTTTAATGTAATTTGCACTTCCAAAAACAAATTTTTAAGTCAAACAGTTGTTCACTTAGCTTTTGTTGACTGAAAAGGTCACTGTTAATGCACACCTGAGATAAAACCAGCAGAGAAATAGAAAAAGACAGGAAGTTTTTAAAATCATTCCAATAGATTTTTCTTCGAAAAAAAATTTCAAATTTGAAGGCAAATGAAACTACTTTGAGGGAAACAGATTGGTAGGGAGAAGAGAAGCGAAACTAGTTGACAGGGAATCCTTGGCTTTGTGGCAACACCAGACTGACACCCCGCCACCTCGCCCCAACTTCCATGAGTATGGAGAAGAGTGGATGGCAGGTTAAGGGTTTGGTGAGTAACTGTAGAACAAAATGAGAAGTGAAGCTTACTGGGCTTTCATGAACCATTCGAAGAGGAAGGAATGCAACAATAATGATAGGAAGGGGGAATAGGTGGTGGGGACTGTTATGGCAGGAAAAGGAGCCACACATAACTGCAGGCTATGCTTGAGCTGGGTTTGGGGATGCAATGTGAATGGCCGAGAACAAACTAAGAACAGTACAGCAAAGGAACAGGCCATTCGGCCTTCCAAGCCTGCGCTGATCTTGATGCCTGTCTAAACTAAAACCTTCTGCACTTCCGGGGATCGTATCCCTCTATTCCCATCCTATTCATGGATTTGTCCAGATGCCTCTTAAACGTCGCTATCGTACCTGCTTTCACCAGTTCCCCGGCAGCAAGTTCCAGGCACTCACCACCCTCTGTGTAAAGAACTTGCCTCGCACATCCCCTCTAAACTTTGCCCCTCGCACCTTAAACCTATGTCCCCTAGTAACTGATTCTTTCACCCTGGGAAAAAGCTTCTGACTATCCACTCTGTCCATGCCACTCATAACTTTGTAACCCTCTATCATGTCGCCCCTCCACCTCCGTCATTCCAGTGAAAACAATCTGAGTTTATCCAACCTCTCCTCATAGCTAATGCCCTCCAGACCAGGCAACATCCTGGTAAACCTCTTCTGTACCCTCTCCAAAGCCTCTGGTAGTGTGATGACCAGAATTGCACGCAATATTCTAAGTGCAGCTTAACAAAAGTTCTGTACAGCTGCAGCATGACTTGCCAATTTTTATACTCTGTGCCTCGACCGATGAAGGCAAGCATGCCGTATGCCTTCTTGACTACCTTATCCACCTGCGTTGCCACTTTCAGTGACCTGTGGACCTGTACGCCCAGATCTCTCTGCCTATCAATACTCCGAAGGGTTCTGCCATTTACTGTATACTTCCCACCTGTATTAGATCTTCCAAAATGCATTACCTCACATTTGTCCGGATTAAACTCCATCTGCCATTTCTCCGCCCAGGTCTCCAACTGATCTATATCCTGCTGTATCCTCTGACAATCCTCATCACTATCCGCAACTCCACCAACCTTTGTGTCGTCCGCAAACTTACTAATCAGACCAGCTACATTTTCCTCCAAATCCCTGCGGAACACCACTAGTCACATCCCTCCATTCAGAAAAGCACCCTTCCACTGCTACCCTCTGTCTTCTATGACCGAGCCAGTTCTGTATCCATCTTGCCAGCTCACCTCTAATCCCGTGTGACTTCACCTTTTGTACCGGTCTGCCATGAGGGACCTTGTCATCGGCTTTACTGAAGTCCATATAGACAACATCCACTGCCCTTCCTTCATCATTCATCTTCGTCACTTCCTCAAAAAACTCAATCAAGTTAGTGAGACACGACCTCCCCTTCACAAAACCATGCTGCCTCTCGCTATTTTCGTTTGTTTCCAAATAGGAGTAAATCCTGTCCCGAAGAATCCTCTCTAATAATTTCCCTACCACTGACGTAAGGCTCACCGGCCTATAATTTCCTGGATTAACCTTGCTATCCTTAAATAAAGGAACAACATTGGCTATTCTCCAGTCCTCTGGGACCTCACCTGTAGCCAATGAGGATACAAAGATTTCTGTCAAGGCCCCAGCAATTTCTTCCTTTGCCTCCCTCAGTATTCCGGGGTAGATCCCATCAGGCCCTGGGGACTTATCTACCTTAATGCTTTGCAAGACGCTCAACACTTCCTTCTTTTTGATAACGACATGACCCAGACTATCTACACTTCCTTCCTTAGACTCATCATCCACCAAGTCCTTCTCTTTGGTGAATACTGATGCAAAGTACTCATTTAGTACCTCGCCCATTTCCTCTGGCTCCACACATAGATTCCCTCCTCTGTCTTTGAGTGGGCCAACCCTTTCCCTGGTTACCCTCTTGTTCTTTATATACATATAAAAAGCCTTGGGATTGTCTTTAATCCTGTTTGCCAATGACTTTTCATGATCCCTTTTAGCCCTCCTGACTCCTTGCTTAAGTTTCTTCCTACTGTCTTTATATTCCTCAAGGGCTTCATCTGTTCCCAGCCTTCCAGCCCTTAAGAATGCTTCCTTTTTCTTTTTGACTCGGCTCACAATATCCCTCGTTATCCAAGGTTCCCAAAACTTGCCAAACTTATCCTTCTTCCTCACAGGAACATGCTGGTCCTGGATTGTAATCAACTGATGTTTGAAAGACCCGCACATGTCAGATGTTGATTTGCCCTCAAACAGCCACCCCCAATCTAAATTCTTCAGTTCCTGCCTAATATTGTTATAATTAGTCTTCCCCCAATTTAGCAATTTCCACAATTTATCCACAAGTACCTTAAAACTTACGGAATTATGGTCACTGTTCCCGAAATTCTCCCCTGCTGAAACTTCAACCATCTGGCTGGGCTCATTGCCCAATACCAGGTCCAGTACGACCCCATCCCTAGTTGGACTATCTACATATTGTTTCAAGAAGCCCTCCTGGATGCTCCTTACAAATTCTGCCCCATCCAAGCCCCTAGCACTAAGTGAGTCCCAGTCAATATAGGGGAAGTTAAAATCACCCACCACTGCAACCCTGTTACCTTTACATCTTTCCAAAATCTGTCCACATATCTGCTCCTCTACCTCCCACTGGCTGTTGGAAGGCCTGTAGTAAACCCCCAACATCATGACTGCACCCTTCCTATTCCTGAGCTCCACCCATATTGCCTCGCTGCATGACCCCTCCGAGGTGTCCTCCCGCAGTACGGCTGTGATATTCTCCTTAACCAGTAATGCAACTCCCCCACCCCTTTTTACATCCCCCTCTATCCCGCCTGAAGCTTCTAAATCCCGGAACATTTAGCTGCCAATCCTGTCCTTCTCTCAACCTAGTCTCTCTAATAACAACATCATAGTTCCAAGTACTAATCCAAGCTCTATGTTCATCTGCCTTACCTGTTATACTTCTCGCATTGAAACAAATGCACTTCAGACCACCAGTCCCACTGTGCTCAGCAACATCTCCCTGCCTGCTCTTCCTCTGAGTCTTACTGGCCTTATTTCCTAGTTCCCCCTCATTCATTTCACCTGCTGTCCTACTGCCCTGGTTCCCACCCCCCTGCCACACTAGTTTAGAGTGGGCCAAACAGTAGTGATTGGGGGGAGAGGAGCCATTGAGAACCACATTTTATCCACAATCTTCATAGGAACAACAGAACATTGGGGTAGTCCATTCAGCCTGCCCCGCCATTCTGTGATCGAGACAGATCTTCCACTTCAGTGCCTTTTTCCCATACTATCCTCATATCCGCTTATGTCATTTGTATTTAGAAGTCTGTGAATCTCTGCTTTAAACATACCAATGACTGAGCTTCCACAGCCCTCTGGGGTAGACAACCCTCTGAGTAAAGAAATTTCTCCTCATATCTGTCCTAAGTGGCTTCCCCCTTATTTTGAAGTTGTATCCCCTGGTTCTAGACTCCCCAACCAGGGGATACATCTTAGCTGCATCTACCCTGTCTATCCCTTTTAAGTATTTGGTAGGTTTCAATGAGATCACCTCTCATTCTTCAAACCTCTAGAGAATACAGGCCCAGTTTCCTCAATTATCTCTTTATTGGACACTCCTGCCATCCCGGGAACAACTCTGGTGAACCTTCATTGCACTCCCTCTTTGGCAATAATATCCTTCCTAAGGTTAAGGAGACCAAAACTGCACACAGTGCTCCAAGTGCGGTCTAACCAAGGTTCTATATAATTGAAGCAAGACTTCACTACTCCTGTACTCAAATCCTCTTGCGATAAAGGCTATCATACCATTAGCCTTCCTAATTGCTTGTTGCACCTGCATGTTAGCTTTCAGTGACTTACTGACGAGGACACCTAGGTGCCTTTGTACATCTACACTTTCTAATCTCTTGCCATTTAAGAAATACTCTGCACACCTGTTCCTCCTACCAAAGTGGATAACCTTACATTTTTCCACATTATATTCCATCTGCCACGTTCTTGCCTACTCACTAAGTCTGTCCAAATCCTCTTGAAGCCACTTCGCATCTTCCTCGCAATGCACATTCCCATCTAGTTTTGTGTCATCCGTGAACTTGGGAATACTACATTTGGTCCCCACATCCAAATATTGTGAACAGCCCAAATGCAGTCTGTAGACCTTGGCTCCTATTCCCATCAAACCACTGACTACCTCTAAACTGAAGGGAAAGAAGAAAGCCAGAGCAAATAAACAGGTCTGAGAGAAAAGTATGAAGAGTTAAGGAGAGAGAGGAGTAGAAGGGAAGAGGCAGAGAATTAGCAACATGAAGATGTCCAATAAGTGAGGGAGTAACTGTTCTCTTTGACAATGTCATGGGAGATTGACTGGTGCTTATTTAAAAAGAGTTTGGTGAGTGACAGCCCTCACAAATGAAGCCAGTTTGATCACTAAATTTGGGAACCAAATTGCTCTGGTCTTTTTAAACAAAAACTTTGCTGGAACTTTGCAGACACAATTGAATAAGAAAATTTGCTATGAGAATTTTTTTAAACAAGGGAAAGGTCTTTGCCTTAAGAATTTGATCATGGTCTCTTGCCACTTGTCAGGATTATCCTCTGGCATACAAACTTATAGTGGTCCCATGGAGTCCTCGAATGGGACACTTATTTAGTGGTTCATCAAGATGCAATAGACATCTTGGAAAATTGTTGATCGAACTTTTTTGGGGAAAAAAGAAACCTTGACCCTACCTGCCTGCTAATACAGTTAAAGAAGATTAAAGTTAACATAATGAATAACTTGCTAATAAAAAGCAAAAGTTGATTAATGGAAGAAGTTCTCATTGGTAGAGTGCTTCACTGGTCTGTATTGGGACCTTCCCTGGTATTTACATATTTCATCAACAAAATTATGGAGAGTTTGGAAATTTGTGACCAGGTGTGTGTAAGCAAATGAGAAATAACATTCAGAGCTATTTGGGTCAATAAAGCCGGTTGGCGAAGACATTAATGAATTTTATGTAAGAGAGCGTACTTTGCCTGGAGCAGATGCTGATTCAGACCACAGCTTGGCTGTGATGGAAACCTTTGAGTATGAATAGAGTAAAGCATGTGGGAGAAAGTAGAAATTGGAAGAGCTGAATGGTAAAAGTGGGTTAAGATTCAGAAAAGAGACTTTATTTATTTAGAGATACAACACTGAAACAGGCCCTTTGGCCCACCGAGTCTGTGCCGACTAACAGCAACCCATTTATACTAACCCGACAGCAATCCCATATTCCCTACCATATCCCCACACTAGGGGCAATTTACAACGGCCAATTTACCTATCACCTGCAAGTCTTTGGCTGTGGGAGGAAACCGGAGCACCCGGCGGAAACCCAAGCAGTCACAGGGAGAACTTACAAACTCCGCACAGGCAGTACCCAGAATTGAACCCGGGTCCCTGGAGCTGTGAGGCTGCGGTGCTAACCACTGCGCCACTGTGCCGCACTTGATAAAGTGAACAACAAGGAAAATAAATTTAAATGAGATCAGTTTAGGTTTTATGGTGGATGTTGAACAAGAGAGGTAATGGAGGTAATAGTTTTGTACAAGAGTAGTAAAGAATATTTGCTTTGTCGATTTTGAAAGCTTTTAATTGAGTGAACTGGATTACACTAATGGAGGTATTAAAGAATATTGGTTTAAATTGGAGAGAGAACAAAGACTTTATATATGGGGCAAACTGCAAGCTAGCAGATAGTCGTAATTGGAAGAGGAGTGCAGCATGGATATTATTTGCTACCTGTATTGTTTAACATCTTTGTAGCAGTAATGGCCTGAGAAACACTTTATCAGAGGATGAAATGAAAGTTGGAGGTCAGCTAGTCAAAGCTGTCCAATTTGCCAATGACACTGCCTTGGTAGCAAGTGGCATGAATAGACTACAGTTATTGATAGATGCTGCAGTAATGGATTATGGAATGAAAACAAATGTAAGACCAAAGTTATGAACGTTTCCAGGATCGCAGGTAAAAGAGTGAGCATATTGATAAGTGAGGAGTAGTTGAATCAGATGAGACGATTCTAGTCTAATGCTTGCAGATGGCAGATGTGCCATGGAGACGAAAGCGAGGAATACAATTGGAAAAGTTACATTTAATACAAGGAAGACCATGTTAACTGGACAACTGAATAGAGAATTGTGAAAAGCTTAGTGAAGAGTTGAAGATATGGCATGTGATGCTGTATGGTGCTGAATCATGGATGAGGGAGAAGGGGGCCAGTCTTCTAAAGAGCTTTAAGATGCAGATGCATAAGAAAAGTAATGAGGTTTTTGTACTGATACAAGGAGAACTTATCAGTAAAAGACAAATTGGAGTGTGACTGTGTTGAGGGGATGTTGAAAGAGTTGATAGAAGGATGAATGGAGGGAAAAAGACCAAGGGAGGGGAAAAGAATGCCTCTGGACCACCTGATGAATGGGAGTTTGCATGGAGAATTGCAGAAACACAAGGTAGTGATTTGGAGAAGGGAGATCTCAGGCAGAATGCTGATGAATTGTAAGATAATAAATATTGAACGATGAATGTGTTTTACACAGTTTTTAGCAAAGATGGAGAAGGATATTGTCGTCATTGATAATATCCAGTTTAACTGAAGTTGTTTATAGTTCAAGTAATTTAGACAAGCTACCAATATGCACTTAGGCATTTGAAATACCCTAAAGATGTTATCCCTCAATGCCTTCTCAATCAACAAGAATTTAAATACATTTAGTTCTCTGAATAATTCAGAACACTATTTCCAGAATTATTCTTCTTGCTCTTCTGAATTTTCTCCAAAACAAATGTCCTTTTGAAGTAGCGTGGCCAAAATCTCATGCTGTTCTAAAGCTGGTCTTAGTAATGAGCTGAAGGGGTAGCATACCCTGAGCATTTTACAATCCAGTAACTTCCAGTTGATGTTTCAAATTTTAAATGACTAGCACATATTGGTAACTGAATGCGGAACTGGAGATGAATACAATATTAAGACAGAGTGAGATGAGTGATTGGGGGCTGCAATTTCTCAAGCCTCACTGCAGCTGGAAATGTTTCTGCCTGTGTACTGCAAGAACGCATGCATGATGTACTTTAGATTTACTGTAAGAAAGGTGGAAGTAGCCGGATTTCTGGTGAGGAGGAGGGATGTAATCTTGCCATTTTCATTTATGTCTCAGGATGGAAAGCACAAGATGCATGTGCTCTCCTTCCATTGGAATCTTAAGTTGTGGGTAGGAGGGGAACAGCATCCCACTGGAAATTACAAATTACCCAGGTTATGACCAAGTTCAGTCCTCATGTCAGTGATTTCCCCCCACCCCCCCCACACACACAGCGGTAGGTCTATAGAATGAACTCGCTGCTAGATGCAGGGAGGGTGTTCCCATTGGTTGGGGAGTCTAGAACCAGGGGTCACAGTCTCAGGATACGGGGTATGCCATTTAGAACCAAGATGAGAAATTTCTTTACTCAGAGGGTGGTGAAGCTGTGGAGGCCAAGTCACTAAATATATTCAAGACGGAGATAGATATATTAATGCCAAAGGGATCAAGAGTTAAGGGGAGAAAGTGGGCACAGGGTACTGAATTAGACGATCAGTCATGATCTTTTTTGAATGGCGGAGCAGGCCCAAAGGGCCTATTCCTGCTCCTATTTTCTATGTTTCTATGTAAAGCAGTTGTTATGCCTATTTACATTTATTTGTTGATTTTTGAACATGTGATTAGAGGAATGCAGGTATCTCGTAGGGCTGGAGGAGGTTACAGAGATAGGGAGAGGACAAGGCCGTGGCGGAATTTGAAAAGAAGGGTGAGAATTTTAAAATTTAAATTGAATTTTAAAGTTGCTTAATTGGGAGTCAGTGTAACTCCGTAAGCACGTGGGTGATGGATTAACTGGAATTAGTGTGAGCTCGGACAGGGGAAGCAGAATTTTGAATGATAAGTTTATGTAGGGTTGAAGATGGGAAGCCAACCAGGAGTGCATTGGATTAAACAAGTCTAGAGGTACCAAATGGATGAAAGCTTCAGCAGGAGATGGGCTGGGGCAGAGTTGGGTGATATTACGGAGGTAGAAATAGGTGGTCTTAGTGATGGTGATATGTGGTCAGAAGCTCATCTCGGTCAAATACGATGCCAAGTTTATGAACAATCTGGTTTGACCTCATGAAAATTGGTGGTGTCGTAAATAGTGAGGAGGAAAGCCTTAGATTACAGGACGATATAGATGGGCTGGTAAGATGGGCGGAGCAGTGGCAAATGGAATTTAATCTTGAGAAGTGTGAGGTGATGCATTTTGGGAGGACTGACTAGGCAAGGGAATATACAATGGATGGTAGGACCCCAGGAAGTACAGAGGGTCAGAGGGACCTTGGTGTACTGGTCCATAGATCACTGAAGGCAGCAGCACAGGTAGATAAAGTGGTTAGGAAGGCATATGGGATATGTGCCCTCATTAGCCGAGGCATAGAATATAAGAGCAGGGAGGTTATGATGGAGCTGCATAAAACGCTAGTTAGGCCTCAGCTGGAGCGCTGTGTACAGTTCGGGGCACCACACTATAGGAAGGATGTGATTGCACTGGAGAGGGTGCAGAGGAGATTCACCAGGATGTTGCCTGGGCTGGAGCATTTCAGCTATGAAGAGAAACTGAAAAGGCCAGGGTTGTTTTCCTTAGAGCAGAGAAGGCTGAGGGGGGACATGATTGAGGTATACAAAATTGAGGGGCATTGAGAGGTTAGATAGGAAGAAACTTTTTCCCTTAGTGGAGGGGTCAGTAACCAGGGGGCATAGATTTAAGGTAAGGGGCAGGAGGTTTAGAGGAGATTTGAGGAAAACTTTTTTCACCCAGAGGGTGGTTGGAATCTGGAACGCACTGCCTAAAGAGGTGGTAGAGGCAGGAACCCTCACAACATTTAATAAGTATTTAGATGAGCACTTGAAACCCATAGCATACAAGGCTACGGGCCAAGTGCTGGAAAATGGGATTAGAATAGTTAGGTGCCTGATGGCCGGCATGGAAACAATGGACCGAAGGGCTTGTTTCTGTGTTGTATAACTCTATGACTATGACCTCAGATAGTTGCCAGAGAATGGGAATGGAGTTGGTGACTAGAGAATGGAGAATGAATAGGTTGAATGGAGTCTATATTTTTACATGGTCTGTAAATGAAATAGAGTTAATGGCCCCAGTGGACATTTATCATTCCATTTATTGCTGTATTTGTCTTGAAGAAAGAAAAACTCTCCAAAGTCTTTGCAACTTTGGGGCGGCGCAGTGGTTAGCACCGCAGCCTCACAGCTCCGGTGACCCGGGTTCAATTCTGGGTACTGCCTGTGTGGAGTTTGCAAGTTCTCCGTGTGTCTGCGTGGGTTTTCTCCGGGTGCTCCGGTTTCCTCCCATAGCCAAAAGACTTGCAGGTTGGGAGGTAAATTGGCCATTATAAATTGCCCCTAGTATAGGTAGGTGGTAGGGAAATATAGGGACAGGTGGGGATGTGGTAGGAATATGGGATTAGTGTAGGATTAGTGTAAAATGGGTGGTTGATGGTCGGCACAGACTCGGTGGGCCGAAGGGCCTGTTTCAGTGCTGTATCTCTAAATTAAATTAAATAAAATAAATAAAACATTATTAGGAATGCAATAATATAAAAGCAAAATACTGCGGATGCTGGAAATCTGAATCAAAAACAAGAAATGCTGGAATCACTCAGCAGGTCTGGCAGCATCTGTGGAAAGAGAAGCAGAGTTAACGTTTCGGGTCAGTGACCCTTCCGAAGACCCTTCTTCGGAAGGGTCACTGACCCGAAACGTTAACTCTGCTTCTCTTTCCACAGATGCTGCCAGACCTGCTGAGTGATTCCAGCATTTCTTGTTTTTGATTAGGAATGCAATGTTGCCTGTTGATTCTTTAAAAACAAATGTGCAAATAATCTGTATATTACTTTTTTGTATAAAGATGACCGTGGAAAACTGCTAAATGGGAAATCCATAGCTGGTCTGAGGACATATTCTTCAAAGATGCCAGCTGCTGATAGAGCTGAGAACTTCCCATGATTTGCACAAATTTTTCGGAAAGTCTGATCAGCTATTAAGCTGTCGGTGTAGCAAGAAGATCCTAAACTGACACTATTTAACTGATGTATCTTTTCCTTTAACACCCTAAAGCCCTGCAGACTGGTGTCCTTGAAGTTTGATCAACTATTAGCCCAAGCCCATGCTCGGAATTAGTTATGTGTAGAGGCACTGATGGAATAGTGCTCTTTCTGAAACCATTGCTTCTATCCACAGTTGTTTTAAGTTCAAGAAGCTATAGCACATGTGTTTGCATGAAGCTGAGATTGATTGTCGATCCAACTGTAGAGATGGGCATTCTAGATCAGTAGGAGTATCTGACTGTCACTCCAAATATTTTGTTATACTAAAATCATGGGCTCCATCATACTGTAGATGGGACTGATACTTAAGCATACTCTCCACTCTTTAACTCCCAAAACAGCAGAGAATGAAGAATCAAAAGCTTCCGTTTCTTGTTTTTGTAAGTGTTAATGATAGGCTGCGGTCGCCTGTTGCTGCTCCAGTGAGAGCTGCTAGCTTAGCACATACAGGGGATCCAACCTGGGACCTTGCTGGCTTGTATAGCTAAACTACTCATTTTGTGCACTTCCTGAGCTATTGGGGGATATGGTTCCACTTCAATACAGATATGTATTTGATATCCTTTCTCTTTTCTGTTACGGAATATATTGTAAACAAAACTTACAGCAGTTTAATATGCTGAAATAACATTTCTGGGAAGGGTTTTATCTCTGCTTTTTGATTTTTGTAATCATTACCAAGTGTCCATTCACTTTTCACTGTATTATCTGAGATGTGCAGAGTTAGGTAAGATTGCATGCCTCTTTAAAACTGCAACAGCTAGGTTGTGTTCCCATTTCCCTCTCTTTACCTAGCCCGCTCCAGCTTGCATAATATGTTGCCTTTAACTGATTTGTGCGAGGAATAGATCCTTCATTTGAGGAATAACTATAGCTAAAGATGAATAATTCACTTGAATATATATGAGGCACTACAGAGAGAATGGGACAAAGTAATATGAGAAATTTTCCGCCGGATGCTCTGGTTTCCTCCCACAGCCAAAGACTTGCAGGTTGATAGGTAAATTGGCTATTGTAAATTGCCCCTAGTGTAGGTAGGTGGTAGGAGAATGGTGGGGATGTGGTAGGGAATATGGGATTAATGTAGCATTAGTATAAATGGGTGGTTGTTAGTTGGCACAGACTCGGTAGGCCAAAGGACCTGTTTCAGTGTTGTATCTCTCTATGACTCTATTAAACTGCAGATTTTAATGATTTCAAAAGTGTAATGCAAACGATCCCTATTTGGCTATTGGCTCAAAAATTAATGCATTATATTTTTGTTTGGACATTTGTTAAGATCCCAGGAAATGAAGTGTCCAGCGGAGCGCAGGCTACTCGCGTGAAAGAAAAATATTTAGAAAGTACAGTGAAACGCAGTTCTGCAGTAGAAGGGTATCGTTGTAGGCACTGTGCACGACTTTTTAAAGCACTGGCAGGACTTCGCAACCATGAAAAGACTCACTTTCCATCCAAGACATGTCACCGTCCCGTTACCAAGAGCAGGTAATACTGGTTTTACTCTAATGTTTTTGCTCAGGTTCATAATGCTTATGTGCAACAGATGCTTTACGTTAGTGTGACTTTTATTAAAAAAATTAATTTTGTTCATGCTACATTCCCCACACACTGGGAGTATAGTCTAACTTGAGTTTTTGGATCAACTAGTTTGTGAAATGTAACTTTCCCAGAATGCTGCATATGATCTCCTACTCTTGCTCCTGCATCATCTAAAGCTTCAGGACCTTTACCACTATGCCAGTTTGTTTTTTCCCAGGTAAAATTCTTTGGCCATCTTCCTTCAAAATTTTGGGATAGAATCACCATGGTTGTAGATTAGATTAGCATGTTACCGTATCAAGTGTTTTGTTAGTTTTTGCATTTCTTCAATTTTCACACAAGCCTAAGATGTTTGATGAACCTCCAAAAAAAAAAACTATCATTTAGTAATGTCCTTCTCAGGACAAGAATGCAAAAAAAATTGATAAATTGTAAAGGAAGAGGCCAACAGGGGTGTTACACTCAGCACAGCATATGTGCTCCACCTGAACAATGGTTGTATGCCCTTCCACATTGATGCTATACATTGCATCAAAAATGTACTTATTCCTCCATATTTAATGCAACATGTCTGCATCAACATCCACCAAAGTCTTCAAGTTCTTTGCAAAATGCAGTAATCCACTTGTAATTGTTGATGTTTGCAATTGTATAAAATACTTATCTAGATATAATGCCATGATTGATTTCAGGTTCATGAAATACACCCATCAAGAATGGCACAACTAACAAATTGGACTAGTGCAGTAAACTGAACCTGCTGACCTTGCATGGTGCTGAGAACTTGACAATCAGATAATGTCATTATAGTGTTAGTACCAGAAGAATGGTGGCACTAACCAGTCTCCAGTTCTAGATGAGTCGGCTACATTTGACGCCTCCAAGGCGGTACTATCAGTTTAAAACAAGGGACTCCTCTCAGGCAGAGATCTTACTTAATGATGGAGTGTATGAAAGCATGTGATTCAACCACAGTCTTTTTGTGTCAATACCCTGAAATTCCTGAGTGTTTTTAGAGCAATGTTCACATTCTCTGAGGCTGTCACTAAGAATTATCCCTTTCATCCAGACTACCTCCAGCTTTTCATTCGTGATTATGGATTTTCCCCCCTACCTTGTATGTGGATAGGGGGCTAGCAACAACCATCTAGGGAAGCACCACTACGGATGCATGGATCATAGACGCTATAAGAAAAGCTAATCCTCAATTTTTGATGAGAACCCCATGGAGGTTCCATGGGATGATCAGGCCAGACCACCTGCAACGCCTTAATATCGCAGCTGTGGTGTCAGCTGAGATACCACTAAGGTCAGGGGAACAAATCACACGGGGCAGATTTGTACTCTAATTTTTCTGCAGTACCAAGAAAAGGATGGGAACTTTTGCCATATTTATGGTATGTGTCCTAAATTGATCTCTAAAACTGGAGAAACTTGAGAAATTTTCACAGATTATCTGGACAGCTTGACCAAGGGAGGTTAGGTACGATATACCTGAAGGATGCAAGCATTCTTGTCTCCATATTGGGATGGTATTGGAAGTTTCCCTGGTTCAATTACATAAGGCAAAGTTGTTATTGTTCTCCCAAGACTCAAACTGGACTGTACTCCTTTGATGCGCGGGGAAGAAATGTTAGAAGCAAATCTATTGAGGCAGATAATCTATTTTTCTTTTTTCTTCCCCACTAACTTCCCCAAATATCTGAGGCATCAAACTGAGTTTGCAGTGGTTTAGTTTGGTTTATTTGTGGGGAATATTTGATAACTATTGAGGAACCTGATCTTTATAAAGCTCTGGTGAAAATTCCACAAAAAGAGCAGATATAGCTTGTGCTTTTTTTTAATCTTTCATTCTAACTTCATGTGTCTCATTCTGTCATCTAATCTGTGTTTTCCACGTAAACTAAGAATGTCTGTGTCTTGAGGAAGGTGCAAGTGGAGTAAAGTAAAAGGATTCTCACACATTTAAATGGTTATGTGGGTTTAGGAGATTGACTGGTCAGCAGTCAAACATTTTCAGCTGGAGAAAAATGTGTGATTTTTGGATAGGGTATGGTGGTTGAGGAGGGAACTCAACCTAAAAAGTTTATCTTGCGCATTAATGATTTTTTAAAGATTTGTTTTTTCCCTTAATTTTCTCCACTCCTTACCTCTATCTTGAAGGCTCCAGTTGGTGACAGCCAAGACGAGAAGTGTTGGTAAACTGTTTGAATTGGGAGGGGAGGAATTGCAGCAAAGTCTGCTACTGTATTCAACTGAAATCACCACACATGCAAGCTTACCAGCAGGAGTTACTGAGTATTGGTCCATTGAGAATCCTAGTTCACGTTTTTTCCCCCCCTCTGTTTCATAACCCAGAGGCACTGAAGCTAATTGTAATGCCCCTGCTTCAGTCCAGGTCAAGATCAGCAAACCTAACCCAAGTCAGGGATTTTTACAACAATCCAATAGTTACATGATTACCATTACTGATAGGAGCATTTTATTCAAAATTTATTTAATTTAAATTCCTCAGCTTTGTTTTGGGATTTGAACTTGTGTCTCTGGATCATTAATCCAGGTCTATTACTACTTAGTGACAGAACTATCATGCGCCTGTTCACAAGATACAATGATACAAAACTCAGTAATGTAGGCGGATAGTAACAGACTTCAGGAGGACATAGGATGGTGAAATGGGTAGACATTTGGCAGATGAAATTTAACAGAGAAGTGTGAAGAATGAGAAGAAGCAATATAAACTAAATGGTCCAATTTTAAATTGTGGGGGGCGTGGTGCAGGAACGGAGAGACCTGGGGTGCACGTACACAAATCTTCGAAGGTGGCAGGACACGTTGAGAAGTGTGATTAAAAGAGATGTGGGATCCTTAGCTTTATTAAGAGGAATAGTGAAAAAGTGAAGAAATTATACTCAACTTTTATAAAACATTAGTCTGGGCACCACACCACACCTGACCAAGGATGTCGATGCCTGGAGAGTGCAGAAGAGATTTACTAAAATGGCACCAGGGGATGATTTTAGTTATGTGCAGAGACTTGTCAAACTGGGGTTGTTCTCTTGGAGCAGAGAAGTTGAAGAGGAGATTTGATGGGGGTGTTCAAAATCATGAACAGTTTCGATACAGTAAATGGAGGAAATGTTTCCAGTGGAAAAAGGTTGGTAACCATAAGAGACAGATTTAAGGTGATTGGCACAAGAACCAGAAGCAGCATGAGGAAAACGTTTTTTTTTTAAATGAGTTATTATGATTGGCAATGTACTACCCGAGACGGTGGTGGAAGCAGATTCAATAATATTCAAAAGAGAATTAGATAAATGCATGAAGGAAAAGAAAAATTACAGGGCTATGGGGAAAGAGTAGGAAAGTGAGATTAATTTGATAGTTCTACCAAAGAGTTGGCACAGGATCAATGGTCAAATGCCACCTCTGTGTTGTATCATGTGTCTTGGAGGACCATTTGTGTGGAAAGTGTCTCCAGCTGCTTGAGCTCAGAGTTTCCAAGCTTGAGGGCAGCTGGAGTCACTGTGGAACATCAGGGAGGCTGAGAGTTCCCTGAATTATATGTTCCAGGAGGGACCCACCCCACAGGCAGAGAGAGATCAGGATAGTAGATGGGTGACCATTGGACAGGAGAGGAAGGGACGGAAAGTGCAGGGGACTTGGAGCTGTGTCACTCTCAGTGGTTGCATTGCTGAGAGTGACGACACCTTGAAGGAGTGCAGTCCAGACCATGGCACCAATGGATGGGGCAAACTGCAAAGCATTGAAATGCAATCATTATAGGATATTCCATAGTTAGGGGGACAGATGAGCATTTCTATAATCGTCATCGTGAGTCCCCGCATTGTTTGTTGTCTCCCTGGTGTCGGGGTAAAGGACATCTTGGAAAGGGTGCAGAATATTTTGTAGGGGGAAGGGAGTGACCCAGAAGTTGTGGTACATGTCAAGACTAGCGCCATAGGGAGGGCAAATATTAAGGTTAGAGAGTCATAGAATTATACAGCACAGAAACAGGCCTTTCGGCCCATCGTGTTTGTGCTGGCCATCAAGCACCTAACTATTCTAATCCCATTTTCCAGCACTTGACCTGTAGCCTACGAAAAGGTTCTACGGTCAGAATTTCAGGAGTTGGGAAGGAAGTTTAAAAAGTAGCACCTCAAAGGTAGTAATCTATGGATTACTTACAGTACCACATGCTAGCAAGAGTAAAATAGGAAGATTGGGAAGATCAATCTTGGGGCATTGGGACCAGCTCTAGGGCAGGAGGTACCTATTGAAAAGGGACAGGTTGCATCTTGGTAGGACTGGGACCAATTTCCTTGCGGGGTTGGTTGAAACTAAATTGGTAGATGTTGGGCACCTACATGTAGAAAAGAGGAACCAGGTGCATAAAGGAGTGAGGATGTTGGGTAGTACTAGAGAAGGAAGTTTTCAGTTTCAGTTTAGGGATACAGCACTGAAACAGGCCCTTTGGCCCACCGAGTCTGTGCCGACCATCAACCACCCATTTATACTAATGCTACACTAATCCCATATTCCTACCACATCCCCACCTGTCCCTATATTTCCTTACCACCTACTTACACTAGGGGCAATTGCTAATGGCCAATTTACCTATCAACCTGCAAGTCTTTGGCATGTGGGAGGAAACCGGAGCACCCGGAGGAAACCCACGCAAACACGGAGAACTTGCAAACTCCACACAGGCAGTACCCAGAATTGAACCCGGGTCACTGGAGCTGTGAGGCTGCGGTGCTAACCACTGCGCCACTGTGCCGCCCTTATATCACATAGAGTGAATCAAATTGGTTGAAGACTAGCATCTGTGATACTGGGGACCTCAGGAGGAGGCCCAGATGGATCATCCACTGCGCCGCATTAGAAAGGAGCAGTCTAAGAAGGACTACTTGAAATACAAAGACAGGTTTAGAATGCATGTATGTAAACGCACAAAGTGTGGTGATCCTTATCTTAACTCCATCTATCTACCTTGGTTTCGCAGCCCTTAATATTTTGTCTAGGAGAAAAGCTATCAATCTCAGTTTTTTGAAATTTTCAATTAAGCTCTCCACAACAGCTTTTTGGGACGAGGGAGAGGTCCCAGATTTCCTCTGCCCTTTTGTGAAGAAGTGCTTTCTGACATGACCCAAAACAGCCTAGCTCTAATTATAAGGATAAGCCAAGCCCCTACTGCTGCTTCTGGACTATCCCATCAGAGGAAATACTTAATCTCTCTCTATCCGATCAAATCCTTTAATCATCTTAAACACCTCAATTAGATTACCCCTTAATCTTCTATATTCAAGGAAATACATAGAATTACATCGAATTTACAACACAAAAAACAGGCCATTCGGCCCAACATATCTGCTAGTAATTATACTCTATTCCTCTATCCATCCTTGATCTACCTCTATCGGCATACCTATTCCTTTCTCCCTTTTGTACTTATTTAGTTCCCTTAAATGCATTCATGCTACTCACCAGAACTACTTCCATGTGCGCGCTTGGTTTATACAACCAGTCCTCATAATTTAATCCTTTTGCTAATGGTACTTCTGAGGATTTGGCTCAAAGTTGTAATTGCACATGCTCTGAAATCCAATGTATCATTCTGTTGAATCTGAGTACTTCCCTTCCAGGACTTCCTGAGGTTTGGTGTCCAGTATTGAAAGTAATACTCCAGATGGGGTCTCACTCGAGCTCTGTATAGCTGTAATATAATTTGCATCACTGTGTTCCACACCTCTTGAGATAAAGGCCAACATTCCTTTAGTCTTTTAGATTTTTTGTCCCTGTCCACTAGCTTTTAACTACCTCCTCCCTCCTCCTTATCCTTCGTTTTAATGTTTTGAATAAATTGCATGATTTTGGCTCACGTTTCATCAAAGTGTTACTTTCATTGTTAACACTGGTCATGCTTGCAAACTTGTATTTTTGGGTGGGGGAGGTGGGGTGTGGAGACGCAGAGAATTAAATAAAATTACAAAATTTGTGTTCTCCCATTTTTGTAAACTGAAGCTGAGAAGGTTGGTACCATGATCTTTCAGGTCTCTGTTAATGGTACTCTTGAGAGTTTCAACCAGAATCTTAATCATGCATGCTTTCTCATGCCCTGAAATCCAGGGCTGAATTTTCCGGTGGGAGTCAGGACCCCAATGTCAGGCCCATATGAGGATCGTGAGCCTGCCCATGATATCAGCGAGCCCTTCGCTGCAAAAAGCAGCCTCCTAACTGGCCACCACCACACTCGTTGTCTTTTTAAGGAAGGCAGGCAGGCTGTCTAGGCTGCAGGTCCAAACAGAGGGCTCAGTGACGTCAGACAAGCAGCCCCAGCCAGAAGAGATGGGTGGTGCCGAGTTAACGAGTGTGAGGATGCTCAACACAGAGGTGTCTTTGGTTACTTGCATAGAATTAGTGAAATAAAAAGGCCTGAAGCCGATAGGGCCATCGGGTTGTAGGGGAAACGCCTCTGCAGGGAGGACTATTAATGGATGGGGCTGCAACATTTCATCACCGTGGCCCCATCATTGGGGCATTGAGCTTCCTCTGATGGCTCCCGGGCTTGCCGCCTGGAGGCCGCCTCAAATGAGCTGGCGACCTCTGCATATGGTGTAGGGCCACTCTGACATCATTAAATACTGGTAATGATGTAGAATGGCTCCTTAAGTGGAGCCTTAATTGTACTAAAAGCAAAATACTGCGGATGCTGGAAATCTGAAACAAAAACAAGAAATGCTGGAATCGCTCAGCAGGTCTGGCAGCATCTGTGGAAAGAGAAGCAGAGCCAACGTTTCAGGTCAGTGACCCTTCCTCGGAAGGGTCCGAGGAAGGGTCACTGACCCAAAACGTTGGCTCTGCTTCTCTTTCCACAGATGCTGCCAGACCTGCTGAGCGATTCCAGCATTTCTTGTTTTTGCCTTAATTGTACTAATTGGCTGCCTGTCTCCATGGAGTGGCCAGCTGACCCCATTCCCATTTCACCCTTGGGAAAGACCCCCAGAGGCAGGAATGCTTCAGGGAGTGTTCTGACGTGGCTCCCAAATATATTTTCCTGGCCCCCCACCCACCCATTCTTGCCACCTCCAATCTTTCTCCACAGGGATGGGAAAATTCAGCCCCCAGTGTGTTCAATTGACAGCATAGCTGATTGGAAATGCTAGGGGTTAAACCTGATCCGACCCTGTTGTGGGTATGTCCTTACATGAAATATGTCTTGTTTCTAATATTTTCAACATTGCTTGACTACATTGACATTTAAAGCCCCTGTAAATTACCTTTAAAATAGCTCTTTTTCTGATAATGCACAGCTCAGTGTGCATCTTCTGCCAATTATGCATTTACCGCAAGTACACTGGTTCAAATAGAGGCTCGATGCAAGGTGTACAAACAATTTCTGCACATGGGGAAGGTTTTGTGTTTAGTCTGAGTCCTTTCATTAATCTTAAAGTCATAAATAACCAATTCTGTGAAAGCAGATCTGTTTGCAACATCTTTACGTAACGCAACTTTTTTTTAAAAAAAAGGTGCGAGACTGCTGTATAAAATCTCATCTTTTCTGTACACTGCTAGATCTGCAGAATGGGCGAAAATGGACCTAAACTCATTACAGGCAGTAAATTGAAAACACCTGGAAGACTTCAGAATAAAACTTTTTATCAATTTTAAGTGATGAAAGCAGCATTTAATTAAGAGGACCTGAATTGTGTGTGAAAAGCTATTTTTTTTTTTCTTTTTGCCTCATTAGAAAGAGCAGGAGCAGCTTGAAAAGTGGCATCCAGACTGCTACCTCAGGTATTTTGATATCTTGCTTTGGATTGTTATTAACATTTTGGCTTTCATTAAGTTTGACTAATTTTAAAGATCACATAATCAGAGCTACTCTGCCTAAGGAGAGGAAAGATACTTAAATAAATTGTTTGCAGTACTAGTATATTATTACACAGAATTACATTATGGATGAGCAATAGGTAAGTTCATTTTTCTTGTGGGTTATTTCTCAAGGCCACAGTGAAGTTATAGGCTGCAAAACACTTGCAAAGTTCAGCTTTATTGGGGTTGGAGGTAGAGAAAAGAATAATTGTTACGAGATTAGTTGAACTAGAAAATATAATTGTGAATAAGCTGATGCACAATTATTGTAATAGCTAAATGCATTTTTTCTATAAAAATATTACAGAAGGTAGAAGCTACAGATGCCCCAGGTGTTCGTACTCTACCCCACTCATTGAACAGTTAAGGACTCATTCACTCAAAGTGCACGGAAGGTTTCTTATGCCAAAACTGCGTGCTGCAGTTTCAGATGCTCAAAAGACTGGAGGATACGTGTACCAAGCATTAAATGGTAGGACTTCACTGGCCATTTTTCAGGGTGGAGGTTGTGCTGAGTAAGGGAAAGTCTGGTTGTCTGAGTTCAAGTCATGCTTGTGTTTTAGCTAGTTATTGTAAAAGGTAAATGAATAACTTCAGTAAACATAGGGAGATGGAATGATATATTTAGCGATGTTGTCCATTATTATGCTATATAAATGTTAATAACTTTTGTATTTAGTGAAGATTACATATGTTTGCCCTCTTACTGTCCCCTATGTTTTAGACCTTGCTAGTTAGTTTGCTGCTGATGTTGGTGGATCTGTTGGCTTTGGACGACTAATAATTTCCTGTTTTATGTTGACGCTCCTGGGTGAATTGTTTAATTTATCTGTGCTTTTGGATCATTCATGTAGCATGTCCAATCTGCCAATAGGAAAACTGATGAATGTACACATTTGGTTTAAGTAATTTCTGTACAGACTCTGAATTGACTCAAGCCAGTCTCAATCCCTATGGGTTCCAGCATAAGAAATCTCAATAACATTTTTCTTCAGGCACACAGTATGCAATAGCAACATAGTGAATAAGTTAGATGAGGGGCTAACTGAGGAAAGTGAGAACAGCTTTCATTTTCTTCCTACCACCTGGCTTGTGAAACTGGTTACTATGTTAGAAAGATGGACATTGGGTTCACATACAACTTGCAGCACTACATGCAGTGGTTTTTTTGTACAGTAGTAGATTACGTTTTGATTTGTCTAATTTAGTAGCATTAAAATATTCTTGTAACTTTGTTTCAGTGAAATTACTAGCTCTGTGCTGAGTGCACTAATGACCTTTCTATTCAGTTGTATGATTTGCACATTAAATAAAATCACCAAAACTGGGCAAAGTGGAAAGAAACTCAGTTGTTACAAATTGAAGCAATGTAAGTGTATAATAAAGGGTCTTCAAATGACGTGTCTGTAACCATTAACTACATTGACTGGGGAATCATATAGAACCATAACAGCACAGAAGGAGGCCATTCAGCCCATCGAGTCTCTTTGTAAAGCAATCCAATCAGTCCAATTCTCCTGCTGTATCCCCATAGCCCTGCAGGTTTATTTCCCCCAAGTTCCCATCCAATTTCCTTTTGAAATCATTGATTGTCTCAGCTTCCACTGCCCTCGGAGGCAGTGAGTCCCAGGTTATTACCACTCGCTGCGTAAAAAAGTTCTTCCTCGCATCCCTTGCCCAAAACCTTATATCTGTGTCCCCTAGTCCATGTACGATCAGCTAATGGGAACAGCTTTTCTTTGTCTACCTTATCTAAACCTGTCACCTCTAGCAAATCTCCCTTCAATTTCCTCTGCTCCAAAGAGAGCAACCCCTGCTTCTCCAACTTAACCTTGTAGCTAAATTTCTTCATCCTTGGAACCATTCTGGTAAATCTTCTCTGCACCCTCTCAATCACCCTTACATCCTTCTTAAAGTGTGGTGACCAGAACTGGACACTGTATTCTGTTTGTGGCCTAACCAGAGCTTTATAATGGTTTAGCAAAACTGCTCTGCTTTATACTCAGTACCTCTATTTTGCCCCCCAAATCCCATATTCTTTGCTAACAACTCTCTCTCAATGCATCCTGCCACCTTCAAAGTTGACACATGAACCCCCATGTCCCTCTGTCCATGTAAACTCTTTGGAATGCTACCATTTAACTAGCTGCTTCTAATTATTTACCAGTAGGAACTAGTTACTTGATATAGTTGAAAGAATAGTGGACTTGGTTAGCCTTCTGTGCACAAAAAGGTTAAAAACACTCCATCTTCACCACCGCCCCCCAACCCAACTCAAGTGAGCTGGTCTACCAGGAACCTTTGCTGTTCAGTTGCTGCAACTAATTTTGCTGAAGAACATTGGCAAAATTGCAGCCTCACTCTCTGATCTGGACTAAGGAAAAATGCTTGGGGCAGGAAACTGGATGGATCAAGAATAATAAAGTATAATTTGAACTATTTCTTTTCCCTTAAATTCTAAAATAGTTAACAAAGTATCTTCAATGAACAATGAAATACAAATATCTAGCCAAGAGATTAAATTAATTCTCGTTATATAGGTGAAGCTAAAGTAAGGCACGAGATGACTGACATGACTATATAATGGATATACCTAAATTTATTGTAGTTATATATTTATACTGAATGTGCATCTGTGTGTCATCAACAGCTAGAGTGTTGTCCAAAATGACCAATGGGGTACAGAGGAAAGAACCTACTGAGCCTCTCCTGTTTTTGCACCATCCCAAAGGTTTCAGTAATGTACGTCTGAAGTGTAGTCAATGTTGAAATGTAGGCAAATGCCCCCTTGTTGTGGACTCGCCCATTAGTGGACACAATTTCTCCAAGTCAACCCTATCAAACCGCTTCATAATTTTAAAGACCTCTATCAGGCCACCTCAGATTCTTTTCTAGTGAAAAGAGCCCAAGGGTGCCCAATCTTTCCTTTTTATTCTGGCAACATCTTTAGAAATCTTTTCTGCACTTTCTCCGGTGTTTCCATATCCTTTTTTTGGTAGTATGGAGACCTTCTTCTTTGGCCTCCTTATCTCGAGAAACAATGGGTAAGCGCCTGGAGGTGGTCAGTGGTGTGTGGAGCAGCGCCTGGAGTGGCTATAAAGGCTAATTCTAGAGTGACAGACTCTTCCACAGGTGCTGCAGAAAAATTTGTTTGTCGGGGCTGTTACACAGTTGGCTCTCCCCTTGCACTTCTGTCTTTTTTCCTGCCAACTGCTAAGTCTGGTATGGAGACCAGACAGTATGAAAGTCTACTGTTTGTTACTGTACTAGTAATCCAGAGGCCACCGTGAATAATGCAGGGAATATGAATTCAAATCCCACCATGATAGTTTGAGAACTTGCATGCAATATTTATTTTTTAAAAAGGGGAAAAAAGTTATCAGTAAAAGTGACTATGAAGCTGTCAGATTGCCATAAATACAGAACTAATGCCCTTTAGAGAATAAAACCTGTCATCCTTACCTGGACTGAACAAAGAACAAAGAACAAAGAAAATTACAGCACAGGAACAGGCCCTTCGGCCCTCCAAGCCTGCGCCGATCCAGATCCTCTATCTAAACATGTCGCCTATTTTCTAAGGGTTTGTATAAAGAACAAAGAAAATTACAGCACAGGAACAGGCCCTTCGTCCTGGAGTAAGGCTATGTGACTGCAGTCCCACATCAACATCATTGCCTCTTAACTGCCTTCTGAAGTGGCCTAGCAAGTCAAAACCTCTAGAAGGGAAAATGGGAATAAAACCGAAGGGACGACTTCGGCATCGAATTGGGACAGAACAATGGCACTCCCAGCCCAGTAAACTGTGCAAAGTCCCCCTCATGAACATCTTGGAAATGTTGCCAAAGTTGGAAGAGCTGTCCCACAGATTAGTCAAGCAACACCCTGGCATAGGTATGATTTTGTGAGTGTGATTACGAGCCAATGTCCCAGAATCCTCCATCACCATCCCTTAGAATGTTCTCTCCCTTCAGTAGACCAGATGCAGCAGAGGTGGTTTCACCTGGCATACAGTCGGGGGAAGTGGCCTTAAGAGACTTCTACATTGATTCCGGCTCCAGTGAAGTCTCATGGCTTCAGGTTCATGCGCAATGAAACATCTACTGATTACTATCTGCTCCCTCCCTTATATGAACTAGTACTCCATGTTGAACACCACTTGGAGGAAACACTGAGGATAGCGAGGATTGAACATTGCACAGTCTTTGTGAAGACCGAGTCCCATCTTGAAATTAAGAGACCCTTCCACTATGTTGTGTGGTACTACCACTGTGAAAAATGGGATAGCTTAAAAACTGATGTAGTGTCTTTAAACTGGGCATCCATGAGACACTCTGAGCCATCAGCAGCAGTAGAATTGACTACCATCACAATCTGTAATCTTAGGATCTGGAATTAGAGTAAGTCCTCCATCATTATCAATCCAGTTGACCAACCCTGGTTCAGTGAAGAGTGTAGGAAAATTGATTAAGCAACTAACAGGAAGAGCAGGCTCAATAAGCATCTCCATTCTTAACAGTGGCATAGCCAGCACATGAGTGCAAAAGCTGAAGGATTTGCAGCTAATTTTATTCAGAAGTTCCAGGTGGATGATCCTCCTTAGCCTCCCCCTGAGGTCCCACCATCATAGATTCCAGTCTTTAGCTAATTCAGTTCAGTCTGTGATATCAAGAAACGAACACTGCAAAAGCCCATAGCTAAATTGTTTCAGTAGAGCTGCACTACTGGCATCTACTCGACAATGTGGAAAGTTTGCCTGGTTATGGCCTGTCCATAAAATGAAGGACACATCCAACCAGATTAACGCACTGTCAACCGACTCCCAATAATCAGCGAAGTGATGGAATGAATCATCAGCAGTGCTGTCAAGTGGCATTTGCTCACCAATAACCTATTCACCTATAAGCTACTCATCAATAACCTGCTCACGAATGCTCAGTTTGGGTTACACCCCAGCACCATTGGCTTCAGACCTCATTATGGCCTTGGACCATGCATGGATGCGAGCTGAATTTCAGAAGTGAGGTGAAAGTGACTTTAAGGCAGCATTTGACTGAGTGGGGGCAACAAGGAGCCCTAGTAAAACTGGGGGAATTGGGGAAAACTCTTGAATAGCTGAGTCAAAACTGGCACAAAGGAAGATATCTATGGTTGTTTGAATCCAATCATCTGGGTCCCAGGAGTTCTTCAGGGCATGGTCACAGGTGCTATTATCTTCAACGGCTGCAGTAAGTTGCCAATGGCAGCATGTACCAAACCTGCAACTTACACCACCTAAAGGACAAGGGCCACAAGGTGGATGGGAACAGTATTACTGCTATGTTCCCTCCAAGTCGCACACCATCTAGACTTGAACACATATTGCTATTCCTTCATTGTCATTGAGTCAAAATCCTTGGAAACCCCCAATTGCTGTGTAGGAGTATCTTCATATGGATACAGCAGTTCAAGAAGTAATGTTGGGTAATATGCAAAAATAAATATGATCATAGCTGTCCTGTCTCATGGTTAGCTAATTAACACTTTACATACCAGTTTCCTGCACTCATTATTGAATGTTCATGAGTTTTATTGTTAAATCAGGCAATGTTACGTTTCCCTAGGAGTTAAAACCTTGTAAACTGAATATTTAGCAATCACTTACATGCCATACATAGGTAGAAATTCCAAAATACTGCAACTTGGATAATGTGAAGAGTTGACAGTTGAGTTCACAGTGAATATTGAGCAAATCTGAACAGAAAAGTGGGCATAGATCCATAAAGCCTGGGGTTGCTGCAACTTGTGCAAATTTCTGGGGCGGGAATGCTGCTTTTGGAAGCATTTGCTTCAATATTAAAACCATCCCTATTCCCAATATCTTACACACACAAATGCTGGAAAACTGCTTGCTGGAAAACTGGGTGCAGGATGTTCTGTAATCTTGCACCCACTTGAAATTGATGTCCAGGGTTGGATTACTTGGGATATATGACACAGAAACAGGGCATTTGGCCTAACCAGTCTATTCTGGTGTTTATGCTCCACTCAAGCCTCCTCCCATCTTTTCTCGTCTCAATCTACCATTGCAACCCTCCTATTCCCTGCTACTTCATATGTTTGTCTAACTTCCCCTTTAATGCACTTATACTATTCATTTCCTATGATTTGTGAATTCCACATTCTCACCGCTGTTTGGATGAAGAAGCTTCTTCTGAATTTCCTATTGGACTTCTCGGTGACGGTCTTATATTGATGGCCTTTAGTTATGCTCTTGCCCAAAAGTAGAAGCATTCTGTATCCAGAGGCTCCATCCCCCAAAGAGTGCGCTGCTGGCAGGAAAGGCATCCCCTGCAGCCCCAACAATCCAATTGGGGGGATTTCCTATCTGATCCGAGGGGTCTGCTGCCTTCTCACCTTTGAAATATTTAATTATTTTTACTCCTTTGAGGGCATCTCCACTTTGAACCGCCTTTTCGCGCTCCTACCTACCTCAGCAGCACCCAGCTGTCCCGGTGGAAGCTGCTGAGGCTGTAGAGCTGCTGGCTCTATGATTGGGCTGGCAGCATCTGGAGCCTGCCACCATTCTTAATAGGACAGCTAGCGTGGAGGTGGCCAATTAGGAAGCCACCTCTGGGGAAAATAGGCAGATCTGCTTCTCAGCAACTGCTGGCTTGGGACCCCCATTTGATCCCGACATTAGGGTCTCAAAGCTGTGCGAAAGCTCGTGATTTTTACAGAGATGGAAGCAGGTAGTCTTGGTGATGGAACTGATAATCTGGTCAGATGCTCATCTATGGGTCAAATGCAAAGAGGATGCTCCAGGATCAGGGTTCTGATGACAGGATATTGACCTGAAATGCTAACTGCCTTCCTCTCTCCACAGATGCTGTCTGACCTGCTCAGTATTTCCAGCATTTACTATTTTTATTTCAGATTTCCAGCATCTGCAGTATATTTTTCTTTTGTATACTCCAGGATCACCCTAGACAAAAAAAGATAATCCACTACCGGGTGCTCCGGTTTCCTCCCACATGCCAAAGACTTGCAGGTTGGTAGGTAAATTGGCCATTACAAATTGCCCCTAGTATAGGTAGGTGGTAGGGAAATATAGGGACAGGTGGGGATGTGGTAGGAATATGGGATTAGTGTAGGATTAGTATAAATGGGTGGTTGACGGTCGGCACAGACTCGGTGGGCCGAAGGGCCTGTTTCAGTGCTGTATCTCTAAACTAAACTAAACTAAACTACCAACCATTTTCTTAACCTCCCATCTACTTTCCTCTCAAGTTTTTGAATATGTGGTTGTCTCTCTCTTTCCCCTCCTGTCCTGGAGGGGTTGCCGTGCCTCTCCTCCTGCTCATTCCCCAGAACAGCTGCTCCCCCCACCTCTCCCACCCCGGTTGTATTTTCAGATGCACAGCAATATTCCTGGCATCATTCAGTTGATGAAAGTCTGGGGATAAATATTACATTCATGGACTGGAAACACCGGGACTGGCCTTTGGGCTGCTTTCAGTCTTCTGTGCCGATATATCATGCAGCTGCATGTTTGAATCTTTCCGATCAGAGTTCTACTCCACCCACAGCACCGAAACTGCATTCACCAAAGCTGCAAATGACATCTGCTGTGGTGCATTATCTCTCGATTTCTCTGCAGCCTTTGACTTAGTCAACCACACCCTCCTCTTCCAGTGTCTTTCCTCCATTGTCCAGCTCAGTGTAACTGCCTTTGCTTTGTTCCACTCTTGCCTATCCAAACACAACCAGAGCATCTGTAGTTATAAAATAAAAACAAAGTGCTGGAAAAACTCAGCAGGTCCAGCAGCATCTGTGGAGAGAGAAGCAGAGTTAACGTTTCAGGTCAGTGACCCTTCTTCAGACCTGAAATGTTACCTCTACTTCTCTTTCCACAGATGCTGCTAGACCTGCTGAGTTTTTCCAGCACTTGGTGTTTTTATTTCAGATTTCCAGCATCTGCAGTATTTTGCTTATATCTGTAGTTCTGAGACTAGCTTCCACATTTATGCTGATGACACCAGCTCCACCACCTCCCTTAATCCCTCCATGACCTTTGTGTTTTCAGACTGATTTCCAACATTCAGTCATGGATGTTCTGCAATTTCCTCCAGTTAGATACTGGGAAGACCAAAGCTTCCTCTTTGGACCCTGTTGTTTTGTAGCCCCTCCCCAGCGTTTGATATAATCTTTGCGATTGGGTGGTAAAGATGCTGATATTTCAGAGATTTTCAAAAGCGTTGGTGTGCTCAATATTTTTCAACATTGACTTTGTTCTTCATGCAAGCCAAACTTTGTTTTCTGTTTTAGATTTTAAAACTGCAAGAATGAATGTGGGATCAGTGAGATTGTGATTAGCACTGCTGCGAGAAGGCCTAGTCAAGAGGCCACTTATTTTTTTCCTATAAGGAAGATCTGAAATATGGTGATTCTGAAGTTGTGTTGGGAGTAGTATTTACGCCTGAGTAGCCACAATTAGTGCCTGGCACATGGAAACCATAGAGAACAAGAAAAATTGGTGGAGGAATATATCTGGAGTATATATACCTGGGAGAATATACCTGAGCCATTTGGTGTATTGTGCCTATGCTGGCTCTTTGGCAGAGCTATCCAATTATCCTAGCCCCTTGCTCTTTCCCCATAGACCTGTAAATTTTTTTTCTTCAAGTACTTATCGAATTTCCTTTTGAAATTTGCGTCCATCGCCCTTTCAGGTACTGCATTCCAGATCATCAGAACTTACTGTGTTTTCACAGAATAATACAGTGCAGAAGAGGTCCTTCGGCCCATCAAGTCTGCACCAATGCATTAAAACACCTGACCTGTCTACCTAATCCCATTTGCCAGCACTTGGCCCATAGCCTTGAATGTTATGACGGGCCAAGTGCTCATCCAGGTACTTTTTAAAGGATGTGAGGCAACCTGCCTCTACCACCCTCCCAGGCAGGGCACTCCAGACTGTCACCACCCTCTGGGTAAAAAAGTTCTTCCTCAAAACCCCCTTAAACCTCCCGCCCCTCACCTTAAACCTGTGACCCCTCGTAACTGACCCTTCAACTAAGGGGAACAGCTGCTCCCTATCCACCCTGTCCATGCCCCTCATAATCTTGTACACCTCGATCAGTCACCTCTCAGTCTTCTCTGCTCCAGTGAAAACAACCCAAGCCTATCCAACCTCTCTTCATAGCTTAAAAGTTCCATCCCAGGCAACATCCTGGTGAATCGCCTCTGCACCCCCTCCAGTGCAATCACATCCTTCCTATAATGTGGCGACCAGAATTGCACACAGTACTCCAGCTGTGGCCTTACCAAAGTTCTATACAACTCCAACATGACCTCCCTGCTTTTGTAATCTATGCCTCGATTGATAAAGGCAAGTGTCCCATATGCCTTTTTCACCACCCTATTAACCTGCCCTTCTGCCTTCAGAGATCTATGGACAAACACGCCAAGGTCCCTTTGTCCTCGGAACTTCCCAGTGTCAGGCCATTCATTGAATACTTCCCGTGTCACATTACTCCTTCCAAAGTGCATCACCTCACACTTTTCTGCTCATTTGACCATCCCGTCTATATCTTCCTGTAACCTAAGACACTCCACCTCAC
Source organism: Heterodontus francisci (assembly GCF_036365525.1). Taxonomy (NCBI): domain Eukaryota; kingdom Metazoa; phylum Chordata; class Chondrichthyes; order Heterodontiformes; family Heterodontidae; genus Heterodontus; species Heterodontus francisci. Next base: position 48,953,179 of record NC_090406.1, read on the forward strand.
TGTTAACCACTCGGCCTATCTTTGTGTCATCCGCGAACTTACTGATCCTACCCCCCACATAGTCATCTATGTCGTTTATATAAATGACAAGCAATAGGGGACCCAGCACAGATCCCTGTGGTATGCCACTGGACACTGGCTTCCAGTCACTAAAACAGCCGTCTGTCATCACTCTCTGTCTCCTACAGCTAAGCCAATTTTGAATCCACCTCATCAAGTTAGCCTATATCCCATGTGCATTTGCTTTCTTGATAAGTTTCCCATGTGGGACCTTGTCAAAGGCTTTGCTGAAATCCATGTAAACTACATCAACTGCACTACCGTCATCTACACACCTGGTCACATGCTCAAAAAATTCAATCTAAAAAAAAATCCTCTTGCCATTTCTGGTTCTTTCACCAATTACTTTAATTCTGTATCCTCTGGTTATTGACCCTTTTACTACTAGAAACAGGTTTCACACTATTTACTTTATCGATACCATTCATGATTTTGAACACCTCCATCAAATCTCCTCTTAAATGTCTCTCCTCTAAGGAGAACAAATGCAGCTTCAGCATTCTCTCCACATAACTGAAGTCCCTCATCTCTGGTATCATTCTCGTAAATCTCTTCACCCTCTTTAAGGCATATATTAATTTTCCCCCAGAAGGCATATGAAAATACCTTCATATATCATATTATAGCTGTGTTGGCCTTTACTCAGTAATATCACTTTTGCATCTGTGTAAGAAAATGGGTTTAAACTCCACTCGAGACTTAAGCGCATAATCTTAGGCTGACGCTTTATTGTGTATTACTGAGGAAGTGCTGCACTCTCAGAGGTGCTGTTCTGCATTTAAACCGGGGTCTCATCTGTCTGCTTAAATGTGTGTGAAAGATCCTCTGGCCCAAAGATTAGGGTAGTTTTCTCCTGTGATCAACATATATCCCACAAAAAAAAAAGCAAAGCAGATTATCTGTTTAATTGTCTCATTGATGTTTGTGAGACCTTACTGTGCACAAATTGACTGCTTTGTTTGCTTACACAGCAGTGACTACGCTGCGAAAGTACTGCGGTGGTTGACGGGTAGAATATAACCACAAGTTATTTCATTCTTCCTTATCTTCCTCAATCCAATATCTCATCCAAATTTCAAATTTCTGTTCCTATAGATTTGAGTGGATTTATTGAAATTCTTTGTCATTTCAGAAAATGTCTTTCTGGAATTTCCACACAGTGATTACCAGGAGTGTGGTGTTCAGACTTCTGATTCAGGAATAGAAGCATTGAAAGCCTTAACAAAGACTGCTGAAGTGAAGAACTATACATGTGAATTCTGCAGTTTTAAGACTTGCCAGTTCAAGAATGTGAAGAGGCATTATCGTAAAGTACATCGTGAGAATCTGTATTTTGAATGCAGAAAGTGTCACTTCTTCAGTGGGAAGAAGTAAGTTTCCTTTGAAAGCTTCAGTGGTCTATTACCAGAACAGACACTGAGATAATGATTGTTTTATGTGTTTAGTTGTCACTATAGTGCTGCATTCTGCAAAGAAGTTTATCAGCATGTATTTTAATTTTTTATAAAATTTGTGTTTACTGGTTATCTTTTGTAGATTATTGTTCGAAATGAGTGTTGAGTGAGGAAAAGTGTTAGAAAAGAACTAGAAATAGTAAAGGTTATTCACATTTTCTAAATGTGTCTAAGGGTTTGAATTCTAGTCAGCAAAATCACTGCATGTGATTAATTGGCATTCGCTGTTTAAACAAAGAGCATATATACTTTTTTAAATGATAGCTTAAATGTGTTCTTCTAAAAGCAGCCCCAAGACTGAAACTTCCATTTTTAACTTCAGTACTAGAGTAAAATGTTTTGAGTTACTCTAAGATGTTTTGCACAAGTATTTATGGAGAGCAAACTTTATCAGAATGGTAACTAATCATAGAATAATACAGAACAGAAGGAGGCCATTTAGCCCATCAAGTCTATTCCACATCTTTCGAAGTGCAATCCAGTTAGTCCCACTCCCCTGCCTTTTCCCCATATCTCTGTAATTTTTTCTCCTTCGAGTATTTGTCCAGTTTCCTTTTGAAGGCTACTGTTGAATCTGTTTCCACCACCTTATTAGGCATTGCATTCCAGACCAGCATAAATTGCTGTGTACAAAAGGTTTTTCCTCATATCGCCTCTGCTTCTTTTGCCAAGCACTTTAAATATGTGCCATCTGGCTAGCAATCCTTTAGACTTTGGAAATGGTTTATTTTTATTTACGTGATCTAAACCCTTCATGAATTTAAACACATCTACCAAATCTTCTCTTGCATTCTTTGTTCAAAGGGGAATAATCCGAGCTTCTCTTGTTCCTGTTTAATTGTTTTGATCGTTGCCCTGTCATTCATTGTACAAAGCACTCCAAATGTTTCCCAAGTGTTTGTGAAAAAGATAATGTGGCATTGAATTGGAAGAAAATTGAAAACTAGGTCCCATTCTCCAACCCCTGAAAGTTCTCCAAAGTTAATCTCCATGGCACACCTCTTCCCTGGTTCCACTTTCTACGTATAAATTGCGTCATCCCAAATAATTTCTCTTCCTGTGCTTACTGTAACCTCGTTTGTACCCCCAAAATCTATTCTTTGCCCTCCCTTCTTGGTTGATATGTTGCTTTTGAGGAATGTTACTAGAAACATGGGGTCAATTTTACCTATATGTTGATGCCATCTCGCTCTGTTACATTCTACTCCAGTGACCATGTTGCCATTGTCTTCATATGCCTATCTACATTAAGTTCTGGACGAGCTGGAGCTTTCCCTAGCTTCAGGGACCTGGAACTCACTGATAGAGGCAGAAACTCTCATCACATTTAAATGTACTTGGATGTCCACTTAAAGAGTTGTAACCTGCAGGGCTACGGACCTAGTGCAGGAAGGTGGGATTCTGCTGGGTAACTACTTGTTGACCGGCATGGACACGATGGGCCAAATAACCTCCTTCTGTCTTGTAAATTTTCTATGATTCATGTCAGCCAACTCTAGCTAAATGTCAGCCACTTTCTTCAGCATTCACAAATACTTACAGACTCAGTTTCAGAACAGATCTAGTGACTCAAAATTGGGCATCCATGAGACGCAGCAGCAGCAGAATTGTATTCAACCACAATCTGTAACTTCATGACCCGGCATTTCCCTCACTCTACCATTACCATCAAGCCAGGGAACCAACCATGGTTTAATGAGGATTGTAGGAGAGCATGCCACGAAAACTAATGGGATGAAAGGCTGACAATCCCCTGGACCTGAAGGCCTGCATCCTAGGGTCTTAAAAGAAGTGGCTGCAGAGATTGTGCATGCATTGTTTATAATCTTCCAAAATTTCCTAGATTCTGGAAAGGTTCCAGCGGATTGGAAACCACAAATGTAATTCCCCTATTCAAGAAAGTGGGGAGGGGTGGAGGCGATGGCGACAGAAAGTAGGAAAGTATAGGCCAGTTAGCCTAATATCTGTCATTGGGAAAATTCCAAGGAGTAGTAGCAAGACATTTAGAAAATCATAATGCAATCAGGCAGAGTCAACATGGTTTTATGAAGGGGGAATAGTGTTTGACAAATTTAACTTCTTTGAGAATAGAACAAACAGAGTGGATAAAGGGGAACCAGTAGATGTAGTGTATTTGGATTTCCAAAAGGCATTCGATGAGATGCCACATAAAAGGTTACAACACATGGTGTTGGAGGTAATATATTAGCATGGATAGAGGATTAGCTAACTAACAGGAAACAGATTTGAGATAAACGGGGCATTTTAAGGTTGGCAAACAGTAACTAGTGGAATTCCAGAGGGATCAGTGCTAGGGCCTCAACAATTTATGATCTATATTAATGAGTTGGGCAAAGAGACCAAGTGTATAGTAGCTAAATTTACTGATGTTACAAAGATAGGTAGGAAAGCACGTAGGAGGACAGAAAAAATCTGCAAAGTGATCTAGATAGATAAAATGAGGTGGGCAAAAAATTGGCAGATGGAGTATAATGTGGGAAAATGAGGTTGCCCACTTTGGTAGGAAGAATAGAAAAGCAGAATATTATTTAAATGGAGAGAAACTGCAGTACAGAGGGATTTGGGTGTCCTTGTACATGAATCACAAAAAGTTAGCATGCAGTTGCAGCAAGTAATTAAGAAGGCAAATGGAATGTTGGCATTTATTGCAGGGGGGTGGAGTTTAAAATTGGGAAGTCTTGCTACAACTGTACAGGGCATTGGTGAGACTGCACCTAGAGTACTATGTACAGCTTTGGTCTCCTTACTTAAGGAAGAATATACTTCCATTGGAAGCAGTTCAGAGATGGTTCACTAGGCTGATTATGGGGATGAAGGTTGTCTTATGAGGAAAGGTTGAGCAAGTTAGGCCTTTACTCATTGGAGATTAGAAGAATGAGAGATGATCTTATTGAAACATATAAGATTCTGAGGGGGCTTGACAGGGTAGATGTTGAGAGGATGTTTCTCCTTATGGGGAAATCTAGAACTAGGGGGCACAGTTTCAAAATAGGGGTCTCCCTTTTTTGATGGAGATGTAGAATTTCTTCTCTCGGGGTCATTAATGTTTGGTATTCTTTTCCCCAGGGGACAATGAAGGCTGGTTCATTGAATATATTCAAGGCTGAGTTGGACAGATTTTGATCTACGAGGGAGTCGCGGGTTAGGGAGGGCAGGCAGGCAAGTGGAGTTAAGGCCACAATCAGATCAGCCATGATCTTATTGAATGGTGGAGCAGGCTCAAGGGGCTGAATGGCCTACTCCTATTAATATCTTAGCAGCACCAGGCATACCTAAAAATGAGGTGCCAACCTGGTGAAGCTACACAGGACTAAGTGCATGCTCAAGAGCAGAAGCAGGGTGCTATAGACAGAACTAAGTGATCCCACAACCAGCTGATCAGTTCTGCCGCATCCAGTCATGAATGGTGATGGACAATTAAACAACTAAGTGGAGAAGGACGCTCCCCAAACATTCCCAACTTCAATGATGGGGTACCTCAGCAAGTCAGTGCAAAAGACAAGGCTGAAGCATTTACAACCATCTTAAACCAGCAGTGCTGAGTGGATGATTCATCTTTGCCTCCTTTTGAGGACCCCCAGCATCATAGATGCCAGTCTTCAGCCAATTCAATTCATGCCACGTGATATCAAGAAACAGCTGAAGGCATTGGATACAGCAAAGGATATGGACCCTGACAACAATCATGACTGTAGTACTGAAGACCTATGTGTCAGAACTAGCCAGGCCTCGAGCCAGGCTGTTCGAGTACAGCTATAACATTGGTATCTACCTGACAATGTGGGAAAATTGCCCAGATATGACCTGTCCACAAAAAACTCAAAACAAATCCAATCTGGCCCATTTTCACCCCATCAGTCTACTCTCCATCAGCAAAGATGGAGGTGTTGTCGACAGTGTTATCAAGCGGTACTCACTCAGCAATAACCTGTTCACCAATGCTCAGTTTGGGTTCCACCAGGGCCACTCGGCTCCAGACCTCATTATAGCCTTTGTCCAAAAGTGGACAAATAACTGAATTCTAGAGGTGAAGTGAGAGTGACTACCCTTGACATCAAGGCAGCATTTGACTAAGTGTGGCATCGAAGAGCCCCAGCAAAATTGAAGCCAATGGGAATCGGTCGTGGGGGATGGTGGGCGGGTGGGTGGGGGGGGGTGGGGGGTGGGGTCGGGGTGGAATTCCCCACTGGTTGGAGTACTACCTAGCACAAAGCAAGATAGTAGTGGTTGTTGGGGGCTAATCATCTCAACCCCAGGGCATCACTGCAGGAGCTCCTCAGGGTAGTGTCCTAGGCTCAATCATCACCAGCTTTTTCATCAGTGACCTTCCTTCCGTCATAAGGTCAGAAGTAGGCATGTTGCTGATGATTGCACAGCTTTTAGTACCATTTGTGACTCCTCAGATACTGAAGCAGTCCATACCCGCATGCAGCAAAACCATGACAACATTCAGGCTAGGGCTGACAAGTGGCAAGTAACATTCGCACCATACACGTGCCAGACAATGACCATCACCAACAAGAGAGAATCTTAACCATCTCCATGACGTTCAATAGCATTACCAATGCCGAATTTCCCCACTATCAACATCCTGAGGTTACCATTGACCAGAAATGTAACTGAACCAGCCATTTAAATACTGTGGCCACAAGAGCAGGTCACAGGCTGGGAATTTTCCAATGGGTAACTCACCTCCTGCCTCCCCAAAGCCTGTCCAGCATCTACAAGGCATAAGTCAGAAGTGTGATGGAATACTCTCCCCTTGCCTGGACGAGTGCAGCTCCAACAACATTCAAGCATCCAGGACAAAGCAGCTGCTTGATTTGCACTCCACCCCCACCTTAAACATTCAGTTCTTCCACTAGTGGCGCACATTGGCAGCAGTGTGCACCATCTACAAGATGCACTGCAACATCTCTCCAAGGCTCCTTCGACAGTATCTTCCAAATCTGCGAACTCTTATCAATTAGAAGGACAAGGGCAACAGAAATGTGGGAGCACCACTACCTGTGAGTTCCCCTCCAAGTCACACACCATCCTGACTTGGAGGAATATTGCCGCTGGGTCAAAATCCTGGAACATATTTCCTAACAGTAGATGTACCTGTAGCACATGGACTGCAGCAGTTCAAGAATGTGGCTCACTGCCACCTTCTCAAGGGCATTTAAGGATGGGCAATGAATGCTGGCCTTGCCAGTGATGCCCACATCTCATGAATGAATTAAAAAAAAAACTTCCTAGCCTTAGTTCCGTTTCCTTCTCAAACTGCCATCGAGGCTAAGCCTAACGATGCAGGAACTTGGCGTGCCGCAACTCCTCAATGTTACTTCTTCCCTTGCATCAATTCCATTTCCAAAATCACTTTCTTTCACCCTGAAAGATCACTTCCCTCTGACTCTGCCTTCTCCACTAAGACATTATGCCAATATGACAAAATATTTGATGCATCACGTTTTTCTTTATCACAGTATATGTGGGGTTAAAAAACAGGGAGTAGAATTTTCTCTTTAGCAGAATTGGGGAGGTGTTTTAGTGTGGTAGATGCCTGGCCCCATAAACGCATTTCTAGCTGACTTTATGCCTTCAGGGTTATTGTATAATTTTAAAAGGCTCCCGAACCTCTGTTGAAGAGTGTGTCTGAAACAGGGCTGGAGAATTCCTGCAGCAAACCTCAAACCTACAACATGTTGCCAACATCTACTGTGTGGCCAGTATAAATTTGAAAACAATTGATTTTATCGTCCTATGCACATTATCAAATCCTATACTACTTTCGTCACCTTATCTCTGTCCAGTTGAGCTTCCTTCTACATTTAGAAATCTGCTCAAACTTTATTTGTTCGTGCTTTTGGCCTCTCCTTATCTTCCAATTTTCCCTTTCCCCTCAATTTGTTCATACTGTTCAGTACCCTATAAAGATGTCTTTGTCTGTAATGAGCACTACAGAAATATAAATTGCTGTAAACGGACATTAATGTGGGGAAGTTTGCTCTAAGTAATTGTGACAGTGCTCAGGCTGGACAGGCTCTCTGTGACCATCTGAAGGCTCATATTAGTCATTTCCAGGCTCTGACAAATTGTAAAATGTAGTGAGTCCTCTGCCCAAGGGAAGGCTCCATTTCTTCATGATGAGGGGTATAAACAACTGCAAAAGAAACTCCAATAAGATTCTAATGTGTATAGCTTCTTACTAGGCATGTTGAGTGAAATATATGCACAAGAAGTCTACCTACCATTCAAATCTTGTCATCCCAAACTTGGCTGAGAGTTTAAGGTTTGTCATCTGACTTCCAAAAGAAGCTGATGGAGTTGACATTTTTGCGAAACAGTCGAGAAAACTTTTGAAGCAGTGATCAGCTTTCAAAGGTACATACTGTGGACTAGCTATGGATGTTTTTACATTGACAGATCAGGTTTTCCCTGTCAAAAAGCTACCTCCTTTCCCAAAATAGGGATGAATTCACCCTGGACACATTACACCCTGGTAAGATGATCAGCAAGAACCAGAAAAGAAGAAATCTGTTGCCCAGCATGGCTCCTAGCTCAACGTCTCTAACTACAGCAGAGACCTTCAGAGAAAAGGGGAGGCATATCTAACTATTTCACATCTTGTGACTGAAGTTTTTAGTAGATGAATGCGTGGTAGAAATCCTGGAGGAATATGCCATCCATATAATGGACAACCCTCTGATCTTCCCGGGACAGTTTCAGGATATATAAGGTAGATGTGACACTTTTGAGTGACAAAAGTGCTCACCAACAATTAACAAAATTGTACCAACCCAAGGAACATTCAGAGGAGGGCGTCTTCCCTGGTTCCAGGAGTAGTGTGTGATTTCAACTGACTCTGTACCTCAAGGTTCTGTGTGTATTTATCTTGAAGGAATAGTTCAAAATGATAGACTGTAGATCATAAAAGTAATATAACCAGCCGATTAGGTTTATCTTTATGAAAGATCTGCTATGCATGCTGGATGAGAAACTCACAATACTTGGGGTAAGCTACCTGAGCCTCAGACTTAATGTTTTATGCACTGTTGCTTTTCAGCTTGACCTTGGCTGCCAAACTTTATAGGAATATAGAAACAGGAGTGAGCTATTTAGCCCCTCGAGCCTGTCTGCCATTCAGTGAGATCATGGCTGATCTATGACCCAATTGCATAAACCCACCTTTGCCTCATATCCCTTAATACCATTGGGTAACAAAAACCTATCAACCTCAGATTTAAAGTTAACAATTGACCTAGCATCAATTGTCATTTGGGGAAGAGAGATCCAAACTTATATCCCCCTTTGTGTGTAGAACTGTTTCCTAACTTCACTTCTATAACATCTAGGTCTAATTTTTAGGTTATGTCTCCCGGACTCCCAACCAGCCAGACTAGAGTAGCTAGAAACTATCAGTTTCTATGATATTTTGAAAACTTTGATCGTCAAGTGATCTTCCTGGAGGCAGTGATGGTTTTCCTGTCCAGAGGCCAATTGAGACCCTTGAGTGACCTATTAATGGCCTCTGCTGTTGGGATCTTAGCGGCGGTGGGGCCTCTGCTACGCAGGAGGTCACCTTGTCGAGCGAGGTGCCCTTCCTGCGGGGTTGGGGGAGTCCCTCCTTTGTGGGTAATTTGTGGCCCGCGGAGGACCCCACCAGGATCCACTTTGCTCCCTGGGAATCCCCTGCCCCTGGACTGCACAACCACCCCCTTGCTGGGGCCTTCCAGACTGGCACCGCAATTCCGTGTCACATACCTGAGGTCCGAGGTTCCAGCGCTGGGCCTGGGTTCAAGGCCTCTGCAGTACCGGCAATGGCCACCTCTCCCAGTGGCTTTGCCGAGACTGCTAAGCTGTTGCCCCTCTGATTGGTCAGCAGCTCTCGGAGGTGGGATCCCCCCTCATTAAAGGGATAGGGATCCTGGCTCATGAAACTCAGAAGTTAACAGTCCAGAGGATCGCTCTGGTAGGGCGCGAAAAGGCCAAGGTAGGGTTCCTCCCACCTTTTTGGCCCGGCGCTGGGAGCCCTGGCTCCAGCACAAAATCCAGCCCAATGTTGAACTCAGCATATTATGATCACTATTAGCTAAATGCTCACACAACATTAGGCTGTTAACTAAATCTGGCTCATTACTCATTATTAAATCTAATGTGGGTCGTCTCTTGTTGGTTCTAGGATATATTGCTACAGAAAATTATCTTGAAAACACTGAAAAATTTCACTACCTTTCTGACTTGAGCTAATCTGCTTATCTCCGTCTACATGAAAGTTAAAATACCCCAATAAAACCACTCTGCGTTTTCTACATGTATGTCTGATCTCTCCACTTATAGATTTTGCCGCTTCACTGCTCCTACCACGGAGCCTTTATGCAACTCCACCTTTCTGTTTCTTAGCTCTACCCGTAAAGTCGCCACTGCCTGCTTACCTCTGATTATCATTGAAGTAAGGCTACCCCACCCCCTCTGCCAGTTTCCGTATCGTTTCTACAAACCTGTAACCTGGCATATTCAGTTCCCAGTCCTGACTGTCTTGCAGCGTGTCTCAATAATGGCTACCATGTTGTACCCGCTAAGTTGAATTTGTGCTTGCAATTCAATTTGTTCCTTGTGCTCTGAGTTTGTATAAAGAATGCTTATTTGTGCCACACACCCTAACCTGTCCTGTTCTAATGTTTTTTTTCTCATTTCTTATTTCTCTCTCCTGATTTTAGTTTTGCCTTTTACTTGTAGTGCTTAAAGCTTAATTTCTGACTATTACTCTACTCCCTTCTCTTTCTTTTGTTTCTGAACTATTATTTCTACTACCTTTTGCACCTGAGCCCTCCCTGGCATTTGCTAGTTTAAAGTCCTTGTGACCAACAGTGCAATCACTTCCTGTTCCGGTACTGGTGCCTGTGTCCCCTAAAATGGAACTTTATTATGGTGTGATGAGAAGTCCTGTGTTATTACAATAACAAGACCAAATGTGCATTTATATAGAGTCTTTAATGCAGAACCATCCATAGTGCTTTACACAATAAAGTAGATAAAAGATATTATCGAGTACCTTATAAAGCTGCAAGAGCTATACATTCAGGCTTAAGTAGCTGACTAGTAAAGACATCCTCTTCGGAAGAGACAGTGGAAAGGGAATGGAGAAGCTAGGATGGGGTAACAAAACATGGCAAAAGAGGTGAGGTGACTGGGTAGAGAATTTCAGATGCCAGAAATATAGTGGCTGAATAATTATTAGAGCAGAGGGAGTCAGACATGTTGAAAACTCCTGTGTTACTACTACAAGAACAAATATGCATTTTTATAGCGTCTTTAATGCAAAATGTTCATCGAGGTAGGAAGTGAGTGGTTATAATGGGCAACTGAAAACTGGCTGATAGATTTTAAGGAGATTTTTAAAGATAAGAGTTCAGGAAGCAGAGAGGTTTAGGCAAGGAGTAATGTGGGAAAATGTGAGGTGGTCCACTTTAGTGGGAAGAATAGAAAGGCAGAATATTTAAATGGAGAGAGACTGCAGAATGCTGTGATATAGAGAGATCTGGGGGTTCTCATACATGAATCTCAAAAGGTTAACGGGCAGGTACAGCAAGTAATTAGGAAGACAAATTGAATGTTGGCATTTATTGCAAGGGAGTAGAGTATAGAAATAGGGAAGTCTTACTACAACTGTACAAGGCATTTGTGAGACTACACCGAGAGTACTATGTACAATTTTACTTAAGGGGGGGCTGTTCCCCTGGCTTGGAGAGTCTAGAAGAGGGGGCATAGTTTCAGGATAAGGTGTTGGTCATTTAGGACTGAGGTGAGAAATTTCTTCACTCCAGAGGGTCTTGAATCTTTAGCATTCTCTAATCCACAGGTCTAATAATGCTCAGTCCAGTTTATTCAAGGCTGAGATCTATAGATCTTTGGATTGTTAAGGGGATCAATTATGGGTGTATCCTGGCAGGACAAAATCCCAAATGCGGCAGTCCTCTCAAAGGCAGAGCTCCCAAGTGTGTGGGCACTAATCAAACAGAGTCGGCTTTGGTGCATTGGACACGTCCACAGGATGGAAGACGTTTGCATGCCCAAGGACCTTCTGTATGGGGAGGTAGCCAGGGCTGGAGAACCAGTGGGGTGCCCAAAGCCCTGCTGCAAGAATGCTTGTAAGTGTGACATGAAGACCCTATCACACCTGCGAGTCACTAGCTGACAAAAGAGGGAAATGGCGACACATCCTGTGGATTGGTGTGCACTACCATGTTGACAGTTGCTACAGCAGCTTGGCAACGGGCGCCAACATCAAAAACAACAACTCACAGCATCACTTGGCAGCTTCACATGTGGCACTTGTAACAGAACCTGTCTCCCAAGGATTAGCCTTCACTGCAATGGCAAAGGTGCACCAAGAGAAGACACTCCACCTAAATGGATTGTTTGCTGTGTGTCCATCATCTTTCGTAGATGGAAGGATGCCAACCCAACCCAAGGGAATCAAGGTATCTAGAGATCGGAGTTGAGGTAGAAGATCGGTCATGATATTGAATGGTGGAGCAGGTATGTGGACATATGCCCGACTGCTGCTCCTATTTCTTAGGTTCTTATAAGGCAGGAGGAGAGCCCTCTGGTGGGATCGGGCAAGGTCACGGACAAAATGATAAAAATCTTAAAAGTGACACGCTGGGAGCCTGGATTGGAGAGAATAAAGGTCATAAGAACGTGGATTAAGTTTAGGATTGCATATATTCTCTGAAACCTCTTTGCAATTGTTTATACACAGATATGGAAGGGACATGATATACATATGGTACCACAAAGATGGCTGATACCATCAAGAGTAGGAAAAGCATAGCATATAAAGAACAGGTCTGCAAGCAGCCTCCTTAAAAACTTCTCCTGGCCTGGCTTTACCTGAGAGGGAATCTCTAGACTATTTCTAGGCACAAATAAGGTTTTTCTCATTTGATATACTTCAGGCATTCTGTGCATATCCTATGCTTGCTGGCATCAGCCCTTTTCACATTTGTTAATATGCTGCTACCCTCTCCCAAAATAAAGAACCTCATTGCAGGTTGGTCCATATGACTCTTATCCTAAATTGTTGTCAGATTGCAACCAATACTCTTCAGTTGTTGAGTTAGAAAATAACATTTTATCTGAGTTGCAGCTGCAGTCACTAGCTTTTTCATGGAATAGGAAGCTTGGATGTTGGCATGTAAACTGTGTGTCCCGAATCCATAATGTAATTTAAAATGGAGGACAAGCAAAATCGTTGGGGATCCAAATAGCTCCTGGTTACCTCTGGACTAAAGTATCTATTCCTCGACAATTTTTAGGCATAGTTTCCAGACTGGCCTTAGTAGCCTTGGTAAACTTATGTTTTCTCATTGCATTCTTTCAAAAGACTGTATTGATGCTTGCTGAACACAAGATGGCTTGTAAGTGTGTATTTTTATGGCAAGGCCATACTGACAGTTGGCCTTCCAATTGTGATGTTTGCTCTTCGGGCTGTATTTTAAGGAGCCCTTGATGTTGGGATCCCGGTGGGGAGTAGGGGGGTGGGGGGCGGTACCTGAAGATAGCCTCAGATGAGGTCCAACTTCAAAAAGGAGGGAGAGAAAAAACAGGGAATTACAGACCAGTTAGCCTCACATCAGTGGTGAGAAAATGCTAGAGTCTACTATAAAGGATGTGATAGCAGAACACCTGGAAAGCATAAACGGGATTGGACAAAGTCAGCATGGGTTTACGAAAGGGATATCATGCTCAACAAATCTACTGGAGGTTTTTGAGAATGTAACTAGTAGAATAGATAAGGGAGAACCAGTGGATGTGGTGTATTTGGATTTTCAGAAGGCTTTTGATAAGGTCCCATATAAGAGATTAGTGTGCAAAATTAAATCACATGGGATTGGGGATAATATACCGGCAGGGATTGAGAATTGGTTGACAGACAGGAAACAGAGTAGGAATAAACGGGTCTTTTTCCGGGTGGTAGGCAGTGACTAGTGGGGTACCGCAGGGATCAGTGCTTGGGCACCAGCTATTCACAATATATATTAATGACTTGGGTGAGGGAACTAAATGTAACATTTCCATGTTTGCAGACGACACAAAGCTGGGGGGGGAATGTGAACTGTGAGGAGGGTGCAAAGAGGCTCCAATGTGATTTGGACAAGTTGGGTGAGTGGGCAAATGCATGGCAGATGCAGTACAATGTGGATAAATGTGAGGTTATCTACTTCGGTTGTAAAAACAGAAAGGCAGATTATTATCTGAATGGTGATAGATTGGGAAAGGGAGGTACAATGAGACCTGGGTGTCCTTGTACACCAGTCGCTGAAAGCAAGCATTCAGGTGCAGCAAGCAGTTAGGAAGGCGAATGGTATATTAGCCTTCATTGCAAGAGGATTTGAGTACAGGAGCAAGGATGTCTTACTGCAGTTATACAGGGCCTTGGTGAGACCATATCTGGAGTATTGTGTGTAGTTTTGGTCTCCTTATCTGAGGAAGGATGTTCTTGCCATGGAGGAAGTGCAAAGAAGATGTACTAGGCTGATTCCTGGGATGGCAGGATTGATGTATGAGGAGAGATTGGGTCGACTAGGCCTATATTCACTAGAGTTTAGAAGAATGAGAGGGGATCTCATTGAAACCTATAAAATTCTAACAGGACTAAACAGGCTAGATGCAGGGAGGATGTTTCCGATGGCTGGGGAGTCCAGAATCAGCGGTTACAGTCTCAGGATATGGGGTATGCCATTTAGAACCGAGATAAGGAGAAATTTCTTTACTCAAAGGGTGGTGAATCTGTGGAATTCTCTACCACAGAAGGCAGTGGAGGCCACGTCATCAACTATATTCAAAACAGAGATGTATTTCTTAATGCCAAAGGGGTCATAGAAACATAACAGAAAATAGAAGCAGGAGTAGGCCATTCGGCCCTTCGAGCCTGCTCTGCCATTCATTATGATCATGGCTGATCATCCAACTCAGTAACCTGTTCCCGCTTTCGCCCCATACCCTTTGATCCCTTTAGACCCAAGAGCTATACCTAACTCCTTGAAAACATACAATGTTTTGGCCTCAACTGCTTTCTGTGGTAGCGAATTCCACAGGCTTACCACTCTGGGTGAAGAAATTTCTCCTCATCTCAGTCCTGAAAGGTTTACCCCGTATCCTGAGACTATGACCCCTGGTTCTGGACTCCCCCACTATCGGGAACATCCTTTCTGCATCTACCCTGTCAAGTCCTGTTAGAATTTTATAGGTTCCTATGAGATCCCCCCTCACTCTTCTGAACTCCAGCGAATATAATCCTAACCAACTCAATCACTCCTCGTATGTCAGTCCCGCCATCCCAGAAATCAGTATGGTAAACATTCGCTGCACTCCCTCAATAGCAAGAGCATCCTTCCTCAGATAAGGAGACCAAAACTGCACACAATATTCCAGGGGTGGCCTCACCAAGGCCCTGTATAATTGCAACAAGACATCCCTGCTCCTGTACTTGAATCCTGTTGCTATGAAGGCCAACATACCATTTGTCTTTTTTACCACCTGTTGGACCTGCATGCGACTGGTGTACAAGAACACCCAGGTCTCGCTGCATATTCCCCTCTCAGTTTATAGCCATTCAGATAATCTGCCTTCCTGTTTTTGCTACCAAAGTGGATAACCTCACATTTATCCACATTATATTGCATCTGCCATGCATTTACCCACTCACTCAACTTGTCCAAATCACCCTGAAGCCTCTCTGCATCCTCCTCACAACTCACCCTCCCAGCCAGTTTTGTGTCATCAGCAAATTTGGAGATATTATGTTTAGTTTAGTTTAGTTTAGAGATACAGCACTGAAACAGGCCCTTCGGCCCACCGAGTCTGTGCCGATCATCAACCACCCATTTATACTAATCCTACACTAATCCCATATTCCTACCACATCCCCACCTGTCCCTATATATTTCCCTACCACCTACCTATACTAGGGGCAATTTATAATGGCCAATTAACCTATCAACCTGCAAGTCTTTGGCATGTGGGAGGAAACCGGAGCACCCGGAGGAAACCCACACAGACACAGGGAGAACTTGCAAACTCCGCACAGGCAGTACCCAGAATCGAACCCGGGTCCCTGGAGCTGTGAGGCTGCGGTGCTAACCACTGCGCCACTGTGCCGCTAATTATATTTAGTTCCCTCATCTAAATCATTAATATATATTGTGAATAGCTGGGGTCCTAGCACCAATCCCTGCAGCACCCCATTAGTCACTGCCTGCCAATCGGAAAAAGACCCATTTATCCCTACTCTTTGTTTACTGTGTGCCAACCAATTTTCTATCCATCGCAATACACTACGCCCCAATCCCATGCGCTTTAATTGTGCACGCTAATCTCTTATGTGGGACTTTGTTGAAAGCCTTCTGAAAGTCCAAATAAACCACATCCACTGGCTCCCCCTCATCAACTCTACTAGTTACATCCTCGAAAAATTCTAGTAGATTTGTCAAGCATGATTTCCCTTTCATAAATCCATGCTGACTCTGCCTGATTCTACCATTGTTCTTTAAGTGCTCTGCTATAAAATCTTTGATAATGGACTCTAGAATTTTCCCCACTACCGACGTCAGGCTGACTGGTCTATAATTCCCTGCTTTCTCTCTACCTCCCTTTTTAAATAGTGGGGTTACATTAGCTACCCTCCAATCTGTAGGAACTGTTCCAGAGTCTATAGAATCTTGGAAGGTGACCACCAATGCATCCACTATTTCTAGGGCCACTTCCTTAAGTACTCTGGGATGCAGACCATCAGGCCCTGGGGATTTATCGGCGTTCAATCCCATCAATTTCCCCAACACCATTTCTCCACTAATACTGATTTCCTTCAGTTCCTCTCTCTCACTTAACCCTGTGTTCCCCAATATTTCTGGTATGATATTTGTGTCCTCCTTTGTGAAGATCGAACCAAAGTTGGTCAGCCATTTCTTTTTTCCCCATAATAAATTCCCCTGTTTCTGACTGTAAGGGACCTACATTTGTTTTCACCAATCTTTTTCTCTTCACATACCTACAGAAACTTTTACAGTCAGTTTTTATGTTCCCCGCAAGCTTGCTCTCGTACTCTGTTTTCCCCTTAATCAATCCCTTGGTCCTCCTTTGCTGAATTCTAAACTGCTCCCCATCGTCAGGCATGTTATTTTTTCTGGTGAATTTGTACGCCTCTTCCTTGGATCTAATGCTATCTCTAATTTCCCTTGTAAGCCATGGTTTGTCTACCTTTCCCGTTTTACTTTTGCGCCAGACAGGGATAAACAATTGTTGCAGTTCATCCATGCGCTCTTTGAATGTTTGCCATTGCCTATCCACCGTCATCCCTTTAAGTAACCTTTCCCAATCCGTCATAGCCAGCTCATGCCTCATACCTTCGTAGTTTCCTTTACTAAGATTCAGCACCTTAGTCTCAGAATCAACTATGTCACTCTCCATCTTGATGAAGAATTCTATCATATTATGGTTGCTCATCCCCAAGGGGTCTCACACCACTAGGTTGTCAATTATTCCTCTCTCATCACACAATGCCCTGTCTAGGATGGCCTGTTCTCTAGTTGGTTCCTCAACGTATTGGTCCAGAAAACCATACACTCCAAGAATTCCTCCTCTACGGTATTGTGACTAATTTGATTTCCCCAATCTATATGCAGATTAAATTCACCCATAATTACAGATGTTCCTTTATTGCATGCGTCTCTAATTTCCTGTTTAATGCCATTCCCAACATCACCACTACAGGTTGGGGATCTATATGCAACCCCCACTACTGTTTTTTGCCCCTTCGTGTTTCTTATCTCTACCCATACAAATTCCACATCGTCAGAGCTAATGTCATTCCTCTCTATTGCATTAATTTCCTCTTTAACCAACAATGCAACTCCACTGCCTTTTGTTTTTTGTCTGTCCTTCCCAAATACTGAATACCCCTGGATGTTCATTTCCCATCCCTGGTCACCTTGCAGCCATGTCTCCGTAATCCCAACTATATCATACCCATTTACATCTATTTGCGCAATTAATTCATCCACTTTATTGCAAATGCTCCGCGTGTTAAGGCGCATAGCCTTAAGGCTTGTCTTTTTAACATTACTTGTCCCCTTCCCACTATTTTTCACTGTGGCCTTGTTTGATTCTGGCCCTTGATTTCTCTTCCTATCACTTTTCTTATTTCCCATACTGTCTTTTGTTCTTGTCTTTGATCCCCACCTCATCTGACTCCTTGCAAAGGTTCTCATCCCCCTACCATTTTAGTTTAAACCCTTCCCAATCACTCTAGCAAATACTCCCCCCTAGGACATCAGTCCCGGTCCATCAAAGGATATGGGGAGAAAGCGGGAACTGGATACTGAATTAGACGATCAGCCATGATCTTTTTGAATGGCGTAGCAGGCCCAATGGGCCGAATGGCCTATTTTCCCCCCCATTTTCCATGTTTCTCTGACCTCGATACCAGCAGGCCCGATATTACTGGCGGTGGCAAGGCTTCTTGACGGACGCCTGCCACTCGACAACGGGACCGCAATTTGAATATTTAAGTAAATGATGGAAGGTGTTGTCCACTGTGCTATGAAGCGGCACTTGCTTAGTAATAACCTGCTCAGTGATGCTCAGTTTGGGCTCTGCCAGGGCCACTCCGCTCCAGACCTCATTACAGTCTTGGTTCAAACATGGACATTGAGGTGAGGTGAGAGTGACTGCCCTTGACCTCAAGGCAGCATTTGACCGAGTATGGCATCAAGGAGCCCTAGCAAAACTGGAGTCAATGGGATTCGGGGAAAACTGTCTGGTTGGAGTTGTACCTAGCACAAAGGAAGATGGTTGTGGTTGTTGGAGATCAATCATCTCAGCTCCAGGACACCACTGCAGGAGTTCCTCAGGGTAGTATCCTGGGCCCAATCATCTTTAGCTGCTTCATCAATGACCATCATTTAATCATAAGGTCAGAAGTGGGGATGTTCGCTGATGATTGCATAGTGTTCAGCACCATTCACGACTCCTTAGATACTGAAGCAGTCTGTGTAGATATGCAGCAATATCCAGGCTTGGGCTGATAAATGGCAAGTAACATTCGTGCCACACAAGTGCCAGATAATGTTCATCTCGAACAAGAGAGAATCTAACCATCTCCCCTTGACATTCAATGGCATTACGATCACTGACTCCCCCACTATCAACATCCTGGGGTTGCCATTGACCACAAACTGAACTGGAGTCACCATACAAATGCTGTGGCTACAAGAGCAGGTCAGAGGCTTGGGTTCCTGCGGTGGGTAACTCACCTCTTGACTCCCCAATGCCTGTCCACCATCTCCTAGGCACAAGTCAGGAGTGTGATGGAGTGCTGTTCACTTGCCTGGATGGGTGCAGCTCCAACAATACTCAAGAAGCTGACACCAACCAGGACAAAGTAGCCTCCTTGTTGGCACCATATCCACAAACATTCACTTCCTTCACCACTGATGCACAGTGGCAGCCGTGTGTACTATCTACAAGATGCACTGCAGCAACGCACCAAGGCTCCTTTGACAGCACCTTCCAGACCTGCAACCTCTACCATCTAGAAGGACAAGGGCAGTAGATGCATTGGAACACCAACCTCTGCACGATTCCCCTAAGCCACACAACATTCTGACTTGGAACTATATCGCCGTTCCTTCACTGTCGCTAGGTCAAAATCCTGGAACTCAATTCCTAACAGCACTTTTGGTATATCTACCCCACATGGACTACAGTGGTTCAAAAAGGCAACTCCACCACCTTCTCGAGGGTAATTAGGGATGGACAATAAATGCTAGCCGAACCAGTGATGCTCACATCCCATGAACAAATTAATAAAAAATTAATTAAAATACCTGAATCAATTAATTTCACGTCGTCTTCTGATGTCCTGCCACGATATTCACCCTGGCAGCGTGCCTTTGGATCCCCGTCTAGGGAAATGAAGTGGAACACTTGTGGGGAGGGAGGGGAGGTAAGTTTCAGTGAGGTGGCGGGGGGCAACTGAGTCAAATTAACGTCATGGGTGCAGGAGGTGGTGGGAGGGTTGTAGGTGAAAGTTTGTGCAGTTGGGGGCGGGGAGGGTGGAGAAGGTCTCCTGTTCAGTGTTGGAGGGAGGGGCAAATAATTAATATTGGGGGATGGGAGAGGGGCAAAAGAGATGTTTTTTTAAAAAATTACATTTAACTTTACATTGTTAAATTTCACAGTAAGGCTGACAACCCTTTAAAAACGGTGTCAGCCCCTGCACACAGGCAGTTGATGCCATTGTCAGGGACGGACAGCCTGCCCCCTCCACATGATTGAGGTGGCCTGCCCCGGCTATTTAAATGAGCTGCCGTGCTTGGAATCAGGGCGGCTCTTTGGTGTGGCTACCATATTTTTCGCCTGCCGCCTATTTCGGAGGCAGGCTTATAAAATTCAGCCCTTGTTAATTGCCGGAGTCTGGGATTTTTTCCAAGAGGATATAGAGCCGGTCAGTCTTGTGATCTTTTCCGAGCTCCAGTAGTTCTCCTTTCTCCTCTGCTTTTTGTTGACAAATATACACAGAAATCTAAACTATTAATGTTATGTATTTTAATTTACTCCTATTAGGCCCATCTTTTAAAATGTGTTGAGCATTTACCTGATGAAATATAACATTTGAAAAACTTGAAAAAAAATAAAACTAGGACAAATTCAGTTTTATTTACTTTGTGTTGGTGTCTGAGAAGTGCAATGCAAGATCACTTTTTATTTTCTCCTTTTGAATTATTTTCAGGAATGCCCTTTCTCAGCATGCAGAAATATGTGAACTCACAGTAGGTGATGAGAGTTGTTCTACAAGGAAGATGGATAAAAATACCTTTGAAGAAAGTAGTGGTATGCCAGGAAGTGAAAATAAGAATGCACTTCTCTTTGAGGAAGGCTTTGGCCTGATTTCAGCTGAAGGGGAATCTGGAGTACTGCATTGTCCTGTGTGTCTCTACTACACCAAAAACAAAAGCAGACTGGTCAATCATATTCTGGAGCACAAAAGTAAGGTTCCAGCTTAAGTATTTCATATTTTAACCACATATGACTAAGCTCTGCAAAGTACTGTGCTGTGTTGGGAATTTAAACTTCATGGACAACAGATGTGTTCAGCCAGATAATTTATTTGAATTTTATTCATCTTTACAAATGCAAGAGTTACTATATTTAAAATCAGTTTTGTGCATGATTGTTGCTGATGGGCATATAATTTAAGAGTGTCTTCCTCATTACTCGGTATAAGGTAATAAATGTAACATCAAAAACCTACCATTAAGAATTTTATATTGATTATTGCATCTGTAATGATCTTAAAATACAGGGTGCTGAGTTGTGGTCTGAAAATGAAGAGCACATTCCAATCTGCACAATTTCCTGACCAAACTACAATCACACACTGATTAGGAGTTTTAGTCTTCAATGAACATAGTTATACCTCAGCAGAACAATGCTGTGCATTACATGGGATAGCACTCTGTCCTCAAAACAGCGCATCATCTGACTTTTCATAAAGACTGTGGGATATCTGCTAGTGTTAATAAATTTCTTGAATCTGCTTATGTTAATAAATGTATTGAATCTAATAAGTATATTTTTACTCAGCACCTAGATCACATGGATATGTACAAATACAACCTTATTTTATTACTATGAAGACTCAAGTTCCCAATAGAACCACCCAATATCATTTGGGTGGTTCCATTCCTATGGCTGTGATGCACTTTGGCAGCCTTGTCAGATTCACCAGAATGAGGCTGATGCTAGAGTTTTAAAGGATTCCCTTTGAAGTTAGTGGTTCGGTCACATTGCTAAATGTTAAAATATCCGCCTTGCATCTTAGTGCCTATTAGGTGCAAGCAAAAACAAAACTTCTTTACTCGTGCGCTGATCATAAATTACATCTAAAATCAAAAGCATAAACATTTTGAAGCAGAAGTGCAAAAAGGATTATTTGTTCATCGGTAACCCTCCTCTTCCACACCCATTTTTAAAGCAATTTATTTGAATCGTACTATTATGGGAGGTATTTACATATAATTTTATGTCTCTAGTTAAACTGCAAGTCAAAGGCAGCTTGACAGTAGACCTTTGTGGAGAATTTCCTGTACTATGGTGGTGAATAAATGCACAAGGTAGATTGGAAACATTTCCAATAATGTCACTGGGCCTCATCATAGCAGGAACTCTACATGAAAAGACTTTTTCTTGTGTTGCAGTAACTGGGGGAGAGGGAAGAATGCAGTTACATGTATGCATCTTTTGATTTTGTTCTCTTTCACTTTTTTTATGCTTTTAAAACTGCTTATTAGAGGTTAAGTAGGATTGAGCATTTTCTGTAGAATTGCTTTGGCCATGATAGTCCCATGACTTATTGAACAGGATGTGCCAACAAAAAAAACAAGAAACAGAAGGAACAAGAGACCTCGACAAATATATGGGTATTTCTGTTTTTGGAGCAAGTCAGGTAACTGACTTTATAGTATTAGAAATGTCATCCCTGACATTTGCCTATGCTTTGGTCTTCAGATGGACAGATGGCTTATGTGAAAAAGTGCCAACTTGAACTGATGCATTTCTTTCCTGGGAAGGTATTCTGTTGTGACTGGTGTACATTTGTTACACTTAGTCAGGACAGCCTAATACATCACATGGATACCCATAGCCCAGTGAAACCGTACAAGTGTCGCCTCTGTTTCTTTGAAGCTAGACTACAGACAGAGCTGGAGACCCATCTGCAGGAGCAGCACAAGGTAATTTCCAATGTATATAGAGGGGTTGGAAAAGGACATAAAGGGTTATAGTTGCCTGTCTTACATATGCAAGAAGAAGACCTGATAATTTACAAGTGACTTATGCCTGTGTTAAGAGTTTGCTCATGCATGCATTTACTTAACATCCATTGGTAATTCTATTTGTGTGAGAATTACATTTTTAAATGATGTCCAGGAAGAATGCACTTTAATATTCTCCACTGTGTGACTGCCATCATTCCTCAAGAAGTGCCTAGGTGTCAACTTGAAAATGCTCTTGTAAGGAGTAAATGTTGAATTCTATTATAATAATTTCTTTGTTTAAAAACCTGCAGTAACTATCCAATTCACTGGAACTGAGATGTAATGCTGGTACAAAGCTGTTGTATACACTGGGGAAAGCACCATGACCAATTAAGTGCCATGGTCTAAAGGAATATTATCCTCCCTGGAAATCCCCTCTATTTGAAGCATTCTACTCATTTGTATCTGGAAGCTGAGCTACAATCAAAATGAAATTGCAGGGAAAAAACAGTTTCATTTTTATTTTTAACCATGAGCCAACCAGCATAAATAGTTTCTCTCTATCTAACCTATCTCTTGGCCCCTTAATATCTTTAAAACTTCGATCATATCACCCCTTAATTATCTAAATTCCAGGGAATGCAACCCTAGTTTGTTTAATCTCTCGTAATTTAACCCTTGGAGTGCCGGTGTCATTCTAGTAAATCTATGCTGAACTTCCTCCAAGAGAAATATATTCTTCCTAAGATGTGGTGCCCACAGCTACTCCATAGCACTCCAGGTGTGGTCTAACCAGGGCTTTGTATAGCTGAAGCATGACTTCTATCCCCTTGTATTCTAATCTTCGAGATATAAAGGCCAGAATGGCATTAGCCTTTTTGATTTATATTCTGTACCTGTTCAGGACATTTTAGTAATCGATGTACCTGGACCGCCACTGTTTCTAGCTTTTCACCATTTAGAAAGTACCCCATTTTATCCTTTTTAGGTCCAAAGTGGATAACCTCACAATTGTCTACATTGAAATCTATTTGCTGTAGTTTTGCCTATTCACTTAAACTATTAATATCTTTGTAATTTTACACTTCCAACTGCACTTCTTACAATGCTGCCTATCTTTGTGTCATCAATTTGAATATGTGGCTTTCTATCCCTCAATATGTTTTGAACTTGTTATATTTTTCATCAGTTTCTTCTTCAAGATCAACTTTGTGATGATGAAATACAATGCCATGAGTTCCAGTCTCATTATTGTCTTAATGTTCCATTAGAAAGCCCTAATCAAACATTAGCACTTGGGTGATGTCTGATGAAATAACTTGTTTTCGTGTGTTTAGTCTCTGGGTTGCTAGATTTTCATGGGTACTTGGAGCTATGGCTTGGAACAAAAGTGCCAAATGTGTTGTGGCCACTTTAGTGACTCAATGAAGTCGAGCTCTATTTCTCTGTTGAGTTGAAAATTAGTGTTTTGGGAATGATTGTTAGCCAGTTGGAGCCATCATTTTATTAAATAGTTCTTCACTTCAGAGTGGATGGTGGGACATGATGACACAGAATAAAATGTAAATTTTTCATATTTAAAAAATAAACTAATAGAAAATATGAAAGAAAATCAGTAGGTCAGAAATCAAGTTTGTAGAACATTGACATTATTAGTGTACTAGGTGTCTTTTTTAGCCTTGGCGTGCATGAGCTGAATTATAAAAGGTTGGCCCAAGAACTGTTGGTGAGTTTAAGAGCTAATAAACATGATCTAATGAACAAGAAATGTGTATAATTAGTATTTTACCGTATTAGTATTTGTGTTTATTTTAACATTTAGCTTCTTCATTTTGCATCAAAAGTATCACTGTTATTGTTAAAACCTGATTTTATCAAAGCTGTTTCATTCATTTGTTCCCAAAATCAAGGCTAAATTTCATTATTGGTGTAGTTTCAAGTGTTATGGCCAGGTGAGGAGAGTGTCTCGAGTTCCCCTTTCGCCCCTTTTCTCGTTTGACCACAACAGGGTTTATCCATTTTTTAAAAACACAGTGGTTGAACTTACCACCTCAGTGAGCACCTGTTCCTGTTCCTCTAATGTGATTGCAAAAGAACCAATCAGACAGGTTTTCTTGAGTTTAACCAAGGAAGATGTAAGTTTATTACTCTTAACACTCTAACCCAGTTAAAAATACACTACACATTCATGCACACATTCACACGGAAGTCACACACACACAAATAGATTACAGAGGGAAAACAGATGTGATGGTTGGATTAAAGTGTGAATAAATGGAATTTAAATACAATTTGTGAGTTCAATAATCCTCAGCTGAAATTGTATTCCTGAAGTCCTCGCTGGGCCACTTGCACGATAGTGGGCTTGCTTTGCTCAGGGCTCCTGAAAGCAAAAGAGGGAGTTGATTATCCTCCCCTGGTTGCTGGCTGCGGCGGTCTGTAGGCTTGAAGGGTTCCCAGTCACAGCCGGATCTTCTGTTGATGCTTGTTGGGGAGAGAGAGAGAGACCTGCTTTGTTGATGGCTTTTCAGTTACTCTTCTCTGTGGTCTTTGTGACAAAGCTTACAGTTTCTCCAGAGCGATGCAGGCAGTCACATAACACTATCAAGTCCCCTTTTTTTTTTTGTGAGGTTTCTTTTCTAGAATCTTCTCAGTCAAGGTGCTATATGCTTTGAGATGTGCAGTCACGCTTTGTTGGGGGGTGCGGTACGGTGGGGTGGTGGCTCTTTCAAAGTCACTGGGTGTAGGTGGCCCTCATGACCATATTGATGCTGCCATTCTAGGCAGTTCAATTACTGAGCCAACCATTGTTCTGGCTAGGATGGGTGAGACTTTTTGTCTTGTGTTTCAAATGTAAATTGCAGTGGCCATCTTGGCTGCTGGTTTTTTAAAAAGTTACTTGTCAGGCTTTTCCATTAAAAGTCTAATGTAAGGTTCCAACCAATGAAATTAATATTTCCCCCTTTGGCATATAGGGTTTTCATGACACAAGCCTTTCCACATAAAATGTTTTATTTTCAAAGCCAACTGAACTATGTCAATTGTTTCTTTTTCATTGAAAATAGATAGAATACTTGTACTTGAAAATAAATAAAAGTATTATTTTAATCTATTTTAAATGAATCATTGACTTACAAATCTACTGATTAACTTTAACTTTATTTTAATAACTCAAGATCCCTGGGGAGTACGTTTGCTGTTTATGATGCCGTTCAGAGTGATGATGAACAAGTTAAATATGATGGATACTTATTCTAATATTTGCTTGAATTTTTACAGAACTTTTTTTACAGTGTGCATGCACTGGTCATATGATTAATCTGTGAACCATCAGTTCTTTTGCAATAAACATTGTTAACGTGTGTGTGTGTGTGTGTGTATGTTTTGATTAAATAGGTAAAATGCAACTTTGATCTGGTTGGTGAGGTTAACCTAAATGAAGCAGACCTAGTTATTGAAATTGAAGAGTTCCAAAGGAAGAGACTCAAGAAAAGCCACGATGAAAAGAAAAGTGAGCAGTATTTGTACTTTACTGAAAAATTATTGGGAAGTTTGAATCTTTTGTTTGTTGTAGTAGAATTGACATTTTAGTTGGTGTATTAGAGTAAGCAGCTTGATCCAGTTCCAAAGAACTTATGGCATATAGTGGGTTGTATCTTATGCTCCCATCTAAGGTGGGATCGGTGGTGTTGTGGGGGGGTGACGGAGAATTGACGCATAGTCGTCCGTCGCAAAACCTGGCGCCGCAGGGTCCGATTATATCAGAGAGGCAGGCAAGTACCATGGCGATACTGCCACCCCGATACGACGGCATTGTAATTTAAATACCTGAAATGCTGCTTTGCATTGAATTTAATTTAATTATCAGTGATCCAACAAATGTCCTGCAATTTTGTGGGTGATGTGTGGCAATCACGTGCCTTCAGTTTCGTGACCCTAAAAGCAGGCAACACCGAGGCAAGGAGGTTCTGTGTACCGGGGGCACTCTGCAAGAGAATGTGTGAATGTAGGGGGTGGTGGTGCGGGTGGTTGAGGTGCGGGCAGAGTTCTGCAAGCGTAGAGGTAGCGTGTGTCGGCGGCCATTAGAGGGTATTATAAATGGTGTAATGTGTGTGATGTCTCTCACAGCTAGAAAAAATGGTAGACCAACATGAACCTTTACTCATGAGCTACATGAGGCATCCAGACGAGCAAACCTTAAGACATATTTGGCTACACAGGTTCATCTCTACATCGGAAGGGAGGCGAAGGGCGCAAGACAGCTGCCATGGGGCTCATTCACCCTATTTTTCTGGATCTCCTTGGTGCCTTGAGGCGCCTCCGGAGGCAGGCCCAAGTGGCAGCTGCGCCTCAGCCTGAAGCTCCAAGCCACGAGCAGCAGCAGCTGGTAAGGCCAAGAAGGAACCAAGTATGGCAGAGAGTCTACAGGACTCATCACCTACCTAGAGATGTCTGAACTACACTGACATTGAAGACTACTGCTGTCCAGGGAGGCCGTCACAGACCTATGCAGCCTACTGCAAAACGAGTTGCGACCAATGAGCTTTGGTGGTCACTCTATGCCTGTGGCCCTAAAGATAACAATGACGCTCAACACTTGCGCATCGGGTTCTTTCCAGGGATCCACCGGCGACGTGTGGGATCACCTAGGCTGCAGTGCACCGCTGCATTAAGGAGGTGACCAATGCCCTGTTCAACAGGACCAGTGACTGTGTGCTAACGGACAGACCCTAACAGTCAGGCTGAGAGGGCCACCAGATTTGGGGAGATAGCTGGATTTCCCACAGGTGCAAGGTGTAATTGATAGTCCGCCTATGGCCATCAAGGCTCCCACAGACCAACTAGCTACCTTCACCTGCATCAACAGAAAGGGCTTCCATTCAATCTGTGTTCAACTGGCCTGCGACCACCAAAAACGTTTCGTGCAAGTGTGTGCCTGTTTCCCGGGAAGCAGCCACAACGCCTACATACTTAGTGCCGCAGCTTTTCATTCTCCCCCGCTTGCCTTTAGGAGTGGATTCTCGGGGACATGGGTACCCATTGAAGACTTGGCTACTCACACCTGTGAGGAACTCTCGCAACGCTGTGGAGGAGAGGTACAGCGCTTGCCACGGCTCCACCCAAGTGAACATTGAGCAGGCCATTGGGCTGCTGAAGATAAGATTCCACTGTTTTGATCGATCTGGGGGAGTCCTGCAATATGCCCCAGAGAGGTTTTGGTATATCGTGGTGGTCTGCTGCACTTCGCATAATGTAGGACTGTAGAGTATCCTCCAATGAAGACTAAGAAGAGGAGCGACAAGGCCAAGCAGCTAGGGAAGAAGACAGCACAGCAGTTGAGGCCAGACATGGTGATCCTTACTCAAAGGAGGCAAGAGACAACCTCAAAATGACAAAATTTCAGCAACCCTGATGTATACTCAGTAACAATGCAATAAATACTGACCACCATGCATGTAGTCTTCTGCCTCCTTTCCAACTGTGTTATCTGAGTGAAGGCCACTGATTGCTTTAAGGCCCATGGGAGAGCATATGTTGATTTGTTCTTCACTCACATTGCCATGATTGAGGTTCGTGGTCACATTGACACTGCTCTAAGGGTTATGTTGGGATTCAGAGGGTCACAGTTGAGGCTTGGTGATAGGTGCTCTCCACACAATGAAGGCTAATGATTGGCACAAAAGAACGTTTAATTGAACTGTAAATGACGACCTAGTTGCGTCACCTGAGAATACCCATGTGTGGCTAGGTGTTTCGTTAATATGCATGCAGGTGCTCCTGTGCGGTGTGATCCGTGCGCTAGCAGCTGTGCTGGAAATAGGCTGCTGATCAGGATGGCCCTTGGCCTGAGGCTTGGAGGGACCCAGCTGCCTCAGGGTTTCCTGCACTAGTGCAGAACTCTCCTTAGGCTGGGCTCATTGGCGGAGGGGTTGAGGAGCCACCGTCTCCTTCTGCCTCTGAAAGCTCACTTGAACCTCCCTACTCACTATAGAAGGAGCAGGAAAGCTCTCCAACTTCCTGATCCTTCTCTCGCCTTGCCACTGCTGATCTGAGCTCATGACTAAGGCGAGGGTTTGCAGGTCATGGCACATCTATGGAATCTAGCTCTCCGAGAGGGTCGCCAACTTCTCAATGGAGGAATTCATGTGCCCGTGTGCCTGGGACATGGCAGCAGTCATGGCATGGATGGACTCCCCCACCGTCTACTCAAGGCTACGCATGGCCTCTGGCATCTCCACCAGATGTTGCCTTGCTGCTCCCTGCGACTCCATCATGCCTTGTGCTGTGACACCAGAGACCCATCATCAGCCTGGGGCTCAGTATGGGCCTAGCCATCCATAGTCCCCCGACTGTTAGAGGCCTTGGCTGTCTCAGCCTCTGTCAGCTGCTTGGGTGTATGTGGGGTGCTGTCACCAGCTTGTGACCCAGATTCTAATGCCAAGCAGATTCCCACTGGTGAAAGTCTCGACGCTGGTGGAAGGTGCAGGAGAGTCATGTGAAGGTGCATCGAAAGTTACGTGACGGTGCATCCTCTGAGTATTCCTCCTTCTCAGAGGTTCTCCGGAATCCTTCTGGGGCTGCAGTCACCGAACACCTACCTGCAAGTTACAATAAAAATGTGTGGGTTATGCGACACACATTACATTAAAGACAGCATGCCGGAGTTTGTTCTCCATTACTACTGCATTTGCGGCTGCTTGGAAATAATCACTCTCTTGTGCAGGGACCCCGCTTTCCCCATTTGAAATAGGGTGTCCACCCTTGGCAAGCTGCTAATTCCAGGGCCTCCTCTTCGACCTGGCTCAGAGGATGGTGTCTGGCACTCCACCACCTGTCCTGACCACCTGTTATGGGCCCTCTTCTCCTGCAAGATCAAGGATATAACAATTGGAAAGTGTCAAATTAACAGCTCTGTTAACATGGGCCCATCGTCACCAACTGGAGGAGGTCATGTATCTCGTACTGACTTACCACGTCGTGGGATTTACTTGGGCTGAGGTATATGTGAGGGAGACTTGTTTCACAGATGCAGCCATGTATCTGTCATGAATCTGCTCTTGCCTCTGTCTTTGGAATGGCAGTGGCATCCTCACCATGTGGCACACTGTGTAGTGACACACAAATCACACAAAGCAATTTTAGAACATGGCAATTGCCTTGCTTGAACGCAGGAGGTCATTGACCCTTTCACTGCACTGGAGCCAGTTGTGTCAGGTGACCCCACGGCTGCAGACCTCTGTCCAGGCTTGCTTAGTCAGGTGGGAGGACCTCCTCTTGCTATTGCTGGGGAAGAGGACCTCCCCCTTCCTCTTGCAGCCTGGAGGCGAATCAGCAGGGAGGTATCTGTGAAGTGTGGGGCCACTGTTGCTCTGACCTCTGACATTTTCAGCTGTCTTCCGAGGGAGGCTGCTTGCCGAGGTTGCAATTTAATGAACTGTTCAGATGTTTTCAATGAACTGCTGTACAATTGAAGGAGTGAGTGAATGCAGGGCTGGTTGACTTTTAAAGATGGCTACATCAGCTGACAGGTGAATGGCGTCTCACTTGCTGCCTCCACCATGAGATTGGGGGAGATTGCAGCCTCCATTATGTAAAACGGTGGCGGCGGCACAGCCAACTGGACCAGCACCATTTTGTGCGCCTGCCGCCGTTCCCAGTGGCAGGATCATAAAATTCAGCCCAGTATGTGCACATCAGTAGGCTGAATTTTATGGGTCCCCCGAGACGAGTTCAGAGGCGGGGGTGCCCATCGAATTGCGAGCGAGGGTGGGGGGGATGGGCAGTGGGCAGTGGAGGGCCCATCGCAACACAATTTTGTCACGGGTAGGATAAGCTGAAGATGGCCTTCCCCTGCAGAGGTCAACTGAAGCCATTAAGTGGCCTATTAATTGCCACTTAAGGACCACTTCCTGCCGCTGCTGGTAGAGGGCACCCAGCAAAACAAGGCAACCTCCTTGCGAGCCTGAGGAGGGGGGTGCCCTCCTCTCTGGGCAATCTGTGGCCTCCGCCAGCAAGACCCTGAAACACCCTCCCCCTACACTAAATGCCCACCCTCCCCACCCCAACCCCCACCATCGTCGGGGCCTGCCGATCTGGCCCTGGAGTCTCCGCCTCACTTACCTTGGATCCAGGCTCCAGTGCTGGGCCTGGGTCCAAGGCCTCTTGCAGTACCAGCAGTGGTCGCCGTGTTTTCAATTATAAATTCCAATACCCATGTTTTAAACTACTCATGTAAAGCTATTGCACTGTAATTACTCTTCCACCAGTGGTGGTGGTAGTGCTTCTGTTTTGCTTTTCCTAGCTTGTTAGCATGTGCTGTAGTGATACTATATTGCAACCAACTACTTTTCTGTTTCTCATATTGCCATAAGTTTTGCTCTTTAGCGGAGAAGTTTTATATAAAAATAAGGAAATAATGCATGCCTTCAAAGTAAGGACAATATTATAATCTGTATAACCTATATCTGACTACTGTGGTCCAATTATTCTCACTCTCTAATGCCATTACACTTGAAGAGTGCACTTAATATTGACTTCCCCATATGCAAAGCAATGGTGATTGATGGGTAATTGTTTAAAACTGGCGTATGTGTGCATTTGCTGTCGTCATGCCTTTGTCAACATTTAACATTGATACTAGCTGAGTAAACATTTAGAATAGGAATCCTGCATGTAAAGAGTTGTCTGGATGTATCAGCTGGTGGATTGGGTACCGAACAAGCAGATTGTTTTGTCCTTTGTGGTGTCCAATTGCTTTTATGGTTTACTTTGACTTAGTGAGCGATATTGCTTCCAGATGCAGTTCTGTACCTTGGCCCCTGAAATTTTTTTTTATTCATTCATGGGATGTGGGCGTCGCTGACTAGGCCAGCATTTATTGCCCATCCCTAATTGCCCTTGAGAAGGTGGTGGTGAGCTGCTGCCTTGAACTGCTGCAGTCCATGTGAGGTAGGTACACCCACAGTGCTGTTAGAAAGGGAGTCCAGGATTCTGACCCAGCGACAGTGAAGGAACAGCGATATAGTTCCAAGTCAGGATGGTGTGTGACTTGGAGGGGAACTTGCAGGTGGTGCTGTTCCCATGCATTTGCTGCCCTTGTCCTTCTAGGTGGTAGAGGTCGCAGGTTTGGAAGGTGCTGTCTAAGGAGCCTTGGTGCATTGCTGCAGTGCATCTTGTAGATGGTACACATGGCTGCCACTGTGCATCGGTGGTGGAGGGAGTTGAATGTTTGTAGATGGGGTGCCAATCAAGTGGGCTGCTTTGTCCTGGATGGTGTCGAGCTTCTTGAGTGTTGTTGGAGCTGAACACATCCAGGCAAGTGGAGAGTATTCCATCACACTCCTGACTTGTGCCTTGTAGATGGTGGACAGGCTTTGGGGAGTCAGGAGGTGAGTTACTGGCCGCAGGATTCCTAGCCTCTGACCTGCTCTTGTAGCCACGGTATTTATATGGCTACTCGAGTTCAGTTTCTGGTCAAAGGTAGTCTCTAGGATGTTGATGGTGGGGGATTCAGCAATGGTAATGCCATTGAATGTCAAGGGGAGATGGTTAGATTCTCTCTTGTTGGAGATGGTGATTGCCTGGCACTTGTGTGGCGCGAATGTTACTTGCCACTTATCAGCCCAAGCCTGGATATTGTTCAAGTCTTGCTGCATTTCTACACGGATTGCTTCAGTATCTGAGGAGTCATGAATGGTGCTGAACATTGTGCAATCATCAGTGAACATCCCCATTTCTGACCTTATGATTGAAGGAAGGTCATTGATGAAGCAGCTGAAGATGGTTGGGCCTAGGACACTACCCTGAGGAGCTCCTACAGTGATGTCCTGGAGCTCAGATGATTGACCTCCAACAACCAGAACCATCTTCCTTTGCGCTAGGTATGACTCCAGCCACTGGAGGGTTTTCCCCCGATTCCCATTGACCTCAGTTTTGCTAGGGCTCCTTGATGCCATACTCGGTCAAATGCTGCTTTGATGTCGAGGGCAGTCACTCTCACCTCACCTCTTGAGTTCAGCTCTTTTATCCATGTTTGAAACAAGGCTGCAATGAGGTCAGGAGCTGAGTGGCCCTGGCGGAACCCAAACTGAGCGTCACTGAGCAGGTTATTGCTAAGCAAGTGCCGCTTGATGGCACTGTTGATGACACCCTCCATTACTTTACTGACGATAGAGAGTAGGCTGGTGGGGTGGTAGTTGGCCGAGTTGGCCTTGTCCTGCTTTTTGTGTACAGGACATACCTGGGCAATTTTCCACATTGCAAGGTAGATGCCCATGTTGTAGCTGTATTGGAACAGCTTGGCTAGGGGCGCGGCAAGTTCTGGAGCACAGGTCTTCAGTACTATTGCCGGAAAATTGTCAGGGCCTTTGCAGTATCCAGTGCCTTCAGTCGTTTCTTGATATCACGCGAAGTGAATCGAATTGGCTGAAGTCTGGCATCTGTGATGCTGGGGACCTCAGGAGGAGGCTGAGATGGATCATCAACTCGGCACTTCTGGCTGAAGATTGTTGCAAATGCTTCAGCCTTATCTTTCGCACTGATGTGCTGGACTCCCCCATCATTGGGGATGGGGATATTTGTGGACCCACCTCCTCCAGTTAGTTGTTTAATTGTCCACCACCATTCTCGGCTGGATGTGGCAGGACTGCAGAGCTTAGATCTGATCCGTTGGTTATGGGATCGCTTAGCTCTATCGCATGCTGCTTTATGTAGTTTGGCACGCAGATAGTCCTGTGTTGTAGCTTCACTAGTTTGACACCTCATTTTGAGGTATGCCTGGTGCTGCTCCTGGCATGCTCTCCTGCACTCTTCATTGAACCAGGGCTGGTCTTCTGGCTTGATGGTAATGGTAGAGTGGGGGATATGCTGGGCCATGAGATTACAGATTGTGGTTGAGTACAATTCTGCTGCTGCTGATGGCCCACAGTACCTCATGGATTCCCAGTTTTGCATTGCTAGATCTGTTCGAAATCTATCCCATTTAGCTCGGTGGTAGTGCCACACAACACAAAGGAGGGTATCCTCAATGTGAAGGCGGGTCTTCGTCTCCACAAGGACTGTGCGCTGGCCACTCCTACCAATACTGTCATGGACAGATGCATCTGTGGCAGGCAGATTGGTGAGGATGAGGTCAAATATGTTTTCCCCTCTTGGTTCCCTCACCACCTGCCGCATACCCAATCTAGCAGATATATCCTTTAGAACTCGGCCAGTTTGGTCAGTAGGGTGCTACCAAACCACTGTTGCTGAACCCCTGGCTTGCTGGAATAAATGGACTAACTAAGAGCGCAATTTATTTATTGAGAAACCCCAAAGTGAAGAGTTAAGGTCCATAGTGCAGGACACTTGTAAGCAATTTTCCCTCTAATGTTCATGTGTACGCGGCTGTGCAGCAATGTGTAATGTATCATGCATTGCAATAAATGGGTCGCATACAACAGCAAGCTTGAGTGATGGGCAGGTCTGAACATCAAACCTCTCAACAGCATGAATGTGAATAGCCGGAGAAAGAGCAGGAAAGGTGTAACTGTGATTGGAGGAGCAGCAAGCACAGGGGAGAGGGAATCTGTACTTGTAGGAGAAGCTGCTTCATCAATGACATTGCCTCCATCATAAGGTCAGAAGTAGGGATGTTCACTGTGCAATGTTCAGTACCATTCACAATTCCTCAAATACTGAAACAGTTTGTGTCATCACAGGAAACTAATAAGTTGATTGGCCGGTAAGTGCTTTGTGTAAGGGACTGAGTGAATAGCTAGCTTAGGACACCAGAGTTAGGATAGATCTATTAAAAATAACTAACACTTGAAAATAAAATAAAGAAAAGATAATAAAATAAATACCTAAAACATATATCTGTGTAATGAAGAAAAATATAACTCTAGTTGTGGTGGTAGTAGCATTTAATGAGCCCAGTAAATTCTACTATACATAGGAATTATTTTAAGGTAAATTAACTAATATCATAAGTAACAATGACAAGACAGGTGTTGGGTTGCAGCTGTGGTATTTGGGAGCTATTAGATGCCAAGGCAATCCAGGACAAATACTTCTGCAGAAAGTGTAAGCAGCTAGAGGAATTCCAGATCAGGATTATTGATCTGGAAGTTGAACTGCAAACACTGCGCAACATAAAGGAGGGGGAGAAATACCTGGACACTTGGTTCCGGAAGACGGTCACGCCACTTAGAACAGGGTCATCTGTTTTGGTCAGCAGTGAGGAACAGGAGGATGTGACCGTGAGTGAGGCAGGTGATGAGACAGTAGTGGAGGAGCCTCAGACATTTGCAGTTGTCAGACAGGTTTGAGGTGCGCTCAACCTGTGTAGATGAAAGCGAGGTCTGCAAGGTGGATGAGCAGACTGACCATGGCACCTGTGGTACAGGCAGCCATTCAAGTGGGGGGAGCAAAAAGGAATGTAGTGGTAGTAGGGGATAGTATAGTGAGGGGGATTGACACTGTTCTGTGCAGAAGAGAGCGTGAATCCAGAAGGCTGTGTTGCCTACCCCAGTGCCAGGGTTGGGGCCATCTGCTCAGGGCTGGACAGGAACTTGGTGTGGGAGGGGGATGATCCAATTGTCGTGGTCCATGTAGGTACCAACGACATAGGTAGGACTAGGAAAGAGGTTCTGCTTAGACAGTATGAGGAGTTAGGCACCAAAGCGAAGAGCAGAACACTCGAGGCTAATAATCTCTGGATTATTACCTGAGCCACGTGCCAAATGGCAGAGGGCACATATGATTAGTGAAATGAATACGTGGCTCAAAGACTGGTGTGGGAGAAATGGGTTTTGGTTCGTGGGGCACTGGCACCAGTACTGGGGAAAGTGGGGGCTGTACCATTGGGACAGTCTGCACCTGAACCCTGCTGGGACCAATGTTCTAGCAAACAGTATAACTAGGGAAGTAGAGAGAGCTTTAAACTAAACGGGGGGTGGGGGAGTGGGTAGTGAGGGATCAAGCTTGGGTAGATGTAGCAAATCAGGGGTAGAGTCAAGACAGGAGAGCAGAATAGCAATATGGGAAATGAAGGTCAGAGAATGGCAGGAAGGGACAGAGAGCAAAATCCTAATAACACACCAACAGTCGAGACTAGATGTTACAAAGATAACAAAAAGACAAAACTAAAGGCTCTGTATCTGAATGCTCATCGCATTCATAACAAAGTAGACGAACTGAGAGCGCACATTGAAGTAGCTAAATATGATCTGATAGCCATTTAGGAGACTGGGCTGCAGAATGACCAGGTTTGGGTCCCAAATATCGAGGGCTATGTGACATTCAAGAAGAATAGGAAGCTAGGTAAAGGTGGAAGGGTAGCACTGTTAATCAAGGATGGCATTGGTGCAATAGTTAGTGATGACCTTGGTTCAGGAGATCAGGATATAGAATCAGTTTGGGTGGAGATGAGGAATATTAGGGGAAAGAAGTCACAAGTGCCAATGGTCTACAGGCCCCCGAACAGTAATCACAATGTAGGACGAAGTGCACAAGAAGAAATATTGGGTGCTTCTGATAAAGGGAAGGCAATCATGGGTGATTTTAATCTAGATATTGTCATGCAGGTCCCCACCTGCCAAGAATGAGACACACTAATTTCGCCACATGAACACTGATTTTTAAACTGTTACTGGAATGAAGAGCATTTTTTTTTTTTAAAAACCACCAGACCCTTGACTGAAAAGACATTTGCATAGTAACAGACAGGAAAGGACAAAGGGGCCACTTCCTGCTCCCATTTAATTCACAATGGACTTTTGATTACCAGACGTTGAAGGTGGAGAAGCTAGCATTCCCGGTTAACTGCTAAGATGGCTGAATACTCAAACAGACGTGGTTAGACCAGTTTAGTCTCTCAACTGTCTGTTGGAGTTTTTTGAATTTGAACTTGCCACAGAGAATTTGAACTCAGAAATCTGTTTTCTCCTGGACTGAAAGACCTCTCGTCTTGCTGCTGTGCCTCTCCTGTCTGCTCATCTCTTTCTCACCAGCTTTGGAATCCATTGAAGACACAGGAACCCCAAGAGAGAAAAGTCTCCTACAGTGAACAAGGTTTAAGAAGAATACTGGGCCCCAACAAAAAGCAAGAATTACCGACAAGCAAGGACTACAGAGAGCTTGAAGCACAGTAACAAGAAACTCTTCTGATATTGCCTCAAACCTCCTTTATTTTTCTTCTCTTTTCTGTCTCTATTTGCATGTGCGTATCGCATACGCATTCTAGCGTGGGGTGCAGCATGTTTCCGTAGGTGTTAACCGAATTAGAGTTTCAGTTTTAATAAATTTCACTTTTCTCCTTTAAACCTGTTTATGCTCATTTCTTTGCCTTATAATTGGAAAGTGGTGAACAAGGATTCACCAAGAGGGAACTCAAAACACAGCAGTGTTTAAAAATTAAATCCGGTTATAAGAAGTCTAGGTGAAGGCTCAGAGACCCCTAGACACCTTTCTCACCTGGTCGTAACAATATAAACTGGAAAAATCAAATTGGCAATAGTAGCCTGGATGAGAAGTTCATAGAATGATTTCGAGATAGTTTCTTGGAGCAGCATGTTCTGAAACCAACCAGAGAGCAGGTTATATTAGACTCGGTATTGTATAATGTGACAGGATTAATTAATGACCTCCAGAGTAAAGGCACTTCTAGGTAGCAGCGACCACAATACGATTGAATTTTACATCCAGTTTGAAAGAGAGAAGAGTGGGTCTAAGACTCGTATTTTAAACTTGAATAAGGGAAACTATGTGGGCATGAAAGCTGAGCTAGCTGAAGTGAATTGGGTTACTAGGCTAGGAGATAGATCAATAGAGAAGTAGTGGCAGACATTTAAGGGGATATTTCAGAATACTCTAAGTATATTCCTACTATAAAGAAAAATTCGAAGGGGAGGACCCAACATCCATGTTTAACTAAAGAAGTTAAGGAAAGCATCAAACTTAAGGAAAAGGCATATAATTGTGCAAAGATGAGTGGCAGTTCAGACGATTGGTCAGAATATAAAGAACGGCAGAGAATGACTAAAAGGCTAATCAGGAGAAAGAAATTAGTGTACAAGAGGAAGCTAGCTAGAAATATAAAAACGGATAGCAAGACTACAGGTATTTTAAAAGGAAAAGAGTAAGTAAAGTGAGTGTTGGCCCTCTAGAGAGTGAGAATGGGGAGCTAATAGTAGATAAAAAGGAAATGGTGGATGCAATGAACAAATATTTTGCTTCTGTCTTCACTATAGAGGATACAAGAAACATTCTGGCAATAGCTGTAAATCAGGAGGTGGAAGGAAAAGAGAAACTTGGTGAAATTACAATCACCAGGGAAGCCGTACTGACCAAACTGATAGAGCTGCGGACTGACAAGTCCCCGGGTCCTGATGGGCTTCATCTTAGGGTCTTAAAAGAGGTGGCTAATGAGATGATAGATGCATTGGTGTTAAATTTTCAAAATTCGCTAGATTCTGGGAAGATTCCATCAGACTGGAAAGTAGCAAATATAACTCCTCTATTTAAGTAGGGTGGAGGGGAGGCAGAAAACTGGTAGCTTTAGGCCAGTTAGCTTGGCGTCTGTCGTGGGGAAGGTGTTAGAATCGATCATTAAGGAGGTTATAGCTAGGAAAAACTCAAGGTAATGAGGAATAGCCAGCATGGTTTGTGAAAGGGAAATCTTGTTTAACCAAGTTGTTGGAGTTCTTTGAAGGAGTGACATATGCTGTGGATAATGGGGGGGCCCGTTGACGTACTGCACTTGGATTTCCAGAAGGCATTTGACAAGGTACCACATAAAAGGTTATTGCGCGAAGTAGGAGCTCATGGTGTAGAGGATAACATATCAGCATGGATAGAAGATTGGCTGGTTGGCAGAAAACCGAGTATGCATAAATGGGTCCTTTTCTGATTGGCAGGATGTGACGAATGGCGTCCCGCAGAGGTCTGTGCTGGGGCCTTAACATTTTACAATTTATATCAATGACCTAGATGAGGGGAGCAATGGCATGGTAGCTAAATTTGCTGCAGGGCTACGGACCAAATGCTGGAAGGTGGGATTAGAATGGGTGGATCGTTTTTCGGCTGGCACAGACACAGTGGGCTAAGTGATCTCTTTCTGTGCCTTAAACTTTATATGATTCTATGACACAATGATAGGTCTATGACAAAGATAGGTAGGAAAGTATGTTGTGAAGAGGACATGAGGTTGCAGACCAATGTAGATCGGTTGAGCGAGTGTGGGCAAAGATCTGGCAGATGGAGTATAGTGTGGGAAAATGTGAAGTTGTTCACTTTGGCAGGAAGAATAAAAAAGCAGAGTATTACTTAAATGGAGAACGACTGCAGAATTCTGAAGTGCAGAGGGATCTAGGTGTTCTAGTGCAGGAGTCACAAAAAGTTAGTATGCAGGCACAGCAGGTAATAAAGGAGGTTAATGGAATGCTATCCTTTATTACGAGACGTATTGAAAATTAATGTGAACATATGTTTCAGTTATACAGGG
The DNA here is from genome assembly GCF_036365525.1 of Heterodontus francisci. Classification (NCBI taxonomy): domain Eukaryota; kingdom Metazoa; phylum Chordata; class Chondrichthyes; order Heterodontiformes; family Heterodontidae; genus Heterodontus; species Heterodontus francisci. Next base: position 48,992,001 of record NC_090406.1, read on the forward strand.
CATTGGTGAGACCACATCTCGAACACTGTGTGCAGTTTTGGTCTCCTTATTTAAGGAAGTAAATGCGTTGGAGGCGGTTCTGAGGAGGTTTACTACATTGATACCTGGAATGAGCAGGTTGTCCTATGAGGAAAGGTTGGACAGACTGGGCTTGTTTTCACTGCAGTTGAGAAGAGTGAGGGGAGACTAGATTGAAGTTTATAAGATCCTGAATGGTCTGGACAAGCTGGATGTGGAGAGGATGTTTCTCCTTGTGGGTGAGTCCAGTTTTAAAATTAGGGGTCGCCCTTTTAGGATAGAGATGAGAAATGTTTTCTCTGAGGGCTGTGCGATTTTGGAACTCTCTGCCTCAGAAGGTGGTGGAGGCGGGCGTCATTGAATATTTTTAAGGCGGAGGTATATAGATTCTTGTTAGGCAAGGGAATCAAAGGTTATCGGGGGCAAATGGGAGTGTGGAATTCGGAACACAAACAGATCAGCCATGATCTTATTGAATGGCACAGCAGGCTCGAGGGGCCGAATGGTCTACTTCTGCTACTAATTCATATGTTCGTATGTCCACCTGCAGCAAGACCTGGACAATGTTCAGGCTTGGGCTGAATCCCCCACCATCAACGTCCTGGGGATTACCATTGACCAGAAACTTAACTGGACCAGCATATAAAAACTGTGGCTACAAGAGCATGTCAGAGGCTGGGAGTTCTGCAGTGAGTAAGTCACCACCTGACTCCCCAATGCCTGTCCACCATCTACCAGGCGCAAGTCAGGAGTGTGATGGAGTTTTTTTTCTTGTGTGAGATGTGGGTGCCGCTGACTAGGCCAGTATTTATTGCTCATCCCTAATTGCCCTTGAGAAGGTGGTGGTGAGCTGCCGCCTTGAACCACTGCAGTCCATGTGGGGTAAGTACACCTACAGGGCTGTTTGGAAGGGAGTTCCAGGATTTTGATCCAGTGACAGTGAAGGAACGGCAATATAGTTCCAAGTCAGGATGGTGTGTGGCTTGGAGGGGAACTTGCATGTGGTGGTGTTCCCATGTATCTGCTGGCCTTGTCCTTTACGATATAGCAGTCGCCGGGTTGGAAGGTGCTGTCGAAGGAGCCTTGGTGAGTTGTTTCAGTGCATCTTGAAGATGGTACATACTACTGCCACTGTACATTGGTGGTGGAGAGAGTGAATGCTGAAGGTGGTGGATGGGGTGCCAATCAAGTGGGCTGCTTTGTCCTGGATGATGGCGAGCCTCTTGAGTGTTGGAGCTGCACCCATCCAGGCAAGTGGCACGCATTCCACTGTGGGGAGGGGGCGGTGGGAGAGAGTGGCAGGGGGGTTGGGGGGAGAGACGGGGAGGGTGGAGAGAGACGGGGAGAGTGATGGGTAGCGGGGTTGGGGAATGACGGGGAGGGGGGTTTGGAGAGTGACGGGGGAGGGGGTGGGGGGAGAGACGGGGAGGGGGGTGGGGAGATAGACGGGGGGTGTTCAGAGGGAGAGCGTTCGAGGGGGAGATGGAGGGAGAGACTGAGGGAGTTGGACAGAGAGTGGGGGAAAAGGAGAAAGGGGGCGACAGTGGTGGGAAAGAGACAGAGGGGGAGGAGATGGGGAGGGGGAAGAGGCGGAGAGAGTGGGGGAAAGGGAATGAGGAGGAGGGGGAGAGAGGGAGGGGGTGAGACAGAGAGAGGGGCTGGGGCAGAGAGTGGGGGTGAGGGAGGGGTGAGGCGGACAGAGTGGGGGAGAGAGAGGGGCTGGGGCAGAGCGGGAGGGGGGGAGGTAGAGAGAGTGGGGGAGGTAGAGAGAGTGGGGGAGGTAGAGAGAGTGGGGGAGGTAGAGAGAGTGGGGGAGGTAGAGAGAGTGGGGGAGGCAGAGAGAGTGGGGGGGAGGCAGAGAGAGTGGGGGGGAGGGAGGGGGGAGGCAGAGAGAGTGGGGGAGGGGGGAGGCAGAGAGAGTGGGGGAGGGGGGAGGCAGAGAGAGTGGGGGAGGGGGGAGGCAGAGAGAGTGGGGGAGGGGGGAGGCAGAGAGAGTGGGGGAGGGGGGAGGCAGAGGGAGTGGGGGAGGGGGGAGGCAGAGGGAGGGGGGGAGGCAGAGAGAGGGGGGAGGGGGGGAGGCAGAGAGAGGGGGGAGGGGGGGAGGCAGAGAGTGTGGGGGGGCAGGGAGGGGGGGAGGCAGAGAGTGTGGGGGAGGGGGAGGCAGCGAGTGTGGGGGGAGGCAGCGAGTGTGGGGGGAGGCAGCGAGTGTGGGGGGAGGCAGGGAGAGTGGGGGAGGGGGGAGAGAGTGTGGGGGTGGGGGAGGGGGGAGAGAGTGAGGGGGAGGGGGGGAGGCAGCGAGTGTGGGGGAGGGGGAGGGGGGGAGGCAGCGAGTGTGGGGGAGGGGGAGGGGGGAGGCAGCGAGTGTGGGGGAGGGGGAGGGGGGGAGGCAGCGAGTGTGGGGGAGGGGGAGGCGGGGAGGCAGCGAGTGTGGGGGAGGCGGGGAGGCAGCGAGTGTGGGGGAGGCGGGGAGGCAGCGAGAGTGGGGGAGGCGGGGAGGCAGCGAGAGTGGGGGAGGCGGGGAGGCAGCGAGTGTGGGGGAGGCGGGGAGGCAGCGAGTGTGGGGGAGGCGGGGAGGCAGCGAGTGTGGGGGAGGCAGCGAGAGAGGGGGAGGCAGCGAGTGTGGGGGAGGGGGAGGCAGCGAGTGTGGGGGGAGGCGGGGAGGGGGAGGCAGCGAGTGTGGGGGGAGGCGGGGAGGGGGAGGCAGCGAGTGTGGGGGGAGGCGGGGAGGGGGAGGCAGCGAGTGTGGGGGGAGGGGATGGCAGCGAGTGTGGGGGAGGGGGGAGGCAGCGAGTGTGGGGGAGGGGGAGGGGGGAGGCAGCGAGAGGGAGGGGGTGAGGCAGAGAGAGTGGGGGGTGAGGGAGGGGGTGAGGCAGAGAGAGTGGGGGGTGAGGGAGGGGGTGAGGCAGAGAGAGTGGGGGGAGAGGGAGGGGGTGAGGCAGAGAGAGTGGGGGGAGAGGGAGGGGGTGAGGCAGAGAGAGTGGGGGGAGAGGGAGGGGGTGAGGCAGAGAGAGTGGGGGGAGAGGGAGGGGGGTGAGGCAGAGAGAGTGGGGGGAGAGGGAGGGGGGTGAGGCAGAGAGGGAGGGGGGTGAGGGAGGGGGGAGAGGGAGGGGGTGAGGCAGAGAGGGAAGAGGGAGGGGGTGAGGCAGAGAGGGAGGGGGGAGAGGGAGGGGGTGAGGCAGAGAGGGAGGGGGTGAGGCAGAGAGGGAGGGGGAGAGGCAGAGAGAGTGGGGGGAGAGGGAGGGGGTGAGGCAGAGAGAGTGGGGGGAGAGGGAGGGGGTGAGGCAGAGAGAGTGGGGGGAGGGGGTGAGGCAGAGAGAGTGGGGGGAGAGGGAGGGGGAGGGGGTGAGGCAGAGAGAGTGGGGGGAGAGGGAGGGGGTGAGGCAGAGAGAGTGGGGGGAGAGGGAGGGGGTGAGGCAGAGAGAGTGGGGGAGAGGGAGGGGGTGAGGCAGAGAGAGTGGGGGGAGAGGGAGGGGGTGAGGCAGAGAGAGTGGGGGGAGAGGGAGGGGGTGAGGCAGAGAGAGTGGGGGGAGAGGGAGGGGGTGAGGCAGAGAGAGTGGGGGGAGAGGGAGGGGGTGAGGCAGAGAGAGTGGGGGGAGAGGGAGGGGGTGAGGCAGAGAGAGTGGGGGGAGAGGGAGGGGGTGAGGCAGAGAGAGTGGGGGGAGAGGGGGGGGTGAGGCAGAGAGAGTGGGGGGAGAGGGAGGGGCTGGGGCAGAGGGAGAGGGAGGGCGTTGGGGGAGGGAGTGGGGGCGGGGCGGAGAGTGTGGGGGCGGGGCAGAGTGTGGGGGAGGGGGTGGGGCGGAGAGAGTGGTAGTGGGTATAACTGGGAGAGAGTGTGTGTCGTGGGTGAGAGAGACAAGAGACCAAGAGAGAGAGTGTGTGTAGTGGGTGTAACCGGGAGAGACAAGAGACCAAGAGAGAGTGTGTGTAGTGGGTGTAACCGGGAGAGACAAGAGACCAAGAGAGAGAGTGTGTGTAGTGGGTGTAACCGGGAGAGACAAGAGACCAAGAGAGAGAGTGTGTGTAGTGGGTGTAACCGGGAGAGACAAGAGACCAAGAGAGAGAGTGTGTGTAGTGGGTGTAACCGGGAGAGACAAGAGACCAAGAGAGAGTGTGTGTAGTGGGTGTAACCGGGAGAGACAAGAGACCAAGAGAGAATGTGTGTAGTGGGTGTAACCGGGAGAGACAGAGAGAGAGGGGGGATTTAGTGGGTGTAACCGGGAGAGAGGGAGAGGGGGTTTAGTGGGTGTAACCGAGAGAGAGAGAGAGAGGGGTTAGTGGGTGTAACCGGGAGACAGAGAGAGAGAGAGAGGGCGGGGGGCGGGGTTAGTGGGTGTAACCGAGAGAGGGGGAGGCACAGTGTGGGGGGGTGGGGGGTAGAGAGAGGGGCAGGGAGAGGGGTAACAAAGGGGAAGAGTGAGTGACGGGGGAAGAGACAGAGAGAGGGGGAGGGGAGATAGCTAGAGAAAGATGAGAGGGAGAGTCAGGGACACAGAGACAGACGGACAGAGCCAGCTGTGTGGGAGAGTGGGGGAGAGAGGAGGGGAAGAGGGGCGGTGGGAGAGAGAGGAGGGGAAGTGGGATAGAGGGGCGGAGGGATTGAGAGGTGCAGAGAGAGGAGGGGGAGAGGAGAGAGACAGAGACCGGCAGAGAGAGAGAAAGAAGGGGGTGGAGGAGTGGGAGAGACAGAGAGAGGGTGGGAGGGAGAGAGCTAGAGAAGGAGAAGTGCCGACCCACAAAGGGTAGGGGGAGTGACGGAGAGGAGGGGGGAGAGGGAGAGACAGAGAAAGCGGGGGTGGGGGGAGGGGCCGCAGGGAGAGACAGACAGAGAGTGAGTGGTGGGGGGGGCGGGGGTTGGCAGAGAGAATGTTATGAAGATCTCTCCCGACAGATGGACATCTATCTGGAATACTCCGCATCGCTACATCAAGTGTGTGGGCAGTGACTGAGTACTTATGCAAGCAAAGACAATGCCAGGTATGTCACTAAATCAGTGTTCAACTTAGTCAAGGGAAACTAAGTCAATAAATTACTCTTCTCATTTAAAGCCTCTTCACAAAAATGCACATTTGTTGTTTTGATTAATAGGATACATTTTTAATGCCTTTATTTTTCAAAAATTTTCAAACTGTCCCTGGAACAAAGATTGTAATTTGCCCCCCCCCCCCCCCCCCCCCTAGAGGAACAAGGGCAGTAGATGCATGGGAACACCACCACCTGTGAGTTCCCCTTTAAGCCACACACCATCCTGACTTGGAGTTGGGTCAGAAAATCTGTGTTTGGAGGAGCAGCAAATGCGGGAGAGAGGGAATCTGAGAGTGGAGGAGCAGCCAGCACAGGGAGAGGGAATCTGTGATTGGAGGAACAGACAGTACGAACGAGATGGAAACTGTTTGGAGGGGCAACGAACTCCATCAGGGGGAGAGGGGGGTGATGTGTGTGGAAGTGAGCAGTGGGAGGCGAGAAGCTGAATAAGGCCTCAGAGCCCGGGGAGAAACTGAACTTCAGTAGGTGACAATGCTCCAGATTCATTGGTCAAGGGTTGTAAGAGGTGGAGAGACTCCGGAAAATTCCCCGTTAGCAGGTCAGCCTGTGAGATGAGGGAAGGGCAGGGGCTGAGCCCGATGGAAGTGATGGGACCTACGGAGCATCTGGTTCCCAGCCCTGGATTTGAGCGAGACTTAGGACTGCTCCCCATTGAGCAGCTCTCAATGGCCCAGGACTCAATCTGGGGCAAAATGGCCCAGAAAGCCCCACAGCAACTAAGGAGCACAAACGCAGTCGACACAGCCCACCTTGGCCAGATAAGCGCACAGTTTGGCATGAAGTTGATCAATGGACTTAGTCTCAATGAACACCTAATGCTTTCTGATGGGCTGTTTGGGTTATTGGTCATTATGTATGAAGCATGTCCAATGAGCACTTAACCTGAGCACATTGACTTAACCTCATAGACCAGGCTAGTTACTTGTTTTCTAGGTTAATGGATAACGGATGAGAGTGCAGGTTATGTGAATTTATTTTCATTGGTGAGATGAATGGAGAGGGAGATCGCCTCAAGTGAGCAGAGAGGTAGAACAGGGCGTGAAAGGAGAGTTTGAATGGAGCCTGGCCAAGAATGGGTCACGGGCGAGAAAACAATGTCTCCTGTAAGGTGCCTGCCTGCCTGGCTGCATAGCAGTCTGGAATATACCGCAAATTGAAATAACTTGAAATCACAACTTCATGAAAGGTCAGTGACTTTTAAAATGTATGCTGTCCATGGACAAGAAAGTGGTACCAGAGGAGTTTGTAGCTTGACTCGTAAAAAGAAAATTTAGAGCGAACATGCTTGTGAGGTGTAAAAGAGAGCACAAGATGATTCAGGAAGTTGCAATCAGATGAGACTGACCTTGGATAACCACTTAGGCAAGGAATGGTAATAACAGAACACTACTCTAGCTATTTGCAACATTTATAATATTGGGAACATCATCTACAAGAGAGTTCTAACTTCTATGCTTTACAATTGGCGAGGCAGGTCTGAGGCACCAGCAAGATGCTCTGGCCTCGTACTGTTTCAAGGTGACGCATGGAATCTTGTTTCTGCACTTTGGGACTTCTTTTGTCACCACTAATTCCATCTAGAAAGCTGAAGCACTGAGAGTAATGTAACCTGACCTAGATACTTGCAGAAATTCCTGTGGTTTTTCCAACACAGTCCACTGAAACTGTTCACTGGATCCTCAAATTACATGTTTCATTCAGTCCAAAAATGGTAAACTATCACTTCGGTAGCGCTGAATTCACTTGTACGTCAGTTCAACGTCTGATGAGCTCGAGGGCTGTGCACCAGTTGACTTTTTGTATTGTTGGTGCTCATTAGTTGGTCTGCACTCCCTTTCTTGAGTGACACAGATGGAGGTCACTAGTCAGTATTGAAGCACCACAAAGGAGTCAGTTTCCCTGGTAATGGGCAATTGCCCACGAGATCAGCTCATCCTCACCCTCACCGAATTCGAAGTTTGTGTGCCTCATTCGATTTTGCTCTATTTTGATTACTGGTTCCTATTGCAGGCATAAAGTCTGATGGCAAAAGGCTTACTTTGTAAATTTCTTCCTCAAAAAATAAACTGCAGTGTTTAAGGGATCTTGCCCCCCTTCTCCCAACGTTGCTATGAATCTCTGGCCGCTTTCTTCGAATACCATTTTACTGCTGTCTACATAACAACTTTGGGGACCCAATCATCCTAAAGAGGTGCTGCATTTTGCCCTGAATGGTGGGGGGGAGGGGTGGTGGTGCTCTTTATTAATGTGGTGGAGAGGAAGAGATGCAGTTTTACTCTGCCATCACCCCCAGTGAGTTGTCAGGAAGCATTTCTTTCCTCTTTCCTGCATCGATGGGTGCTACAAAACCCAGCTGAGCCCAGAAGCATCAACTTGAAGTTACATCCACCTCTGCAGCTCAGTTAAGTGCAGAATACAAAGAAGAGGATGATCCTGTGTTGCAACTTTGACCAGTCCTTTGGAACACTTAATGCATTTCATCTCTATATAGAATATAAACATAACTGTCCTGATACCTCTGGAGTATAGTTATTGCAAGAAATCTAGCAATAATATTTTGTAGGTTTAATCTTGGCATTCTCCCATTGAACCTCAACAAAGGGAATATGTTCAGATATGGAGAAGCAGGCCTCAAGACCTGGAGAAATAGACTATACTTTTTTAAAATTCATTCATGGGATGTGGGCGTCGCTGGCTAGGCCAGCATTTATTGCCCATCCCTAATTGCCTTTGAGAAGGTGGTGGTGAGCTGCCTTCTTGAATCGCTGCAGTCCATGTGGGGTAGGTACACCCACAGTGCTGTTAGGAAGGGAGTTCCAGGATTGTGACCCAGCGACAGTGAAGGAATGGCAATATAGTTCCAAGTCAGGATGGTGTGGGACTTGGAGGGGAACTTGCAGGTGGTGCTGTTCCCATGCATTTGCTGCCCTTGTCCTTCTAGTTGGTAGAGGTCGCGGGTTTGGAAGGTGCTGTCTAAGGAGCCTTGGTGCATTGCATCTTGTAGATGGTACACACAGCTGCCACTCTGCGTCAGTGGTGGAGGGAGTGAATGTAGGTGGGGTGCCAATCAAGCGGGCTGCTTTGTCCTGGATGGTGTCGGGCTTTTTGAGTGTTGTTAGAGCTGCACCCATCCAGGCAAGTGGAGAGTTTTCCATCACACTCCTGACTTGTGCCTTGTAGATGGTGGACAGGCTTTGGGGAGTCAGGAGGTGAGTTACTCGCCGCAGGATTCCTAGCTTCTGACCTGCTGTTGTAGCCACTTTATTTATATGGCTATTCCAGTTCAGTTTCTGGTCAATGGTAGCCCCTAGGATGTTGATTATGGGGGATTCAGCGATGATAATGCTATTGAATGTCAAGGGGAGATGGTTAGATTCTCTCTTGTTGGAGATGGTCATTGCCCGGCACTTGTGTGGCGTGAATGATACTTCCCACTTATCAGCCCAAGCCTGGATATTGTCCATGTTTTGCTGCATTTCTACACGGACTGCTTCAGTATCTGAGGAGTCACGAATGGTGCTGAACATTGTGCAATCATCAACAAACATCCCCACTTCTGACCTTATGATTGAAGTAATGTCATTGATGAAGCAGCTGAAGGTGGTTGGGCCTAGGACACCACCTTGCACTCCTGCAGTGATGTCCTGGAGCTCAGATGATTGACCTCCAACAACCAGAACCATCATCTTTTGACTTCAGCCACCGGAGGGTTTCCCCCCTGATTCCTATTGACTTCAGTTACCGGAGGGTTTCCCCCCTGATTCCTATTGACTTCAGTTTTGCTAGGGCTCCTTGATGCCAAATTCGGTCAAATGCTGCCTTGATGTCAAGGGCAGTCACTCTTACCTCACCTCTCGAGTTCAGCTCTTCTGTCCATATTTGGACCAAGGCTGTAATGAGGTCAGGAGCTGAGTGGCCCTGGTGGAACCCAAACTGAGCATCACTGAGCAGGTTATTGCTAAGCGAGTGCCGCTTGATGGCACCAGTTATTTAGTTTAGTTTAGTTTAGAGATACAGCACTGAAACAGGCCCTTCGGCCCACCGAGTCTGTGCCGACCATCAACCACCCATTTATACTAATCCTACACTAATCCCATATTCCTACCACATCCCCACCTGTTCCTATATATTTCCTACCACCTACCTATACTAGGGGCAATTTGTAATAGCCAATTAACCTATCAACCTGCAAGTCTTTGGCGTGTGGGAGGAAACCGGAGCACCCGGAGGAAACCCACGCAGACACAGGGAGAACTTGCAAACTCCGCACAGGCAGTACCCAGAATCGAACCCGGGTCACCACCATTCACGGCTGGATGTCTTGTATGGCTTACAGTGTCATAGGCTTTTCACGCACCTCCTGCTACTGACTTAGCATTAATTACCATTTGCTGTCTCGCCCAAGTGTCCTGGAAGTGAATCTTAGGCCAAGATTTTGGCTTTTGGGTTAGGACCCCAGCATCTGGATCAAATGCGGGTCACAACACTGCACTGTGTGGGAAATGGTCACCAGCAGTGATTTTCTGATTTTCCCCAAATTGACCAATTAGTGGCTAGCGGGTGCGCTCGCTGTTCAATAAAGGACAGTGGGCAGGCTCTTGAAAGTGGAGAGCCAATAGGAGGCCGTCTAGCTTGGAAGGAGTAGCAGCCTTCAGTTCAGGTAAGAGAGAGGACGCCTCTGCTTTGAGGCACCCTCTCTGCAACTTTTAAAAGTTTTAAATTTTAAAAAATGGCCTCAGCAGCTGAGCCACCATTGTGGAGGGGGAGCCCCTCCAAGGGGTGGCCTGCAGCTGCAGCTGTAACCAAGCAAGTGGGGAAATCCTCAAAGCCAGCTGGAGCGCTAGCCGCCAGTCTGCCACTAGGAGGCCACCTCCAGGCAACTGGCCTTGTCCCTGACGCCTCAGGAGCCCACAGGCCGACCAAATAATTCCAGTCAAGCTGTGTTAATTGGCCTTAAGTGGCCACTTGCCTACCCACCACTTACAGGCAAGTAGCCCTTTCGCCTATGATTCCACCTCTGAGAAATTGGCCAGGGGATGGGATGGTGCTGGCACATATTTTTGCGCCTGCACCCCTTTGGGGGTGGAAAATTCTGCCATTGTACTCTTGACGCTCAACCTTAACTGTTGGATTTCTGACTTTGACAAGTCTTTGCACTAACACTCATGCCCATTTTGTGTCCAAGGTGAAATGGTTATATGACATTTACTTGCAATGTCAGAGGTTACAAACCCTGAAGCAGCTGTACCTTCATTTTGGGGTCAACTTCATACACCCACTTTTCGGGTTAGCGGCGAGCTTCAAAGATGGCGGCGTACACACGGGATTTACTCCACGGAGCCTTCGCAATATTATACGCAGCGGCTCATTTACATGGCCGGGTGGACCCGCCCCCCCCCCCCCCCCCCCGCCCTAATGACATGCAGGGGGCAGGAGTTCTGTCCCCAGCTATGGTGTCCAGCCCTTCAATGTAATTAGAATTTTTAAAGAAACCTGATTATTTAAAAAAAAAACTGAATAAAGTTATCATGACCCTCTCCCTTCCCCAATGACCTTAAAATTTATTGCTTGCCTTCTTCCCCACCCCCCCCCCAAAAAATATTTTACCATGCGATCTCGACCTTCCCACCCCCACCAAAGTTAATGAACTATAAACTTTACCCCTTCCCACCACCCCCTAGACCGATCAAAAAGGTTTGACCCTGCTCCCACCTGCCCTGAAAACTTACTTGCTCCCCCCTCCCCACCAGTGTTCTGCCGTACTTCACTGGTTGGAGATCGGATAGCACAGGAGTGCCAGCCACCAACCGGTAATATCGGAGCGGGGCGGTGGCGTGACGAGATAAGTAATTATTTGTTCGTTTACATTTATTAACATATTGAATCTTGGTCCTGTTGCCGACCGACGGGGTGGCTGCCATGAGGCCTCGCCGCTGCCGGTAATATGGGGTGGAGCCTTCCCGGCATCGAGGCCTGTGGTGGGCCTCTCACAGAGGCATTTTACGGGACCCCCCCACCCCACTGCCGTGACCCCTGATGTCGGTGGTGGGGGGGAAATCGGTAAAAAGCAGCCCTTCATCTTTGGCCACCTGGTTGAAGGTGGGCACTGCCAGACATTGTCTGGTTTCATCAACAACGAAAACCTGATCCTGATCTAATGCTCATTATGTTCGCTTTTAGTTTGTTTGGATCGTGTGTCTTGAGAGCACTTATAGCAATGTTTGGCCTGGCGCTGTTAGTGCCTGCTGCCACTGTCTTGGCCCAGATCAAAATAGCTAAAATCCTGAGGAGCTTGCTATCTTTCCAGTGAGTAACAAATCCAGGAATGGCATGTAAAGGCAAACATATGAAAACGGATCTCTCCTCAGAAAGAAGGGGATTAGATCAGAACATAACTGACTTTTATGTTCTTGATTTGATGGTGGACATTCTCTAGTTTGCAATGTGAGACCACTCATGAAAATTCTGCAGTCGACCCTACTTTGTGAGTAATTCCCTAGAATTCTCCTGGTATTTCAGATAGCAGAGGGCTGAATGTTTGCCACAGAGCCAGCAACCGGGAGCCAGGTTTGTTTTTGGGTCAGAAACCCACCTCTGATGGGAAACTGATTAAAGTTAAGATTTTCGCATGAGGAAACCGTTAATTGGAACGGAGATGGGTTTCCTGTCAACTTGGAACCAGTGGGGGTGGGAATGGAGGTGGGTCAGATGAAGTGTGGGACTCATTTAGACTCCCACAGCAGCCATCACTGAGGCTGCTGGTTGACCCTATAGAGAGACATCTGTGGTTTTTGCCAAAGCCTTCCATCGCACCAGAGGGAAGCGAAATGTCACATTGGGTCTAGAGGCATGGCACTCGGGGAAGGACAGCCCTCACTTCATCAGTACCGACATGGAACTAATGCGGAAAGCTATGAGGGAGAGGAGGGAGGTCCTCTTCCTCTACCTGCAGGCTCCAACTAATTTTAATAGCAGTGGATAGTACTGTCTTCTGTTTATGTTGGGGATAATCCATAATCACTGAATGAGATCCAAGTACTGGTTATTCATCGATATCTCCTTGCATTCTGATCACGCTGTTCAATTAACAAATTTTTACTAATGGTCATGCTCCATTCCATTCCCGTCACTTTATCTTATAATTGTATGAAGATCATTAGTTGGCAGTAATTGCAAAACCTGGATTCTTACTCTGTAAATAAAGCTTTGGGTATAAATGACTTCAAAATAAGTATCACATTTTATCGTGTGATATTTTTCCAAAATTGTCACTATAAATAAGGGAATAAATAAATACTGTGATGAGGTTTGGTTCAAGAAGGCGGCTCACCACCACCTCTGAAGGGCAATTAGGGATAGGCAATAAATACTGGCCTCGTCAGCAGTGCCCATGTCCCTTGAACGAATATAAAAAGTGTGAAGACCCCTATATAGATTCACCTTTTTGTCTTTCAAGGGATTCAAAGGTTCATAAGATATGACCATTCAGCTAAAGCCACACGATTTTTCTGTGAATTTTGTGGCCATAGGTTTCTGGATCCCTCTGAATGGATATGCCATGTTCAAAGACACTAACTTGCACTGTTTTGTGCAATAAGTGCCAGTAACAGACAGTACAGTGATTTGATCTCAAATTTCACAGTAGTGAAACTGAGACGTTTTTCAGTTGGATGGCTTGTTTGTACAGAGGTTTTGTAATGGTGTTGAGATTAAATATTTAGAGGCCAATCTTTGTAGAAACTGTGCTTATACACCCCCCATTTACCAATGGAATTCTGATATATGCCTCTCAGACTTCCTGTATGGAAGTTTCACATAATTTGGGGCAGATTGTTACCTATTCCTAATATGCCAATGCTGCCATGTGCTTTCTCGGCAGGCGAACCTTGTTGATTTGTGCTTTGTTGAAGAGGTAGTAAAAGGAAACTATCCCAGATGTGGAATTTTTGTTTCTGCCTTTAATGTAGGTAGCAAACATGATTTCAGACAATTAATAACTTCTGAATCCTGAAGCACATTGGAATATTTAATTAGTTTCCACCATCTAATTAGAGGTAGTTTGGGTAGATACTTGAGTACTTTTTGGTGTTAACCCGGTTAGAAATTCCCCCCCATTAATTGAAGCTAATTTTTACAAATTAATAGAATGTAAATATTTCCTCAGCAAGTTATGCCTTATCTTGCGTGAAATCTATACACAATGAATCAGTGTCCTTTTAAAAAACACATACAAGGGGTTTGGTATGGATAGTCATCATTTACAGTGTGAAATTATCAAGAAGGCTATTCCAGCATGCATGTGGAAGACATTTGACTAGAAATCAAAGCTAACTTCTTCTAACCTTATTTATTGAAAAGACCTCATTTAGGATATTGTGCGGTTTGTGTAGTACAACTTTTAGATTGGTACTGATAAATTAGAGGTCTTGGAAGATTATCCAGGGTTGTTACAGGCTTTCAGATTTAACAGATATTCAGAACATAACTTGCTTTCAGTTGAGAAAAGAAAGTTTAAAATGAACACAGTCTTTTAAAATACTGCACGACACAGATAATGCGAACTTGAATTGAGATTGTAGACCTCGGTTACGACCAGGTGAGAAAGGGGTCTAGGGTTCCCTCTCAGCCTTCACCTGGTCTTACCTTAACCAGATTTAATTTTAAATACACTTTTTTTTTTAGCTCCCAATTATAAGGCAAAGAAACTAGCCGCCTTAGGTTTAAAGAAAAAACTTTGAACTTTTTTAAAACTTAAACTCTAATTCGGATAACGCCTACGGATACGCAATGCGCCCACGCTAGCATGCATACGCAATACACACATGCAGATAGAGACAGAGCAGAAGGAAGTAAAGTGGAAAATTTGAGGCAATATCTGAAGATGGTTGTGGTTACTGTTTTTTTTTGAGATACAGCACTGAAACAGGCTCTTCGGCCCACCGAGTCTGTGCCGACCATCAACCACCCATTTATACTAATCCTACATTAATCCCATATTCCTACCACATCCCCTCAATTCCCCTACCACCTACCTACACTAGGGGCAATTTACAACGGCCAATTTACCTATCAACCTGCAAGACTTTGGCTGTGGGAGGAAACCGGAGCACCCGGCGGAAACCCACGCAGTCACAGGGAGAACTTGCAAACTGCGCATAGGCAGTGCCCAGAATCGAACCTGGGCCGCTGGAGCTGTGAGGCTGCGGTGCTAGCCACTGTGCCGCCCTGGTCTTTGAGCTCGCTGTAAAGTCCTTGATTGTAGGTAGGTCTTGCTTTTCGTTGGGGCCCAGTATTTTTCTTAAAACTTGTTCGATGTAGGAGACTTTTCTCTTCAAGTTCATGTGTCCTCAGTGGGTCCAAAGGCTTGTGAGAAAGAGATGGGAACAGACAGGAGAGGTCTTCTCACTCCAGGAGCAAACTGCAGTCTTTGAGTTCAAACTCTTTGTACAATTCAGGAAACAACAGGTTGCCAACCAGGTTAGTCATGTGACTAGCTGGTCTGACCATGTCTGTTTGTGGATTCTCTTGGCTTATCCAACCCTGGAAGGTCTCTTCTTACACACAATACCTGGTGCTAAAAGGCCATTGTGGATTAAATTGGAGCAGGGAATAGCCCTTTTGTCCCTCCAAGCACTGTCTGTTAGTATGCAAATAGTTTTTTCCAGCCACGGCTGATCTGTTTAATAAGCCATTTCCTCGCTCCAGCAACAGCTTGAAATCAATGTTCATATGACAAAATTAATATGCTTCATTCTTGGCAGGTGGAGGGGGCGTTTGCATGACACCTCCACATGCAGTGAAATGAAATGCGATTTCAGAAAAGCGCATTTCATTAAAAAGGGTCGAGAAAAAAAATATAAGGTATAGGAACAAAAGCATGCATCTCTCTCTCATTCATTCATAAATCCTCAAACTTATTACAGCCTGTCTTTTCTTGGTGCCAGTGCTGTTTTAACTAACCCTTTTTTGACATCCAAATAAACATGTGGTTGTTTGGGAAGTTTTTCTTCAGTTTGCCCATTTCTATGACTGCCTAGGGTCTTTGTTCCTGTTGCAATCTGCAAAGGGGTTGGGGGGGTGGGGGTGGTGGTGGTGCGGTTAGATTTAATTAGCCCTAAGTTGGATTTTTTTTCTCTCAGGAGAGTCAGTAGTGGGTGGTTCTATCCTGAACACTATTTCAGTGCTTGGCTGAGTCATGCAATGGCTTTTGATTTCAGGGGATGGGTGGTTCTCTTTTTTTCTGACTGGGTGAAAATTCTTTACTAATCTCCCCTTTGTTCTCTGGGACATTCCTGCTTGCAGGTATTTGTGCAGACTCTACTGCACTTCCCTGTGGCACTTCAACTAGGTGATGCATCACCCTCACTATTTCTCTGCCACATAGGGGTCTTTCTTTGTCTCTGCAGGTTCCTGTAAATGCTGTTAACAACTCTGGTTGGGTGCTTCTAGCATCTGCATTTACATAGGAGGATGTGGGGTCTAACTTTTCAAATATTTCGGGGTTGGCTGACCGGACAGTAGGGGTTTTATCCAGGATTCCTCCTGGACTTCCTTTAACCTGCCATCTTAGTCGCTTTTTCCCCTTCCCTTTCTAAACTTTTGTCAGCCTTGTGCCTGCCTGTCCCTTTTCTTTTCGGCAGGGGTCCCTTAAAGTTCACCAGCCCTCTGCTGGAGGGTCCTAACACCGGTACAGGACTTAGGAGTGCAGGTTTCACTGTAGGTTGGGGTTTCCCCTCAACCTGGCACATATGGCAACTCCTGCAGTACTCCACCTCATTCATGTGGAGTTTTGGCCAGTCAAACTGCTGTCTTATGCGGGCTTTGGTCTTTCATATACCAGCATGTACAGCCTCCAGTACTTCTGCGGCACCACTAACTGGTGACCTACTGTCCATTCCTTGCTCTCAGGTCTGTGAGAAGAACTCCATTTCCTCATCAGTACCTCATTCTTTAAATGGTAGCAATCAGGGACTCCCTCTGTTTCACTTGCAGACTGGGCAGCCCGTGCTAATTCTCATAATACTGGGCCGGCTTGCTGAGCCTCAGCTAGGAAAATCTTAATTCTTTCCCTGGGTCTTCTAACTTTCCAAAGAAAGTCTCGGACAGACGGACCTCATGGTCATTTGCCTGCAGCGGCAATGCAGTCTCCACTGGGGGAACTGGTTTGATCGTGGCCTAATTAATTACACATTCAGGGAAACTGCAGGGGACCGTCTCCCGCCACTGCCGTCTCTCTCTGACCTCCTGCGGTCTTACTTTCACTACTGGGGAAGCTACCATCTTCACCCCTGCCAGATCATTACCTAGGAGCAGGTCAACCCCGTCCATAGGCAAACTAGGGACAATCCCTACAGTCGCTGGTCCCGAAACTAGGTCGCACTCCAGGTGCCTGGTGTACAGGTACAGGCATACACTACGCTCCAATACCATTCACCACCATTCTGATATCCACTGCGCACTCTGGGGGAAAGGTCAGGCCTTTTCCCAGTAAAAGGGATCTAGTGGCCCCTATGTTCCTGAGAATTACTATGGGCTTGCTTGCCCCACTCGAGGGGTATGGGGTTATTTTCCCTTCAAACACAAAACCCTGATAGCCTTCAGGAATCTTATTAACTTTTCCTGCACTGGCAGTAGTAAACCTCCTGGGTTACTGCAGTTAAAGCTACAGCGTTCTCTCCTCCAGGATTCCTCCTTCACCTGAGCGGATGTGCCCTGATAAACCCTGCAGGTTTTCCCTTTAGTTTCCAGTAGTCAGCTTTTAGGTGACCTGCCTTATTACAATGGCAGCACATAGGTCTCCGGGGCTCACTCTTGCTCACAGCACCTTGCTTTTTGGCTAGAGGAGGGCCCCCTGTATCTCCTGCTTTTCTTCCTCTCCTCGGACTGCTTGGGCTCCTATCACCTTCCCACTCGTCCTTTTTGGATTTGTGGGGGTGACTAGGAAAGGTTCTTCCCTGGGAAACCGACTTATAAATTAAAGCAAACTCATTAGCCAGAATGGCCACTTGCCGGGCTCTCTCAACCCACTGCTTCTGTTAATGGGTCTTAATGGAGAGTGGGAGAGACTGTTTAAATTCCTCTAACAGAATTACTTCTCTGAGATTCTCATAGCTGAAATGTACTTTAAGAGCCCTCAGCCACTGGTCAAAAGCCAGCTGCTTACTTCTTTCAAACTCCAGATAAGTTTGATTAGCTTTCTTCTTGAAGGTTCTAAACTTTTGCTGATAGGCTTCAAGTACTAATTCTATGCCCCGAGGATAGCATTTTTTGTCAGTTCATAATTTGATGAACTGTCACCTGGCAACAAGGAATAAACCTCATTTGGGCTTTTCTGGTTAGCATGCTTTGTAATAAGAGACCAGGTCTCAGCTGGCCATTTTAGCTGCCTTGCCAGATTTTCAAAAGGCACAAAAAACACTTCCACATCTCCCTCATTGAATTTTGGGATTAGCTGAGATATTTTTAACAGTTTTGGATCCAGCCCTGAATTATGCTCTTCCATATTGGCCATGCTTTCACTGGGGTTGCTCGGTCACCCCCTAGTTAACTCAAGCTGCTTCAGCTCTCTTTCTTCGCATTCTTTCTGGAAGATTCTTTCTCCTGCCTTTCTTTCTCTCTCCTCAAATTCAAGTTTCCTCTGTTCCAACTGTATCTTTGTTGACAATACCCTGTCAGAGTCTATTCTAAAATAAAAGCAAAATACTGCGGATGCTGGAAATCTGAAACAAAAACAAGAAATGCTGGATTCACTCAGCAGGTCTGGCAGCATCTGACCAGAAATTTGGGGGCTACCGTCCTGGATTTTACCCACAAACGATAGATATTCTAACCCTGTTTCTGCTCCTTCAGATTCAAGGGAAAAATGGTTGGCCACTCACCTTAGGAGTTCAGACTTCCTTGCCTTGCCACGTACAGTGATCCCACACTGCTCAGACATTTTTCTCAGCTCCTCCATAGACCGTGCTTTTAACTTATCCCAAGTTACTTCACCTGGCTTGGAGAGCTACTGGCTTCAGTTGCAGTCTTGTTGGTATTCAAGAAGACACAACCACAAGAAAACCTATATTGAAATCTTGCTGTTTTTGATTGGGAACAACTTGGCTTCCCACTTACAATTTCTATCGTTTGTGGGTAAAATCCAGGACGGTAGCCCCCAAATTTCTGTTACAACCAGGTGAGGAAGGGGTCTAGGGTTCCCACTCAGCCTTCACCTGGTCTTCTTATAACAGGGTTTAATTTTAAACACACCGTTGTTTTTTTTTAAGCTCCCCTTGGTGAATCCTTGTTCACTAACTTCCAATTATAGTGCAAAGAAACTAGCCAAACAGGTTTTCTTAGGTTGAAAGAAAAAAGGTTGAACTTTATTAAATTTAAACTCAAATTTGGTTAACCCCTATGGATATGCGATATGCATACACGATACACACATGCAGTTAGAGACAGAAAAGAGCAGAAGAAATAAAGTGGAAAAGTTTGAGGCAATATCTGAAGATGGTTGTGGTTACTGTCCTTCGAGCTCACTGTGAAGTCCTTAATTGTAGGTGGGTCTTGCTTTTCGTTAGGGCCCAGTATTTTTCTTAATCCTTGAATAAACCTAAGAAAACCTGTCTCATTCATTTGCAATTACAATTAGTGCAGTGAGCAAGGGCTCACCGTGGGGGTAAGCTAAAATCACTGTTTTAAAAGATAAAGCCTATTACGGCCTGTAGGATTAATCAGGGCACACCCGCTCAGTGCAGCATAGCAGGCTGTGGCTTTAACTGCAGCAGACGTAAGACCCAGAAAACACACTGCTGCAGGTGCAGGAAAATTCAGTAAGATCCCTGAAGGTTATCAGCATTCCATATCTGAAGGGAGAGTAACCACATACCCCTCGAATAGGGCAAGCAAGCCCATAGTAATCCTCATGGATACAGGGGTCACTAGAACCCTTTTACTGGGAAAAGGCCTGATCTTTCCCCCAGAGTGCGCAGTAAATACCAGAATCATGGTAAATGGTATTGGACGGCAGTTTACGCACCTTTACAATGGGTACGCTTGCAGTGCGACCTAGTTTTGGGTCCAGTGACCTTAGGGATTGTCCCTACAAGGAGTCGGTGGATGTGGTATACTTGGATTTTCAGAAGGCTTTTGATAAAGTCCCCAAGAGGAGGTTGGTTAGTAAAATTAAAGCACATGGAATAGGGAATAATATACTGGCATGGATTCAGGTTTGATTAAGAGGCAGAAAGCAGACAGTAAGAATAAATGGATCATTCTCGCGTTGGCAGGCTCTGACTAGTGGAGTAATGTAGGAATCAGTGCTTGGGCCCCAGCTGTTCGCAATATATATCAATGATTTGGATGTGAGGACCAAATGTAGTATTTCCAAGTTTGTGGATGACGCAAAACTAAATGGGCATGTGTGTTGTGAGGAAGATGCAAAACAGCTTCCAGGGGATTTGGACAGACTTCGTGAGAGGGCAAGAACATAGCAGATGGAATATAATGTGGAAAAATGTAAGGTTATCCACTTTGGTAGGAGGAATAGATGTGCAGAGTATTTCTTAAATGCTAAGATATTAGAAAGTGAAGATGTACAAAGGGACCTGGGTGTCCTTATCAATAAGTCACTGAAAGCTAGCATACAGGTGCAGCAAGCAATTAAGGCGGCTAATGATATGTTGGCCTTTATCGCAAGAGGATTTTTGTACAGGAGTACTGAAGTCTTGCCTCAATTGTATTGAACCTTGGTTAGACCGCACTTTGAGTACTGTGTGCAGTTTTGGTCCCCTTACTTTAGGAAGGATGTTATTGCCATAGAGGGAGAGCAACCAAGGTTCACTAGACATGTTCCCGGGATGGCGGGACTGTCCTATGAAGAGAGATTGGGGAAACTGGGCCTGTATTCTCTAGAGATTTGAAGATTGAGAGGTGATCTCATTGAAACCTACAAAATACTGAAAGGGATAGACAGGGTAGATGCAGCTAAGATGTTTCCCCTGGTTGGGGAGTCTAGAATCAGGGGACATGATTCAAAATAAGGGGGAAGCCACTTAAGACAGCGATGAAGAGAAATGTCTTTACTCAGAGGGTTGTGAATCTTTGGAATTCTCTACTCCAGAGGGCTGTGGAAACTCAGTCATTGAGCATGTTTGAAGCAGTGATTGACAGATTTCTAAATACATATGACATAAGGGGATATGGGGATAGTGTGGGAAAAAGGCATTGAAGAGGATAATCAACCATGATCGTATTGAATGGCCTACTCCTCCTGTTATGTTTGCCTGCGGACAGGACTGATCTGCTCCTACGTAATGATCTGGCGGGGGCGAAGCTGGTAGCTTCCCCAGTAGTGAAAGAGAGACCAAAGGAGGTCAGAGAGACGGGGCAGTGACAGGAGAAGGTCCCTTGCAGTTTCCCTGAATGTGTAGTGAATCGGGCCATGGCCAAACCAGCTCCCCCATAAGAGACTGAATTGGCACTGCAGACAGATGACCATGCTGTCTGTCTGTCTGAAACATTCTTTGGAAAGTTAGAAGACCCAGAGCATGGATTAAATGAACCTTCCCTAACTGAGGCTCAGCAAGCCGACCCAGTATTGAGAAAGTTAGCACAGGCTGGCCAGTCTGAAATTGAAGCAGGGGGAGTCCCTGATTGCTGTTATTTGAAAAATGAGGTACTGATGAGGAAATGGAGTTCTCTTCACAGACGTGAGGACAAAGAGTAGACAATGGTTCACCAGTTAGTGGTGCCGCAGGGGTACCAGAGAGAAATATTAAGAATGGCCCATGAGATTACATGTCGGTATATGACCCATAAGACAGCAGTTTGACTAGCCAAAACGCCACAAAGATGTGGTGGAGTACTGTAGGAGTTGCCACATGTGCCAGGTTGAGGGGAACCCCCAAGCTGTAGTGAAATCTGCACCCCAATTCCTGTACCGGTTTTTGGGAAACCCTCCTGCAGAGGGCTGGTGAACTGGAAGGGACCCTGGCTGAGAACAAAAGGGGACAGACAGGCACAAGTCTGGCAGAGAGTTAAAGAGGACAGGTTAAAGGCGATCTAGGAGGATTCCCAAATGAAAACCCCTACTATCTGGTCAGCCAACCCCAAAATGTTGAAAATATTAGACCCCGCATTCTCCTATGTAAATGCAGACAACAGAAGCACCCTAACAGGGCTGCTAACAGCATTTACAAAAACCTGCAGCGACAAAGAAAGCCCTCAAGGGCAGAGAACCAGTGAGGACAATGCCTCACCAAGTTGATGTGCCACAAGGGCGTGCAGTGGAATGCGGACAAATACCTGCAAGCAAGAATGACCCAGAGGACAAAGGGAAGATTAGCACAGAATCCACCCCTACAGTCAGGAGAAAAGGGAAACAACAATACCCTAAAGTAAGCAGCACTTGGATGACTCACGAGCACTGAAAATGAGGTCAGAGTGGATCCACCCGCCTCAGGCTCCCATAATCAGAGCTCCAATCCAGAGCTAATTTAATCCAACAATCCCCCTGCAGACCCCGACAGGAACTGAGGCACCCTAGACAATTGTAGAAATATGCAAACATCCCCAAAAGTCACATGTTTCTTGGGATTCCCATTCCTAACTCATTGCAAGCTGCTATTAAAGAAACTTTAAACCCCTTGGGCAACACATGACTATCTCAGAGCCACCTCGGGAAAAGGGACAGTTAAAAGCAGCACTGCTGCAAAGGGAAAGACGGGCTGAAACAATTTCTAAGATTTCTGACTGAATGAGAATTGTCCTGCTGGATCCCCACTTGCCAAGAATGAGGCACATTAATTCTGTGATTAGTGATACAGCACTGAAACAGGCCCTTCGGCCCACCGAGTCTGTGCCGAACATCAACCACCCATTTATACTAATCCTACACTAATCCCATATTCCTACCAAACATCCCCACCTGTCCCTATATTTCCCTACCACCTACCTATACTAGTGACAATTTATAATGGCCAATTTACCTATCAACCTGCAAGTCTTTTGGCTTGTGGGAGGAAACCGGAGCACCCGGAGAAAACCCACGCAGACACAGGGAGAACTTGCAAACTCCACACAGGCAGTACCCGGAATTGAACCCGGGTCCCTGGAGCTGTGAGGCTGCGGTGCTAACCACTGTGCCGCCCCCTGTCATGAACATTGATTTTAAACTGCAACTGGAGTGAAGAAAGGACTTGTTAAACAGATCAGCCGTGGTTGTAAAATACATTTACATATTAACAGACAGTGATTGGAAGGACAAAGGACCATTCCCTGACACATTCAACCCACAATGGACCTTGATCACCAGGTATTGCGTGTAAGAGGAGCATTCCAGAGACTACTAAAGTGATACAATCCAAGACGTGGTCAGACCAGTTAGTCACATGACTAACCTGCTGGGCAACTTGGGTTTTTCTGAATTGAACAAACAGTTTGAACTCTCTCTGTTTTGCTCCTGAACTGAGAAGGTCTCTCCTGTCTGCTGCCATCTCTTTCTCACAAGTCTCTGAATCTACTGAAGACGCATGAACCCAAAGAGAGCAAAGTCTCCTACAGCAAACAAGGTTTAAGAAAAATACTGGGCCCCAACGAAAAGCAAGATCTACCTACAATCAAGGATTTTACAGTGAGCTCAAAGAAACGTAACAAAAACTCTTCAGATATTGCCTCAAACGTTTCCACTTTATTTGTCTTCTCTTTTATGTCTCTATTTGCCTGTGTGTATTGCGTATGCATGCTAGGGTGTGCGCGTCATGTAGGCGTCAAATGAATTAGAGCTTAAGTTCAAGTTTAATAAATTTCAACTTTTCATTTTGAAACTTAAGAATACCTGTTTGTGCTGGTTTCTTTGCCTTGTAATTGGAAAGCGGTGAACAAGGATTCACCAAGGGATGGCTAAAACGTGGTGTGATTAAAATAAAACCCTGTTACAGTAAGACCAGGTGAAGGATTAAAGGGAACCCTATACCTCTTTCTCACCTGGTAATAACAATGAATGAGAGAAATGCATGTGTGCTTTCCTGTATTTTCTCTTCCTTCTAACTTGTAATGAAATGCTCCCAATATCGCATTTCATTCAGCGAGAGACAGGTGTGATAGAAATCACACCTGCCAAATGGAAACATTAATTTTGTCAAATGGGACACTACTTGAAACTTTTTTACTGGACATTGCAAATAACTTGTTTTTTTTTAAAAAGCAGAGCTGAGTGGCTAAAAACATGGTTGCACATTTGCATTCTGAGAGACATGAATGGAGAGACAATGGGGGTGCTCCTTGATTCAATTAACAAGATTGGCCTCGTCAATAGTGGTGATCAACATCCTTTGACTGTAAGAGCCAGAACTCTACCCCCCACCGAGTGTGTCTGGAAAACTTTGAAATCCATCAGCCCTCCAAGAGGTTGCTGTTTCAGACAGAGATGGTCACATGACCTACCTGCTGGCCAGACTAGAGCTTTTTGAATTGTGCCACACATAAAGGAAAAGCAACTGGACTGGCAGAAGAAATGTCTCGCTCTCCTTCCTTGTTGCGCGCTCTCTGCAGCAAAGTCCCAGGGAACCCATGATGGCAGCGTAAACTGCAAGACTACAGCCTGCCTTCTGGTACCAGAGAAGCAAGTCAGAAATTGTACACCAGGCCCCAGTGAGACCTCCAAGATCTTAACTTCAATCAAGGACATTACACCAAGGACAAATGACAGTACCTGTATTCCATTTATTGCCAACTCTAGTTCAACGCCACTCCCCCCGCCCCCCCGGCAAATTCTTTCTGCCCCTCTGTATCTATTTGCGTGTGCCTCTTGTATGCATGCGAGTGTGGTTGCGTCGCAAATTTTAGTAATTTTAACCGGGTTAGAGTGAGGAGGCTAATAATCTTACATCTTTCTTGATTAAACCTAAGAAAACCTGTCTAGTTCATTTGCAGTTACAGTTAGTGCAGTGAGCAAGGGCTCACTGAGGGGGGTAAGCTAAAATCACTGTTTTAAAAGATGAACCCTGTTCCGGCCAATCCAGGGAAAGGGCAAGAGGGGAGCCCAAGACCCCTTCCTCACCCGGTCCTAACATCATTAAAAAAAAATGCCATGTCGAAGAAGACATTAGGAGGGGTGATCAATAGCTTATGAACGAGGTGGGGTGTAAGGAGATTAACTGAATTTACCCTATTTATGTAACATGTATGGTGATCTGATCAAGGTTAGTCTAGGTGAATGAGCTACATTTGAACCTGGCAGAATCAAAGAGTAGGATTAATACAAAGGAAGGAATTGAGATTCATTTAAGCCAGAGATGGGGAAAGAGATAAAATGTTTAAATATAGTTAAACAGATTGGAGTCAGAAGGAGGGAGAGGGTAAGACAATAAGTATATTGATGCAAAATAAACAAATGCAAACAGACTAAGCAAACTAACTAAACTACAGTTGAGGATCTATGCCTGAATACTAGAACCAGCAGGAACTAGATAGTTGAGCTGGAGGCCTACTTTGCAGCAAGAAGTCATGATGTAGGGATTGCAGAAACCTAGTTCATCCCAGAAGATGAGTGTAAACTCAGAATACAAAGGTACAGCAGGAATGGAAAAGACAGAAGAAAGAACTGTATATGTTCAAGGTAACATGCAAATTAGGATAATGTGCTATCCATGGGGATGATACAAATAACATAGTATGGCTTGCAATGTTCCTTTTATAACTTAATTACTGTGTGTGGCCCATTTTTTCAGTCCACACTCCCTTTAAGTTTATTTGCACGGCCACGCACAAGTTATTTCTCACAGAACAAGGTCTGAGCGGTACCTTACAGGTAATGTTTAGTGGCAGCATTGAATTGGCTTAACATAATAGAGTTATAGATACAGAGTTAATAATAGGATCTACTACAGACCCTGGAATAGAATAAGGAAGATTGCTTTTTGGTCCAGTATGTTATTGAGTATTTGTGAACAGTGTATGGCGGTGGGGGCAGTTGGGGACGAGGAGGAGGAGAATTCAATGATGGTTTCAATTCTGTCAGTAACTTGAATATTGCAACCAAATTTAAAACTCAAGTTTGCTTTTGACACTAATGCAGGGAGAGCTGTAGAGAAACAAGATGCCACAAAACTTTTACAGAAGTATTTAGATCTGTTCTGTAGTAAAAACATTTAGTTAACTTCAATGAATTTGAAGTTTGCATATTGGTTTCAAAAATGTGTACCATGAGTATAAAATCAATTGGTCCAACTTGTCAAGAAAATTAGAAAAGAGCATAGGATGATGGCAGACTCAACTCTCAATATCTGAACCATGGTAATTTTTTTTTTAACTGCAAGTAGAATACAGGGATGTATGTTATTTGTAAGGTATAGTGGGAATCTGGTGACTGTCCAAAGCAAAACAAACTAATCCGAGCAATTTGATTTCGGTCAAAACTTCACATACTCAGCCTGAATCACTACTACTGTAGTTCAAAATGCAAAGGACAAAGGGAAACTAGTTACAGGTGGATACAAAAACCTCTAGGAAGGGCCTTTCAATGCTGTGTTTTATAGCTTTTTTTTAAAAACTGCAAGATGATACTTGCTGTTCAGTATGATCCTAATATTTAAAAACAGTGTGCTGGGACTTTCATGATGCACTGGTCAAATCACACTGAGTGAATTCTGGTCACAGGGATTTGAAAATCTCAGGTTCACTAGTCTAGGAACAAGGGGTTGGATTCTTTGTTCTGGGCGGTGGGACCTGTACAAGAAGGACGGGTTGCATCTGAACTTGAGGGGCACCAATATCCTGGGCAGGAGGTTTGCTAGAGCTCTTCGGGAGGGTTTAAACTAGTTTGGCAGGGGGATGGGAACCGGAGCTACGGATCAGTGGATGGGGTAGCTGTTGAACAGGCAGATACCGAGTGCAGAGAGTCTGTGAGGAAGGTTAGACAGTTGACAGGGCAAAGTTGCAACCAGTATGATGGGTTGAAGTGTGTCTATTTTAACGCAAGAAGTGTCAGGAATAAGGGTGATGAACTTAGAGCATGGATCAGTACTTGGAGCTACGATGTTGTGGCCATTACGGAGACGTGGATATCACAGGGGCAGGAATGGATGTTGGATGTTCCGGGGTTTAGATGTTTCAAAAGGAATAGGGAGGGAGGTAAAAGAGGTGGGGGAGTGGCATTGTTAATCAGGGATAGTATCGCAGCTGCAGAAAGGGAGGTCGTCGAGGAGGGTTTGTCTACTGAGTCATTATGGGTGGAAGTCAGAAACAGGAAAGGAGCAGTCGCTTTGTTGGGAGTTTTCTATAGACCCCCCAATAGCAACAGAGACATGGAGGAACAGCTTGGGAGGCAGATTTTGGAAAGGTGCAGAAGTAACAGGGTTGTTGTCATGGGTGACTTCAACTTCCCTAATATTGATTGGAACCTCCTTAGTGCAAATAGTTTGGATGGAGCAGTTTTTGTCAGGTGTGTCCAGGAAGGCTTCCTGACTCAAGATGTAGATAGGCCGACTAGAGGGGAGACTATGTTGGACTTGGTGCTTGGCAACTAACCAGACCAGGTGGCAGATCTCTCGGTGGGAGAGCATTTCGGTGATAGTGATCACAACTCCCTGACCTTTACTATAGTCATGGAGAGGGACAGGAGCAGACGGGATGAGAAAATATTTAATTGGGGGAGGGGGAATTACAATGCTATTAGGCAGGAACTGGGGAGCATAAATTGGGAACAGATGTTCTCAGGGAAATGCACGACAGAAATGTGGAGGTTGTTTAGGGAGCACGTGCTGCGACTGCTGGATAGGTTTGTCCCGATGAGGCAGGGAAGGGATGGTAGGGTGAAGGAACCTTGGATGACAAGAGATGTGGAACAGCTAGTCAAGAGGAAGAAGGAAGCTTACTTAAGGTTGAGGAAGCAAGGATCAAACAGGGCTCTAGAGGATTACAAGGTAGCCAGGAAGGAACTGAAGAATGGATTTAGGAGAGCTAGAAGGGGACATGAAAAAGTCTTTGTGGGTAGGATTAAGGAAAATCCCAAGGCGTTCTACACTTGTGTGAGGAACAAGAGGATGGCCAGAGTGAGGGTAGGGCCGATCAGGGATAGTGGAGGGAACTTGTGCCTGGAGTCAGAGGAGGTAGGGGAGGTCCTAAATGAATACTTTGCTTCAGTATTCACTAGTGAGAGGGACCTGGTCGTTTGTGAGGACAGCGTGGAACAGGCTGATATGCTCGAACAGGTTGAGGTTAAGAGGGAGGATGTGCTGGAAATTTTGAATGATATGAGGACAGATAAGTCCCCGGGGCCAGACGGGATATACCCAAGAATATTACGGAAAGCGAGGGAAGAGATTGCTGTGCCTTTGCCGATGATCTTTGCGTCTTCACTGTCCACTGGAGTAGTACCGGATGATTGGAGGGTGGCAAATGTTGTTCCCTTGTTCAAGAAAGGGAATAGGGATAACCCTGGGAATTATAGACCAGTCAGTCTTACGTCGGTAGTGGGCAAATTATTGGAGAGGATTCTGAGAGACAGGATTTATGATTATTTGGAAAAGCATAGTTTGATTAGAGACAGTCAGCATGGCTTTGTGAGGGGCAGGTCATGCCTCACAAGCTTTATTGAATTCTTTGAAGATGTGACAAAACACATTGATGAAGGAAGAGCAGTGGATGTGGTGTATATGGATTTTAGCAAGGCGTTTGATGAGGTTCCCCATGGTAGGCTCATTCAGAAAGTAAGGAGGCATGGGATTCAGGGAAAGTTGGCTGTCTGGATACAAAATTGGCTGGCCCATAGAAGTCAGAGGGTGGTAGTAGATGGAAAGTATTCAGCATGGAGCTCGGTGACCAGTGGTGTTCCACAAGGATCTGTTCTGGGACCTCTGCTCTTTGTGATTTTTATAAATGACTTGGATGAGGAAGTGGAAGGCTGAGTTAGCAAGTTTGCCGATGACACGAAGGTTGCTGGAGTTGTGGATAGTGTGGAAGGCTGTTGTAGGTTGCAACGGGACATTGACAGGATGCAGAGCTGGGCTGAGAAGTGGCAGATGGAGTTCAACCTGGAAAAGTGTGAAGTGATTCATTTTGGAAGGTCGAATTTGGATGCAGAATACAGGCTTAAAGACAGGATTCTTGGTAGTGTGGAGGAACAGAGGGATCTTGGGGTCCATGTCCATAGATCGCTCAAAGTTGCCACCCAAGTTGATAGGGTTGTTAAGAAGGCATATGGTGTGTTGACTTTCATTAACAGGGGGATTGAGTTTAAGAGCTGCGAGGTTCTGCTGCAGCTCTATAAGGCCCTGGTTCGACCACACTTGGAATATTGTGTTCAGTTCTGGTCGCCTCATTATAGGAAGGATGTGGAAGCTTTAGAGAGGGTGCAGAGGAGATTTACCAGGATGCTGCCTGGACTGGAGGGCATGTCCTACGAAGAAAGATTGAGGGAGCTAGGGCTTTTCTCATTGGAGGGAAGAAGGATGAGAGGTGACTTGATAGAGGGGTACAAGATGATGAGAGGCATAGATAGAGTGGATAGCCAGAGACTTTTTCCCAGGGTGGAAAGGGCTATCACCAGGGGGCATAATTTTAAGGTGATTGGAGGAAGGTTTCGGGCAGATGTCAGAGGTAGGTTCTTTACACAGAGAGTGGTGGGTGCGTGGAATGCGCTGCCAGCGGTGGTAGTAGAAGCAGATACATTAGGGGCATTTAAGGGACTCTTGGATAGGTACATGGATGATCGTAGAATGAAGGGTAGGTAGTTAATTTGATCTTAGAGTAGGTTAAAGGTTCGGCACAACATCGTGGGCCGAAGGGCCTGTACTGTGCTGTACTGTTCTATGTTCTAATAGTTTTTAAGTTGGTTAGTTTTGTGACCATTGTTGATATATTTGTAATAACCAGATTAGGCGCTGATGAGGACCTATTGAGAGGAAACCAGAAAGAACAATCTGAATGAAGACGGGAATGCTCAATGTCTTCAGACAGAGAAGGCCCTTTGTCTTCTGAACATACTGTCCCCCAATCTTTCCTGATTAGTGTTGCAGTTCATGTTGGGGCTCCAGTGGAATAAATGCAAATTTGTGTTTGTGTTCCTTTTGCATTTTGTTTTACTTAAATCTGGGTATGAAGTGATGAACAGTGATGTTTAATGAGTAAACTCAAGCAGGAAATATGCATAGAAATGCTAAATGATGGTTGTATAATTCTATGCTTAAAAGACTATGACAAGTATGTGCTGTTTCATTAAAGCATTTTTTTCTCAAAATGTAAGCAGCACTAAGTTGACTAGAATTTGCCTTTGTTGTGAAGTTAGTTTCAACAGCTAGTACTGCTGTATATCCAACCCTGTGGTTTATTATAGCCAAGAAGTCAACCTTCCCATTATGCCTTGATCTTTATGGTGGGAATGTGTTATGAATATATATAGGTTTGTGCCTATTTGACATGCTTCTATTTGGCTGGTGATAATTGCAGTTATTGTTGCATACATATGCCCTGGTTCTAGCAGTTTTTTTTTAAAAATCCTATCAAAATTGATCATATAAACACATTCTAAATCGACCATCAATACTATTCTTGCAAAAGTATTTTTTGCTGAAGCTCACTACATAAGTTGCTTGTGTGGTGGTGAGCACACACCTGTGCATGCTTTCTTTTCCAACCCGTGCAAGTTGTTGTGGCACTAAAGTACACTTCAGAAATCACAGCAAACTCTACCAAAGGACATTTTTTAAAGTATGTTATGGAAAACATGCAAACACATCCTTGTTTTGTTTGCTGCTGAGATCAGGGCTATGTTGTTTCCATCACACCACCTCCCACTCCCAACTCCATTTTCTGCTTTCCTTCCACGGTCTCAGAAGAGGAGAGATTAAAATTTCAAACCATCAATCACTGCATTGGAATATTTAAGGCGTTATTGACCTCAGCGTGGTATACAACTTCCCTTTGCCTAATTTGTTTTCAAAGGTAACCTCAAGAAGATGGTGAAACTTGGTTCCAGAAGGCATTTCCTGAAGGTGTGCCCAGAAAAGATTAAATATAATTCCTTTTACTCTCATTCTCCATGCCACACAAATACATATGCACGCACACCTTCAAAATTAGGTATTCATTTAATGTTTTAAGTTATATTCTTGTGGGTATTTGATGGTTTTCAATGAATTTGTTTATAAATATACTTTTTACGCATTGGGTTACATTTCTAATCTGCCACTTTCCAATGTGCTGTCTCATCAAATAGAACACCCTTCCAAAAATTGAAATATGGATTTGTGAGGGGAAAAAATTGAGTGAGTGGCAAACCTATGCTTTAGAAACTGAGAGCCATATCCAAGGAGGATAGCCTTTAGTTTTGGTTATTGTTTTATGTTAGCAATTTCTTGATTTAAATGACATTCTTGCCAAATGCTGTGTTTAAGAATTTTGGCAAAATGGTAGCTTATTTTTCTATGGATAGATGTGTTAGTTCTGTTCATAAGTATTTTTTTGTTCCATAAATCCTAAGAATTCCAGTGTTGGAGAAAGTTAAAATGTCTGTATTTAGAACAACTTTAACTTGGATTTAATTTTTGTTGAAATAAAATGTTTGTGTTAAATTTTAGTATTTCAATAGTCATATCATTCTGCCTGTTTGAAAAGGTAAAAAATCTTCCTTTTTAGTTAACCATTATGAGGCTATTAGATTTGTTTGAATGCTGGGAGTTTTATGCACACCATTTCAGGTTTTGGATTTAAAATTAGGAACGCAAATGTCACTTCCACTGAGCCTAAAGGTTGGCTTAAAATGTAATGTGTTCACATCACAACAGTTAATACATTCTAGATTAAATTTTGTGCTGTAAATCTCTCGCAGCCCCAGTCCAAAAACGACCATCAGTTCTACCAAAGTGAAGTCCCCATGCAATTAAACCCTACTATCCTTACCCAGTACTGCTAAACACTGGTTGTCTAGCTCCAATGGTACATCTTGCAATCTGTATTCCATATTTTGTATTCTATATTCTTAGCTTTGAAACCGGTGCAAAAATTGAGTACAAAAAAAAATTAAAAAGCTACTTATGTTTTTTCACTATGAAATGGTCATGCAATTTGATCCCCAAAGCACCTGAAAAAAAATCAAAAATACCATTCAGTACAAATGGAATTTGATTTAGGTCACTAATTGTAAGTCAGTGGCCTTGATCTTATCCCTACATGGCATAAACACTGCTATTATAAAACATAAGAACATGAGAAATAGAGGCAGGAGTGGGCCTATTTATATTATGAAACTTGAGAACTACTTGTCGAACATTCTGTTTAATTTTATCATGTGTTTATGTCAATATTTAGCATTGAAACTATGTAAACAGTTACAAAGTAAATTTGGTAAAGAGTTGTCTGTAACTGTAGGCTTTCCGACTAGGTGACTCAGTAGTACAACTGGTTGAGACTTCTTAGCATGTTACTATCTTGTTTTTCTGCCAGCCTTTTATTAACTCTTCATGAAACATGTAGACTTTTGTATAATATATTTTTAAATTTGATACTTTTTGCCCATTCTGGGTCACCCATCTCATTTTGTCAGTTGCCTGCTTCTTTCCCCATTGCCCACCTGTTCCCTTGGTGTTCCACTATAAAGCCAGGGCTTCTGCTTCCCTGTTCACTTTTGTCTCCTCCATTCTGTCAGGCAGGGTTTCTTGATGGTCTCCTAGCATTTTCTGATTCCTCTGGTTTTCCTGCGACTGTCAGATTCTCTCTGGATCCACTCTATCAAAACCTTTCATAATTTTAAAAAGACCTCTGTGAGTCACCCCTCAGCCTTTTTTCAAGAAATAAAGAGATCCAACCTGTTCATCCTTCTGGTAGCATCTTTGTAAATCCTCTCTGCATCCTCTCCCATGCCTCTATATCCTTTTCATAATATGGTGACCAGAACTGCACACAGTACTCTCAAGTGTGGTCTAACCAAGTTTGATACAGTTTTAGTATAACTTCCCTACTTATCAATTGTATCCCTCTGGAAATAAGGCCGAGTGCTTGATTTGCTTTTTTTATGGCCTTGCTGACCTGTGATACAGCTTTAAATGATTGGTGTATTTGTACTCCAAGATCCCTTTGTCCTCTACCCCACCTAGGCTCCTAGCTTCCAAGTATCAAGTGATCTCCCTATTCTTCCTACCAAAATGTACTACCTCACATTTATCTGTGTTGAACTTCATTTGCCAATTATTTGTCCATTCTTCAAGTTTAGTAATGTCCTCCTGTAATTTGTTGCAGTCCTCCTCAGTATTGACTATTCCCCCCCACCCCCAACCCAACCCAACCCAATTTGGTGTCCTCCCCAAATTTAGTAATTGTGTTTTTGATCCCAACATTCAAATTGTTAACTCTTCACAACAAACTTGTTTTATTTACTTGTGCTTTGTTTGCAAATAGCCCTACTCTAAGCTATGCCTCTGTCTACCCTCTCAGTTCTGCTCTGCTGCTCAAAAGTGGCAACTCCCAGCTATTTTGTGCTCCAGTCCCAGCTCTGCCTATCTCTGAACTGCCCATCTCCTTCCTCGAGGCTTCTGTTCGTAAAGTTCTTTCCTCCTGCTCCTACCTCTAAGAGCCTGAAGTTGGGTCCACCTGCTCCATTGTTTCTGGTTGTTGCTTTGTTGTGCATTGCCTGTTGAAGTTTATATAAACAAAACAAAAAAATCGCTTAGGTCTGGCCCATCCCTATTCTATCCAGTTAAATTATCCAAAAATCTGTAGACTGAGTTGCCTGTCAGCTTGCATTCATTAAAATTTATGGAAGAAAAATTATGAACACAGCCCCATTCTCTTTGCTGTACCATGCTCCTAGAAACTTTCTTTCGCAGCTCTGCCTCCTTAATGGCAGACCCTGTCAGACAACAAGTAAGGTCAAAAGGGTTTCAGTAGAATGGGAAGGCTGAAAGGCAGTATGTGAGCATGACTTGACCTCTGCTTATCCATTCTTGGGGAACATAAGGATTTGGAACGGGTTTTTGATCAGAGTGATTGTAGGAATAAGACATATAGAAGACAATAGAGAAGAAAATCATCTTCTTTGGCCTCCTTGTCTCGAGAGACAATGGGTAAGCACCTGGAGGTGGTCAGTGGTTTGTGAAGCAGCGCCTGGAGTGGCTATAAAGGCCAATTCTAGAGTGACAGACTCTTCCACAGGTGCTGCAGATAAAATTGGTTGTCGGGGCTGTTACACAGTTGGTTCTCCCCTTGCGCTTCTGTCTTTTTTCCTGCCAACTGCTAAGTCTCTTTGACTTGCCACACTTTAGCCCCGCCTTTATGGCTGCTCGCCAGCTCTGGCAATCACTGGCAACTGACTCCCACGACTTGTGATCAATGTCACAGGACTTCATGTCGCGTTTGCAGACGTCTTTAAAGCGGAGACATGGACGGCCGGTGGGTCTGATACCAATGACGAGCTCGCTGTACAATGTGTCCTTGGGGATCCTGCCATCTTCCATGCGGCTCACATGGCCAAGCCATCTCAAGCGCCGCTGGCTCAGTAGGGTGTATATGCTGGGGATGTTGGCCGCCTCAAGGACTTCTGTGTTGGTGATACGGTCCTGCCACCTGATGCCAAGGATTCTCCGGAGGCAGCGAAGATGGACTGAATTGAGACGTCGCTCTTGGCTGACATACGTTGTCCAGGCCTCGCTGCCGTAGAGCAAGGTACTGAGGACACAGGCTTGACACATTCAGACTTTTGTGTTCCGTGTCAGTGCGCCATTTTCCTACACTCTGTTGGCCAGTCTGAACATAGCAGTGGAAGCATTTCCCATGCGCTTGTTGATTTCTGCATCGAGAGACAGGTTACTGGTGATAGTTGAGCCTAGGTAGGTGAACTCTTGAACCACTTCCAGAGCGTGGTCGCCAATATTGATGGAGCAATTCTGACGTCATGTCCCATGATGTTCGTTTTCTTGAGACTGATGGTTAGGCCAAATTCGCTGCAGGCAGCTGCAATCCTGTCGATGAGTCTCTGAAGACACTCTTCAGTGTGAGATGTTAATGCAGCATCGTCAGCAAAGAGGAGTTCCCTGATGAGGACTTTCTGTACTTTGGTCCTCGCTTTTAGACGGGCAAGGTTGAACAACCTGCCACCAGATCTTGTGTGGAGGAAAATTCCTTCTTCAGAAGACTTGAACACATGTGAGAGCAGCAGGGAGAAGAAGATCCCAAACAGTGTAGGTGCGAGAACACAGCCCTGTTTCACGCCACTCAGGATAGGAAAGGGCTCTGATGAGGCACCGCTATGCTGAATTGTGCTTTTCATACTGTCATGGAATGAGGTGATGAAACTTAGTAGCTTTGGTGGACATCCAATCTTTTCTAGTAGTCTGAAGAGACCACGTCTGTTGACGAGGTCAAAGGCTTTGGTAAGATCAATGAAAGCAACATAGAGGGGCATCTGTTGTTCACGGCATTTCTCCTGTAGCTGGCGAAGGGAGAACAGCATGTCAATGGTGGATCTCTCTGCTCGAAAGTCACACTGCCTCAGGGTAGACGCGCTCAGACAGCTTCTGGAGCCTGTTTAAAGCGACTCGAGCAAGACTTTCTCCACTATGTTGAGCAGGGAGATTCCACGGTAGTTGTTGCAGTCACCGTGGTCACCCTTGTTCTTATAGAGGGTGATGATATTGACATCGCGGATGTCCTGTGGTACTGCTCCCTCGTCCCAGCACAGGCAAAGCAGTTCATAGAGTGCTGAAAGTATAGCAGGCTTGGCACTCTTGATTATTTCAGGGGTAATGCCGTCCTTCCCAGGGGCTTTTCCGCTGGCTAGAGAACCAGTGGCATCACTGAGTTCCGGTTTTGTTGGCTGAACGTCCAGCTCGTCCACGACTGGCAGAGACTGGGCTGCATTGAGGGCGGTCTCAGTGACAACATTTTCCCTGGAGTATAGTTCTAGGTAGTGCTCCACCCAACGGTCCATTTGCTTGCCTTGGTCAGTGATTATTTCCCCTGATTTTAGATTTGAGGGGGGCGATCTTCTTGATGGTTGGCCCAAGAGCTCTCTTAATGCCATCATACATTCCTCTGATGTTTCCGGTGTCTGAGGCCAGCTGAATATGACTGTATAGGTGTTGCCAGTAATCATTTGCGCAGCGCCTGGCTGTTCTTTGTGCAGCGCTTCTGGCTGCTTTAAGTGCTACGGATGCTAACTCTCTGGGGGCTTTCTTGTAGTTCAGCAGTGCAATGCGCTTAGCGGCTATGACAGGTTCCAGCTCTTCAAAGTGAGATTGAAACCAGTCTACATTCCGCTTCACACGTTTGCCATAGGTGGTCATTACTGAGTCATAGATGGCGTCTCTGATGTGGGCCTACTTGGTCTCTGCATCCCCTGTAGGAGTGTTTTGAAGGGCTTTTACAAGTGAATTTAGAAACCTATGTAACAGCTGTGGATGAGAGATTCTGCTAGTGTTGATGCGCGGGCGGCCTTTCTGCTTGGAGTGATGCCGCTTCTTTGGTTTGAGTCTAACCTTGCTGCACACCAGGGAGTGGTCGGTGTCGCAGTCCGCACTGTGGAAGCTGCGTGTGATTTGAACACTTTAAAGAGGCTCGCTTTGTGACGATGAGGTCTAGCTGGTGCCAACGACGTGATCTTGGGTGCCTCCAAGAAACCTGGTGGCAGGGTTTAGTGTGAAAGGACGAGTTGGTGATGCAGAGATTATGATAGGTACACAACTCAAGCAGTCTCTGTCCATTCTCATTCATCCTTCCAATGCCATAGCACCAAGGCAGGAGGTCCATGAGTCGTGGTCGGCCCCAACCCTGGCATTAAAGTCCCCCAGCAGGAACAGGTGTTCGGTATTGGGGATGCTACTAATGATATTATGGAGTTCTTCGTAGAACTGGTCTTTAGCTTCAGATGGGGAGCAGAGTGTTGGAGCATAGATGCTGAGTAGGTGTACTGTTCCAGAGGCAGTGAACAGTCGGATGGACAGTATGCGTTCCGAGCCATTTGAGGGTGGCTGTATCATGCTGAGCAAAGAGTTTCTGATGGCAAAGCCCACTCCATGCTGTCTTGGTTCTTCAGGATCCCTACCCTACCAGAAGAAGGTGTAGTCTTGCTCTCTTAGAGATCCGCTCGCAGGGAGGCGTGTCTCCTGAAGTGCTGCAATGTCCACATTGAGTCTGCTGAGCTCGTTGTTAATGATGGCGGCCTTCTGAGAATTGTTGATTTGTATAAGGACTTCCAACAGGCCAGGACACACAGTTCTGAGGTTCCAGCTTGTAAAACGAAGGGCTGGTACCTTCTTTCCTTTTTTTGTCGTGCTATTTGGTGCGGTGTTACAGTCCATTTGTTGGGCAATGACCCTGAGCTCCAAGCACCCATTGAAACAGGTGAACTGTGGCGGGACAGAACCTTACTGACCGGGAGATGCCCGGTTTGAGGCGGGCGGTAGCTGTCCAGTGAGATGCGATGACCTCTCCCACCGACAAAGGCAACCCGTGGCACCTATCTCTATGCCAATTGAGCTGGACTTATAACCCATAACTCCTGCCTTCTATGTTGTTTTGGTCGCTGTGAGGTGACTATGGCGTGACCTCTCCATGGGGCATGCCTGGGCGGATGCAGGGAGGTTGTGAATTGCCCAAGCGTCAAAACCCCCCTCTCTGCCTTCCTGGTGGGGTCCAAAGGAGTGCAGCACATGACGTTTGGCACCGGTATGGCTGCAGGAACTACCTGAAACATGCTAAAGGTGACACATGACTGCCTTCGGGGTTCCGCTCTGAATTTTCTGTTTGGGTTAACTCCCTCAGCGTTGGTCTCTCCCGAGACGCCCACAAGGCAGTGGGGTTGTTAGAGTTCCTGCTCAGGGGTTGGGGGGTGGGAGAGAGGTGGGAAGGGGGAGGGGAGGGGGGTGGGAAGGGATGGAAGGAAGGGTGTGGGGGGGGGACAGAGGTGGGAAGGGATGGAAGGAAGGTTGTGCAGGGGGGGGGGTAGAGAGGTGGGAAGGGATGGATGGAAGGAAGGGGGGTGTGAGGGGAATATGGTGCGAGGGGGGTGTTGGAAAAAGGGGTGCGAAGGAATTATGGTGCGAGGGGGGAGCTGGGAAGGGGGTGTGAGGGGAATATGGTGCGAGGGGATTCCCAGCACAGCAACGCGATTGGATTTCATGGGTACTGAAAATGGGAGGTCGATACCTGTTTTTAATGGTTTGTAAATGCCTGAAAGATGAAGGAGCGAGGTTGCTGCTCCCGAGCCGGTGGGAAACTCATTTGTCCGTCCAGAGTGTCGAGCGTGAAGAGCGGCGCAGCCATGCCGGGCTCCAGGGAGGAGGCCGCTCCTCGGCGTCCCAAAAGCATGAGGAAAGCTTTGAGTGCGGCGCCACTGCTCAGTTCCCCCGTCACCGACGTTGGAGAAGCCGCAGTGCGTTTCAGGCATTCACCAATAAATCCGGCATTGGTATGAAGAAAATACAATGCAGACAATCTAGTGGTTTACTGTATTCAGTGGTGTCAGGAAATAATGGCAACAGTACAAAAGTGAAGGGGAGTTGGTTGTAAAGCTGAAGGTGTAAGGAATATTATAGATGTGAGGGATATTCATGAGTCTGCACCAGATATTTTGTCAATGTCACTGGTTACTCGCGTAAGCAGATCTTGTGTCCCCTATGATCTGGACTGCTTCTTTACTGTTCAGTATCTAGTTTAAACAATGGCGTGACCCATGGATCATAGTTTGTATTGAATATTGTGAGAATGCTTGTCCCACCATGTGTATTTTCTTGCCTTTATGAAAGGTGGACTGAAAAGGACACGTGAGATAAAGCATGATTTGATCCAACAAACTGGTTTATTTTACCTGAACTACATGAATGAGCAGAATACAGTTTTCACAGCAAGATTTAATTATTTCCTACTACTACTCATATAATAAAATTAACAACTCTGCCACCATTTTAGTCAAAACCCGTTTAAACTTGCTGCCCTAAACTATGATCATTACATCCTTTATATGTTAATTGCATTCAACTTTGTAATGGAATCTTTCCCTCATGAATGGAACTGATTCTCCAATGTGATAGAGAAACCAGTACAACCCTCTGACAACAACCTCAACTGTGTGCCAAAGTTTGGTCCACCCTATTACCAACCAACTTTATCACCTTAAATTAAATTACCACCCATTTGATATTGGAGCGTGTGGCATCTGTATGTCTGTTCAGCTAAGCTACTTTGAGCCAGGTGCACTGACTGAAAACGATTCTGTCATAATGGCGAGAAATAAAACTAGGCCTAATGAACCTTATTGTCTCAAAGTTAACCATGCAAAAATGCATAGTTACATCTGAGGTCCCACCTAGAAAGCATTCGAATTAACATTCAAAATTCTAAGTCAAAAAAAATTTCTGGGGAGTTAACCCTTTGAAAACTGAATATAACCTTCATGGAACTATCACAATATGTATTGAAACAAAATCCATTCCTGATCAAAAGCAAAATATTGTTGATGCTGGAAATCTGAAATAAAAAATAATGCTGGACATACTCAGCAGGTCGGGCAGTGTCTGCGGAGAGAGAAACATTTCTGGTCAATGACCTTGCATGAAGGTCAAAGACCTGAAAATAAAATTACAGAAACCATGGCTGAAATTTATGGACGTAAACAATGGCGGTCCACCTGTGTGGGCTGCTCGTTGCGGAGCTGCCACGATATTCAGCACGGCGGCTTATTTAAAGGGACGGACCTGCCACCCCAATGATGTGGAGGGGCGGGCTGTCCGTCCCCGGCAATAGCGTCAGTCGCCTTTAAAAATGGCATTAGCGCCTGTGCAAAGGGCTTTGAGCCTTTCCACTTAATTTAAATATTTAAAGAAAGAGGTTACAAAAATGTTATAAACATTTAATTTGCCCATCTCCCAACCACCCCCAATAACCATGCAATGCATTACTTGCCCTCTTTCCTCCAAAATGCTTCTGCTGCCCACCTGACCTCTTTCCCCCCGCCCCACCAAAGTTCAGAAACTGTGCACTGTAACCTTTCCCACCATCCCCACACCAATCAGGTGTGTTTGATCCCACTTCTCCACGCACCCCACCTCCTGGAAAATTTACCTGCTCCCCTCTCCCCACCAGTGTTCTGCCTCGGATCCGCCAGATGGGGCTCCGAAGGCATGGGAGTGCCGGCCACCGGCACCAATATCGCTCCGGCATGGGCGGCGAGAGTGCGATGGTCATTAAATCAGGTATTTACATTAATTTACATGTTGAAATTGGGCTCCCGTCACTGAGTGGCAGGGAGGCCACCATGAGGCCTCGCCGCCACCGGCAATATGAGGCCAGCCCTTCCCAGTGTCGAGGTCCATTGCAGACCTCTCCCAGAGGCATTTTCCGGCCCCTCCTGCCACGACCCCCGAAGTCGAGGGGGGGGGTCTGTAAAATTCAGCCCATTATGTGGGGATGGTAAATAGCTGCAGAGGACTATAAGCTACATTTTCCTCACGTGCACCAGTAGAAGATAGTATTTCCGCTCCTTCCTTGCCATGCCGTACCACTTCCAATGCGAAAGGAACGAAAAAAATGTGAAGAGACAAAATCAAAAATGACAGTTGGACAGAAAGCCACAAAAGATGAAAAGAGAGACAACAGAGACAGGTGAAAGGAGGCACCACATCCTCTCACTTACCGAATAATAATTCACTGGACATCCACTAGTACAAATAAAGGCATGTCTGGCACGGGTATCCACTTAGTCGCTTGCAGATTTTTATCCCCCTTTTTAATTTAAAAATATTAAATCAATAGAAACATTGTTACTATTAGTAATTAATCTCTAATTGATCTTAGAATGTTCCTTTTTCTGGAAATTAGACCTTGTGGGGACACTTGTTAAGGTGTAGCTCCACCTTAGTAGCAGAATAATACTTTGTTTATTACATGGGAAAGCAAAGCAGCAAATCCGTCTTACTATGAGCAATGTCATAGGAGACCTACTAGTATGATAAAATTGGCAAGAAAAGACTTCTAAAAAAAAATTTACTATTTAGGAGTTATTTCTTTTCAAGCTTTTTCATTAGTTTATCATTGACTGAATGCAGTTTTTGTAAAAACTCAAATTTAAGTTTTATAAAAGTTAGCTTGTAAGATTATTTTAATGCTACATACCAAGCAGTTGTCTCTTGTATTGTGTATTATTCAATATTTAATACATTCCTGTCTGTGTGTTGTTCTCTATGTAATTGATTGAATGCGGCATTTCACTGCAAATCAAGCACTGCTTGCCAGAGCATAACACTTCACGTATTTTCCAAAGGATGCATCAGCAGGACAGTGACCTACACTTCTCAAAAAAGTAAGGCCTGACTGAGGGTTTTCCATGTGATCATTCAGGCATTTCAATACTTGAATTGCAGTTGCAAATAGAACTATAGAAAATTAGGGTACAGAAGGAGGCCATTCAGCCCATTGTGTCCGTGCCAGCCGAAAAAACTAGCTGCTCAATCTAATCCCACCTTCCAGCACTTGGTCTGTAGCCTTGCAGGTTACAGCACTTCAGGTGCATGTTCACGTAACTTTTAAAAGAATTGAGGGTTTCTGCCTCCACCACAGTTCCTGACAGTGAATTCTGGACACCCACCACCCTCTGGGTGAAAAAGTTTTCCTCATGTCCTCTCTAATCTTTCTACCAATCACTTTAAATCTGTGCGCCTGGTAATTGACCTCTCCGGTCCTTCCTGTCTACTCTATCTAGGCCCCTCATAACTTTGTAAACCTCAATTAAGTCATCCCTCAGCCTCCTCTGTTCTAAGGAGGTTGTTTGTTTGCAACATGCAAGTTGGTGCTAGGTACCCTAGAAGCTGCAGCAATGTATTCACTTTACACCTATCTACAGCCACCCTTATTTCGAGTCATTCGGCCCTAAGTGGTTGGACTCTGGGTGACAGAGTTACCTTCTACAAGTCTTGTTTATACCAGTGTGGAATCCCAAAACTGCAGCCGAAAGAAAACATCGTGAGGCACATGCCTCCACAAGGAGCTAAGCAAAACATACAACTGGACTATTCAGTGATTCTGCTTCCTGGATTGATCTGGGAGAAAAGGGGAGGGAATGCTGTACAGATATAAAAATGTGTCTACAATTATCATTCTATTCTGCATTCAATTTGGATAGGAATTGTCATGCAACAGGCAGGAAAGAACTTGCATCATGAACTTGCCATTCATGAGCTCAGAACATTCCAAAGTACTTTACAGCCAACATTTTGTAGTGTAGTCACTGGTGTAATGTAGGGAAATGTGGCAATCAATGTATGTGCAGCAAGGTCCTACAAACATGATTATCTGTCTTAGTGATTTTGGTTGAGGGATAGATATTGTCTCGGACACTGGGAGGACTCCCCTGCTCTTCTAATAGTGACATAGGATCTTTTTGTTTACTTGAGATGGTTGGCC
This sequence comes from Heterodontus francisci, assembly GCF_036365525.1. Classification (NCBI taxonomy): domain Eukaryota; kingdom Metazoa; phylum Chordata; class Chondrichthyes; order Heterodontiformes; family Heterodontidae; genus Heterodontus; species Heterodontus francisci. The sequence continues at coordinate 49,033,431 of NC_090406.1, forward strand.
CCTTAGTAACATGTTGAAAAGGGACAAGCTCCTGTGGTCTCTGAAATTAATTCCAGTCCAGGTGATTGGTCGCATCAAAGTAACCTAAAGCAGGCAGACCATGTGAGTCATTATAAAATACAGCCATTTTAATCTGTTCAAAGGACTGGGACTTAATTGAAATGTTTTTTGAGGTTCGAAGTAAATTGAGTTCAGTTTAGTGTCTCATCCGAAAGATGGCATCACCAACAGTGTGACATTCCCTCACTACTGCACTAAAACGTCACCTTAGATTACGTGTTTAAGTCTCTGAAGTGGGACTAGAACCCACGACCTTCTGACTCAAATGTAAGAGCATTATGACTGAGCAAAGGCTGACACACAATATCTCAATGAACCTCCCTTCCAGAATTTAGTGCTAAAAGATGGGCCCTGCAAAGCATCCCAACAGGTTAAAAATACCATCGTGCACATTTCAGTAGCTAAATATGATGATATCTATTGGCAGAATGTATGAGTCAAGGATGAAACTCCTGTGGGAAGAGAAAGGTGGTACTAGCCTCCAGATTCAGGTTCACCATCTGCATATCCTCTCCAATGGGGTGTACAGAGCACCCAGTGTGTCCCAGATGAGCCTGTCCTAACAGTGAGATCGGCAGTGACTGCTCCAGTTTTCACTCTCTTCTACTATGAACTTCTTTTGCCTTGCACAGCTATCCAATTGCTCACCATACTTTGCAAAATAAGAGTGTAGGAACATGCAGCATGCAAGCGGTATTAGGGGAGTTGGCTAATGTCTCACCTCCACTGTGAGCAGTAAGAGGTTTGCAGGAAAGGTGAATGGTAATTCACGCACGGGCTGGTTTGGGTAGGGAGCAAAAGGTCTGTAAAATGTAGAAACATCCCATGTGATTGTGGTGTTCGTTGAGATGAAAGTCTGTGTGTTGCATGTCATGATAAAGCATAGTTACGAGATAAGAACAGCAAAGTCACTTAACCTGGTAAACTTTTTCAAGATGTTGTACATTTCCCTCCTATGGAAGAATTACCTCTTTACTGCTGGGATGCTGCCTCCTCCTTCCAGGCAGTCATGACTTATTTTCTGAGGATAGTGCCCTGACAGCTTAGCACTCCTTGTTATGACCTTCCACAGTACAAGCTCCAGGGTGGTCTCAGAACGGGGTGCTCCCCTTCCTTCCCTCTGTCAACTGGAAAATCCCTGGCTTATCTCCTACAGTACCCAAAAGGAATGAATTTGCATCCAATAGGAAATGCAGTTGGTGCTTTAAGGACCCAGACTTGCATATTAACTCTACATCCCAAGAAATCATGCCCCCTTGTCTCCATGCTCCCACCATGTGAGAAGAACTTAAGAAGTAGGAGCAGGAGTAGACCATTTGTCCCCTTGAGCCTGTTCCGCCATTCAGTACAATCATGGCTGATCTTCTACCTCAACTCCACTTTCCTGCCCACTCCCCATATTCCTTGATTCCCTGAGATATAAAAAATCTATCTATCTCAGTCTGCAATATACTCAATGATGGACAACCCTCAGATAGACAATTCCAAAGATTCACGACCCACTGAGTGAAGAAACTTCTCATCTCAGTCCTAAATGATCAACCCCTTATCCTGAGGCTCTGCCCTCATGCTGTAGATTTCCCAACTAGGGGAAACAACCTCTCAGTGTCTACCCTGTCAAGCCCCTTCAGAATCTTGTATGTTTCAATGAGATCATCTCTCAATCTTCAAAACTGCAGAGAGTGTACGCCCTCTCATCATAGGACAACCCTCTCATCATAGGACAACGCTCTGATTCCAGGAACCAATCGAGTGAATCTTCGCTGTACAGCCTCCAAGGCAAGTACATCCTTCCTTAGATATGGAGACCAAAACTGCACACAGTACTCACCAACGTCCTACACAGGACTTCCTTATTCTTGTGCAAAAAAGGCCAACATGCCTTCCTAATTGTTTGCTGTACCTGTATGCTAACTTTCTGTATTCCTAGTTCACCTAGCTCAACTATCACCAGTAACCTGTCTCTCGATGCAGAAATCAACAAGCGCATGGGAAAAGCGTCCGCTGCTATGTCCAGACTGGTCAACAGGGTGTGGGAAAATGGCGCACTGACATGGAACACAAAAGTCCGAGTGTTTCAAGCCTGTGTCCTCAGTACCTTGCTCTATGGCAGCGAGGCCTGGACAACGTATGTCAGTCAAGAGCGACGTCACAACTCATTCCATCTTCGCTGTCTCCAAAGAGTCCTTGGCATCAGGTGGTAGGACCGTATCTCCAACGCAGAAGTCCTCGAGACGACCAACATCCCCAGCATATACACCCTACTGAGCCACCGGCGCTTGAGATGGCTTGGCCATGTGAGCTGCATTGAAGATGGCAAGATCCCCAAGGACGCATTGTACAGCGAGCTCGTCACTGGTATCAGACCCACCGCCTGTCCATGTCTCCGCTTTAAAGACATCTGCAAATGAGACATGAAGTCCTGTGACATTGATCACAAGTCGTGGGAGTCAGTTGCCAGTGATCGCCAGAGCTGGCGGACAGCCATAAAGGCGGGGCTAAAGCGTGGTGAGTCAAAGAGACTTAGCAGTTGGCAGGAAAAAAGACAGAAGTGCAAGGAGAGCACCAACTGTGGAACAGCCCCGACAACTAATTTTATCTGCAGCGCCTGTGGAAGAGTCTGTCATTCTAGAATTGGCCTTCATAGCTACTCCAGGCGCTGCTCCACAAACCACTGACCACTTCTAGGTGCTTACCCATTGTCTCTCGAGACAAGGAGGCCAAAGAAGAAGAAGATATGAGTACACCCAGGTCTCTCTGAACATCAACATTTAAAAGTTTTATGCCTTTTGAAAAATATTCTGCTTTTTTATTCTTACTACCAAAGTGAATCACCTCACACTTACCTACATTATACTCCATCTGCCACTTTTTGAAGCCTCTTTGTGTCCTCTTCACAGCTTACATTCCCACCTAACTTTGTATTGTCAGTAAACTTAGATGAAGGGTCACTGACCCGAAACGTTAACTCTGCTTCTCTTTCTACAGATGCTGCCAGACCTGCTGAGTGATTCCAGCATTTCTTGTGTTTATATTACTCTTGGTCTGTTTGTCTAAGTCATTAATATAGATTGTAAATACCTGAGGCCCCAACACTGATCCTTGCAGCACTCCACTAGTTACAGCCTGCCAACTTGAAAATGCCCCATTTATCCCTACTCTGTTTCCTGTCCATTGATCAATCCTCCATCCATGCTAATATATTACCCCCAACTCCATGAGTCCTTATCTTGCATATTAACATTTTTTGTGGCATATTTTCGAATTCCTTTTAGAAATCCAAGTACACTACATCTACTGATTCCTCTTTACCTCCCCTATTATTACATCCTCAAAGAACTTATTTATTTAAACTTATTTAAACATTAACAGGGGGATTGAGTTTAAGAGCCGCGAGGTTATGCTGCAGCTCTATAAGGCCCTGGTTCGACCACACTTGGAATATTGTGTTCAGTTCTGGTCGCCTCATTATAGGAATGATGTGGAAGCTTTAGAGAGGGTGCAGAGGAGATTTACCAGGATGCTGCCTGGACTGGAGGGCATGTCCTACGAAGAAAGATTGAGGGAGCTAGGGCTTTTCTCATTGGAGGGAAGAAGGATGAGAGGTGACTTGATAGAGGGGTACAAGATGATGAGAGGCATAGATAGAGTGGATAGCCAGAGACTTTTTCCCAGGGTGGAAAGGGCTATCATCAGGGGGCATAATTTTAAGGTGATTGGAGGAAGGTTTCGGGCAGATGTCAGAGGTAGGTTCTTTACACAGAGAGTGGTGGGTGCGTGGAATGCGCTGCCAGCGGTGGTAGTAGAAGCAGATACATTAGGGGCATTTAAGCGACTCTTGGATAGGTACATGGATGATAGTAGAATGAAGGGTAGGTAGTTAGTTTGATCTTAGAGTAGGTTAAAGGTTCGGCACGACATCGTGGGCTGAAGGGCCTGTACTGTGCTATAATGTTCTATGTTCTAACTAATAAATTTGTCAAACACGATTTCTCTTTCATAAAACCATGTTGATTTTGTCTGATCACACTGTAAGTTCCTAAGTGCATTGTTAATACTTCCTTAATAATAGATTCCAGTATTTTCCTGATGACTGATGTCAGACTAACTGACCTGTAGTTCCCTTTTTTTTCTCTCCCTCCTTTCTCGAATAGCGGAGTTACATTTGCTAACTTCCAATCTATTGGGACTGTTCTAGAATCTAGGGAATTTTGGAAAATCATAATCAGTACATCTCTGCAGCTGCCTCTTTTAGAGCCCTTGGATGTAGGCCATCAGGTCCTGGGGATTTGTCAGCTTTTAATCCCTTAAGTTTCTCCAGTACTTTTTCTCTGCTTACATTAATTACCTTAAGTTCCTAACTTATATTAGCCTCTTCGGTTACCCTCGATTTCTGGTATGTAATTTGTGTCTTCCACTGTGAAGACACACACAAAATATTTGTTCCACATCTCTGCCATTTCTTTATTTCCCATGATAATTTCTCCTGTCTTTGTCTCCAAGGAACCAACATACGAATTAGGAGCAGGAGTAGGCCACTTGGCCCTTCGGGCCTGCTCCGCCATTCAATAGGTTCATGGCTTACTGATTACTATACATTTACTTTAGCTACTCTCCTTTTTATATACTTGTAAAAACTCTCACAATCTGTTTTTATATTCCTGGCTAGTTTACTCTCCTATTCAATGTCTTCCTTTTTTATCAAGTTTTGATCAACATTTGCTGGTTTCTAAAATACTCCCAATCCTCAGGCATATTACTGTTCTTGGCAACATTATAAGCTTCTTCTTTTAATCTAATTCTGTCCTTAACCTCCTTAGTTTTTTTTTCATTTATGAGATGTGGGCACTGCTCGCTAGGCCAGCATTTATTAGCTACTCCAGTTCAGTTTCTGGTCAATGGTAACTCCCAGGATGTTGATAGTGGGGAATTCAGCGATGGTAATGCCATTGAATGTCAAGGGTAGATTTTTTTTTTAAATTAATTCATGGGATGTGGGCGACGCTGGCCAGGCCAGCATTTATTGCCCTTGAGAAGGTGGTGGTGAGCTGCCTTCTTGAACTGCTGCAGTCCATTTGGGGTAGGTATACCCACAGTGCTGTTAGGAAGGGAGTTCCAGGATTTTGACCCAGCGACAGTGAAGGAATGGCGATATAGTTCCAAGTCAGGATGGTGTGTGACTTGGAATGGAACTTGCAGGTGGTGGTGTTCCCATATAATTGCTGCCCTTGTCCTTCTAGTTGGTAGAGGTCGCGGGTTTGGAAGGTGCTGTCTAAGGAGCCTTGGTGCATTGCTGCAGTGCATCTTGTAGATGGTACACACTGCTGCCACTGTGCGTCGGTGGTGGAGGGAGTGAATGTTTGTAGATGGGGTGCCAATCAAGCGGGCTGCTTTGTCCTGGATGGTGTCGAGCTTCTTGAGTGTTGATGGAGCTGCACCCATCCAGGCAAGTGGAGAGTATTCCATCACACTCCTGACTTGTGCCTTGTAGATGGTGGACAGGCTTTGGGGAGTCAGGAGGTGAGTTACTCGCCTCAGGATTCCTAGCCTCTGACCTGCTCTTGTAGCCACGGTATATATATGGCTACTCCAGTTCAGTTTCTGGTCAATGGTAGCCCCTAGGATGTTGATAGTGGGGGATTCAGCAATCGTAATGCCGTTGAATGTCAAGGGGAGATGGTTAGATTCTCTCTTGTTGGAGATGGTGATTGCCTGGCACTTGTGTGGCGCGAATGTTACTTGCCACTTATCAGCCCAAGCCTGGATATTGTCCAGGTCTTGCTGCATTTCTACATGGGCTGCTTCAGTATCTGAGGAGTCACGAATGGTGCTGAACATTGTGCAATCATCAGCAAACATTCCCACTTCTGAGCATATGATTGAAGGAAGGTCATTGATGAAGCAGCTGAAGATGGTTGGGCCTAGGACACTACCCTGAGGAACTCCTGCAGTGATGTCCTGGAGCTCAGATGATTGACCTCCGACAACCGCAACCCTCTTCCTTTGCGCTAGGTACAATTCCAACCAGCGGAGAGTTTCCCCCCGATTCCTATTGACTCCAGTTTTCCTAGGGCTCCTTGATGCCATACTCGGTCAAATGCTGCCTTGATGTCAAGGGCAGTCGCTCTCACCTCACCTCTTGAGTTCAGCTCTTTGGCCATGTTTGAACCAAGGCTGTAATGAAGTCAGGAGCTGAGTGGCCCTGGGGGAACCCAAACTTAGCGTCACTGAGCAGGTTATTGCTAAGCAAGTGATGCTTGATGGCACTGTTGATGACACCTTCCATCACTTTACTGATGATTAAGAGTAGACTGATGGGGCCGTAATTGGTCGGGTTGGACTTGTCCTGCTTTTTGTGTACAGGACAAAACTGGGCAATTTTCCACATTGCCAGGGAGATGCTAGTGTTGTAGATGTACTGGAGTAGCTTGGCTCAGGCGCAGCAACCTCTGGCGCACAGGTCTTCAGTACTATTGTTGGAATTACCTGGTTGTCATAGCTTTTGCAGTATCCAGTGCCTTCAGTCGTTTCTTGATATCACGCAGAGTGAATCAAATTGGCTGAAGACTGGCATCTGTGATGCTGGGGACTTCAGGAGGAAGCCGAGATGGATCATCAACTCGGCATTTCTGGCTGAAGATTGTTGCAAATGCTTCAGCCTCACCTTTCGCACTGATGTGCTGGGCTCCCCATCATTGAGGATGGGGATATCTGTGGGGCCACGTCCTCCAGTTTGTTGTTTAATTGCCCACCACCATTCACGGCTGGATGTGGCAGGACTGCAGAGCTTAGATCTGATCCATTGGTTATGGGATCGCTTCGCTCTATCGCATGCTGCTGACGCTGTTTGGCACGCAAGTAGTCCTGGATTGTAGCTTCACCAGGTTGACACCTCACTTTTAGGTTTGCCTGGTGCTGCACCTGGCATGTCCTTCTGCACTCTTCATTGAACCAGGGTTGATTTCCCGTCTTGATGGTCATGGTAGAGTGGGGGATATGCCGGGCCATGAGCTTACAGATTGTGGTTGATTACAATTCTGCTGCTGCTGATGGCCCACAGCGCCTCATGGATGCCCAGTTTTGAGTGGCTCGATCTGTTTGAAATCTGTCCCATTTAGCACAGCGGTAGTGCCACACAACATGATAGAGGTTATCCTCAATGTGAAGACAAGACTTTGTCTCCACAAGGACTGTGCGGTGGTCACTACTTCCAGAACTGTCATGGACAGATGCATCTGCAGCAGGTAGATTGGTGAGGACAAGGTCAAGTATGTTTTTCCCTTTTGTAGGTTCCCTCACCACCTGCTGCAGATCCAGTTTAGCAGCTACGTCCTTTAGGACTTGGCAGCTCGGTCGGTAGTGGTGCTGCTGAGACACTCTAGCTGATGGATATTGAATTCTCCCACCCAGAGTACATTCTGCGCCCTTGCCACCCTCAGTGCTTCCTCCAAATGGTGTTCAAACATAGAAACATAGAAAATAGGAGCAGGAGTAGGCCATTTGGCCCTTCGGGCCTGCCATTCAAAAAGGATCATGGCTGATCGTCTAATTCAGTACCCTGTTCCTGCTTTCTCCCCATGTCCCTTGATCCCTTTGGCATTAAGAAATATATCTATCTCCTTCTTGAATATATTTAATGATGTGGCCACCACTGCCTTTTGCGGTAGAGAATTCCACAGGTTCACCACCCTCTGAGTCAAGAAATTTCTCCTCATCTCAGGTTCTAAATGGCATACCCTGTATCCTGAGACTGTGACCCCTGGTTCTAGACTCCCCAGCCGTCGGGAACATCTTCCCTGCACCTAGCCTGTCTAGTCCTGTTAGAATTTTATAGGTTTCTATGAGATCCCTTCTTATTCTTCTAAACTCTAGTTCACCCACTCTCTCCTCATACGTCAATCCTGCCATCCCAGGAATCAGCCCAGTAAATGTTCTTTGCACTCCCTCCATGGCAAGAACTTCCTTCCTCAGATAAGGAGACCAAAACTGCACACAATACTCCAGATGTGGTCTCACCAAGGCCCTGTATAACTGCAGTAAGACATCCTTGCTCCTGTACTCAAATCTTTTTGCAATGAAGACCAACATACCATTCGCCTTCCTAACTGCTTGCTGCACCTGAATGCTTGCTTTCAGCGACTGGCGTACAAGGACACCCAGGTCTCCCAGCACCTCCCCCTTTCCCAATCTATTACCATTCAGGTAATAATCTGCCTTTCTGTTTTTACAACCAAAGTAGGTAACCTCACATTTATTCACGTTATACTGCATCTGCCATGCATTTGCCCACTCACCCAACTTGTCCAAATCACATTGGAGCCTCTTTGCATCCTCCTCATAGCTCACATTCCCCCCAGCTTTGTGTCGTCTGCAAACTTGGAAATGTTACATTTAGTTCCCTCACCCAAGTCATTAATATATATTGTGAACAGCTGGTATCTAAGCACTGATCCCTGCGGTACTCCACCTGGAAAAAGACCTGTTTATTCAACATGGAGGAGTACTGATTCATCAGCTGAGGGAGGGCAGTAAGTGGTAATCAGCAGGAGGTTTTCTTGCCCTGCTGAGTGTCTACAGCATTTTGTTTTCAGATTTCCAGCATCCTCAGTGTTTTGCTTTTTAGATTGAAAATCTGCTAGTCTTTTAAAAAGACAAAGACAAAGATGTACCAACACCAACCCCCAAAGCTGGGTAGAGGGGCTCAGTGAATGCTTGCTGCTGGAATTTGTGAATCAGGGTTACTTTGCAGTCCGATACACTATAAAATGAAAGTGTTCCAGCCTCGAAATCCAAATATACTCCCACTCTGGTGGGGTTTCCAGTGTTTAGATAATTTACTTTGGCCTTGTGGAGAACAGAAAGCTCACCCTCAACTGAGTAGAGACACCAAGACTTACTATTCATTCCGAATTCACATTCTTTGCGCTGGCCTTTGCGGACTATGCTCCTGTAGCTTACTCCAATTCCCCACCACGTGGCATATTCTGTGATCTTCACCTCCCAGTATGAACGTCCATTAGTCCGTCCCTCAGTGCAGAGGACTTGCTCATAATATTCGAACCTATCTGGATTGTCCAGGCACAAGATCTGTTGGCCAGATCCCGACACGGATGTGGGACTGCACACAATATCTGGATATGCTGTGTTTTCATTCAGAGTTGGTCTCTGTCCATCTGTGAATTAAAGAATAGAAGAAAAGGTAGACTGTAAATTTATGTGGTGCCTTTCACACCTTCAGCATTTCACAGCCAATGAATTAATTTCACTGTTGATTTGTAAGCACACATAGCAGCCAGTTCAACTGGGATCTTTCCTGTCCATCTGAGGACTAAGACACGTGTAATCAGTTTAATCTCTGATCTCATAGATGACAGCTCTGACAATGCTGCATTTCCATAGAATAATTCCAGGGCAGCAAGAGAATTTCCCCACTCCTCCTCAAACAGTGCCATTTGATCCTCCACATACACCCACGAGGACTGAGGAGACCCTGGCCCAACACCTTATCTGGAAAACAGCACCTCTGACAGTTCAGCACCTCCGCCATCGTCCCCATCCCAGCACTGCACCAAAGTGTCAGCCAAGTCCACTCATTCAAGTCTGTCTGATGTGGGGCCCAGATACACAACCTTCTGGCCCAGAGGTAAGAACACTGCAAGAGTGCTGCCACTGATGGAGGTGGAGGAGAGATGCTAAATAAAAAAGCCCATAAGGCAACTTGCCAAAGGTTGGTCATTTAAATGGCTACTGTGGTTACTATAAGTCAACCATTAGTAAATCCTGATTGGATCGTTTGAGCACAAGAGCAAAATACTGCAGATGCTAGAAATCTGAAATAAAAAACAGAAAATGCTGGAAATACTTAGCAGGTCTGGCAGCATTTGTGGAGAGAGAAACACAGTTAACGGGGGGAATTTTATGCAGTCTGCCATGGCAGAGTTAGTGGCATGCGGGGAGATATGATTAGGTTGGAGGTGTTTTTTTTGGATTCCTGACGGCGGGATATTTTAGAGGAACTAACTCGTTGGCGGGTTTGCGGTGTTCTGGGGTTCTATCAGTGCGATGGGGGATTGCAGCTTTGCATTCATTTGCATGCCGTGAATACTCATTACCCTAAGCATAGTTAGGATATAGTCCTACCTGTCAGATTAACTGAACGGTGACCGATATTCCCGTGCCACCTGGTTCACGAACGTGGCATGCAACAGTGGTATTTGTGCAGTTAAGTTTCAGGTATGTGCTCTTCTCTCTTTCACTGAGCCGCTAAACTAATGCCAACATTGAAATGGATGTTTACCTCCAGGCTCGGCACCAGCAAGGGTGAATCATCTCAGGGGATTGCAGCAACAGCTTGGGCGGGGTCTACATGGAGAAGCAGGTGGTCGGGAAGGGAAGGATGGGGTCTCGGGTGCATAGAGCAGGGGAGAGAGGCAGGCCGCATTCAGGGTGTGTTGTGGCTGATTTTGATGATGAGGCTAGCTGTGTGCGGTTGCAGGGGTGTTGGGTTGATATGTTCCTGTCAGTAAACTGATGGTCATGAGAGGCCCAAAAGTAGGGAAGATCACTGTTGACATTAGGGGTACTGGCTGGCAGAAAGTACAGTCACAGTCATGGGGGAATTGTATATGGTGGGGGGGTGGCGGGGGGAAGGTTGAGACTTAGGGTTGGGTATTTGAGGTCATCATAGGGAGGGGATTGGGAATCTGTAACTATATCAAGGTGAATTCTTGGAGGTTCAAGGGTGACAGGTGAATGGTGGCAGGAGTAGGGACAGCGGGGAGGGATGGCATGTATAAATTGATGATCCAGTCCATGGTAATGGGGGGAGGGTCTATGGTAACGGGGAAGGGTGAAGGTTAGGTTGGGTGGGTCAAGGATGATGGGTGCAGGCTGGAAGGTAACAGGAGGAGGTTGGAAGGTGGGCAAACTTGCCTGGTATCGCAGACGCAACATTTTCTGGAAGAAGAATGCAAACCCCATGTCCAATCAAAGAATGCAAGTTGATTGGGAGGAGACAAATGATGGTGGGTGCGATCTCCTGCTGCATGCAAATGTAAGGCACATAACAGCGATCTGCTCGGGACTTTCATGGTTCTGCTGAATGGCAGAAGAAGGACAGTTGTACAATGCGCTTCTCATCTCAACAACTGAAAAGCTGTAAAGACATGAGTCTCATATACGTGAACCATTGCAGAGGGAGAGACTGAGGAGGGATCTTGGTGATAACAGATGATGCCTCACCAGGAGCAGCAGGCAGCACAAGAGGGTGAGGCTTCTCAGAATGAAGCCATCCAGGAAAGGCATTATCAAAGACAGGCGTTGGCGTGTCATCGCATCCTCAGGACAAGGACACATTATCTTTACATGTCTGAGAGGCAATGCCAGAGAAGCATGAGATTGTGACTTGCAATGGCGACAGAAATGTGTATGATCCTTCAGCATCACCTGCAGCTGATGGTTTTCGTTGGGAACCCCATGCCACTTACCCTCAAGGTTATTATTGCACTCAATTTCTTTGTTACTAGGGATCAACGGGCAACATATGTGGTATCTCACAGGTGCATCAAAGAGGTAACCAATGCCCTTTTTCGACGTGCCAATGATTTCATCTACTTACCTGTAGACGAGGAAAGTCAGGCAGCAAGGTCTGTGGCCATCGGCGCCATTGCTGGGTTCCCGAGAGTGCAAGGGGTGATCGACTGTACTCATGTGGCCATTAGAGCTCCCTGGGACCAGCCTGCTGCGTTTGTTAATTGCAAAGGCTTTAACTCTTTACACATGTAACTAGTTTGTGATCACAGGAGAAGAAGCATGTTTGCGCACATTTCCCAAGGAGCTGGCATGCTTCCTACATTTTGAGGAACTCCCAGCTGACAGCAGTTTTCAAGGAACCAGCTGAAGTGGACGGATGAATCCTGGATGACAAGGGTTACCCACTTTGTACATGGTTGATGACCCCAGTACGTTATCCTCAAAGCACTGCTGAAGAGGGGTACAATGTCACTCACACATCCATCAGAGGAACAGGAGGAACACCAGTCCTCCTCAGATGAGGATGACTATGAAGAGGGTGAGGAGGAAGACAACAATAACAATGATGCCATCATCAATATGAGGCCCATGGAAAGACATGCAAGGGACATTAGGGAGAACATAATTTATGCAGGAACAAAAACAAGAAATGCTGGATTCACTCAGCAGGTCTGGCAGCATCTGTGGAAAGAGAAGTAGAGTTAACGTTTCGGGTCAGTGACCCTTCTTCGGATTTATGCAGGTTTCAGCCAACAATAAGTCACATCAAGGAAATTGGGGAGGAGAATCATAACAATTCCCCACAGAAATTCCCTTTTGCATGAGGTCTTATCCCTGCAATCTTAAAGAAGCATTGCTGCACCTACATGTGATTAGCATTTGAAATCATCCATGGGCTATGATGAATGTGACTACACACCACTGCAAGCAGCGTTAAGTTATGACCGCAGAAAATAAAAGTAAGGTATGACAGTATTGGAAAAAGTTATTAATCATAAATAGGAAAACAGCCATCACTGAAGAGTGAAGGCTAAAATTCCAATGAGATAGGGACACTGGACATTTCCGCAGATGCTTTGCAAACATCACTGCGTTCCTGCCATAAGCCTCCAAAAAACATCTTTGTATCCATCTGTAACCAAGCAGAACATTACTGAGAGTGGATCAAATTTTGCAAGGAATCAAAATGTTTTAATACATCTTTGCATCTGTTAGCATTTCTACATCATCCGTGACACCTTCGTGCTCAAAACTGTTTGAATTTTCTTTCCCTGCCACTACGTCTAGGTGCTTCCACGACATTAGCAGCTGAGGTGGGGGCAGTCGGCTCAGTGTGTGGTCCAGTTGCTGTGGATGACCAGGGTGGGCGTCCTCTAGAGGAACGGGGCCTTGATGGCTCCATCTTACTGGGGGTCTGCAGCACTGGTGCTTGAGTATCCCCCGTGTGCTCGCCTGCTGGAGGTAAGGGGGTCACCCCTGGGGGTGTCCTGAGAGGAAGGCTCCGGGGCAGCTGGCATGCGCTCTTCCTCCATCTGTGTGCACGATGGCACCTGCCTGTCTCCCTGAGGGGAAGGAGCACCCAGGGGGAGGTCCAGGTTCCTCATCCTCCTCCCGCTTAGATTCTACTGCATGGAGCCCACAGCAACTGTGATAGAGTGCAGATCAGATTGCATATGGCTCGAGTGCTCAACTAGACTCGCCTCAGAGCTTGCCAGACTCTTGACACAGGAAGCCATACGCTCAAATGCCTGGGACATGGCAGACGTCATGGCTTGCATGGACTCCTCGATTGCATGTGCAAAGCCATGCGTGATCTCAGACATCACCGACATGTTTTCCACATGACTTTGCTGCACATCCAGCGGACTCCTCATAGCAACAAACAGAGGATCATCATAAGCATGGGGCTGAGCAGGGGCCTGGTCCCCAGCAGTCCTCCGAGTATCAGGGGACCCGGCTGGCACATGCTCCCTCAGCTGCTGGGGTGTGTCTGTGTCGTGCATACCAGCTTGTGGCCCAGATTCTAATCTTAAACCCCCTGTGGACTGTGTGGATGTATCTGCGCTGGCGGAGGTGGAAGAAGAGGCAGGTGATGGTGCACCATCTGGGGCATTGGCTTCTTCTTGCTCCCCAAGAGGAGGATTCTTGGGCCACGCAGTGTTCTGCTACTTGAGTGTAGCCACCTGCAGTGGAGACACAGAGGCACTTTGGGCATGTGCTTCACATAGGTTCACACAATTTCCTTCAGTTTCCACATATGGCTGCAAGAGCAGGGATGACACTTCATCCTTACGCCTTGTGGCTCCTGCCTTGCCATTTCCGTTCGCCCTGCCTCCCTCTTCTCTTACGATCTCAGAGGCCTCCTCCTCAGCCGTGGTCAGCAGTCTGATGTCAGGGACCCCTCCTCCCATCTCAGCACGCTTGCACTGATTGTGGCTTCATTTCTCCTGCAGCAGATAGTGCAGATCTAATGACATGGCAAATGATGCATCACAGCCATTGCATACATGCATCAACATCACTCATTCTGCATTGGCTTTCGCACAACACATCCAATCACATAAACAATGCCAGTCTTCATCATTTAGTAGATGGCATCAAGGCTGATCACGCATTCGACTGCACTCCTTGCATACCCTCTGCCGTAAAGACACCTATAGCCATGGAAGAAATCAATGGAGCAGCCTTGCCAGGACCCTCTCTGATCTGAGTAAGTCATTGATGTGCTTGTGGCACTTTACCCATGTCCTAAGAGAGTTATCCCACAGTTCGAGACCTCTGCCACCTCCATCCAAGCTGCCTTGATGAGGCAGGAGGGTCTTGTGACTCCATCTGCAGGGAAGGGGACCTCCCGCCTTTCCCTCAGGGCCGGGAGGAGAACCTGCAGGGAGGCATCACGGAACTGTGGGGTGGGACACTGCCTGCTGGCTGCCATTTGATTCACTTTGGCTGTAGGGAAAATAAATGATATGAAGTTGGTGGTGAGTTTCACAAAATAAGGGATGCAAAAACATTTTGATTTAAATGAAAAGCTTCAACTAAGTTATTTTGAAGATACTTATATGAAAGGAAGGCTGCTGATCCTTGAGGCTGCAGGCACAGAATGTTTTATATCTGTGGCGATCATGGTTACTGCTTGGGGCAGTAACAGCAGATTCCACCAATGAAAGGCAGCCCCCGCCACATGAGCCCATGCGTCCCCCATGCCCATCGTTGCTTGGCTAATATAAATCAAAGTGATTCCTGATAACGTAGTGGCCCGCTGACGTCAGAGTGCGCCAAGCTGCGCACATGCACAGCTACATCTTGCCGGGACTAAGTGGCACATGCATGGGATGACATCATCACACAGCGCCAACGTCATCGCGTATCTGCACCTGGTCCATCTTCGCGCATGCGCGATAAAGCGTCATCGGCTATCCAGTCCCCCACTCGGCTGGAGGGAGCAGCTGAATGGGAGACTTTGAAGCTGGATCTCAATCCCAGTCACTCGCTCCCGCCCCACTAGCTGCTCTCCCCCCCTCGGCAACTCACTCTTGGCCTTGATGGTTCCTCCCCTCAGCCACCCACTCCAGACCTTGCTACTCCCACCCCCCGCTCCCCGGCCAATTGTTCCTCGCTTCGCGCCACCCTGATCTCCGGCCGCTTGCTCCCCGCTTCCCCACTCTCCCCTCCAGCTGCTAGCTCTAGGCCACACCGGTTCCCTCCTCTCAGCCACTCGCTTCTTTGGGCGGCGCGTGGTGACTGCTGAAACGTGGCAGCGAGTAGCCGAGATGAGTGAAGCCGCGCCACCTATAACTAGTGGCTGCAGGGGGTGGGGGGGGGTGGTGGGGGTGGTAGCAGCAGCCGGAGAGCAGGGTGGCACGAGTGGGGAACAATCGGCCAGGGAAGTGGGGGGGAGCAACGAGGTCTGGAACGAGCGGCTGAGTTGGGGCGGGGAAGCCGCCGGTGGGGAGGAGGGGGAGGAAGCAAGTTGCCGAGGGGGGAGAGCGGCCAGTGGGGCGGGAGCTAGTAGCTGCGTTCGGGTGAAATCAGTCTTGGTCAGTCATATAAATCCGGGTGCTCCGGTTTCCTCCCACAAGCCAAAAGACTTGCAGGTTGGTAGGTAAATTGGCCATTATAAATTGCCCCAAGTATAGGTAGGTGGTAGGGAAATATAGGGACAGGTGGGGATGTGGTAGGAATATGGGATTAGTGTAGGATTAGTACAAATGGGTGGTTGATGGTCGGCACAGACTCGGTGGGCCGAAGGGCCTGTTTCAGTGCTGTATCTCTAAACTAAACATAAATGAATCACAATAATGAATTGGCAGCACATTTTATACTCTGCCCGATTTTCTTTTCCATTGATTGGGGCACAATTCACTATCTTTCAATGGAAATTCAATCATAAAATTCCTTTTGTATTTAGTAGGATTACTGGAATATTAAATGGATCTGAGGATTACAGTTAGTATCCTATAACTACATAGTAGCATATTACTGGGCCTCCATGCAACTTAATGTAAGGTTAGTTTGCTAGAAAGATCTTGCCAATTGCATTTCCTGTGATAAATTAAGCAGCACCATCTTTAATTCTGGCAGCTGCCTGAACGTCACAGACACTGACGTTCCATTTGAAGAGTCTGCATTTGTGCATGTGCAAGCACTGCGCCACCTAGTGGTTGTGTTGTCAGCAAACACAGCCAATTTAACCACAAAATCATGGAAACGGGATTTGCGGTGGGAGCGGAAGTTACGACAATTTCAGTTTGATGATCTTTCATTAGAACTGAGAACTAAAAAAAGTTAGAAATGTAATAGTTTTTAAGCAAGTGAAAGGGGGGAGGGTGGGAAAAGAACAGAAGGGAAGGTCTGTGATGGGGTGAAATACAGGAGAGATTGAATGATAAAAGAGTTGGTGCAGGGCTAAAAGGAGTGGTAATGGGACAAGTAAAGAGACAAAAGATGTGACCAGAGGAGGTGTGAATGGCAGAATGATGAACCGCTTCCATCAGAAAGCAGAAACAAGGGAAAAATTAGACTAAAACCAAAACCTGCAAAGGAAAAGGAAACAAATTGGGGGCAGAGATTACAGTCTGAAATTGTTGAACTTAGTATTGAGTCCAGAAGAGTGTACAGATGAGGTGCTGTACCTCTAGCTTACTTCAAGCTTCATTGGAACACTGCAAGAGGCCAAGGTCAGTGAGAGAGCAAGGTGGAAAATTAAAATGACAGGCGACCAGAAACTTGGGGTTACGCTTATGGACTGAATGGAAGTGTTCCGCAATGTGATCGCCCAACCTGCATTTGGTCTCCCCAGTGTAGAGCAGACCGCTGGACTATTTGAGTATTAACTTGGAACAGTCTCTGCATTCAACAAAGTGAGGAAGTTGAATCAACAGTTGAGACTGAACTGATTCTGTGTTTGTAACTCTCTCAACTGATGACAATCAAGCTTTCCCAGCAGTCAACCCGCTTAAGGTAGTACACTTAGTGTTATCACCAGCACTCCTCATTTCAATGTAAAAAATCTTTGTAAACATAGCAGCTGATTTAAATGGGATCTGAGAGAGAATACAAGGCCTTAAATAAATCTCTCATCTGATAGACAACAGCTCTGACAATGCGGCACTTTCTCAGGATTTAACTAGAGTGTCAGTCTAGATTATGGGCTCAGTTCTTAATGAGACAAGAACCCACAACTTTGTAACTTAGAGGAAAGAATGCTGCCAGCTAAGCCAAGCCTGACATCAATGATCCAACAATTATAGATGGTACATATGACTGCTGGCCCTGCTTTCTGTGTACAATAGAAATTTAAAAAAAGCTTACAAAACAAGTCATCTATCACCTATCCAATCTAATATTGAATGTTTGCATAGCTTTGGCCTCACCCATTAACCATGGAAGTGAATTCCTCATCCTCACAACTCAGTGTCTATGACGATTCAAAATGGCTCCTGGACTGACAGCTGGGGAGCTCCTTTGCTGTGCAACTCTATACATTGCCATCCATCGTCCTTTCCTCCTCAGTGTCCTCTCTTCCACTGTTTAAGTTGCACTGGCTTGAATAGCGGATGCATTATAGCCCTAAGTTTAAAGTCACCTGGGCCCACTGCCAATTCCCCAGCCATGCTTACTGCTTGCTTTCATCTGTGAGCACTAGATTGTTGCTCAAATTTGGCTTCAATATTCCTAAGATTTCTGTGGCTGTCAAGACCACTTCTCCACTGAACTACACTGCAAGACTGAGTTGCTGTGTCTCTAATCTGTTACTTAGTTGCATAAATCTTAAAGTAGCTTTGTCAAGTTTACAGCCCATGCCCCACCTGCTCAGCTTATGATTGGTTTTACGACTGGTTTTACTGGTTTTTCAGCTTTATTTTGCTATAGTGTGCAGTACAGATCCTGGTCAGGAATTCATATTCTGGGGCCAAAGTCGTCTTCTCCACTGCCTTTGTACCTTGTAGTGCCCTCCAACTTTGCCACTATTTTTCTGCCCTATGATTATTTCTGCACACTTTCTGGCTTTTCATTCCAATGGAAATACCTCCGTCGGGGTCCTCCGATATTGTACCCTTCAAATATCTTCTGGAGTGACCCTCCACAACTGTCTCCAAACCAAGACATAAGTTTGTCAATGTCCTCAGCTGAATCTTCCCTATCTACATCCATTCTATCCCACCAAGGGATCTCTGACTTTAACTTTGGAATCCCTCCTTATATCCCTCCTATCCCAGCTCTCTATTCCTATTCCTTGTTTATTACAGGACATATCTAATGCTGGAAGGTGGGATTAGAATGGGTGGATCGTTTTTCAGCCGGCACAGACACGTTGGGCCAAGTGGCCACTTTCTGTGCCTTAAACTTTCTATGATTCTATGACACAAAGATAGGTAGGAAAGTGTGTTGTAAAGAGAACATAAGGAGGTTGCAGACCAATGTAGATAGGTTGAGTGAGTGGGCAAAATCTGGCAGATGGAGTATTATGTGGGAAAATGTGAAGTTGTTCACTTTGGCAGAAAGAATAAAAAGGCCGAGTATTACTTAAACGGGGAATGACTGAATAATTCAAAGGTGCAGAGGGATCTAGTTGTTCTAGTGCATGAGTCACAAAAGGTTAGTATGCAGGTACAGCAAGTAATAAAGAAGGCTAAGGAATGATATCCTTTATTACGAGAGGAATTGAAAATAAAAGTAAGGATGTTATGCTTCAGTTATACAGGGCATTGGTGAGACCACATCTCGGATACTGTGTGCAGTTTTGGTCTCCTTATTTAAGGAAGGATGTAAATGCGTTGGAGGCGGTTCAGAGGAGGTTTACTAGATTGATACCTGGAATGAGCAGGTTGTCCTATGAGGAAAGGTTGGACAGACTGGGCTTGTTTTCACTGGCATTTAGAAGAGTGAGGGGGACTTGATTGAAGTATACATGATCCTGAACAGTCTTGACAAGGTGGATGTTTCCTCTTATGGGTGAGTCCAAAACTAGGGGTTTTAAAATTAGGGGTCACCCTTTTAGGACACATGAGGAGAAATGTTTTCTCTCAGAGGGTTGTACGACTTTGGAACTCTCTGCCTCAGGTGGTGGAGGCGGGGTCATTGAATATTTTTAAGGCGGAGATAGATAGATTCTTGTTAGGCAAGGGAATCAAGGGTTATCGGAGTTAGTTGGGAATGTGGAATCTTATTGAATGGCAGAACAGGCTCGAGGGGCTGAATGGCCTACTTCTGCTTCTAATTCGTATGTTTGTATGTCTATCCTAATCTTGCTATGTAACTACACCTATGTAACTTGAGTTTCCCCGTGTTTGTTCTCGTGCACGTTTTGGCAGCTGCTCTGGACCTGAGCCCATCACTTCTATTTCCCTTTTTTCTTCTTTTTGCTTTACCGCTTCTAGGCCCTTCTCGATTGTTGTCATTCTTCCTTTTAGTTTTCCCCTCCTGAATATTCTGCCTGCCTAAATTCCTACCCCACCCTTCAGCATTCCTCAACCCTCCTGCCACCATCCGAGGCTTGATTTCTTCACTTCTCTACAGCTTCCCTCTATGCCTCTCTTGACATCCTCTGAAGGGTCCATTGAGGCACGTTTCACTGCCTCCTTACCAGTAGCAACTCTAAACTCACCATCCTACTCTTTCTTCCTGCCTAGCATGTTCCCTGGAAGCTAATCTTGCCAAACTTCTGCAACAGTGCTGACCCTGTGGACTCTACCAGAGGATCAGTTATCACCGCCCCTCTCCGCATCTCCCTCCAGAATATCAGATCATTTGTGAACAAAGCCCAGCTGGCTGATGAATCACGACACCCTCCCGCGCTTAATGAAGGCACCCCGCTTGGCTATAGCTTCCACCACTGCTCTGCCCAGACCACTGTGGTGGCAGTATGGATCTTATCACCAAATCACGCCTTGGCCTGTATCTCTGCTCCTCTGACACTCTATTCTCCTTTGAACATCTTACCTTGTTCCACCTCTCAGCCCCTTTAAAATCCTTGTTCTCTGTCGCCCACCCAAGTACCATACCAAGCTTCTGACCGAGATATCTTCAGTGGTTTCCTCTCAGCTTCTGCACAGAATAACTCCTCATCCTTAGTGGTTTCAACCTCTATCTCAACTCATCGTGCTTTCTCTCCTCTGAGTTCACTGTTCTCTTATCCTCCCATAATCTTTCCCTCCAAATAAAGTCCCTTACGCATGTAAACAGCCACTCCTTCAACCTTGCCAACTCATGTGGCCTCACTACTCCTATAGTATCAATCACAGATTGAATCGTTCTCCGCCCACATCCCCTTCCATCTCCCAACCCCAATTTCTTCTATGTCTGCCCCTGGAAAAAACACATCTCCCAAGTCACTTACAACAGCACTTTCCAATTCCCAACTGTCTAGCCTTTGGCCCTCCATTCGGCCAACATTTCTGCAGTTACCAGTCTGGTCAACCACACCTCATCTTCACATTTGACACCTATATCCCCAACAAAACTTCCTCTCTCACACTCTGGTCATTCTCCTTGCTACAGCCCACATCTTGCTTCCTTAAGTCCAAAGGATGCAGACTTGAATGTTTACAGTGGATAACTGATTTAGCCACTCGTCGCTAGATCTGGCTGGACCACATAAAGCACTATCGGGTCCTGCTCTCCACTGCCAAAACTGCTCCCCCTTCAACCCCCCCAACTTCTCTTCTCCACTACAAACCATCTTTTTGAACCCCTCTCCCTGCTTCTCCCACCCTCACATTCAACAAGTGTGAGGAGCTCATAGACTTTCGAGTCACTAAGACAGGGAACATCCATTCAACTGACTCTTCCACTTTCCTCCCTTCCCCTAGCCCGGAACCCATCTTTATCTAGTTTCTCTCCTATCTCCTTCATGCCCTTTCCAAGTTCATCTTGTTTATGACCCTATTCTTATCCAGCCAACTTTCCTTTTTGGACCCATGTTAGCGGATATTGGTAACTGTTCCCTCTCCTCAGGTATTATTACCCCAAACCTTAGGAGAGGCGGTGGCGTAGTGGTATTGTCACTGGACTAGTAACTCTGGAGACAGGGGTTTGAATTCCACCATGGGAGAAGGTGGAATTTGAATTCAATTAATAAATCTGGAATTAAAGAAAGCTAGTTGAATGATGGCCATGAAACCGTTGTTAATTGTCGTAAAAACCCATCTGGTTCACTAATGCCCTTTTGGGAAGGAAATCTGTCATCATTACTTAGTCGTACTCATGGAATCATACCTAACAGACACTGTCCCAGACACCGTCATCACCATCTCCAGGTATGTCCTGTCCCACTGCCAGGACAGACCCAGCAGAGGTGGTAGTACAGTGGTATACAGGTGGGAGGGATGTGCCCTGGGTGTCCTCAACATCAACTCTGGACCCCATGAAGCATCAGGTCAAACATGGGCAAGGAAACCTCCCCCTCAACTGATGGATCAGTACTCTCCATGTTGAACATCACTTGGAGGAAGCACTGAGGGTGGCAAGGGCACAGAATGTACTCTGGGGTACATCACCAAGAGTGGCTTGGTAGCACCACTGCTGCTGAGTCCTGAAGAACAAGGCTGCTGTGGCAGGCAGTAAGGGAACCAACAAGAGGAAAAAACATACTTGACCTTGTCCTCGCTAATCTGCCTGGTGCAGATAGCAACTGTCCATGACAGTATTGGTAAGAGTGACCACCACACAGTCCTTGTGTCCTCACATTGAGGATACCCTCCAACATGTTGTGTGGCACTACCACTGTGCTAACTGGGATAGACTTCGAACTGATCTAGCAATGCAAAATTGGGCATCCATGAGGTGCTGTAGATCATCAGCAGAATTGTACTCGACCACAATCTGTAACTTCATGGCCCGGCATATACCCCACTTTACCATTAATGTCGAGCCGGGGGATCAACCCTGGTTCAATGAAGTGTGCAGGAGGGCATCCCAGGAGCAGCAGCAGGTATACCTCAAAATGAGGTGTCAACCTAGTGAAGCTACAACCCAGGACTGCTTGCATGTAAACAGAGCAAAGCAATTCCATAACTACCAGGTCAAATCTAAGCTCTGCAGTCCTGCTATATCCAGTCATGAATGCTGGTGGACAATTAAACAACTAACTGGAGGAGGTGGCTACACAAATATCCCCATCCTCACTGATGGGGGATGCCAGCATATTAGTGCAAAAGATAAGGCTGAAGCATTTGCAACAATCTTCAGCCAGAACTGCCAAGTTGGTGATCTATCTCGGCCTCTCCTCAAGTCCCTAGCATCACAGATGCCAGTCTTCAGCCAATTCAATTCACTATAAGTGACATCAAGAAACAACTGAAAGCACTGGATACAGCAAAGGCTACGGGCCCTGACAATAGTACTGAAGACCTGTGCCCCTAGCCAAGCTGTTCCAGTACAACCAGAACACTGGCATCTACCCGGAATACAGCGGAAGTAAGTTTCAAGGGAGGGCGGCACAGTCGCGCAGTGGTTAGCACCGCAGCCTCACAGCTCCAGTGACCCGGGTTCAATTCTGGGTACTGCCTGTGTGGAGTTTGCAAGTTCTCCCTGTGTCTGCGTGGGTTTCCTCCGGGTGCTCCAGTTTCCTCCCACATGCCAAAGACTTGCAGGTTGGTAGGTAAATTGGCCATTAGCAATTGCCCTTAGTATAGGTACGTGGTAGGGAAATATAGGGACAGGTGGGGATGTGGTAGGAAGATGGAATTAGTGTAGGATTAGTATAAATAGGTGGTTGATGGTCGGCACAGACTTGGTGGGCCGAAGGGCCTGTTTCAGTGCTGTATCTCTAAACTAAACTAAGACCAGGATGGATGGCCTCTACTTTAATGCCAGGAGTATTACAGGTAAAACGGATGAGTTAAGGGCAAGGATTGACCCGTGGAATTGTGATATAGTAGCCATCACGGAGACTTGGTTGAGGGAGGGGCAGGATTGGCAGCTCAATATCCGGGATATAGAATCTTCAGGCGAGACAGAGAAGGGGGTAAAAGAGGAGGGGGCATTGCAATATTAGTTAAGGAGTCAGTTACTGCAGTAAAGAGAGAT
This sequence comes from Heterodontus francisci, assembly GCF_036365525.1. NCBI lineage: Eukaryota > Metazoa > Chordata > Chondrichthyes > Heterodontiformes > Heterodontidae > Heterodontus > Heterodontus francisci. The sequence goes on from NC_090406.1 coordinate 49,056,555, forward strand.
GATATCTTGGAGGGGGCATCAAATGAAGCTTTATGGATAGAGTTTAGGAATAAAAAAGGGACAGCCACATTGCTAGGTGTTCATTATAGACCCCCCCAGTTAGTCAGCGGGAAATTGAGGAGCAAATATGTGCGCAATTCGCAGAGGTGCGTAAAAATAATAATAGGGTAATAATATTAGGTGATTTCAACTTTCCCAACATTAATTGGGATAGTCATCGTGTTAAGGGCTTAGATGGAGTGGAGTTCTTAAAATGTATACAGGAGAACTTTTTAGCTCAATATGTAGAGGATCCAACAAGGGAGGGTGCTGGACCTAATTAGAGTCAGAGGGAGATACAGGACTGAAACAGGCCCTTTGGCCCACCAAGTCTGTGCTGACCTTCAACCACCCATTTATACTAACCCTACATTAATCCCATATTCCTTACCACATCCCCTCCTACATTAATCCCATATTCCCTACCACCTACCTACATTAGGGGCAATTTACAATGGCCAATTTACCTATCAAGCTGCAAGTCTTTGGCAGTGGGAGGAAACCAGAGATCCTGGTGGAAACCCACGCGGTCACAGGGAGAACTTGCAAACTACACACAGGCAGTACCCAGAACTGAACCCGGGTCACTAGAGCTGTGAGGCTGCAGTGCTAACCACTGCACCACTGTGCCGCCCAAATTCTGGGGAATGATGCCGGACAGGTGGTTGATGTGTTGGTGGGGGAGCATTTTGGTGATAGCGACCACAACATGGTACAATTTAAGCTTGTTTTGGAGAAAGAAATAGACAAGTTGCAAATAACGGTTTTGGATTGGGGGAGAGCGAATTTTAGTAAAATAAGGCAGGATCTGGCCAAGGTAGACTGGAAAGAGTTACTTGTCGGGAAATCTACAGAAGAGCAGTGGGGGGCATTCAAAAAGGAAATGGGGAGGGTACAGGCCCAACATGTTCCTTCTAGGGTAATAGGTAGGAGCAACAAGCCCAGAGAACCATGGATGACCAGAAACATTCAGGGTACGATGAGAAGGAAAAGAGAGGCTTTCAGCAAATACAAGGAGAGCAAATCAACGGAAGCATTAGTGGACTACAGAAAGTGTAGGATGGAGCTTAAGAAAGCAATTAGGAGAGCAAAGAGGGGATATGAGAAAGCTCTGGCTGGTAAAAGTAGGGAAAATCCCAAGATATTCTATAAGTATATCAATGGGAAGAGGATAACCAGGGAAAGAGTAGGACCAATTGGGACCAAGGGGGAAATCTGTGGGTGGAGCCAGAGGACATTGGTAGAGTGTTGAACGAATACTTCACATCTGTCTTCACCCAAGAGAATGAGGATGTAGATATGGAACTCACAGAGAGAGAGACTGTGAGGTTCTTGAGCAAATTGTCATAGGGAGTGACAAGGTATTGGAGGTTTTTGGCAGGCTCAAAAGTGGACAGATCTCCAGGTCCGGACGATTTGTGTCCCAGGATGCTGTGGGAGGTGAGGGTGGAGATTGCAGGGGCTCTGACCCAAATTTTTAATTCCTCTCTGGCCACGGGGGAGGTGCCAGAGGACTGGAGAACAGCTAATGTGGTCCCACTATTTAAGAAAGGTTGTAGAGATAAGCCAGGGAACTACAGACCAGTGAGTCTCACGTCAGTGGTAGGGAAACTATTAGAGAAAATTCTGAAGGAGAGAATCTATCTCCACTTGGAGAGGCAAAATTTGATTAGGAATAGTCAGCATAGCTTTGTCAGAGGGAGGTCATGCCTAACAAATCTGATTGAATTTTTTGAGCATGTGACCAGGTGTGTCGATGAGGGTAGTGCAATTGATGTAGTTTACATGGATTTCAGCAAAGCCTTTGACAAAGTCCCACATGGGAGACTTATCAAGAAAGCAAATGCACATGGGATATAGGCTAACTTGATAAGGTGGATTCAAAATTGGCTTAGCTGTAGGAGACAGAGCGTGATGACAGACGGCTGTTTTAGTGACTGGAAGCCAGTGTCCAGTGGCGTACCACAGGGATCTGTGCTGGGTCCCCTATTGCTTGTCATTTATATAAACGACATAGATGACTATGTGGAGGGTAGGATCAGTAAGTTCGCGGATGACACAAAGATTGGCCGAGTGGTTAACAGTGAGGTGGAGTGTCTTGGGTTACAGGAAGATGGTCAAATGGGCAGAAAAGTGGCAGATGGAATTTAACCCTGAAAAGTGTGAGGTGATACAGTTTGGAAGGAGTATTGTGACACGGAAGTATTTAATGAATGGCCTGACACTGGGAAGTTCCGAGGAACAAAGGGACCTTTGTGTGTTTGTCCATAGATCTTTGAAGGCAGAAGGGCAGGTTAATAGGGTGGTGAAAAAGGCATATGGGACACTTGCCTTTATCAATCGAGGCATAGATTACAAAAGCAGGGAGGTCATGTTGGAGTTGTATAGAACTTTGGTAAGGCCACAGCTGGAGTACTGTGTGCAATTCTGGTCGCCACATTATAGGAAGGATGTGATTGCACTGGAGGGGGTGCAGAGGCGATTCACCAGGATGTTGCCTGGGATGGAACATTTAAGCTATGAAGAGAGGCTGGATAGGCTTGGGTTGTTTTCGCTGGAGCAGAGATATAGACAGGTTAAGCGAGTGGGCAACGAGGTGGCAGATGGAGTATAATGTGGGGAAGTGTGAGGTTATTCACTTTGATTTTTTTTAAATTCATTTCATGGGATGTGGGCGTCGCTGACCAGGACAGTATTTATTGCTCATCCTAGTTACCCATGAGAGGGTGGTGGTGAGCTGCCTTCTTGAACTGCTGCAGTTCATGTGCTATTAGGAAGGGAGTTCCAGGATTTTGATCCAGCGACAGTGAAGGAACTGTGATATAGTTCCAAGTCAGGATGGTGTGTGACTTGGAGGGGAGCTTTCAGGTGATGGTACTCCCACGCATCTGCTGCCCCTGTCATTCTAGATGGCAGAGGTCGCGGGTTTGGAAGGTGCTACCTGAGTAGCCTTGGTGCATTGCTGCAGTGCATGTTGTCCCATCTTGTAGATGGTACACACTGCTGCCACTGTGCATCGGTGGTGGAGGGAGTGTATGTGGACGGGCTGCCAATCAAGCAGGCTGCTTTGTCCTGGATGGTTTTTTGCGACAATCGAAAATGGTTTCATGGGCATCATTAGACTAGCTTTTTAATTCAAGATTTTTTTTTGATTGTAAGAATAGAAAAGTAGAATATTTTTTAAAAGGCGTGAAACTTGTAAATGTTCAGAGAGACTTGGGTGTGCTCGTACAAGGAACACAAAAAAAGTTAGTATGCAGGTACAGCAAGCAATTAGGAAAGCAAATAGCACGTTGACCTTTATTGCAAGGGGATTGGAGTACAAGAATAAAGAAGCCTTGCTATAATTGTATGGGGCTTTGGTGAGACCACACCTGGATTGTCATGCAGCCGTTTGGAGTGGGAATGGAGGCGTGGGGGGTCGGAGAATAGCGTTGGACAAGTCCACCTGAAAATCCAACATCGTGATGTTGGTTCCAGATTTATTCAGTGGCGGGAAAGCACCAAAGCGACGGGAATGCAATTTAAATTGTAGGACGGTTACTTATAATACATCAGCATGCTTCAAATGATCATGATTCAATTGGGGGCCTGGAATTAAGCGGACAACGGGCGGCCGCCTTCATGTGCCTTTGGATCCCTGGCTATTCAAAGCTGGCAACACCAAGGCGAGGCCTCAGTGCCGTGACAGGTAGGAAGCCATAACCAGCACTGGGTAAGGAAAGTGGGGGAGCACAGGCCATTGCCAGCCTGTAATGCTGAGCGCTCTGGATGGGTGGGCTTGGTCTTGGATGGCTGTATTAGGTGAGCTTAGTCTTGAGTGGTCTGCACGGGGTGGCAGCACCGGGTGGCCATACAGCTGCGAGAGAGGATTGGGTAGCCATACTGTCGGGTGAGAGGATTGGCTATCAGCAAAGGTAGGCACTAAGGCCCATTAGCGAGACTGTCAAGAGGAGTAGCAAAGGCAAAGCTGCGAAGGCAGCCTCCCCTCTGAAAGGGCAGTGCTCTGAAGGCCTACTAGTAACCTGGCATGGGACACATACACCCTGTCTTTTGTACTCCCAAAACATGATGCAGCGCCTCCAATGGAGGGGGGGTCAGGAGGCAGTTGCGCCTGCCCATGAACGCCTACAATGAGAGCAACAGCACTGGATGTTGAACCCCTTGCACCGGAGTCCAGGCATATTGAGTGACGGGTCAAGGAGGCAAGAGACAGTCTCATACTTACCCGCGTCCAGCCACCATGATGGCCTCTCAGAGTGAAATCAATAAAGACTCACCTCAATGTATTCAGTCTGTCGCCTCATTTCTATTTGTGTTCCATGCATATCACCCAGCTTAACCACACACTTTGGCCCATGGGAGACGCTAAACAAAGCAAGGCTGTGCCTACACCGGCAGCCAGTAAGGGAGAAGGGTGAAGTCAGCATCCCAAAATTAAGGCAGAAAATAATAAGCATTTTCCATAATGAAAATTAATTTCAATAACCTTCAGCCTCATTAATTTCTCCAATACAACCTTCTTACTAATACCAATTTCCTTCAATTCCTCATTCTCCCTCGTCCCTTGGATTTCTAATTCTGGGAGATTTCTTGTATCTTCCACAGTGAAGACAGACACAAAGTAATCATTTAGCTTCTCTGCCACTTCTCTATTCCCCATTATAAATTCTCCTGACTCTGCCTGTAATGGACCCACATTTGTCTTAGCCAAATATTTCCTTTTTACGTACCTATAGAAGCTTTTACAGTCCGTTTTTATGTTTTTTGCTAGTTTACATTCATATTCTATTCTCCCTTTCAGTTTTTTGGTCCTCCTTTGCTTTTCTAAAATCCTCCCAAGCCTCAGGTTTATTACTATTTCTGGCAATTTTATCGGCCTTTTTTTATAATCTTATACAATCCTTAACTTCCTTTGTTAGCCACGGTTGACTGCCTTTTCTTTTGGTTTTTTTGTGCCTTAAAGCAATGTATAGTTGCTGTAAACTATGTAATATTTCTTTAAAGACTATCCATTGCCTATGTACTGTCATACCTTTTAATATATTTTCCCAATCCACCTCAGCCAATTTGCCCCTCATACCTTCATAATTTCCTTTGTTCAAATTTAACACCCTGGCTACAGATTGAATGACCTCACTTTTAAGCATAATGTAAAATTCTATCTGGAGTGGGTGGGGGGGAGGGTCCAGGAGTTACACCAACAATGGCTTCAGCAGAGACACGAAACAACAAATGAGTATAAGTCAGCAATGCAAGCAGGGCTGGCAGGGCGTTAAATATGGCACCAGCACCTGCTCCTTTGTCATCTGATGCTGTATTCGGTCCCTCGAATCCCACCCCGTCATGTGATTGACCATGCCCCGCGCCTCCATTATTATAATTGGCTGCCCGCCGTGTGATTGCAGTGGGACAGCCGCACACATGACGAGTGCCGACAGGATCCACTTCCGGGTCCGCCACCGGAACATGTAAATTCACCCCACTGTGTGCAATTTTGGTCTCCATATTTAAGGAAGATTTACTTGCATTAGAGGTGGCACAAAGAAGGTTCACTAGATTGGTTCCTGAGATGAGAGGGGTGTCCTATGAAGAGAGGTTGAGTAAATTGGGTCTATATTCTCTGGAGTTTAGAAGAATAAGAGGTGATCTCATTGAAACATTCAAGATCGTGAAGGGGTTTGACAGAGTAGATACTGAGATATTGTTTCTGCTGGCTGGGGAATCTAGAACAAGGGGGCACAGTTTCAGGATAAGGGGATGATCATTTAGGACTGAGATGAGGAGAAATTACTTCAAAGGCTTTTGAATCTTTGGAATTTTCTATCCCAGAGGGTTGTAGATGCAACATCATTGAATATATTTAAGGCTGAGATAGTCAGATTTTTTTGACTCTGAGAATCAAGACATATGGGGAGTAGGCGGGAAACTGTTGAAACCCAAGATCAGCCATGATCATGTCAAATGGCAGAGCAGGCGCGACTGCCATATAGTCTACTCCTGCTCATATTTCTTACGTTATTATGTCAGACTGCTTGTCCGACATCCTGTTGTAGATGAGCAGAAATTTCCTCCAATTAAATATGTGGAAGACTGAAGCCATTGTCTTCAGTCCCCAACAAAATTTCTGTTCCATAGCCACTGACTCTATCCCTCTCCCTGACCATTGTCTGAGGCTGCATGAGACTCTTCCAACCTTGGTGTCATAATTGAGAGGAGCTTCGAACCACAGCTACTTCCACCTCTGTAACATCGCCCGACTCTACCAAAGCCTCAGCTCGTCTGCTACTGAAACCCCCATGTATGCCTAAGTAACCTCTGCACTTGACTTTTCCAATGCTTCCTATCCAGCCTCCCATCTTCCACCCTCCATGAACCTGAGCTCATCCAAAACTTGTTCGTATCATAACGGCACCAAATCCCATTCACCCATCACCCTGTGCTCACTGACCTACATTGGCTCCCAGTCCAGCAAAGCCTTGATTTTAAACCTTTCCACCCATTACCACTGCTTCCTCCTTTAAGAGGCTTCTTAAAACCTACCACTTTGGCCAAGCTTTTGGTTGTCTGTTCAAATATTTCCTTACGTGGCTCAGTGTCAAATTTTGCTGTTGTGAAGAGCCTTGGGACATTTTACTGTGTTAAAGGTGCCATATAAATGCAAGTTGTTGTTGGTGTGTAAAGAATTTTCTCCTGCCTTTGTTCTACATTTTTTACATTTAATCTTGTCTGTGTGGCTCCTCATTCTTAACTCTCCCAACTACTGGAGAGAGTTTGCTTCAACCTATCCTGTCCCATCCTTTCGTAATTTTAAACATTTCTAATAGATCGTTGAATCTGCATTGTTTTAACACAAAAAGAAACAATTTTTCATGGTATTTCTTTGTATTCCTATTTCCTCATCCCAGGCAGCATTCTAGTGAATCTACCTTGTACCCACCGTAAAGCCTCAATATCCTTCCTGTAGTGTGGAGCCCAACATAGCATGCAGTACTGGAACTGTGATCTTACAAAAGCTTTATATGTTCTCAGCAATACCTCTTGGCTTTTATATTCTTTACCTCGTGAGAAACCCCAGAATTCCATTAACTTTTTATTCCAACCTTATCAACCTAAAGCATTGCCTTTAATGTCTGGTGAACCTGTACCTCCAAATGGAACTGCTCTTCCACAGCACCATCTATTTCCATTTAGCCTATAATTAAAGTTCTGGTTTTTATCAAAATACATCAACAGAACTGTCCACCGATACTCTTACATCCAAGCAACTGTTTGAAAATTGCAGAAATATGTCGTGAGATAGGCAAATTTGGAAAGAAGAGATTTTAAAAATATAATGTATATATTGGCCAGGACAGCCTCCTTGAACAGTGGCATGGGACCTCACATCACCCGAGAAGACAGAGGAGACCCATCTGGAAAACAGCACTTCTGGCAATGCAACACTCCCTCACCCCCACAGCACTGCACCAAAGTGTCAACCAAGACCACTCAGTCAAGTCTTTCTGACCCAGAGGTAAGAATGCTGCAAGAGTGCTACCAGTGATGGGGGTGGAGGAGAGATGCTAAAAAATTAAGCAACTTGACAAAAGTTGGTAATTTTAATGGCTATAGTGGTTCCTATAGGCTGACTGTTAGTGAATCCTGATTGGATTATTTGAGTACTGGCTTTGAACAATCTGTGTTCAACAGAGTGAACACAGAAGTTGAGTCAACAATTGAGACTAACTGACTCTGAGTTTGTGACTCTCTCTCTACTGATGACAATCAAGCTTTCCCAGCAGTTTAACCCATTTAAGTCACTTGATGATATTGCAGCACTCCTTTTAATTTAATACCCCACCACATTTAAAGGCCGTAACTTAGTCCTAGTATCCTTTATCTATGAATCTTCTAAATCCCTTGATTAGAACTAGTTTCATAATCACTGCTAAAATGTCAGAAATGGAAAGAACAAAGTAAGAGAATGTTGATCATAATTCTTTGTGATTATTTGATTTTAAAAGCAACCTCTAACACACATGAACACAAGTGGATTTCAGCATGACAGCTCTTATTAATCTTGTAAAAACAGTTGTGGTATCTACATGTAGGAACTGATATTGGTGTTACACTGTGCATTCACTGGAACTACCTATCTCAGTGATTAGCTGAGAAACTTGCAGTGATTGTGTCCCAATTGTTAATCCTTCAGTGTGGATGCTTTCATGTAACAACTGTCCATTAAATCCAACATTACAACACTGGCATCAAAACCCAAAGTGGAGTAAAACCACATTTGTGATGCTGACACTTAATGTGTTACGTGTTGGATAAAGGTACAAAGATTGGTCCAGTACATGTATATGGATTGAATATCAGAAGATCCAGTATATTCTATATATATTGGATGTGGTCTGTCATCTGCTGATATTTTACAGTATTATCATAGTTATCCCAAAGCATTTTACAGTTCAGATGTAGGTTTACTTGATTGTTACTCATTCCTAGCATCTTTTGTCTTGCTATATGTCTTGCGAAAATGGAGTATGAAGGTTATTGGCTATGAAAACAACTACTTATATTTATATAGCACCTTTAATAAAAGGCACTTCACAGAGGCAGTATAAAACAAAATATGACACCAAGCTGCATAAGGATGAATGAATGCAGCTGTGAGCTCAGTGATGAAAAGAACAAGCACACACCTATATGTTTTTTTTACTTCTGGTAGCTCCTGGGAAAGTAGTTCTGATACTTCACTTATATGGAATAAATTCTGTATCCCACATTTACAAGATAATTACTTATTCACATGATGTGAGAGCACATGTATTATTGGACAGAATATATTGAAAATCTCACATTTTCATCCACTTTATCCTGTTGTCACATTTTTAATCACATCACAATTCACATCAACATTTCCATTATAAATTCCTATATCTATATTTATAACAGAAATTGCCTATGTAAACTTGTCACACTGCAATTACACTCTTCAGCCAGTGGTGGTACTATAGCACTTCGGTCTCCCAGCACTTGAACCTTTACTGCAAAGAAGATCCTGTGCTTCAACCAAATCTACTTTTCTGCTCCCCAAATTGTGGTAAATGTAGCTAATTAACAATAAATAATATAAACCCTAACTATTATAAATAATATAAACTCAAAGTATTAGGAAGGAAGGGAAGAAGGGGACTGAATTACATTTAACGTTCTGGTCCAATTTCCCCACACTCCAGTTCTGCTTCACTTGAAGACTTGATTCCCTGAATGTAACAGCATAGGGGACTAATTAGTAATAACTAATAAGAGTACTTACATAGTAATATGAGTTGGTCTCTGTTCTTGCTTAGCTCAGAAACTACTTTGTTCTGATTCTGAATAACATCTTCCAACTTTACTTGTTGATCCTCAGCCAGAACAGAAGGTAGTGGAAGTATAGTGATAGGTTGAGATTCTTCTTTCAGTCTAAAAAATTATATTGAGTCAAGTGTGGTTTAAGGCTCCAATAACTTACAGCAACTTGTACTTATACAGCAGCTTAACATAACAAAATGTTCTCAAGTTTGCAAAAGGGGAAAAGTACTTTAGCCTAGGTAACTGATTGGAACTTTTCTGCTGTCTCATCCGACTGTTATTTCCCAGTGAAAGGAGGGTTTGATTTGAAAAGAAAAGACATCAGGATGTCCCAAAGTGCTTTACAGCCAAAAAGTGTAATGTTATAATGTAGGAAATGTAGCAACCAATTTGCATACAGCAAGCACACACAAGATTACCAGATAATCTGTTTTAGTGATGTTGGTTGAGGAATAAATACTGGCCCGGACACGGGGGATAACTCCCTTATTTTTCTTTGAGTAGTGCCATAGGAACTTTTATAACAATTGTTAAGGCCAGATGGGACCTCGGTTTAATGTCTGAAAGACATCACCTGACAGTTTAGCACTCCCTCAGTACTCCATTGAAGTGTAAACCTAGATTATGTGCTCAAGTCTCTGGAGTGAAATTTGAACCCACAACTTCTGAGTCAGAGGGAAGAGTGTTACCACTGAATCAAGGTTGACACATTGAATTAAAGATTAGTTTATTGTTTCCTTGGTTTCTAATCATATATCTGAACCCAATTTTGCACAAAATGCCTTTTCTTCCAATTCATCAGATTATTTTCTTGTTTTAATTATGGCGATCATGGGCTTCTGTTTCTACATTCCAGGGTCCTTTGTCTGTAATTTGGATCACTTCCCAGAATGAATTAGAAATTGTGTCTGATTCATTTACAAACTGAAGTAAAGCATAATTTATATTATAGTAACATTAATGAATTCAAATCGATCAGTTGCTGAAATACATCACATTTCTCTATTCAGACATAGAATAATTACCTAATAATTAATGATAATAGCTTACCTTTCTCCCATTAAATTAAACTCCTGTGAAATGAAAATACAGTAACTCAGTTATGTCTGCTCATGAACTATACTTAAGGTCACAAGATAATTACAGATGCGAGAAGCCCATTTTACCCATCTCAGCTCATCCATTCTAGAAATCCGAAAACACCCCCCATATCTCTATTTCATTCTTTATTTGGATCATTCTCAGTGAGGTATTTCCTACTATCAGTCCTAAGTTTATCTTTCACTAATTTGAACCTGTGACCCTTCTTGTAATCCCACTCCCAGGTGCTCCTACCTTCATCTTACCCAGAATCAATGGTTATGGCTGTTGCACTTGGTAAGAGAAGTCATCATTGAGTTTTGATTCATGTTGGAACCCAACTATGAGATCAAAGAAAGAAAAGAAAGAACTTGCATTTATATCGCACCTTTCACAATCTTACGATGCCCCAAAGTGCATTGCCCGACATCCCGATCAGCAGAAATTTCCTCCAATTAAATATCAAGAACACTGAAGCTATTGGCCCAGATCGTGCCTCAAAAATATTGTAAGGCTATCAGTGCACATTGTATAAATTGGACAGTAACCTCTGGCATCAGCACATGCACAGTTAAATGTGGAAATAAAGAACTTGCTGTCCCAGTTGCCCTGCTCCTCCACAAGCTTTGCTATAATGGTATCATGCCGATAGACTTGGCATTAAACCACATGAAGGGTGTGAAACTGTGGTACTTACATACTAGTTACTTACTAAACATTCTAGGAAAAGTTAGGACTTGTGCATTCAACTGTAAATGAATTTTTAACAGTGTGATAAATCTTAATTACAGCTAAGCAACCTCGCTGGCACTGAAAATGTACTTTTTCAAGTATGGAGTCTCATTCCTTCAGAATTTAATATTGTTGGAAATTTAAAAACTTTTTTTTTACTTTTTCCTCCTCTTTTATCTCTCTTAGTCCCAGTTTTCTTTCCCTCACTTTATTTTGCTGATCTTACATTAAATTAAATATTCTAACTTACAGAATCTGTGTGTTTGATTTTCTTCTCCCACTGCCGGGAGCTGCAGCGGGAGAAAAAAATGGCAGCCTGCATGTGCAGACCACGCACCACCATGCTGCCACGATCTTCTCCGACACTGTGCACAGGCACTGGTGCCCTTTTTAAAAGGCAGCCAGCCCTGCCGGGTCATTTTAATTTTTAAAGGGCAACCCCCCCCAATGTACCACCGATAAATCTATCGCCCCTTCCCCCCCCCCCAATAGCAATTAAATTCAACATTTGACCCCCCCCCCCCACCCAAAACACTTACTTTCAACACTTGACCTTCACCGCCCACCCCCCCAAACCAAAGTGCAGAGGTCTCCCCTTCCACCCTCCCCGACACTAGTAATTTGCATTAGAGCCTGTTCCCCCCACCCTACCTCCACCGCTAACTGCATTAAAAATCATAAGTTGCTCCCCTTCCCCACCGCAGTGATGCCTGCTTTCCCTGGACAGAAAAGTGAAGGCGCGTGAGTGCCGGCCGCTGCTTGGAAGATCACGGGCTGAAGGTAAGATCGCTGTTGATTTTACTTAAATATATTCATTTCATTAATTGAAATATTAACATAAGATTGGGCCCAGAACTCCCGGCGTCAGGCTCCGTCATGGGCCTCTGCCAGAACGATATTCCGGCCCCCCACACCATGGAGCCTGACGTCAGGAGCTCGGTAAAATCCCGACCTGCATGTGTCAGTGAGGATTCTTCAATCTGATTGGTGAATAGACACATTGTTGCTTGCTCTTCTCACACATGCCACAGAGTCCCTGTAGAGCATGCCATGCTGAGAAGGATCTTTAGTAACTGTAAATTGCCACTCAAAAGCCCACGAAAAGGCTGTGAGCAGCTGTAAGCGTAATAAACAACGAATGTCATTCCTTTGTCAATGATTGCAAATCCGGGCCCATTTCTTTGATCCCCTCCACAAACTCCATTACCTAGTGAACCAGCTCTAGACTTGACTATTTCAATGCTGTCCTGGCCAGCCTGCCTTCTTCCACTTCCGGTAAACTTGATTTTACCCAAAACTGTGCCGTCCGTATCCTAACTCGCCTCAAGTTCAGTTCACCCATCACCCCTGTGCTCACTGATCTTCATTGCTTCAATTTTAAAATTCTAATCCTTATTTTAAAATCCATCCCTGACCTCACGCCTCCCTATCTCTGTAACCTTCTCCAGCTCTACAACCTCCCACGATCTTGGCCCTCCTTCAATTCTGACCTCTTGCACATCCTTATTTTCATTGCTCCACCATTGGTGGACATGCCTTCAGCTGCCTGGGCCCTAATGTCTGGAATTCCTTTCCTAAAATCTCTCTGCCATCTAACTTTCTCTCCTTCTTTAAGACGCTGCTCAAAACCTACCTCTTTGTTTAAGTTTTTGGTCATGAGTTCTAATATTTCTTTATGTGACTTGGTGTCAAATTTTGTTTGATAATGCTCCTCTGAAGCACCTTGAGATATTTTACTATATAAATGTAAGTTATAAAACAAAAACAGAAAGTGCTGGAAATACTCCGCAGGTCAGGCAGCATCTGTGGAGAGAGAAGCAGAGTTAATGTTTCAGGTCAGTGACCTTTCATCAGAACTGGCAAAGGTTAGAAATGTAATAGGTTGTAAGCAAGTAAAGCGGGGGTTGGGGGTGGGGTAAGAGAACAAAAGGACAAAGGGCCGGTGAGATTAACTGACAAGGAGGTCATGGAGCAAAGGCAAAGAGAATGTACTAATGGTGTGGTGAAAGACAAAGCACTAGTGCAGAGAGAGTGTTAATGACAGAATAATGGACTGTTCTAGCCAAAAGCACAAACATGAAAAAACTAATAGGCAGGCACATGGTAAAAAAAAAACGAAATAAAATACAATAAAATAAAAATAAAAAAGGGCCAGTCATGCTCTAAATGTAAGTTATTGTTGGTTACAGCCAATGCTGTACTTTTGAAATTTAGTCATTGCTGTAATGCAGGAAACACAGCAGCCAATTTGCATACACCAAGGTCCTACAAAAAGCAATGTGCTAATGGTCAGATAATCTACTTTTTAGTCATGGAGAACTCCCCTGTTCTTCTTTGAATAGTGCTGTTGGATCTTTTACATTCACCTGATATGGTGGACATCTCATCTGAAGGACAGCACCTGCAACAGTGCAGCACTCCCTCAGTACTGCACTGGAGTGTCGGCCTAGAAGGCGTTAGAATCGATCATTAGGGAGGCTATAGCTGGGCACTTAGAAAAACTCAAGGTAATTGGGAATAGCCAGCATGGTTTTGTGAAAAGGATATCATGTTTAACCAATTTATTGGAGTCCTTTGAAGGAGTAACATGTGCTGTGGATAAATGGGAGTCCATTGACATACTGTACTTGGATTTCCAGAAGGCATTTCACAAGGTGCCACATAAAAGGTTATTGTGCTCATGGTGTGGGGTGTAACATATTAGCATGGATAGAAGATTGGCTAGCTAGCAGAAAACAGAGTATGCACAAATGGGTCCTTTTCTGATTGGCAGGATGTGACGAGTGGAGTTCCGCAGGGGTCTGTGCTGGGGCCTCAACTTCTTACAATTTATATTAATGACTGGATGAGGGGAGCGATGACATGGTAGCTAATTTTGCAGATGACTCAAAGATAAGTAGGAAAGTATGTTGTTAAGAGGACATAAGGAGCTTGAAGACCGATATAGATAGGTTGAGTGAGTGGGCAAAATCTGGCAGATGGAGAATAATGTGGGAAAATGTAAAGTTGTTTACTTTGGCAGGAAGAATAAAAAAAGCAGAGTCATATTTAAACGGGGAATGACTGAATAATTCAGAGGTGCAGAGAGATCTAGGTGTTCCAGTGCATGAGTCACAAAGGGTTAGTATGCAGGTACAGCAAGTAATAAAGAAGGCTAACGGAATGCTATCCTTTATTATGAGAGGAATTGAAAATAAAAGTAAGGATGTTATGCTTCAGTTATACAGGGCATTGGTGAGACCACATCTCAAATACTGCGTGCAGTTTTGGTCTCCTTATTTAAGGAAGGATGTAAATGCGTTGGAGGCGGTTCAGAGGAGGTTTACTAGATTGATACCTGGAATGAGCAGGTTGTTTTATGAGGAAAGGTTGGACAGACTGGGCTTGTTTTCACTGGAGTTTAGAAGAGTGAGGGGAGACTTGATTGCAATATATAAGATGCTGAATGGTCTTGACAAGGTAGATGTAGAAAGGGTTTTTCCACTTGTGGGGGTGTCCAGAACTATGGTGCACAGTTTTAAAATTAGGGGTCGCCCTTTTATGATGGAGATGAGGAGAATTTTTTTCTCAGAGGGTTGTGCGACTTTGGAACTCTCTGCCTCAGAAGGTGGTGGAGGCGGGGTCATTGAATATTTTTAAGACGGAGGTAGATAAATTCTTGTTAGGCAAGGGAATCAAAGATTAATCGGGGGTAGTTGGGAGTGTGGAATTAGAGACAGCAACAGATCAGCCATGATCTTATTAAATGGCGGAGCAGGCACAACGGGCTGAATGGCCTACTTCTGCTCCTAATTCATATGGTCATATTATGTCCCCAAGTACAGAAATTATATATTGCTTTTTCAGTGGAATTGCAAACTGGCTGTGTTGTATACAGATCAAAGATTATAGAATCACTCTTGCAAATATAGTATTTTGCATTTTTAATGTGATGAGAAAGTTTATATTCTGTCACACAAAGAGCACTACCTGTATAAACACAAGCCCCTCATTGTTTGAAAGACGTTTGAGATCAACCAAGTTATTCTCAAATTTTCTCAGTAGGTTTTCCAGCTTGAGGATTTGGATGTCGATTTCTGCCATTGTACAACTCTGCTCCTTGTCCTGTTTCATTAATGTTGACAGAAAATAGATGCAAGTTACATATAAATGCACTTAATTGTAGGACATTCCTCAAGTCTGCTGTAAACTCTTAACGACAAACCCAGCCCTGTCAACCCTGCAAAGTCCTCCTTACTAACATCTAGGGGCTTGTGCCAAAGTTGGGAGAGCTGTCCCACAAACTAGTCAAGCAGCAGCCTGACATAGTCATACTCACGGAATCATACCTTACAGACATTGTCCCACCGGCAGGACAGATCCAGCAGAGGTGGTGGCACAGTGGTATAGAATCGGGAGGATATTGTCCTGGGAGTCCTAGACATCGACTGCGTACTCCATGAACTCTCATGGCATCAGGTCAAACATGGGCAAGGAAACGTCCTGCTGATTACCACCTACCGCCCTCCCTCAGTTGATGAATCAGTACATGTGGAACAGCACTTGGAAGAAGCACTGAGGGTGGCAAGGATGCAGAATGTACTCTGGGTGGGGGACTTCAATGTCCATCACCAAGAGTGGCTCAGTAGCACCATTACTGACCGAGCCCTAAAGGATATAGCTGCTAGACTGGGTCTGCAGCATGTGGTGAGGGAACCAACAAGAGGAAAAACATACCTGACCTCGTCCTCATCAATCTGCCTGTCGCAGATGCATCTGTCCATGACAGTATTGGTAGGAGTGACCACCATACAGTCCTTGTGTTGTGTGGTACTACTACTGTGCTAAATGGGATAGTTTTCAAATAGATCTAGCAATGCAAAACTAGGCATCCATGAGGCGCAGTGGGCCATCAGCAGCAGCAGAATTGTACTCCATCACAATCTGTAACCTCATGGCCCGGCATATACCCCACTCTACCATTACCATCAAATTGGGGGATCAACCCTGGTACAATGAAGAGTGCAGGAGGACATGCCAGGAGCAGCACCAGGCATACCTCAAAATGAGGTGTCAACCTGGTGAAGCTACAATCCAGGACTACTTTTGCGCCAAACAGCGTAAGCAGCATGCGATGGACAGAGCTAAGTGATCCCACAAAGTATCAGATCTAAGCTCTGCAGTCCTGCCACATCCAGTCGTGAATGGTGGTGGACAATTAAACAACTAACTGGAGGAGGTGGCTCCACAAATATTCCCATCCTCAATGATGGGGGAGCACAGCACATCAGTGCAAAAGATAAGACTGAAGCATTTGCAACAATCTTCAGCCAGAAGTGCCAAGTGGATGATCCATCTCAGCCTCCTCCTGAAGTCCCCAGCATCACAGTTGCCAATCTTCAGCTAATTCGATACACTCCACGTAATATCAAGAAACGATTGAAGGCACTGGATACTGCAAAGGCTATGGGCCCGGACAATATTCCGGCAATAGTACTGAAGACCTGTGCTCCAGAACTAACCGCACCCCTAGCCGAGCTGTTCCAGTACAGCTACAACATTGATTTCTATTTGCCCAGGTATGTCCTTGATACAAAAAGCAGGATAAATCCAATCTGCCCAATTACCACTCCATCAGTCTACTCTTGATCATCGGTAAAGTGATGGAAGGGGTTGTCGACAGTGCTATCAAGCAGCATTTGCTCAGTTTGGGTTCCGCCAGCTCCTGACCTCATTACGGCCTGGGTTCAAACATGGACAAAAGAGCTGAACTCAAGAGGTGAGGTGAGAGTGACTGCCCTTGACATCAAGGCATCATTTGAACGAGTATGGCATCAAGGAGCCCTAGCAAAACTGGAGTCAATGGGAATCGGGGAAATCTCTCCGCTGGTTGGAGTCATACCGAGCGCAAAGGAAGATGGTTGTGGTTGTTGGAGGTCAATCATCTCAGCTCTAGGACATCACTGCAGGAGTTCCTCAGGGTAGTGTCCTAGGCCTTCTCCCTCATGCGCTTAAATAGCTTCAGCTTAAATGCATCTATGCTGTTTGCCTGAACTACACCCTGTGGTAATTAGTTCTACATTCTAACTACTTTCTAGGTAAAGAAGTTTCTCCTAATTTCCTTATTGGATTTATCAGTGAATGTCTTATATTTATAGTCCCTAGTTCTGGTGTCTCCCACAAGCGAAACATCTTCTCTGCTTCTACCCCATCAAGACCCTTCATAATTTTGAAGACCTCTGTCAGCCTTCTCTTTTCTAGGCAGAAGAGTCTTGGCTGTTTTTCTTTGCCCGACATTTTGATAAAGAGCCAAACATGGTACGAATGAACGAGTAACGTTGTTCAAACACATTGAGAATTTGTCTGCTACCTTCACAACCCATCATTTCTAGACTGGTATGGCTTAAACCCGACAGCTTCTGTTTCATCTATTTTTGTTAACTCTGGCTGACATAATTCAGGGCACTGAGGCTAAATATGGTACTCCAACTCCAGCCTTGTTTGAGATCAGCAAACTCAGGGCAGATCAGGAATTGAACCTGAGACTAGCCTGGTCTGCAGGAGTCAGCCACTCACATTCTACTACATCTGAACTCACCTGAGCGTAAGATTTCTTTCCCTTAAGATCTCTGAGAGCAGCTTGTACGGCTTCAATATTATTCTGCGTGCTCTGGAGCTGATCACGCAAGTTAACCTGAAACACAGTCAAAAAGACAGATCCTTAACATGAGAAAAAAGACCACAGTCCATCTAGTTCGCCTTCTACCACATGGTACAACAACAGTGAAGTTGTTGACTAATCAGAGCAATCAATCTCTATCAATAAGTTTACAACAGACCCTGACATGAGGTGAGGGAAACTCCCAGTGGTGGAGAGCTTTGGGAACCATAGATCCAAAGTCATCTGTCCCTCCCAAACATGCTACACTCACCACATGTCTCAATTTACTCATATACTGTGTCCCAAAATGTCATTTAGAGTGCTTTGTCAGTGCACCTTAGGAAAGATATATTGGCTTTGAAGGGGTTGTAGTGCAGATTCACCAGAAGGATACCAGGGCTAAAAGGGTTAGATTAGGATAACAGATTGCATAGACTAGACTAGTATTCCCTTGTGTATAAGGAATAATCTAATTGAGGTATTTATGATAATAGAGAGTGGAACTATTTCCTTTGGTGGCACAGTCCTGAACAAGGATGCATAACCTTAAGAGCAAGGCCATTCAGGGGTGAAAGCACTTCTTCACACAAAGGATGATGGAACTCTCTCCTACAAAGAGCTGCTGAAGCTGGGGGTCAGTTGAAAATTTCAAGACAGAGATTGATAGATTTTTGTTAGGCAATGATGTTAATGGTTGTGAAACCAAAGCAGGTCGATGGAGTTAAGGTACGGGCTCGGCATGATTTAATTGAATAGCGGAACAGGTTGGAGGGGCCAAATGGCCTTCTCCTGTTCCTGTTTATGTTCCTATGAAAGAAATTTATCCAATTTGTTTTGAATGATGCAGTGGTTAGCACCGCAGCCTCACAGCTCCAGCGACCCGGGTTCAATTCTGGGTACTGCCTGTGCGGAGTTTGCAAGTTCTCCCTATGACTGCGTGGGTTTTCGCCGGGTGCTCCGGTTTTCTCCCACAGCCAAAGACTTGCAGGTTGATAGGTAAATTGGCCATTATAAATTGCCCCTAGTATAGGTAGGTGGTAGGGGAATTGTGGGGATGTGGTAGGAATGGGTGGTTAATGTAGGATTAGTATAAATGGGTGGTTGATGGTCGGCACAGACTCGGTGGGCCGAAGGGCCGGTTTCAGTGCTGTATCTCTAAAATAAAAACAGTATCTGCTTCCACCATCACTTCAGGGAGCCTGTTCCATAGATTCACTCATTGAAATAATGGCCCTGATATTCGTGGGGAGGATGCAGGGGAGGCCAAAAATGGCTGTAAAGCCTGGCAAGGCCAGCAATAGAGGCCATGGCGAATTTAGTGTTATTATTTTTAGATCCGTTTCCTGCCCAACAGCCAACTAAATGAACAGGCTGGCAAGAAAACCAGCACCAGTATTCTGCAGCCTGGGACCCTTGGGGATTACCCCGGTTATAACTTGGAGAGGGAGATCAGACAGTGGGGCCGGAGGTTGGTGATCGGGAGCAGGGAGGCTGAAGGCGTCCTCGAGTTACCTAGGGAGAGCACTCCTGCTTTTCCTAGCCCACATGGAGTGCTGGAAAAGGCACTCAGCTTATGAAGCCAGCAGCTCCTGGTTCCCTTTCACTGCCAAATTTCATCATCCCTGGAAAACCTGTACAGCAACAGTTGATTTCAAATCAGGCTCCCAATAGCTCTGGTGCCCAACTTAAGTATGTGTAGGTAAGCTTGGGTAGTTAGATTTTAGTCTAACTTGACCATTTTTATACTGTATGCACTGTAATGACAGCATAGGAAATAGGAGCAGGAGTGGGCCATTCAGCCTGGCGAGCCTGCTCCGCCATTCAATTAGATCATAGCTGATCATCTACCTCAACGCCACTTTCCCACACTATCCGCATATCCCTTGATGTCATTAGTATCCAGCTATGTATCGATTTCTGTCTTGAACTTGCTCAATGATTGAGCCTCCACAGCCTTCTGGGGGAGAGAATTCCAAAGGATCACCACCCTCTGAGTGAAGAAATTCCTCCTCATCTCAGTCTTAAATGACCCACCACTTATCCTGAGACTATGTCCCCTGGTTCTAGACTCACCAGTCAGGGGAAACATCCTATCCACATTCACCCTGTCACACCCCATAAGAACGTTGTAAGTTCCAATGAGGTCATCTCTCATTCTTCGAAATTCTAGAGAATACAGGCCCAGCTTTCTCAATCTCTCCTCATATGACAATCCTGCCATCCCAGGGATTAGCCTGGTGAACCTCCGTTGCACTCCCTCTATGGCAAGTGTATCCTTCCTTAGATGAGGAGACCAAAACTGTGTGCAATACTCCAGGTGCGGTCTTACTAAGGCCATATACAATAGCAGTACTCCTGTACTCAAAACCTTTTGCAATGAAGGCCAACATACCATTTGCCTTCCTAATTGCTTACTGCACCTGCTTGCTAGCTTTTAGTGATTCATGAACAAGGACACCCAGATCCCTTTGGACATCAACACATCCCAACCTCTCACCATTTAAGAAATACTCTGTCTTTCTGTTTTTTTCTACCAAAGTGGATAACTGCAGACTTATTCACATTATATTCCATCTGCCATGTTCTTGCCCATTCACTTCACCTGTCTAAGTCTGCTTGAAGCCTCCTTGCATCCTCCTCACAACTTACATTCCCACCTAGTTTTGTATCATCAGCAAATTTGGAAATACGACATTTGATCCCCACATCCAAATCATTTATATAGATTGTGAACAGCTGTGGCCTAAGCACTGATCCTTGCGGTACCCCACTATTAACAGCCTGCCATCTTGAGAATGACCCGTTTATTCCTACTCGCTGTTTTCGGTCTGTTAATCAATTCTCAATCCATACCACTATATTACCCCCAATCCCATGTACTCTAATTTTGTTTACTAACCTTCTGTGTGGGACCTTATCAAAAGCCTTCTGAAAATCCAAATACACCACATCCACTGGTTCTCCTTTATCTAGGTAACATTCTCAAAAAATTCCAACAGGTTTGTCAAACATGATTTCCTTTTCACAAATCCATGTTGACTCTGTCCAATCATATTATTATTTTCTAAGTGTCTAGTAATCACATCCTTTATAATAGATTCTAACATTTTCTGTACTACTGATGTCAAATTAACATGCATGCATGGGCTGTGGGCATCACTGGCAAGGCCAACCCTTGTTACCCATCCCTAATTGCCCTTGACAACTGAGTGGCTTGCTAGGCTGGTTTAGAGTCAACCACATTGCTGTGGGTCTGGAGTCACATGTCAGTACAGCAGATTTCCTTCCCCTAAAAAGGACATTAGTGAACCAGTTGGGTTTTTTACAACAATCGATGATAGATTCATGGCACCATTACTGAGACTAGCTTTCAAGTCCAGATTTTTATTAATTTATTGAATTCCACGAACTGCCATGGTGGGATTTGAACCTGTGCCCCTAGGGCATTTACCTGGATATCTGGCTTACTAGTTCAGTGATATTATCACCACGTCACTGTCTCCCCTACAGATCTGCAGTTCCCTGTTTTCTCTCTCCCTCCTTTCTTTAATAGTGGGGTTACATTTGCTACTTTCCAGTCTGCAGGAACTTTTCCAGAATCTATAGAATTTTGAAAGATAACCACCAATGCATCCACTATATAGCCACCTCCTTCAACACTCTGGGATATCGCTCAGCTGCTCCAGAGAATTTATCAACCTTCAATCTAGTTAACTTTTCGAGTACTACTTCTTTATTAATACAACTTTTTTTCAGTTCCTCATTTTCACAAGTTCCTTGGTTCCCTAGTATTTCTGGGAGATTTTCCGTGAAGGCAGACATGAAGTAATTGTTTAGTTTCTCTGCATTTCCCTATTCTCCATTATAAATTCTCCTGTCTCAAAGAACAAAAAGAACAAAGAACAGTACAGCACAGGAACAGGCCATTCGGCCCTCCAAGCCTGCGCCGATATTGATGTCTGCCTAAACTAACACCTTCTGCACTTCCGGGGCCCATATCCCTCTATTCCCTTCCTGTTCATATATTTGTCAAGATGTCTCTTAAACGTCGCTATCGTATTTGCTTCCACCTGTAATGAACCCACATTTGTGCTTGCTAATATTTTCCTTTTCACATGCCTAAAGAAGCTTTTACAGTCCGCCGTTATGTTTCTCACTAGCTTATATTCATATTCTCTTTTCCCTTTCTACGTCATCCTTTGTTGGATTCTAAGTTGCTCCCAATCCTCGGGCTTAATACTTTTTCTGGCAACCTTATAAACCACTTCCTTTGATCCAATGCAGTCTTTAACTTCTTTTGTTAGCCACAGTTGATTCATCTTTCTTCTTGTGTTTTTGTGTCTTAGAGAAATGTATATCTGCTGTAGACCATGTAATACTTCTTTAAATGTTAGCCATTGCTTGTCTACTGTCAAATCTTTTAGTGTATTTTCCCAATCCACCATAGCCAACTTGCCCCTCATACTTTCATAGTTTCCTTTATTCAGATTTAAGACCCTAGTTTCAGAATGAACTATATCGCTTTCAAACTTAATATAAAATTCTATCATATTATGGACACTATTTCCCAAAGGCTCCTTTACAGCAAAGTTATTAATTAGCCCTTTCTCATTACATAATACTAAATCTAAAATAGCCCAATCCCTGGTTGGCTCTTCAAGGTACTACTCCAGAAACCCATCTCCAGGGCATTCATCCTCCACAGCATTAGTGCTGATTAGATTTATCCAGTCTGTATGTAAATTGGAGGCACCCATTATTACCGTATCACCCATGTTACATGCACCTCTAATTTCCTGATTTATACTGTGCCCACTACAGTTTGATGGCCTATAAAGAACTCCCACCAATGTTTGCTGCCCCTTGCTGTTTCTTAGTTCCACCCAAACTGATTCTATATCTTGCTTTTGCGATCTAAGATCCTCTCTCAAAAATGTACTGATCTCATCCCTTACTAAGAGGGCTTCTCCACCTCCTTTTCGCCTATCCTTTCTAAATGACGAATATCCTTGAATATTCAGTTTCCAGTCCTTTTTATTTATTTAGAGATACAGCACTGAAACAGGCCCTTTGGCCCACCAAGTCTGTGCTGACCAACAACCACCCATTTATACTAACCCTGCAGTATCCCATATTCCCTACCACCTACCTATACTAGGGGCAATTTACCTATCAACCTGCAAGTCTTTGGCTGTGGGAGGAAACCGGAGCACCCGGCAAAAACCCACACAGTCACAGGGAGAACTTGCAAACTCCACACAGGCAGTACCCAGAATTGAACCCGGGTCCCTGGAGCTGTGAGGCTGCAGTGCTAACCACTGCACCACCCCTGGTCCACTTGTAACCACATCTCTGTAATGACAATTAAATCATACCCATTTACCTCTATTTGTGCCTTCAAATCATCTACCTTGTTACGAATGCTGTGTGCATTTAGATAGATTGCCCTTAATTTTGTCTTTGAACATTATTCTGCATTCTGATCCTATTTGGTGCTTGCCTTTACTTTGTCTGTCTTCTAATTTCACTTACTACTTTTCGACTTCCTGTTACTAGTTTTACTTCCCTCCATTCTACCCTTCCTGTCACACACAAATTATCAATTCCCTTATTGCTACCTTGTTCTCTTGCCTTCTCTCTCTCTCTCTAAATTATCACATCTTCCCTCACTTGATTCCTTCCCCCCCACTATTTAGTTTAAAGCCCTCTCTACCGCCCTAGTTAGACAACTTGCCAGAACACTGGTCCCAGTACAGTTCAGGTGAAGACAGTCTCAATGGTACAGATCTCACTTTCCTCAGTACGGATGCCAGTGCCCCATGAATCGAAACCCATTTCTCCCACACCAGTCTTTGAGCCATGCATTTAATTCTCATATTATTTACCCTACTCCAATTTTCTCATGGGTCAGGTAATAATCCAGAGATTATTACCGTTGAGGTTTTGCTTTTTAATTTAGGCCCGAGCTGCTCATACTCTCTATGAAGAACGTCTTTCCTAGTCCTGTCTATGCCATTGGCACCCACATGGACCACAACAACTGGATCCTCCCTCTCCTACTGCAGGTTCCTCTCCAGCTCAGAGCAGAGGTTCTGAACCCTGGCACCGGGCAGGCAACACAGCCTTCAGGACTCTCGCTCTTGGCTGCAAAGAACGGTATCTATTCCCCTGACTATAGTCTCTCCTACTGCCACTACATTCTTATTTACTCCCCCCACTTGAATGGCTTCCTTTACCACTGTACCATGGTCATTTTGCTCATCCAGCCTGCAATCCTTGCTCATCCAAACAGGTAGAAAGAACCTCAAACCTGTTGGACAATTGCAAGGGCTGAGGCTTCTCCACTTCTGCCTTCTCAATCCCCTTACCTGTCTCAATCACAGTCACACCCTCCTGTCCCTGACCATGGACCAAATCAGAAGCCCCTATCCTAAAGGATGTGGCTATCTTCGAGAATACAGTGTCCAGGTAACTTTCCCCCTCCCTGATGCATCACAGTGTCTGTAGCTTGGCCTCCAGCTCATTAACACTGCACCAAAGCTCCTCGAACCGCAAATACTTTCTGCAGATGTGTTTGCCGTGGATCACACTGACTTCCACCAGCTTCCACATACTGCGGCCACAACACATCACCTGCCCTGACATCTTTATAATGTATTAAATAATTTATTTTCCTTAATTAATTTTAATTAATAAACCCCACTACTACTAAGCCACACAACTAGTAAGCGTTACTGCTGCTGGTAAACCTTAATTACCTGAATGTCATAAGATTCTTATGGTTACTATTTCAATTAATATTATACTAACCCCAATTAAAATTCCTTAGTTTAGATCAGAGAAAAACAGAAAATGCTCACTAACCAATCACTTACCTTCTTTGCTGGAATGTCACACATCAATTTCTCGTTTCCCCCTCTGCACTGAATTCCCACATGAACCAAATTCCCATCTTCAAACCCTGACTACTTCTCACTCAGACTACGTCTCACTCCGGCAAAGTCTCCATTCCTGCGCCCCTCACTCCGTGTGGTTTGAAAACCAGACTGCTTTTATAGAGCCTCTGATGAGTCACTCACTAGCTGCGACAGTAATTAACACCTATTGAACCAACTTTTTCTTTTTCTTTGGCCTCCTTATCTCGAGAGACAATGGGTAAGCGCCTGGAGGTGGTCAGTGGTATGTGGAGCAGCGCCTGGAGTGGCTATAAAGGCCAATTCTAGAGTGACAGGCTCTTCGACTCGCCATGCTTTAGCCCCGCCTTTATGGCTGCCCGCCAGCTCTGGCGAACGCTGGCAATTGACTCCCACGAACCAACTACTTTCAACTAATTGACAGGTAACTGCCACTGCCAGGCAGCTGTCTGTTTAAGAAGGCAATTTAACTAACTTGAAGTTTGAGCGTTCAATGTCAAAGCCTGACTCTTAATCTAAATTGAACTTGAGAAAGCCTCACCAGAATTTACCACGTGAACCAAATTCCCACCTTCACACTCTGACTACGTTTCACTCCAGCAAAGTCTCCACTCTGTGCGCCCCTCACTATCAAGGTCAAGGAATCCATTTTAATCTTAACGTGCGAGCAAAGAATCCATTTTGTATTCTGCATTAACTTTTGTATCCTGTATTAACTAATAAGTAGTTACCCATCATGAAACAGATGATTGTAAAAATAATGAACCTTGATTGAGTTATAATTGATGAATCAATAATCATTTTAGAAAAACTGGGTTTTCGTTTAAAGTTTGTTAAATTTAATTACTGTCGGTTTCTGTGTCTGTATGAGAAAGCGCAGTTTCAGTTAACTGTTTTCAAACAATGGGACCTTTTGGATCCCTGATAAAGTCCATGAGGCGGTACATTGTGGCCGACAAATTTAATGAATAAAGAAGTTGTTTAAAATCAGATTAGGTGACAGTGTGAAACCACTCCATTGTACTCTACCGAGCACAGGTGGCCATTGGTGAAAAACATAATTCAATTTACCTAGCGAACATAGAACCAATTATTGTTTTACAAAAGCCTGACTCTGAGGTGGTGTGATGGACATCCAGCAGTTAAAAACAGGGGTCTTGGAAGGTTTTGTTGTGCAGCGAATAGAAGACCTGGAGGAAGCACAGATCATCAGCAAAGTTCTCCGCCCAACCAGGGATCAAAACCGAAAAGTTATATTCACAAGTTTCTTAAGTGTAGTTCTACTTTTAATTGTTAAGTATTGTTTTACTCTCAATAAACTTTCTGGACTTATTCATCAAGTATCCTGTTGGCTTAATTGGTTAAGTCTTGTCTGGAGAGATTGTCCACAACAGACTTTCATATGTTAATAAGCTCCGATACCTGCATGTGTGAGGCGTGTTGGAGGTTAAGTCTTTAACCCTTCCTGACCCATTGGGTGGGAAGGTTAATATCGAGGCCAGTTTCCGCTGATTAGTTTGGAATTTAACCCCCTTCAAACGCAGGCCATCTCCTCTGGTTACTGTTGTAATTATTGTTAATTGATATAGTTAAACCAAAACTTACCCTCAGCTCCTTTTCTCCCTCACTGATGCTGCCATAGCTGTGGTCCTTGTGCTTCCCGATTAGAGTGCAGAGAGTGCAGACACACACTTTATCATCCTTACAGTAAATCTTCAGCAGCTCCTGGTGCTCTGTGCATTTCCACCGGGACAGGTCTGAGGTTATTGAATCAATCGGGTGATGATTTCTGAACTCTGCGTTCTCTGTGTTTTCTCTTAAGCAGGTGGGACACTTGGAGGCTTCGCATTTCAGGCAGTTCTTCCCGGCTGGGAGCGGCTTCTCGGGGCAGTGATTACACTGAACAGCTTCCTGGGAGACATCCAGAACCAGGTTTTCTAGGTTTACACCGGGGCCTTCTCCACATTGTGGACAGGAGGAAACTCCAGTCTCAGACTTATGCCTGGATTGAACACAGGGTTGACAGAAGCTGTGGTCAAAGCTCAGTATCACAGGATTGCTGCAAGTCTGCAGGCAGAGGGGACACATTAGATCTTCCTCCAAAACTTGCTGAGGTAAAATAGAAGCCATATTTGAACTGGAATGGAATACAAAAAGTGCAGGTGTTTACAGGAAGTTTGCGTTCACACCTTGCTGGCGAAGAGCCATGAGGCTTCAAGGATTGTGTCACAAGGAAATACAAAGAGGCGGTGCACTTGAACTTTGAGAGAGGATTACTCAGAGGAGACCTTTACAGAAATATATAAAACAATGGGGCGGCACAGTGGCGCAGTGGTTAGCACCGCAGCCTCACAGCTCCAGCGACCTGGGTTCAATTCTGGGTACTGCCTGTGTGGAGTTTGCAAGTTCTCCCTGTGTCTGCGTGGGTTTCCTCCGGGTGTTCCGGTTTCCTTCCACATGCCAAAGACTTGCAGGTTGATAGGTAAATTGGCCATTATAAATTGCCCCTAGTATAGGTAGGTGGTAGGGATAGGTGGGGATGTGGTAGGAATATGGAATTAGTGTAGGATTAGTATAAATGGTTGGTTGATGATTGGCACAGACTCGGTGGACCGAAGGGCCTGTTTCAGTGCTGTATCTCTAAATTAAACTAAACGTAAGGAAAATCTTTCCTATGCAGTGATTGGTTAAGCTCTGGAATGCACTGCCTGAGAATGTGCCGGAGGCAGATTCAAACGAGCATTCAGAGGGAATTGGATTGTCATCTGAGAAGGAAGAATGTGCAGGGCTATGGGTAGAAGATGGGGGGAATTGGCACTAGGTAAATTGCTCCTTCAGAAAGCCAGTGCAGACACAATGGGTCAAATGGCTTTCTTCAACCTGTAACAATTCTGTGATTAATCCCATGGCACTATTCAAGGAAGAGCAGGGGGCTCATCCCCATGTCTTGGCCAATATTTATCACAGAATCAGAATCACAGAATAATACAGTGCAGAAGAGGCCCTTCGGCCCATCTAGTCTGCACCGATGCATTAAAGACACCTGACCTGTCTACCTAATCCCATTTGCTAGCACCTGATCCATAGCCTTGAATGTTATGACGTGCCAAGTGCTCATCCAGGTACTTTTTAAAGGATGTGAGGCAACCTGCCTCTACCACCTTCCCAGGCTGTGTATTCCAGACCATCACCACCCTCTGGGCAAAAAAGTTCTTCCTCAAATCTCCCTTAAACCTCCTGCCCCTCATCATAAACTTGTGTCCCCTCATAACTAACCCTTCAACTAAGGGGAACAGCTGCTCCCTATCCACCCCTCATAATCTTGTACACCTCGATCAGGTCACCCCTCAGTCTTCTCTGCTCCAGCGAAAACAACCCAAGCCTCTCCAGCCTCTCTTCATAGCTTAAATGTTCCATCCCAGGCAACATCCTGGTGAATCGCCTCTGCAACCCCTCCAGTGCAATCACATCCTTCCTATAATTATTATCTCTCAACCAACATCACAAAAAAAATTTATCTGGTCCTTAGCTCATTGCTATTAGTGGATGTTTGCAGTGCACAATAAAAACAAGAAATGCTGGAACCACTCAGCAGGTCTGGCAGCACCTGTGGAAAGAGATGCTGCCAGACCTGAAATGCTGGAACCACTTAGCTTGTTTTTATTTCAGATTTCCAGCATCCGCAGTATTTTGCTTTTATTTGCATTGCGCAACTTGGCCCGCCTGTTTCATACATTGCAAAAGTGACTATATTTCAAAAGTAGTTCATTTGCTGTAAAGTGTTTTGGGATATCCTGAGGTTGTGAAAATTTCTACAGAAGAGATTTACTGCAATGGTTCCAGGGATGAGGGGTTACAGTTATCTGTATGGCTTATTCCTGGTGTATGAGTTTTCTTTTTTCTTTTGGGCCTCCTTATCTCGAGAGACAATGGGTAAGCGCCTGGAGGTGGTCAGTGGTTTGTGAAGCAGCGCCTGGAGTGGCGAGAAAGGCCAATTCTAGAGTGACAGGCTCTTCCACAGGTGCTGCAGAGAAATTTGTTTGTCGGGGCTGTTGCACAGTTGGCTCTCCCCTTGCGCCTCTGTCTTTTTTCCTGCCAACTACTGAGTCTCTTCGACTCGCCACATTTTAGCCCTGTCTTTATGGCTGCCCGCCAGCTCTGGCGAACGCTGGCAACTGACTCCCACGACTTGTGATCAATGTCACAGGATTTCATGTTGCGTTTGCAGACGTCTTTAAAGCGGAGACATGGACGGCCGGTGGGTCTGATACCAGTGGCGAGCTCGCTGTACAATGTGTCTTTGGGGATCCTGCCAGCTTCCATGCGGCTCACATGGCCAAGCCATCTCAAGCGCCGCTGACTCAGTAGTGTGTACAAGCTGGGAATGCTGGCCGCTTCGAGGACTTCTGTGTTGGAGATACGGTCCTGCCACCTGATACCAAGTATTCTCCGGAGGCAGCGAAGATGGAATGAATTGAGACGTTGCTCTTGGCTGGCATACGTTGTCCAGGCCTCACTGCCATAGAGCAAGGTACTGAAGACACAGGCCTGATACACTCGGACTTTTGTGTTCTGTGTCAGTGCGCCATTTTCCCACACTCTCTTGGCCAGTCTGGACATAGCAGTGGAAGCCTTACCCATGCGCTTGTTGATTTCTGCATCTAGAGACAGGTTACTGGTGATAGTTGAGCCTAGGTAGGTGAACTCTTGAACCACTTCCAGAGCGTGGTCGCCAATATTGATGGATGGAGCATTTCTGACGTCCTGCCCCATGATGTTCGTTTTCTTGAGGCTGATGGTTAGGCCAAATTCATTGCAGGCAGCCGCAAACCTGTCGATGAGACTCTGCAGGCACTCTTCAGTGTGAGATGTTAAAACAGCATCGTCAGCAAAGAGGAGTTCCCTGATGAGGACTTTCCATACTTTGGACTTCGCTCTTAGACGGGCAAGGTTGAGCAACCTGCCCCCTGATCTTGTGTGGAGGAAAATTCCTTCTTCAGAGGACTTGAACGCATGTGAAAGCAACAGGGAGAAGAAAATCCCAAAAAGTGTGGGTGCGAGAACACAGCCCTGTTTCACGCCACTCAGGATAGGAAAGGGCTCTGATGA
Organism: Heterodontus francisci; assembly: GCF_036365525.1. Classification (NCBI taxonomy): domain Eukaryota; kingdom Metazoa; phylum Chordata; class Chondrichthyes; order Heterodontiformes; family Heterodontidae; genus Heterodontus; species Heterodontus francisci. Next base: position 49,086,411 of record NC_090406.1, read on the forward strand.
GGAGCCACCATGTTGAATTGTGCCTTTCATATTGTCATGGAATGAGGTGATGATACTTAGTAGCTTTGGTGGGCATCCGATCTTTTCTAGTAGTCTGAAGAGACCACGTCTGCTGACGAGGTCAAAGGCTTTGGTGAGATCAATGAAAGCAATGTAGAGGGGCATCTGTTGTTCACGGCATTTCTCCTGTATCTGACGAAGGGAGAACAGCATGTCAACGGTCGATCTCTCTGCACGAAAGCCACACTGTGCCTCAGTGTAGACGCGCTCAGCCAGCTTCTGGAGCCTGTTCAGAGCGACTTGAGCAAAGTCTTTCCCCACTGCCCTCAATGCAGCCCAGCCTCTACCAGTCATGGATGAGCTGGACATACAGCCAACCAAATCGGAACTCAGTGATGCCATTGATTCTCTAGCCAGCAGAAAAGCCCCTGGGAAGGACAGCATTACCCCTGAAATAATCAAGAGTGCCAAGCCTGCTATACTCTCAGCACTACATGAACTGCTATGCCTGTGCTGGGACGAGGGAGCAGTACCCCAGGACATGCGCGATGCCAATATCATCACCCTCTATAAAAACAAAGGTGACCGCGGTGACTGCAACAACTACCGTGGAATCTCCCTGCTCAGCATAGTGGGGAAAGTCTTTGTATGAGTTAATATGGGTTAAATCTCCTCCCTTATCTCTGCCTATCTTGTAATTCTCTGATCTTGTGACTTCAGCCAGTCATGTTCCTAAAATGACTGCATTTGCTGACAACGCAACCACTAGTTGAATGTGTACTGGCACATGCTCAAATGCAGCCTCATCGACTGAAACGTCACTTTCAGCGACGTCTCAGGCAGCTGCCAGTAATATAAATGATTTGGAGGAAAATGTAGCTGGTCTGATTAGTAAGTTTGCAGACGACACAAAGGTTGGTGGAGTTGCGGATAGTGATGAGGATTGTCAGAGGATACAGCAGGCTATAGATCAGTTGGAGACCTGGGCGGAGAAATGGCAGATGGAGTTTAATCCGGACAAATGTGAGGTAATGCATTTTGGAAGATCTAATACAGGTGGGAAGTATACAGTAAATGGCAGAACCCTTCGGAGTATTGACAGGCAGAGAGATCTGGGCGTACAGGTCCACAGATCACTGAAAGTGGCAATGCAGGTGGATAAGGTAGTCAAGAAGGCATACGGCAGGCTTGCCTTCATCGGTCGGGGCATAGAGTATAAAAATTGGCAAGTCATGCTGCAGCTGTACAGAACCTTAGTTAGGCCACACTTGGAATATTGCGTACAATTCTAGTCGCCACACTACCAGAAGGATGTGGAGGCTTTGGAGAGGATACAGAAGAGGTTTACCAGGATGTTGCCTAGTCTGGCGGGTATTAGCTATGAGGAGAGGTTGGATAAACTCGGATTGTTTTCACTGGAACGACGGAGGTGGAGGGGCGACCTGATATAGGTTTACAAAGTTATGAGTGGCATGGACAGAGTGGATAGTCAGAAGCTTTTTCCCAGTGTGGAAGAGTCAGATACTAGGGGACATAGGTTTAAGGTGCGAGACGCAAAGTTTAGAGGGGATGTGCGAGGCAGGTTTTTTACACAGAGGGTGGTGAGTGCCTGGAACTTGCTGCCGGGGGAGGTGGTGGAAGCAGGTACGATAGCGATGTTTAAGAGGCATCTTGACAAATACATGAATAGGATGGGAATCGAGGGATACGGACCCCGGAAGTGCAGAAGGATTTAGTTTAGACAGGCATCAAGATCGGCACAGGCTTGGAGGGCCGAATGGCCTGTTCCTGTGCTGTACTGTTCTTTGTTCTTTGTAACAGAGAGAGTTGATGAGGGCAATGCTGTTGATGTGGTGTACATGGACTTTCAAAAGACTTTTGATACAGGCTTGTGAGCAAACTTGCAGCTCATGGAATAAAAGAGACGTTAGCAATATGGATACGAAATTGGCTGAGTGACAGGAAACAAAGAGTACTGGTTAATGGATGTTTTTCAGGCTGGAGGAAGGTTTGTAGTGGAGCTCCCCAGGGATCAGTGTTGGGACCCTCACTTTTCCTGATATGTATTAATGACCTAGACCTTGGTGTACAGGGCACAATTTCAAAAAAAAAAAATTGGTGGTGTTGTAAATAGTGAGGAGGAAAGCCTTAGATTACAGGACAATATAGAAGGGCTGGTAAGATGGGCGGAGCAGTGACAAATGGAATTTAATCCTGAGAAGTTTGAGGTTTGCATTTTGGGAGGACTAACAAGGCAAAGGAATATACAATGAATGATAGGACCCTCGGAAGTACAGTGGGTCAGAGGGATCTTGGTGTACTTGTCCATAGATCACTGAAGGCAGCAGCACAGGTAGATAAGGTGGGTAGGAAGGCATATGGGATACTTGCCTTTATTAGCCGAGGCATAGAATATAAGAGCATGGAGGTTATGATGGAGCTATATAAAACACTAGTTGGGCCACAGCTGGAGCACTGTGTACAGTTCTGGTCACCACACTATAAGAAGGATGTGATTGCACTGGAGAGGGTGCAGAGGAGATTCACCAGGATGTTGCCTGGGCTGGAGCATTTCAGCTATGAAGAGAGACTGAAAAGGCTAGGGTTGTTTTCCTTAGAGCAAAAAAGGCTGAGGGGGGACATGATTGAGGTATACGAAATTATGAGGGGCATTGATTGGTTAGATAGGAAGAAACTTTTTCCCTTAGTGGACGGGTCAATAACTAGGGGGCATAGATTTAAGGTAAGGGGCAGGAGGTTTAGAGGGGATTTGAGGAAAAAAAATTTCACTTAAGGTGGTTGGAATCTGGAACGCACTCCCTGAAGAGGTGGTAGAGGCAGGAACACTCACAACATTTAAGAAGTATTTAGATGAGCACTTGAAACGCCATAGCATGCAAGGCTACGGGCCAAGTGCTGGAAAATGGGATTAGAATAGTTCGGTGCTTGATGGCCGGCACAAACACGATGGGCCGAAGGGCCTGTTTCTGTGCTGTATAACTCTATGACTCTAAAGTTTGCAGGTGATACAATACTTCAAAAGTTGAGATGCCGGGCTGGACTTAATTTCATTGGAGAAAAGTAGTGAATTGACTAAGTGTTATTTTGAGCAAATTCTTCCAAAGATCTGCATAAATTTTCACAAATTTTTAAGCACAGACCAGTTGGGTGAGGAACAGTGAGCAGTACTCAGATACACCGAAGGCTACCCGCTTCCCACTCCACTGATACCTGTGGCTTCCTACCACACCTGCCAAATATACTTACAACAAGGCCCATTCTACTACCCATTGTCATTAGGCACATTGTTAACGGGCTAATTCTGAGGTCTGGATCATTCCGGATGGACCTCAGCAGTACACAGCCAGCCGTGCTTCCCGGAGATTGGAAGTGTGCTGTGTGTTCTACACAGTTAAACCTGTAGAAAGTCCTGATGAGGAAGGTGAATAAAGAATGGGGCCATGTCCTGCAGAGGATTAGCCCTTGACTACCCTTGACATCAAGGCAGTATTTGATCGAGTCTGGCATCAAGGAGCCCTGGCAAAACTGGAGTCAGTGGGAATCAGGGAAAACTGTCCACTGGTTGGAGTCATACCCAGCACAAAGGAAGATGGTTGTGGTTGTTGGAGGTCAATTATCTCAGCTCCAGGACATCACTGCAGGAGTTCCTCATGATAGTGTCCTAGGCCCAATCATCTTCAGCTGCTTCATCAATGACCTTCCCTCCATCATAAAGTCAGAAATGGGGATGTTCACTGATGATTGCATAATGTTCAGCACCATTCGCAACTCCTCAGATAACGAAGCAACCCATGTCCAGATGCAGAAAGATCTGGACAACATCCAGGCTTGGGCTGCTAAGTGGCAAGTAGTATTTGCACCATACAAGTGCCGGTCAATGATCATCTCAAACAAGAGAGAATCTAACCAGAATAATAATATAAAAGCAAAATACTGCAGATGCTGTAAATCTGAAATAAAACCAAAAAGTGCTGGAAATACTCAGCAGATCTGGAAGCATTTGTGGAGAGAAAAACAAAGTTAACATTTCAGGTCAGTGACCTTTCATCAGAATCTAACCATCTCCCCTTGACATTCAGTGGCATTACCATCACTGAATCCCCCACTATCAACATCCTGGGGGTTACCATTGAGCAGAAACTGAACTGGAGTAGCCATATAAATACTGTGGCTACAAGAGCAGGTCAGAGGCTAAGAATCCTGCGGTGAGTAACTCACCTCCTGACTCCCCAAAGCCTGTCCATCATCTACAAGGCACAAGTCAGGAGTGTGATGGAATACTCTCCACTTGCCTGGATGTGTTCAGCTCCAACAACACTCAAGAAGCTCGACACCATCCAGGACAAAGCTGCCCACTTGATTGGCACCCCATCAACAAACATTCACTCCCTCCACCACCGACACACAGTGGCAGCAGTGTGAACCATCTACAAGATGCACTGCAGCAACGCATCAAGGCTCCTTAGACAGCACCTTCCAAACCCGCGACCTCTACCACCTAGAAGGACTAGGGCAGCAGATGCATGGGAACACCCCACCTGCAAGTTCCCCTCCAAGTTACACACCACCGTGACCTGGAACTATATCGCCATTCCTTCACTGTCGCTGGGTCAAAATCCTGGAATTCCCTTCCTAACAGCACTGTGAGTGTACCTACCTCCCATGGACTGCAGCGGTTCAAGAAGGCAGCTCACCACCACCTTCTCAAGGGCAATGAGGGATGGGCAATAAATGCTGTCCTAGCCAGCGACGCCCACATCCCCCGAACAAATAATTTAAAAAACTAAAAAATTCCACACAAGAGATGATCCAATGTTCCTAAGAGATCAGAAACTATGGACTGAATTTTTGCCAAGGAGTTGGGAAACAGGAGCTGGGTTTGTTGTCGGATCAGAAACTGATTGAAGTTAATTTTCGTGTGGGAAAGCCCTTATTTGGTATGGAAACAAGTTTCTTGTCCACTTAGAGCCAGTAGGGGCAGGTTAGATGAAGTTTGGGACTCGTTTAGACTCCCATAGCAGTTATCACTGAGATTGCTGGCTGTCTTGCAGGAGAGATCTGCGGTTTGTACCAAAGCCTTCCGCTGCACCAGAGGAGAGCGAAACGTCACGGGAGCTGGAGGCCTGGCACCCGGGGCCAGGCAGACTGTCACTCCTTGGATGTTGACCTGGATCAAATAAGAGAAGCAAAGAGTGAGCATGAAAAGAGACTGGCAGCTAGCATTAAAGGAAATCGATAAAATTTTCTATAGGCATATAAATAGTAAAAGGGTGGTAAAAGGTGGAGTGGGGCTGATTAGGGACCAGAAAGGGGATTTACACATGGAGGCAGAGGGCATAGCTGAGGAATACTTTGCATCTGTCTTTACCAAGGAAGAAGATGCAATCCAGGCAATGTTGAAAGAGGAGGGAAGTTAGACACTAGAGGGGTTTTAAATTGCTAAAGAGGAAGTATTAGATAAGCTGTCTGTACTTAAAGTGGATAAGACACCAGGGCCGGATGAGATGAATCCAAGGATACTGAGGGAAGTCAGGGTGGAAATCGCAGAGGCACTGGCCATAATTTTTCAGTTTTCCTTAGACTCAGGGGTAGTGCCCGAGGACTGGAGAATTGCAAATGTTACACCCTTGTTCAAAAAAGTGTGTAAGAAAAAAATAAGCCCAGCAACTACAGGCCAGTCAGTTTAACTTTGGTGGTGGGAAAACTTCTAGAAAAAATAATTCGGGACAAAATCAATAGTCACATGGACAAATGCGAGTTAATTAAGGAAAGCCAGCATGGATTTCTTAAGGGAAAATCATGTTTAACTAACTTGCTGGAGTTTTTTTGAGGAGGTAACAGAGAGGGTTGATGAGGGCAATGTTGTTGATGTGGTGTACATGGACTTTCAAAAGGCATTTGATACAGTGCCACACAACAGGCTTGTGAGCAAACTTGCAGCTCATGGAATAAAAGAGACGTTAGCAACATGGATATGAAATTGGCTGAAAGACAGGAAACAAAGAGTAGTAATTAATGGACGTTCTTCGGGCAGGAGCAAGGTTTGTTGTGGAGTTCCCCAGGGATCAGTGTTGACACCCTTGTTTTTCCTGATGTATATTAATGACCTAGACCTTGGTGTACAGAGCACAATTTCAAAGTTTGCAGATGATACGAAACTTGAAAGCATTGTGAACTGTGAGGAGGATAGCGTAGAACTTCAAAATGTCATAGACAAGTTGGTGGAATGGGCAGACAGGTGGCAGATGAAGTTCAATGCCGAGAAATGTGAAGTGATTCATTTTGGTAGGAAGAACATGGAGAGACAATATAGAACAAAGGGTACAAAGGGGACAGGTTGAGAGAGCAGTTAATAAAGCATACAGTATCCTGGGCTTTATTAATAGGGGCATAGAGTACAAGAGCAAGGAAGCTATGTTGAACTTGTATCAGACACTAGTTCGGCCTCAGCTGGAGTATTGTGTCCAATTCTGGGCACCGCAGAAGAAAGAGGTGAGGACATTGAAGAGAGTACAGAAAGGATTCATGAGAATGGTTCCAGGGATGAGGGATTTCAGTTATGAAGATAGATTGGGGAAGTTCGGACTGTTTTCCTTGGAGAAGAGGTGATTTGATAGCGGTATTCAAAATCATGAGGGGTGAGGACAGAGTGGATAGAGAGAAACTGTTCCCACTCGTGAAAGGATTGAGAATGAGAGGGCACAGATTTAAAGTAATGGGTAAGAGAAGCAAAAGTGATATGAGGCAAAACTTTTTCATGCAGTGAGTGGTTAAGGTCTGGAATGTGCTGCCTGAGAACATGGTGGAGGCAAGTTCAATTGAAACATTTAAAAAGGAATTAGACAGTGAAAAGGAAGAATGTGCAGGGTTATGGGGAGAAGGCAGGGGAATGGAACTGAGGGAGTTACTCTTTCAGAGAGCCAGTAAAGACACAATGGGCCAAATGGCCTCCTTCTGGGCTGTAACAATTCTGTGGTTCTATGATCTAATTCTGGAGGCTGTGAGGGAGAGGAGGGAGGTCCTCTTCCCGGATGGTGTCTGGAGAAGGCCACCTCGTCATGCAGCAGGGGCACCTCTTTGTTCAGCATCAACTACCTCCACCTCGTCTTCCTCCTCCTCTCTCACCTCCTACTCCTGCTCCTCCCCCGATGAGTTGTCTCCTTCCAAGGCCTCATTATCCTCAAGATCCACATCTCTCTGGAGGTCATTTTATGGAGAATGCAGCAGACCACCACAACAAAGGAGACTCTTGCAGGAAGGTATTGGACAGCACCACCTGACTGGTGCAGGCACTGGAATTGCATCTTCAGAAGCTTGGTGACCTGCTCGATGAGCAGGTTGCATTGGTTGTATCGCCTCTGTGCCTCTGTCTGGGGCTTCCATAGAAGGGTCAGTAGCCATGTCTTCAAGGGATTTCCTTGCCCCCTTGGATCCATCCACGCACTTTGGGGGTTGGAGTGAAGATCTGAGGCTGCCTGGACTGGCGGAGAATGAAGAAGTCATGGCAGCTACCAGGAAAGCTAGCGCACACACGGAGGAAGGTCTTCTTATGGTCGCAGATCAGTTGGACATTGAGGGAGTGGAAGCCCTTCTTCTTGATGGATCTCACTGGCTGGTCACTGGGTGCTTTGATGGCCAAGTGGGTGCAATTGATGATGCCCTGCATCTGGGGAAATCCAGCGATGGAGACAAAACCCAATGCCCTCTGTACCTGCGAGGATGTGTCTGTCTTTAAATTAATGTGTTGTCCAGCTCTGGCAAAGAGGGCATCAGTGACCAGCAAGATGCAGTGACGTGCAACCGTTTTTGAGATGTCACTAAGGCACCAGAAGCGAAGAGGTTCAAGGCCACAGTGACTTTGACGGCCCCTGGCAGGGCATGGCGAGCAGTGCTGTTAGGCGTGAGGTCTTCGGCAATGAGGGCACAGATGTCTTTGACCAACTGCCTGGAGAGTCGCAGTCTCCTGCATCACTGGTTCTCATTCATCTCCAGGTAGCTCCGTCTTCGGTGGTAGAGCCTGTGTTGAAGTTTTGGCCTCCGTTGCATTCCTGCCCCTCTTTCCTCTCCTGTGCCCTTCCGAAGCCCAGGGTTCTGCCCTTCCTGCAGAGGGTGTTTCCCCTCATCGTCACTGGGCCTGAAATCTGACAGTCTGCGGCAGGTGGAGACCTGCTGGAGACTTCCATCTGGGCAGGTGATTGCCCAATTATACTTGGCAGCCTTGCCCCCTGTTCTTCTGCCCCCATGATGCCAGAGGGGTGCTTACCCCTTCAAAGCCTGGGTGCTGAGTGCACAATCTTCCTGCCACCTGCGCAGCGCCAAGGGCGCTTATTGAGTGTCAAGTCCCCTTTTGCCATGCTGACCCTCTCATAGGGCCGGATAATGCCCTGGGACAATGGATAATCCGTGCGTCCCTTTAAGTATTTCAACTTCAAACCTTGACAAGCTCTTCATGAGCATTTAAAAAGCTTTAATTGGCCTCACTTGGGAGGAGAGCAAGATTCCAGTCCTACCCTTCCCTCACCCTGGTAATTATTGCTGGCACCGGGAATGGCGTGTTGAAACTGACACACCACCCACGCCAGTATTTTTGGGGCACCTCTGCCTCCGTTCCTGACTGCAGGAGACCCTGAAAATTCAACCCTGTGTCTCTGATCAGTAAATGAAAGCACAGGTCTCATTGTGGCTTCAGAGTAAACCCAGGACTTGCCCTCTCCCAAATGCTCCCGTTCTGTACAGTCCCACCTACAACTGTGGACTGGGTGGGGGACTTCAATGTCCATCACCAAGAGTGGCTTGGTAGCACCACTACCAAGCTTGCTGTGTCCTGAACAACATATCTGCCAGACTGGGCCTGTGGCAGGTGGTGAGAGAACCAACAAGAGGGAAAAACCTACTTGACCTCGTCTTCACCAATCTACCTGCCGCAGATGCATCTGTCCATGACAGTGTTGGTGGGAGTGACCACCGCACAGTCCTTGTCAAGACCAAGTCCCATCTTTACACTGAAGACACCCCCCGTTGTGTTGTGTGGCACTACCACTGTGCTAAATGGGATCAATTCAGAACAGATCTGTCAGCTCAAAACTGGGTATCCATGAGGCACTATGGGCCATTAGCAGCAGCAAAATTGCCTCACTTTACCATTACCATCAAACCAGGGGATCAACCCTGGTCCAATGAGGATTATAGAAGAACATGCCAGGGGCAGCTCAAGGCATACCTAAAAAATAAGGTGATAAGCCTGATGAAGCTACAACACTGGATTACAAACATGCTAAACAGCGAAAGCAGCATGCTACAGACAGACCTCAATGATCCCAAACCAATGGATCAGTTCATAAGCTCTATAGTCCTGTCATATCCAGTTTTAAATGGTGGTGGGCGATTAAACAACTAATGGGAGGTCTCGGCTCCGTGAACATCCCTATCCTCAGTGATAGCGGAGCCCAGCATGTGAGTGCAAAAGACAAGGCTGAAGAGTTTGCAGCCATCTTCAGACAGAAGTGCCTCATCTCAGCCTCTTCCTGAGGTCCCCAACATCACAGATGTCAGTCGTCATCAGGGCAGTTAGAGCTGGGAAATAAATACTGCCCTTGCCACTGACGCTCATACCCCAAGAACAAATTAAAAAAATTTTGATTCACTCCACATGATATCAAGAAATGGCTAAGTGCACTGGATACAGCAAAAGCTATGCGCCCTGACAATATCCTGGTTGTTGTACTGAAGACTTGTGCTCCAGAACTAGCTGCACCCCTAGCCAAGCTGTTCTAGTACAGCTACAGCACTGGCATCTACCCAGCAATGTGGAAAATTGCCCAAAAATGTCCAGTCAATAAAAAACAGGAGAAATCCAATCTGTACAACCACTGTCCCATGTCTGCTCTCAATCATCAGAAAAGTGATAGAAGGGATCGTCAACAGAGCTAGTGGAACTTAAGTACTGAGATGAGTGAAGTCATGCAAATCAAACACAGGAGAGAGCAACCCTTCATGAGTTTGAATAATCCTGGTGCATTTGATGGATTTGTGCACTTTGTAATTCTAAATTGAATGACACGAGGATTTATCAGATTGCCTGAAGTGATGTCTTTGTTTGGATATTTAATTATCTTCCAGAGTCAATGGGCAGAAATTTAACAGCCAAGCAGGGGGTTTCAGGTGTGGGTGGGTTGAAGACTGGTTAAAGCCCCGAAAATTGCAAGTGTGTCAGAAAACTGACATGATCCTACTCACTTCTGGGTTTGACCAGGGCATTTGGAGATGAGCAGGAAACCCCTGTGGAACTGTTGGGTCAGGCATTTAAATATTTAAATAATCCTAATCCAGCATTCTGGCTTTAACAACCAGTGGACGATTTCCCGAGCTGTGTGAAACTCACCAGGGTCAACAATACAAGAGCACAGCAGAGAGTCATTGATCAGTGAAACTGACACGCTGGAAAGCCTTTAACCAGTGAAACTGCACAGTAAAGGCCTGCTCGGTTCTGCAAATGAAACCCGATCCAGGCCTGACAGAACCACACCCGACCCAGCCCGAGTCCTTTCATTATTTCCCGCGCCCGACCCGACCCGACCACCGGAATGTTCAGTTAACCTAGCTTCCATTTTTCACTTTTTAAGCTTGTGCAGATAAGCAACAAAAACAGTAACTGGACTTGAAAGGTTGTTTAAAAAGTACATTAAGATTGGAGCCACATACCGGAGATGGTGATAAAGTGTGTCCAACCTGACCCGAACCCGAATGCCGGACCCAGAAGGGCGACACGACCCGCACCAATCCCACAGCAGGAGATCCTGAGAAGAGTCCAAAACCTGAGGGGAAGCTTTCCCACATCTCTTTTCCATGTCTATAGTTGCTGATCCCTCAGGAAGCAGTATGGAATTCAGCCACTTTGACAACGGCCAGGGTCCTTTAACTCAAGATCCTTCCTCTCACAGAGTGCAGGTGGTCATCAGGCTCGCCCTCTGTGGTTGGTTGGAAAACCCAGAGACAGAATGCTAATGCTGCTGCTGAGTTAAAAACCACGGCAATGTCCACTTCAATAACAAACGGGTTCCCAACCCGCTTTCAACCTCCCAACTGGGAGCGGGTATCCTTCAATAAAATACTGGCCAATGTGTACACATGTTTAGACAGTGAGTGAGGGTGTTGGGGGTATAGTAGACAGTGAGTGAGGGTGTGAGGGTATAGTAGACAGTGAATGAGGGTGTGGGGGTTAGTAGACAGTGAGTGAGGGTGTGGGGGGTAGAGTAGACAGTGAGTGAGGGTGTGGAGGGTAGAGTAGACAGTGAGTGAGGGTGTGGGGGGTAGAGTAGACAGTGAGTGAGAGTGTGGGGGGTAGAGTAGACAGTGAGTGAGGGTGTGGGGGGTAGAGTAGACAGTGAATGAGGGTGTGGGGGTATAGTAGACAGAGTGAGGGTGTGGGGGGTAGAGTAAACAGTGAGTGAGGGTGTGGGGGGTAGAGTAGACAGTGAGTGAGGGTGTGGGGGTATAGTAGACAGTGAGTGAGGGTGTGGGGGGTAGACAGTGAGTGAGGGTGTGGGGGGTAGACAGTGAGTGAGGGTGTTGGGGTAGACAGTGAGTGAGGGTGTGGGGGTAGACAGTGAGTGAGGGTGTGGAGGGTATAGTAGACAGTGTGAGGGTGTGGGGCGTATAGAAGACAGCGAGGGTGTGGGGGGTAGACAGTGAGTGAGGGTGTGGGGGTTATAGTAGACAGTGAGTGAGGGTGAGGGGGTTATAATAGACAGTGAGTGAGGGTGAGGGGGTAGACAGTGAGTGAGGGGGTGGGGGTATAGTAGACAGTGAGTGATGGGGTGGGCAGTAGACAGTGAATGAGGGGGTGGGGGTATAGTAGACAGTAGACTTGTGATATACAAAAATAGAATTAATTATGGAAATTGAGGAAGTACCAGCAGGACATTTAGAAAATCATGATACTGTTATGATCCTGTAGTTTTTTTTTCTGGGAAAAATGCGGTGTGCCTTTAACGCTGGAAAAGGAGCAGTGCTGCTTTAAGGCAACAAGCTCCAGATACTGAGTCAAAAAACGCATTCTCGTTGCCCTGGGATACGGCCATTCAGATACTGAGGATTGAGAGATACATTGTTGCCAATTGACATTTGAATCTAGCTGAAAAACTGGCTTTTGTGACACAGATATCAGAGACAGACAAGCATATACTAAAGGAAAAGAGAGCTCTCTCTTGGTTTATTTAAACCCTATTTATTATACTCTCAGAATTCTGATGTCCAGCCAGATTAATTTCTTTAAAGAAAATAACCAATTCCTTTAACTACTGAACTGTTTCTTCTTCTTTGGCCTCCTGATCTCGAGAGACAATGGGTAAGCGCCTGGAGGTGGTTATTGGTTTGTGAAGCAGCGCCTGGAGTGGCTATAAAGGCCAATTCTAGAGTGACAGGCTCTTCCACAGGTGCTGCAGATAAAATTAGTTGTCGGGGCTGTTACACAGTTGGCTCTCTCCTTGCGCTTCTGTCTTTTTTCCTGCCAACTGCTAAGTCTCTTCGACTCGCCACGCTTTAGCCCCGCCTTTATGGCTGCCCGCCAGCTCTGGCGAACGCTGGCAACTGACTCCCACGACTTGTGATCAATGTCACAGGACTTCATGTCGCGTTTGCAGACGTCTTTAAAGCGGAGACATAGACGGCCGGTGGGTCTGATACCAGTGACGAGCTCGCTGTACAATGTGTCTTTGGGGATCCTGCCATCTTCCATGCGGCTCACGTGGCCAAGCCATCTCAAGTGCCGCTGGCTCAGTGGGGTGTATATACTGGGGATGTTGGTCGCTTCGAGGACTTCTGTGTTGGAGATACGGTCCTGCCACCTGATGCCAAGGATTCTCCAGAGGCAGCAAAGATGGAATGAATTGAGACGTCGCTGTTGGCTGACATACGTTGTCCAGGCCTCGCTGTCAAAGGGCAAGGTACTGAGGACACAGGCTTGATACACTCGGACTTTTGTGTTCTGTGTCAGTGCGCCATTTTCCCACACTCTCTTGGCCAGTCTGGACATAGCAGTGGAAGCCTTTCCCATGTGCTTGTTGATTTCTGCATCGAGAGACAGGTTACTGGTGATAGTTGAGCTTAGGTAGGTGAACTCTTGAACCACTTCCAGAGCATGGTCGCCAATATTGATGGATGGAGCATTTCTGACGTCCTGTCCCATGATGTTCATTTTCTTGAGGCTGATGGTTAAGCCAATTTCGTTGCTACTGAACTGTAATTGTTGAAATTCATTGCTGGAAAAGAAGAGCATCAATTCAACTGCAGAACTAATTTGGAAAGTTTAAAAATGATATGTTAGGTGATCTGTGGAGGGATGGGACTGAATCAACAGTGCATTTCTCCCACCACAATCAAAATGGTATATTTTGATTGGGGGCTTTGACATGAGCGGTCGGTCGTAACAATACAATCAAGCAGAATCAACGTGGTTTTGTGAGAGGAAAATTGTGTTTGACAAATTTATTGGAGTTCTTTGAGGATGTAACAAGCAGGATGGATAAGGGGGAACCAGCAGATGTAGTGTACTTGGATTTCCAAAAGGTGTTTGATAAGGTGCCAAATAAAAGGTTGCTACACAAGTTAAGAGTTCATTGGGGTTAATATATTAGCATGGATAGAGGATTGGCTAATGGACAGGAAGTAGAGAGTCAGGATAAATGGGTTATTTTCAGGTTGGCAAACTGTAACTAGTGGAGTGCCACAGGGATCAGTGCTCGGGCCTTAACTATTTACAATCTGTGTCATTGACTTGGATGAAGGGACCGAGTGGATTGTAACTAAATTTGCTGACAGTATAAAGAGAGGTAAGAAAACAAGTTGTGAGGAGGACACAAAGGAATGAATTTTAAATTGACAGCGCAGCCGTTGGCGTTGGCACCCGAAGCGGGTGCTTTTGCCGCACGAGCAAATGCAGTCGGCAAACTGCGATCACGCGGTGGCTGGCCAATTAAGGAAGGGGGTGCGTGGGCCCGATGGATCAAGGGCCAGAGGCAGGGAAGGGGGTGTTGACGGCACCGTCATTTCATGCAACGGGAGGTGACCTGAGTGCCCTGTGTTCCCCTTGGACCTTGTCTGATGCCATCACAGCCACTGGACCTTATCTGCTGCCGATACTAGAAAAGGTGGTGATCGCAAGGCTGCACTAGCCATGGCTGAAGGAAGACCCCGCATGGCCCGATGGTTTAGCAATGCCTCCCTGCAGGTTCTCCTCCAGGCTGCAAGGGCAAGATGGGTGGTCCTCTTCCCCAGGGAAGGAAGGAGGAGACCTGCTCACCTGCAGCTGTGGGGTCACTCCCAGGACATGGATCCAGTGTAGGAAGTGGGTCAATGACCTCATCCAGGCTACTAGGGTGAGAACGCTAAACATTTTGAACCCTTTGGGCATTGCATGTGGTTCAGCGAGAGGGAACGATTGTTTTTAAGGGAGTGGCCGCCCAGTCACATTCACTGGGGAAGGGTATTAGGACATGATGCCTGTGTCTGAGCTGCATCTTGGTGAGGAGCGCCCTTCAGTCATTGTTAAACCCTACACAATCCCTTGAGAGGGTCTACATGCCGGAGGCATATGTGTGCCCCCATGATGGCCCATTGGACTGACTTTGTTCATCAGAAGTGGGGATGTTTGCTGATGATTGCACAATGTTCAGCACCATTCATGACTCCTCAGATACTGAAGCAGTCCATGTCGAAATGCAGCAAGACCTGGACAATATCCAGGCTTGGACTGATAAGTGGTAAGTAACATTCGCGCCACACAAGTGCCAGGCAATGACCATCTCTAACAAGTGAGAATCTAACCATCTCCCCTTGATATTCAATGGCATTACCATCGCTGAATCCCCCACTATCAACATCCTAGGGGCTACCATTGACCAGAAACTGAACTGGAGAGGCCATATAGATACCATGGCGACAAGAGCAGGTCAGAGGCTAGGAATCCTGCGGCGAGTAACTCACCTCCCAAAGCCTGTCCACCATCTACAAGGCACAAGTCAGGAGTGTGATGGAATATTCTCCACTTGCCTGGATGAGTGCAGCTCCAACAACACTCAAGAAGCTTGACACCATCCAGGACAAAGCAGCCCGCTTGATTGGCACCCCATCTACAAACATTCACTCCCTCCACCACCGACGCACAGTGACAGCAGTGTGTACCATCTACAAGATGCACTGCAGCAATGCACCAAGGCTCCTTAGACAGCACCTTCCAAATCCGCGACTTCTACCAACTAGAAGGACAAGGGCAGCAAATGCATGGGAACACCACCATCTGCAAGTTCCCCTCCAAGTCACACACCATCCTGAATTGGAACTATATCGCCGTTCCTTCACTGTCGCTGGGTCAAAATCCTGGAACTCCCTTCCTAACGGCACTGTGGGTATTCCTACCCCAAATGGACTGCAGCGGTTCAAGAAGGCAGCTCACCACCACCTTCTCAAGGGCAATTAGGGATGGGCAATAAATGCTGGCCTGGCCAGTGACACCTACATCCCATGAATGAATTAAAAAAAAGACCGGTGCTCGCAAGTCATGCTGCACATGTGATCACCACTGCATCAATGGAGCTACAAGATTGGGGTGGTTGGAATGTCACGATGGGCAGACTGTAATCCTTTAATGTCTATGTTTTCTCATGCAGGTGAAGCTGAACAACAAGAGAAAGAAGCTGAAGAGACTAGGAGACAGCGGCCACCTCTGAGGAGGAGGAGGAGGAGGGAGCCTCAGAGAATGCACTGTCACATCATTCCCCCTGCACCCTCCACCAGGACAGATACTCTTAGCTTGGTGGGTATCCATTCACGTTTAGATTTGGGCACACAACCTGGTGAGCACAGCACAGACACACCTGGGCAGCTGACAGAGGCAGTGACATCCCAGGGCACTGGCAGTCTTGAGGACTGGGAGGCCAGGGTCATGCTGAGCCCCAGGCTGATGATGAGCCTCTGGTGTTGGCAGCAACATGGTGAATACTGCAGCTGAGGCGAGATGTCAGGCAACATCTGGCAGAGATGCCAGAGACTCTGCGTACCTAATCACGGGCGATGGAGCAGGCCTTGGGAGCTACACTGTCTCTGCCAGTTGCGCGTCTGGCTTTCTCCACTAAGAGATTGGCGACATTCAGCAGAGCAATCAGAGCCACATTCAGCAGACCATTCAGTAGCTGCCAGAGATGTGCACCATCGCATTGTCCATGAGCTCGATGTAGCAGGGGCAAGGTGAGAGGTGGACGACGCACCTGGAGTCTCCACCAGGTCTATGTCCCTTTGAGGTCAGCAGGGTGGCACAAGTGTGCCTTATAAGAGGAGAGGAGCAGCTGCCTCCCGAATCTGGGGGTTACGCTCAGCGTGCTCCAGGAGTGGACGGTAGCCCCACTGCCAGTGACACCAGCGCCTCCATCATCCCCAGTGGCAGACGGGGTCCCTGCACCTTTGCAGGAGGCCCTCAGTGTGTCTGGGCCTCCAGGCCTCGGGCAGCCAGAGGATGGCTGCCAAGGTCATCCCAAGCCAGGGGGCAGCAAGGTCAGCAGCCTGCATCCACCTCAGCTGACAGCGCAGAGGGAGCACTATGTAGGAACACCCGGAAAAGATTTAAGAAGCACAGCTAGATGCACTTAGGGGATCATGGGTGAAGATGCAGTTGAAATGGGCAGTTTGGTGTGACGTGGAATAAACCAATGATGTTCCATTACTATGTCTCCTTTCTGTTGTTGATGCCATTTGGGAATTCATTTAAAACCTTTCCTCCCAAGGGTCTGGAAGCAAGGCACCAAGCCCCAAATACTCAAAGCCACTGTGTGATGTGTACCTGGGTGCTGTAGTGCAAAGGAAGGAAGCAGCAACAGGGCTGCTTAAAGGTAAGGCTTTATTGTTACAGTTCCAGAAGGTGGTAAGGCTCAAAGGAAATGTGAATCTTTCAGGGGGTCTCGCACCTCACTTGCAAGTATCTCATGGCACCTTTCCTGCTGTGTCTGGGACCCTTCAACTGGCACGGCTTGGGCAGCATCCTCCTCATCATTGGAGGAGACATTGCACTCCATGATATCCTCAATGGTCAACATCTCCCCCGGCTCCCTCTGTGCAGTGCACAACAAGCCGTCACGCTACACGAGACCCTCGCCAGAGCACACTGAAAGGCTCCACCGGATCGATTTAAGCACCTGAATCTCATCTTGAGTAGACCAGTGGGCTGCTCGATGGTTGCTCCGGTTGATCCATGCCAAGTGTTGTACCTCTCCTCTGCATCCATGCGTATGTCCTCACAGGCATCAGTAGACGTTTTCAGAGGGTAGTCCTTGTTTCCAGGAATCCATTCCTGAAGGCGTACGGGGACACGGTAAAGGTCTGGCACCTGGGAATGCCTTAGTATGTTGTCATGAAAAGGTGCTCTGCTGAATGATGATATTTAATTCATCGGTTGGAAACCTAAATTAAACTTTGAACAGGAAAGCTGGAATCCTAAATTCAACTTTTAAAAAGGTAGCAGCTAAGATAGCCACTGCAATTTGCATTAAAATATGTCACATTCCAAAGGTTCAAGGTGGAGATGCATGTCTGAATAACCCTCATCCGGAACAATGGTTTGAGCAGTTTGAATGCTACCTGGTATCGTTTTCATTAGCAAGACATTCAAAGCCATCTTGGCACATTAACACTAGTGAAGATGAACCTCCATGGGGTGGGGTGGGGGGGGGGGTGGTGGTAATCATTAAAATAATAAGACCAGAGAGAGATCGGAATTCTTAGACTTGACTCTCATTAAAGTGCAAAAAAGAATACACTGGGAGAATCATGTGACAGTCTCCCCAGTCTATGTGAAAATTTGGAGTTTCTTTTGAACACATGAGACAAGCATCTGAGCTAACCAGTGCAGGATCCCAGTGGATGTGTCTCTCTTGCTCTCTCTCCGGGCAACAGTGTAAGTTTTGAACCCTGCCTGCGGCTGCAAACATCCAAGTCTATTATTGCTGCAGACAGACATTCAGGGGAGAAAACCATCTACATCTCTGACTCCAGGAAAACTCTGAAACCAGGTGGCCACCTCTACCCACCAGAAACTTCAGGACCATGAATTCAGCTGGAAGACAACTGAATTACCAGACTCCACAAACTGTATATTATTTTATTTGTTCTGGACTCTAATCCAACCAAACTATTCTTCTTCCCTCTATAGTCTATTTGTATTTGTGTGATTCTTGTGTGTGTGAGTGAAAGTTGGAATGTAGTTTATTATTTTTACTTAGATCGGGTCTTGATTTTAAGTACAGTAAACTAACCTCTTGTTTAAACTCAAGAAAACCTGTCCGATTTGTTCTTTATGATCATAGCACATAAAAGGTTAAACACTCATTGAATTGGTAAACACATTCACTGTTTAAAAGAAACCCTGTTGCAGTTAAACAAGGAGAGGGAGAAGAGGGGACCTCCTCACCTGATCGTAACAATGTAGGTGTCATGGCTGCTTCTCGGGAATCATGCACATACCTTTAAAACCGTTTGCAAACCAGTTGCACATTGAGCAACTGGAAACCCCTCTGGTTAATGAAGGCAGCAGACTGGTCAGTGGGAGGCTTGATGACCACATGTGTGCAGTCAAATACCCCCTGCAGCTGGGGGAATCCAGCACTGGCCCCAATTCTATAGCCCTCACAGCTTGACTGTTTGGATTGGTGTGGAAGCGCACGGAGTCACCGGCTCTCCTGAACAGGCCATTGGTGACCTTGATGCAGTGATGTGCCACAGACTGCAAGATTCCACACATATCTCCAGTGGATCCCTGGAATCATCCAGTGATGTAGAAGTTTAGTGGCACAGTGACCTTCAAACTCACTGGCATTGGGTGCCCATCAAGTCCCATGGGGCTCAGCTCATCCTGCTTCATGGCACATAGATCATTGCTGGCCTTCCTGGAGAGGCAGAGTCATCAGAGACAGTGCCTCTTAGACATCTGCAGGTAGTTGAGCCTTGGCTGTTAGACCCGCTCCGGAGGGTAGCTTCTTCTGCACAGAGGAGGCAACTGGCTTGCCCCTCTGTATCCTTCTGCAGCTTCCTGTGCCCGAGGCTGGCCCTCCTGTGTGCTCCCAGACTGCAGTGGTGCCCCTGCTGGTTCATACACTTCCTTTCCTCTCTGCTGCTCCTCCTCAACTGGGGCCTCAAAGTCAGGGTGAATGAGGCCCATGAGAAGTTGCCTCTCCCTGAGTGTAAGGCCTTCAAGCCAAACAGACCCTCCCCCGACCCCTCACTTGTGACCTCCGATGAGAAGGCACTGCCCTGATGGCACCATGGTATTGGCTCCCCCCAGTGCTGGCACCTTGGCTCCCACTCCTAACAGTGCTTCCTGATGCCCTCCCCACCCTTCCTGCCAAGCGACACTGTCTCACCTGATGGTTTCCCAGTAAAGCCACCACTGAGCTGCCATCTCCTTGTCACCTCCTTTCACTGGTCGAGACCCTGAAGCCCTGTAGTTCCCATATGCCATCAGTTAGATGCAAAATGGAGAATAAAATTGCTGTGTATTGGGATGTTAAGTACCTTAATTGCCTTCCTGCCTCATAAATGTACGAAGTCTGCCCTCCATGTTGTCCGCCGACAGTAAAATCCACAAGGGATGCCACAACTTTGGACATCCTGTCTAATGTCATCCATTCCTATTATATGCCCCCCACTCCCCGCCCCTGTTCCTGTCTCAAACAGTCCCTTGAAGTTGAGCCCAAAGAGTCAGCAAATGTATATATATAGGTTAAGTGAGTGGGCAAAAATTTGGCAGATGGAGTATAATATAGGAAAACTTTGGCGGGAAGAACAGAAAAGCAGAACATTATTTAAATGGAGAGAGACTTCAGAATGTTGCAGTACAGAGGGATCTGGGTGTCCTACATGAATCACAAAATGTCAGTAAGTAATTAGAAAGGCAAATGGAATGTTTTATTGCAATGGGGATGGAGTATATAAGTAGGAAAGTCTTGCTACAATCTGTACAGGGCATTGGTAAGACCTCACCTAGAGTACTGCGTATAATTTTGGTCTTATTTAAGGAGGGATACACTTGCATTGGATGCAGTTCAGAGTAGGTTTACGAGGTTGATTCCTGGGATGAAGGGGTTGTCGTATGAGGAAAGGTTAAGCAGGTTGGGCCTATACTCATTGGAGTTTAGAAGAATGAGAGGTGATCTTATTGAAACAGACAAGATTCTGAGGGGGCTTGACAGGATAGATGCCTGGATGAGTGCAGCTCCAACAACATTCAAGAATCTCGTCACCATCCAGGACAAAGCAGCCCACTTGATTGGCACCCCATGCACAAACATTCACTCCCTCCACCACCAACGCACAGTGGCAGCAGTGTGTACCATTTACAAGATGCACTGCAGCAATGCACCAAGGCTCCTTGGTCAGCACCTTCCAAACCTGCGACCTCTACCACCTGGAAAGACAAGGACAGCAAATGCATGGGAGCAGCACCACCTGCAAGTTCCCCTCCAAGTCACCCACCATCCTGAATTGGAACTATATCGCCATTCCTTCACTGTCGCTGCGTCAAAATCCTGCCACTCCCTTCCTTTAGTTATGGAAAAGGACAAAGAGGGACCAGAAATAAAAGTACTGAATTGGGGGAAGGCCGATTTCAATACGATAAAACAAGATCAGGCCAAAGTGGACTGGGAGCAGCTACTTGTAGGAAAGTCTACGTCAGACTAGTGGGAGTTATTCAAAAAGGAAATAGTGAGAGTTCAGGGCCAACATGTTCCCGTAAAGGTGAAGGGTAGGACCAACAAGTCCAGGGAACCCTGGATGTCAAGGGATATAGAGGATTGGATAAGGAAAAAAAAGGAGTGTTATGGCAGATTCAAAGTGCTGAAAACAGCAGAAGCCCTAGAGGAGTATAGGAAGTGCTTAAAAACGTAATTAGGAGAGTGAAGAGGGGACATGAAAAAACACTGGCGGGCAAGATAAAGGAAAATCCCAAGGCATTTTATAAGTATATTAAGGGCAAGAGGATTACCAGGGAAAGGATAGGGCCCATGAGGGACCAAAGTGGCAATCTGTGTGGAGCCGGAGGACAAAGGTGAGGTTTTAAATGATTGCTTTTCATCTGTGTTCACTATGGAGAAGGACGATGTAGGTGTAGAGATCAGGGAGGGGGATTGTGATATACTTGAACAAATTAGCAATGAAAGGGAGGAAGTATTAGCTGTTTTAGCAGGCTTAAAATGGAATAAATCTCCAGGCCCAGATGAGATGTATCCCAGGCTGTTATGTGAGGCAAGGGAGGAGATTGCAGGGGCTCTGACACAAATTTTCAAATCCTCTCTGGCCACAGGAGAGGTACCAGAGGACTGGAGGACAGCGAATGTGGTGCCATTATTCAAGAAGGGTAGCAGGGATAAACCAGGTAATTACAGGCCAGTGGGTCCAACATCAGTGGTAGGGAAACTATTGGAAAAGATTCTGAGGGACAGGAATAATCCTCACTTGGAGAGGCAAGGATGAATCAAGGATAGTCAGCATGGCTTTGTCAGGTGGAGATCATGTCTGACAAACTTGATTGAATTTTTCGAGAGGTGGCTAGATATGTAGATGAGGGTAAAGCAGTTGATGTAGTCTACATGGACTTCAGTAAGGCTTTTAGTAAGGTCCCGAATGGAAGATTGGTTAAGAAGGTAAGAGCCCATGTGATTCAGGGCAATTTGGCAAATTGGATCCAAAATTGGCTTAGTGGCAGGAGGCAGAGGGTAATAGTCGAGGGCTGTTTTTGCGAGTGGAAGCCTGTGACCAGTGGTGTACCGTAGGGATCGGTGCTGGTACCCTTGCTGTTTGTAGTGTACATTAATGATTTAGACGTGAATATAGGAGGTATGATCAGTAAGTTCACAGATGACACGAAAATTGGTGGTGTCGTAAATAGTGAGGAGGAAAGCCTTAGATTACAGGACGATATAGACGGGCTGGTAAGATGGTCAGAGCAATGGCAAATGGAATTTAATTCTGAGAAGTGTGAGGTAATGCATTTTTGGAGGACTAACAAGGCAAGGGAATATACAATGGATGGTAGGATCCTAGGAAGTACAAAGGGTCAGAGGGACCTTGGTGTACTTGTCCATAGATTACTGAAGGCAGCAGCACAGGTAGATAAGGTGCTTAGGAAGGCATATGGGTTACTTGCCTTTATTAGTCGAGGCATAGAATATAAGAGCAGGGAGGTTATGATGGAGTTGTATAAAATGCTAGTTAGGCCACAGCTTGAGTACTGTGTACAGTTCTGGGCGCCACACTATAGGAAGGTTGTTATTGCACTGGACAGGGTGCAAAGGAGATTCACCAGGATGTTGCCTGGGCTGGAGTATTTCAACTATGAAGAGAGACTGAAAAGGCTTGGGTTGTTTTCCTTAGAGCAGAGAAGGCTGAGGGGGGACATGATTGAGGTATACAAAATTATGAGGTGCATTGATAGGGTAGATAGGAAGAAACATTTTCCCTTAGCGGAGGGATCAATAACCAGGCGCATAGATTTAAGATAAGGGGCAGGAGGTTTAGAGGGGATTTGAGGAACACTTTTTTCACCCAGAGAGTGGTTGGAATCTGGAACACATTACCTGAAGGGTGGTAGAGGCAGGAACCCCCACAACATTGAAGAAGTATTTAGATCAGCACTTGAAACGCCATCGCATACAAGGCTACGGGTCAAGTGCTGGAAAATGGGATTAGAATAGATTGGTGTTTGATTGCCAGCACAGACACAATGGGCCAAAGGGCCTGTTTTTGTGCTATATAACTCTATGACTATGACTCTAACAGCACTGTGGGTGCACCTACCCCAAATGGACTGCAGCGGTTCAAGAAGGCAGCTCACCAGCACCTTCTCAAGGGCAATTAGGGATGGACAATAAATACTGGCCGAGCCAGCGATGCCCACATCCCATGAATGATTTTTTAAAAATTATCTTGCGATATATGTTAGCGCTTGTAATTGGGGTTTCTCTATTACCATTGTCTCAATCACAGTCAGGGCTCTGATCACGTCCTTGTACCTCTTACCACTTACATCCCCCTTTCAACACCACTTCCTCCTGCATCTGCAGGGCAACAATTCTCCCAAGTTACTTACTAAACAAAGAACAAAGAACAGTGCAGCACAGGAACAGGCCATTCGGCCCTCCAAGCCTGTGCCGATCTTGATGCCTGTCTAAACTAAATCCTTCTGCACTTCCGGGGTCCGTATCCCTCGATTCCCATCCTATTCATGTATTTGTCAAGATGCCTCTTAAACATCGCTATCGTACCTGCTTCCACCACCTCCCCCGGCAGCAAGTTCCAGGCACTCACCACCTTCTGTGTAAAAAACCTGCCTCGCACATCCCCTCTAAACTTTGCGTCTCGCACCTTAAACCTATGTCCCCTAGTATCTGACTCTTCCACACTGGGAAAAAGCTTCTGACTATCCACTCTGTCCATGCCACTCATAACTTTGTAAACCTATATCAGGTCGCCCCTCCACCTCCGTCGTTCCAGTGAAAACAATCCGAGTTTATCCAACCTCTCCTCATAGCTAATACCCGCCAGACTAGGCAACATCCTGGTAAACCTCTTCTGTGTCCTCTCCAAAGCCTCCACATCCTTCTGGTAGTGTGGCGACTAGAATTGTACGCAATATTCCAAGTGTGGCCTAACTAAGGTTCTGTACAGCTGCAGCATGACTTGCCAATTTTTATACTCTATGCCCCGACCGATGAAGGCAAGCCTGCCGTATGCCTTCTTGACTACCTTATCCACCTGCATTGCCACTTTCAGTGATCTGTGGACCTGTACGCCCAGATCTCTCTGCCTGTCAATACTCCTAAGGATTCTGCCATTTACTGTATACCTCCCACCTGTATTTGACCTTCCAAAATGCATTACCTCACATTTGTCCAGATTAAACTCCATCTGCCATTTCTCCGCCCAGGTCTCCAACTGATCTATATCCTGCTGTATCCTCTGACAATCCTCATCACTATCCGCAACTCCACCAACCTTTGTGTCATCCACAAACTTACGAATCAGACCAGCTACATTTTCCTCCAAATCATTTATATATACTACAAACAGCAAAAGTCCCAGCACTGATCCCTGTGGAACACCACTAGTCACAGCCCTCCATTCAGAAAAGCACCCTTCCACTTCTACCCTCTGTCTTCTATGACCAAGCCAGTTCTGTATCCATCTTGCCAGCTCACCTCTGATCCCGTGTGACTTCACCTTTTGTACCAGTCTGCCATGAGGGACCTTGTAAAAGGCTTTACTGAAGTCCATGTAGATAACATCCACTGCCCTTCCTTCATCAATCATCTTCGTCACTTCCTCAAAAAACTCGATCAAGTTAGTGAGACACGACCTCCCCTTCACAAAACCATGCTGCCTCTCGCTAATAAGTTCATTTGTTTCCAAATGGGAGTACATCCTGTCCCGAAGAATCCTCTCCAATAATTTCCCTACCACTGACGTAAGGCTCACTGGCCTGTAATTTCCTGGATTATCCTTGCTACCCTTCTTAAACAAAGGGAACAACATTGGCTATTCTCCAGTCCTCTGGGACCTCACCTGTAGCCAATGAGGATACAAAGATTTCTGTCAAGGCCCCAGCAATCTCCTCCCTTGCCCCCCTCAGTATTCTGGGGTAGATCCCATCAGGCCCTGGGGACTTATCTACCTTAATGTTTTTCAAGACGCCCAACACCTCCTCCTTTTTGATATTGACATGACCCAGACTATCTACACTCCCTTCCCGAGACTCATCATCCACCAAGTCCTTCTCTTTGGTGAATACTGATGCAAAATACTCATTTAGTACCTCGCCCGTTTCCTCTGCCTCCACGCATAGATTCCCTCCTCTGTCCTTGAGTGGGCCAACCCTTTCCCTGGCTGCCCTCTTGCTCTTTATATACGTATAAAAAGCCTTGGGATTCTCCTTAATCCTGTTTGCCAATGACTTTTCATGGCTCCTTTTAGCCCTCCTGACTCCTTGCTCTCCTGACTCCTGGCTTGTGCCTTGTAGATGGTGGATAGGCTTTGGGGAGTCAGGTGGTGAGTTACTCGCCGCAGAATTCCGAGCCTCTGACCTGCTCTTGTAGCCATGGTATTTATATGGCTACTCCAATTCAGTTTCTGGTCAATGGTAACCCCCAGGATGTTGATAGTGGGATGGTAATGCCATTGAATGTCAAGGGGAGATGGTTAGATTCTCTTTTGTTTGAGATGGTCATTGCCTGGCACTTGTGTGGCACGAATGTTACTTGCCACTTATCAGCCCAAGCCTGGATATTGTCCAGATCTTGCTGCATTTCTACACGGACTGCTTCAGTATCTGAGGAATTGCGAATGGTGCTGAACATTGTGCAATCATCAGCGAACATCCCCACTTCTGCCCTTATGATTGAAGGAAGGTCTTTGATGGAGCAGCTGAAGATGGTTGGGCCTAGGATACTACCCTGAGGAAATCCTTCAGTGATGTTCTGGAGCTGAGATGATTGACCTCCAACAACCACAACCATCTTCCTTTGCGCTAGGTATGACTCCAGCCAGCGGAGGGTTTTCCCCCTGATTCCCATTGACCTCAGTTTTGCGAGGGCTTCTTGATGCCATAATCGGGCAAATGCTACCTTGATGTCAAGGGCAGTCATTCTCACCTCACCTCTTGAGTTCAGCTCTTTTGTCCATCTTTGAACCAAGGCTGTAATGAGGTCAGGAGCTGAGTGGCCCTGTCGGAACCCAAACTGAGCATCACTGAGCAGGTTATTGCTAAGCAAGTGATAGCACTGTTGATGACACCTTCCATCACTTTACTGATGATTGAGGGTAGACTGATGGGGCGGTAATTGGCTTGGTTGGACTTGTCCTGCTTTTTGTGTACAGGACATACCTGAGCAATTTTCCACATTGCCGGGTAGATTAAAGCGTGGCTACCCGACCCAAACCCGATCAGACCCGACGACATGTGTCGGGTTCGGGTCAGGTCGGATCTCTCTTCTGGGTCCAGCATTCGGGTCGGGTTGGGCTGGACGTGGACAGTGTTGCCTTGCTCCAGGTAGTAATCCTCAAATGAACATTCAGGATGTCAAGGTGGGAAACGTGCAGTCTGGTCTCCACACTCTGCAGTAAAGCCTGGCTACCCGACCAAAACCAACTACACGTGTGGGGTTTGGGTCAGGTCGGGTTGGGTTGGCTGTTGTCGGGTCGGGCCCAGGTTGGGTTTTAATTTTATACCCGAGCCAGGCTTTAGGGTATATGCCAGTGTTGTAGCTGTACTGGAACAGCTTGGCTAGGGGCGTGGCAAGTTCTGGAGCACAGGTCTTCAGTACTATTGCCAGAATATTGTCAGGCCCCATAGCCTCCGCAGTATCCAGTGCCTTCAGTCGTTTCTTGATATCACGGGGAGTGAATCAAATTGGCTGAAGTCTGGCATCTGTGATGCTGGGGGACATCAGGAGGAGGCCGAGATGGATCATCAACTTGGCACTTCTGGCTGAAGATTGTTGCAAATGCTTCCGCCTTATCTTCCGCACTGATGTGCTGGGCTTTCCCATTTTTGAGGATGGGGATATTTGTGGAGCCACCTCCTCCAGTTAGTTGTTTAATTGTCCACCACCATTCACGGCTGGATGTGGCAGGACTGCAGAGCTTAGATCTGATCCGTTGGTTATGGGATCGTTTAGCTCTGTCTATCGCATGCTGCTTATGCTGTTTGGCATGCAAGTAGTCCTAGATTGTAGTTTCACCAGGTTGACACCTCATTTTGAGGTATGTCTGGTGTTGCTCCTGGTATGCCCTCTTGCACTCTTCATTGAACCAGGGTTGGTCTTCTGGCTTGATGGTAATGGTAGTGTGGGGGATATGCCAGGCCATGAGGTTACAGATTATGGTTGAGTACAATTCTGCTGCTGATGATGGCCCACAGCACCTTATGGATGCCCTGTTTTGCATTGCTAGATCTGTTTGAAATCTATCCCATTTAGCACGATGGTAGTGCCACACAACATGATGGAGGGTATGCTCAATACGAAGGTGGGACTTCGTCTGCACAAGGACTGTGTGGTGGTCACTCCTACCAATACTGTCATGGACAGATGCATCTGCAGCAGGCAGATAGGTGGGGACGAGGTCAAGTATGTTTTTCCTTTTTGTCGGTTCCCTCACCACCTGCCGCAGACCTGGTCTAGCAGCTATGTCCTTTAGGACTCTGCCAACTCGGTCAGTAGTGGTGCTACCAAGCCACCCTTGGTTATGGACATTGAAGTCCCCCACCCAGAGTACATTCTGTGCCCTTGCCACCCTCAGTGCTTCTTCCAAGTGGTGTTCAACATGGAGGAGTACCGACTCATCAGCTGAGGGAGGGCAGGAGGTGGTAATCAGCAGGAGGTTTCCTTGGCCTTGTTTGACTAGATGCCATGAGATTCATGGGGTCTGGAGTCAATGTTGAGAACTCCCAGGGCAACTCCTTCCCGACTGTACACCACTGTGCCACCGTCTCTGCTGGTTCTCACCTGCCATTAGGACAGGACATTCTCAGGGATGGTGATGGCAGTGTCTGGGACATTGTCTGTAAGGTATGATTCTGTGAGTATGATTATGTCAGGCTGTTGCTTGACTAGTCTGTGGGACAGCTCTCCCAACTATGGCACAAGCCCCCAGATGTTAGTAAGGAGGGCTTTGCAGGGTCAACAGAGCTGGGTTTGCCATTGTCGTTTCTGGTGCCTAGGTCGATACTGGGTGGTCCGTCTGGTTTCATTCCTTATTGACTTTGTAGTGGTTTGATACAACTGTGTGGCTTGCCAGGCCATTTCAGAGGGCATTTAAGAGTCAACCACATTGCTGTTGGTCTGGACTCACATGTAGGCCAGACCAGGTAAGGACAGCAGACTTCCTTCCCTAAATGATATTAGTGAACCAGATGGTTTTTTACAACAATCGACAATGGTTTTATGGCCATCATCAGACTAGCTTTTAATTAATGGAAGTGAATTTTATTGTTATTGAAATAAACTCAATTTCTGTAACCTTGCATAAGTTATAGAGTCAAAGAGTTATACAGCACAGAAACAGGCCCTTTGTTGTCTTCTTTTTTTTAAATTTATACCTCATTTGTAAATTTAACTTGGTTAGAGAGGGATAAACTGGATGAGCTGTGGGTCAGACACTGACCTTTAAATCTGGAACTAGTCTGGGCCACACTGATGGGGTTAAAGGCTCCGCACTTTGTTAGGTTTCAGAGACAACTTATTGGGCAAGAGCGATCTTTAGAGCGAGGACAAGCGTGCACCTGAATTGAGCGAGGACCATAGAGGATAAACAAGGTGTGAAGAAGCAACCTGAAACTTAACTGCCTGTTTTATGGCAGCTGAAGTCAAGGTTGTCCTGTGTGATGTGCTTGTGAAGACCTTTTTCTCCTGTCCCATACAACAGCACCATCCCACCGGCCAGCTGACGTTTTAGACCATTCCTGACCTTACTACAGTAGCATGTATTGTCCTGTAGTCGTGATAGCCACTGGTATCAAAGAACAAAGAAACAAAGAAAATTACAGCACAGGAACAGGCCCTTCGGCCCTCCAAGCCTGCGCCGATCCAGATCCTCTATCTAAACATGACGCCTATTTTCTAAGGGTCTGTATCTCTTTACTTCCTGCCCATTCATGTATCTGTCTAGATACATCTTAAAAGACGCTATCGTGCCCGCGTCTACCACCTCCGCTGGCAACGCGTTCCAGGCACCCACCACCCTCTGCGTAAAGAACTTTCCACGCATATCCCCCCTAAACTTTTCCCCTCTCACTTTGAACTCGTGACCCCTAGTAATTGAATCCCCCACTCTGGGAAAAAGCTTCTTGCTATCCAACCTGTCTATACCTCTCATGATTTTGTACACCTCAATCAGGTCCCCCCTCAACCTCCGTCTTTCTAATGAAAATAATCCTAATCTACTCAACCTCTCTTCATAGCTAGCGCCCTCCATACCAGGCAACATCCTGGTGAACCTCCTCTGCACTTTCTCCAAAGCATCCACATCCTTTTGGTAATGTGGCGACCAGAACTGCAAGCAGTATTCCCAAATGTGGCCGAACCAAAGTCCTATACAACTGTAACATGACCTGCCAACTCTTGTACTCAATACCCCGTCCAATGAAGGAAAGCATGCCGTATGCCTTCTTGACCACTCTATTGACCTGCGTTGCCACCTTCAGGGAACAATGGACCTGAACACCCCAATCTCTCTGGACATCAATTTTCCCCAGGACTTTTCCATTTACTGTATAGTTCACTCTTGAATTGGATCTTCCAAGATGCATCACCTCGCATTTGCCCTGATTGAACTCCATCTGCCATTTCTCTGCCCAACTCTCCAGTCTATCTATATTCTGCTGTATTCTCTGACAGTCCCCTTCACTATCTGCTACTCCACCAATCTTAGTGTCATCTGCAAACTTGCTAATCAGACCACCTATACTTTCCTCCAAATCATTTATGTATATCACAAACAGCAGTGGTCCCAGCACGGATCCCTGTGGAACACCACTGGTCACACGTCTCCATTTTGAGAAACTCCCTTTCACTGCTACTGTCTGTCTCCTGTTGCCCAGCCAGTTCTTTATCCATCCAGCTAGCACACCTTGGACCCCATGCGCCTTCACTTTCTCCATCAGCCTACCATGGGGAACCTTATCGAACGCCTTACTGAAGTCCATGTATATGACATCCACAGCCCTTCCCTCATCAATCAACTTTGTCACTTCCTCAAAGAATTCTATTAAGTTGGTAAGACATGACCTTCCCTGCACAAAACCATGTTGCCTATCACTGATAAGCCCATTTTCTTCCAAATGGGAATAGATCCTATCCCTAAGTAACTTCTCCAGCAGCTTCCCTACCACTGACGTCAGGCTCACCGGTCTATAATTACCTGGATTATCCCTGCTACCCTTCTTAAACAAGGGGACAACATTAGCAATTCTCCAGTCCTCCGGGACCTCACCCGTGTTTAAGGATGCTGCAAAGATATCTGTTAAGGCCCCAGCTTCCTCTCGCTTCCCTCAGTAAGCTGGGATAGATCCCATCCGGACCTGGGGATTTGTCCACCTTAATGCCTTTTAGAATACCCAACACTTCCTCCCTCCTTATGCCGACTTGACCTAGAGTAATCAAACATCTGTTCCTAACCTCAACATCCTTCATGTCCCTCTCCTCGGTGAATACCGATGCAAAGTACTCGTTTAGAATCTCACCCATTTTCTCTGACTCCACGCATAACTTTCCTCCTTTGTCCTTGAGTGGGCCAATCCTTTCTCTAGTTACCCTCTTGCTCCTTATATATGAATAAAAGGCTTTGGGATTTTCCTTAACCCTGTTTGCTAAAGATATTTCATGACCCCTTTTAGCCCTCTTAATTCCTCGTTTCAGATTGGTCCTACATTCCCGATATTCTTTCAAAGCTTCGTCTTTCTTCAGCCACCTAGACCTTATGTATGCTTCCTTTTTCCTCTTAACTAGTCTCACAATTTCACCTGTCATCCATGGTTCCCTAATCTTGCCATTTCTATCCCTCATTTTCACAGGAACATGTCTCTCCTGCACGCTAATCAACCTCTCTTTAAAAGCCTCCCACATATCACATGTGGATTTACCTTCAAACAGCTGCTCCCAATCTACATTCCCCAGCTCCTGCCGAATTTTGGTATAGTTGGCCTTCCCCCAATTTAGCACTCTTCCTTTAGGACCACTCTCGTCTTTGTCCATGAGTATTTTAAAGCTTAGGAATTGTGATCACTATTCCCAAAGTAGTCCCCGACTGAAACTTCAACCACCTGGCCGGGCTCATTCCCCAACACCAGGTCCAGTATGGCCCCATTCCGAGTTGGACTATTTACATACTGCTCTAGAAAACCCTCCTGGATGCTCCTGACAAATTCTGCTCCATCTAGACCTCTAACACTAAGTGAATCCCAGTCAATGTTGGGAAAATTAAAATCTCCTATCACCACCACCCTGTTGCTCCTACATCTTTCCATAATCTGTTTACATATTTGTACCTCTATCTCACACTCGCTGTTGGGAGGCCTGTAGTACAGCCCCAACATTGTTACCGCACCCTTCCTATTTCTGAGTTCTGCCCATATTGCCCCACTGCTCGAGTCCTCCATAGTGCCCTCCTTCAGCACAGCTGTGATATCCTCTTTGACTAGTAATGCAACTCCTCCGCTCCTTTTACCTCCCTCTCTATCCCGCCTGAAGCATCGATATCCTGGGATATTTCGTTGCCAATCATGCCCTTCCCTCAACCAAGTCTCAGTAATAGCAATAACATCATACTCCCAGGTCCTAATCCAAGCCCTAAGTTCATCTGCCTTACCTACTACACTTCTTGCATTAAAACAAATGCACCTCAGACCACCAGTCCCTTTGCGTTCATCATCTGCTCCCTGCCTACTCTTCCCCTTAGTCACGCTGACTTCATTATCTAGTTCCTTACAGGCTTTCGTTACTACCTCCTTCCTGTCCACTGACCTCCTCATTTGGTTCCCATTCCCCTGCCACATTAGTTTAAACCCTCCCCAACACTGTTAGAAAAAGCACTCCCAAGGACATTGGTTCCAGTCCGGCCCAGGTGTCGACCGTCCAATTTGTAATAGTCCCACCTTACAGCAGACGGCACGGCTCTGGATCTGCCTCCCTGCTGACCCAGAACATGAGGAATCTGGTTCCTATGGCTTTTCCTAGGTAAATTTCCCAAGTTATTGTTGTAAATGTGCCATTGCCTGCAGAGAAGTTTGTTGCCCTCTGGGCAGGTGTGACCAGTCAGACTCTTGGATAGGTACATGGACGATAGTAGAATGAAGGGTAGGTAGTTAGTTTGATCTTAGAGTAGGTTAAAGGTTCGGCACAACATCGTGGGCCAAAGGGCCTGTACTGTGCTGTAATGTTCTATGTTCTAATGCTGGCTGTTCATCATCCGGTCATGCCTACTTCAATGTAATATTGCACCTACATGGCATGCTGTGATTGGAGTGTTTCTAAAGGCTGGTCAGCCATCAAAGCAATACCATCAGGAGGGCTGCTGGTGCAACCTTCTTTGCAAAGAAGAGAATCACCTAGTGCTAGTGAGGTCATTT
Organism: Heterodontus francisci; assembly: GCF_036365525.1. Taxonomy (NCBI): domain Eukaryota; kingdom Metazoa; phylum Chordata; class Chondrichthyes; order Heterodontiformes; family Heterodontidae; genus Heterodontus; species Heterodontus francisci. The sequence goes on from NC_090406.1 coordinate 49,118,590, forward strand.
CACTTTTTCCTCTGCAGATAAGGTGACAACAGGAGGGCACAGAGCAGGCTGAACTGCAGAAATCCCTCCCGAACAAGTCAGCTTGCAGGATTCCCATTTGAAATCCATTAAGGGTCTTTGGGAGAAAATACAAAGGGCTGGATTTTCCTTGAGGTAAAGTTAGGGTCTTCTGGGACAGGAGTCATTTATTATTCTGATGCACACCTGGCAGGAATATCAGTTCCAGTGCAACAGAGGGATGCTATTGCAGAATCTGAAGAGAGACTGAGGGATCTTAAAGGGACAGTAGAACCCCTTAAAAGGAAGAAGAATGAATAGGAGATTTTCTGCATTACAGGCTGGGAACTGGGTAGTGCCAATCTGAGGTGCTGAAGCACCAACTCAGACAAGACAGTGTAATTACAGTGTGACCTGTTTACATGGGAATTTTCCATTCTACATATAGACAAAACTCTTGATGATGGTAAAAGTTGACAAAAATGTGACAACAGGTAATAAACTTTTGTAGACGGTATATGCAGAGAAAGGTTTTTAATATACGCTAGATATATAAAAATAGAATGTTGTTTAAACATTTAAAAAATCACAAAAAAGGATCAATTTTCAAGAACCCACCAGTCCTCTGAATCTAGTTGCATATCTTTAAAATTTTACCTTTAAATTGCTAAAACCGTGTTACACTATTTTCTTCAGCCAATAGAAAATGGGAGCATGAAACTTTTACTTGGTTACTCATCAGAGCCAGGAGATCAAAATCCTAACTACTTTCCTGAAATAGCTCAAAAATTCAGGAGTCAAGAAAGTGTCAGACTCAAAGCACACATGGTGATACAAGCATCGCACTCATTAACTGTCAGAGCTGGGTAGAGGGGTTCAGTGAATGTTTGCTGTTGGAAGGAGTGTAACAGAGTTAGTTTCCTGTCAGATACACTGTAAAACGAGATTATTCCAGCTTCAATATCCACATACACTCCCACTCTGGAGTGATTTTCAGCAGTTATTTTTGTTTTATTCCCATTGTACAGTGCTGTACATGAGCCCAGCACTGAGCACACGCTCCATGATTTATCATTCATTCCCAGTGAACACTTAGCACCCGGCCCTTTCCGACTCAGACTCCTGTAACAGACTCCCACCCTCCAACACCCTCCTTGAACCTCCACCTCCCAGTAAGAGCGGCCACAGCTAACGCCCTCAGCACACAGGACCTGGGGGAAACAGTCGAATCGTTCCAGATGGTCAGGATACCTTCGTTTCTGCTTAGTTAGCACCACGCTCCTCCTACTATAGGACACAGCCAATTGAGGATTGGCTGTGTCTGGATCCAGAATTGGTGTCAGTCCATCTGTGAATAAAAGCAGAAATCTGAATAAATTCTTGCCACTCATTCTTGGAAGCGGTTTGGACTCCAAAAGTACTGGGGCTGGAGAGGGTGTGAATTGCTGGTGGGGAGAGTCACTCCATATGGAGCCATTGGTTGATATCTCACCCACCTCATGTCATGTCAAGGGTGTGGGTCAGGGAGCTCCTGGGCTTCCCTGAGAAATTAGTCCCTTGGCACCATTGACAGGCTGCAGTGGAAATCACGCCAGTGCAGAATTGGCATGTCCCTTCTAGCTGCCCCTACCCTTCAGTACAATAAGGGAATTGTTCCTGGGGCGTGGGGGTGGGGGGGGAGGGTTCAGTTCTTCACCATCTTCAATTGGAGGAACTGAAGAGGTTCACACATCTAAACACGTATTTAGATTCGTGTATTTAAACAAATGTATGTTGGTGCCAGGGATATCTAAGTGACCTGAGACTACCTCCTGGATAACATCAATCCTGTGTTGATGTTAAAATCAGAGACAGCTTTGAATCAACACGGGAGTGGTGTACAATATGTAGCCATTCCTTCATCATCACTGGGCTGAAACCCTGGAATTCCCAAAAAGACTGCAGTGGTTCATGAAAAAAAAGAATGCCAGTTTCTCAGGGCAACTAGGGATGGGCAATAACAAAAGGAGGAAGAACTTGCATTAATATAGCACCTTTCACAACCTCAGGACATCCCAAAGCGCTTTACAGCCAATGAAACATTTTTGAAGTGTAGTCACTGTTGCAACGTAGGAAACGTGGCAGCCATCTTTGAAGCTCACCTCTAAGATCGGTGGCAAGCTGGTAAAATTCAGTCCAACACCTTCGACAGTGTAGCACAACTTCAGTACTGTACTGGAGTGTCAGCCTTGGTTTTTGTGTTCAAGCCCTGGAGTAGGACCTGAACCCAGAACCTTGTGACTCAGAGGTGAGAGTAGTTATGCTGAACCTTTATAATGCTCTGTTTGACCACAACTAGAATATTGTGTTCATTTCTGATCACCAGGCGGCACAGTGGCGCAGTGGTTAGCACCGCAGCCTCACAGCTCCAGGGACCCGGGTTCGCTTCCGGGTACTGCCTGTGTGGAGTTTGCAAGTTCTCCCTGTGTCTGCGTGGATTTTCTCCAGGTGCTCCGGTTTCCTCCCACAAGCCAAAAGACTTGCAGGTTGATAGGTAAATTGGCCATTATAAATTGTCACCAGTATAGGTAGGTGGTAGGGTAATATAGGGACAGGTGGGGATGTTTGTTGGGAATATGGGATTAGTGTAGGATTAGTATAAATGGGTGGTTGATGTTCGGCACAGACTCGGTGGGCCGAAGGGCCTGTTTCAGTGCTGTATCTCTAATCCAATCTAAAAACCACACTTCAGGAACGATGTGAAGGTCCTTGAGAGGGTGCAGAGGAGAGTTGCGAGAATGCTTACAAGGATGAGGAATTTTAGTTACAACGTTAGGTTGGAGAAGTTGGGGTTGTTATCCTTGGAGCAAAGGAGATTGAGATGAGATTTGATAAAGGTGTACAAGATTATGACAGGTTTGGTAGGGTAGACAAAGAAAAGCTGTTCCTATTAGCTGATGGTACAAGGACTAGGGGGACACAGATTTAAGGTTTTGGGCAAGAGATGCAGGAGGTTGGTGGATGTGAGTAAGAACTTTTTTATGCAGCGAGTGGTAATGATCTGGAACTCGTTGCCTATGAGGATGGTGGAAGCTGAGACGATCAATGATTTCAAACAGAAATTGGATGGGGCACTTGAGGGAAATAAACTTGCAAGGCCACGGGGATAGAGAGGGGGAATGGGACTGATTGGATTGCTCTACAGAGATAGCATGGACTTGATGGGCTGAATGACCTCCTTCTGTGCCATAATGACTCTAAAAGGTGCTATAGAAATGCAAGTTTTTTTTAACATCTGACCTGTAAGATAGTACAGCACCCCCTTAGTATTGCACTGGCGTGTCAGCTGAGATTATGGGCTCAAATCACTGGAGTGGGACTTGAATCTATAACCTTCCAAATCAGAGGTGTGCATAATGCAAATGAATCACAGCTGAGCTTTGCCATATCGTGAGAATTAATGAACAAATAAAGGTACTATTAAATCTATATGACTCCAGAAATAGATCTCAGGAGTAACCCAGGAAAGAATGAGGTTCTAAATATTTGATTTGAGATATTTTCATTGATCCTGAATTTTGAAGACACTGTAATGGTGAATGATGAATGCAGTCCACCTCCACAGAACCAATCCAAGAATCATCCCTTTCTGAAAGTGTTAATTGACATCCAAAGGAAATATATTTCACTGCTTAATGTAGAATTAAAGAACTAAAATGAGTTAAAGACCGTCAAAGGGCCTGTTTCTGTGCTGTATAACGCAATGACTCTATGAACGGACACTCTGGGGAGAGTTTTAACCTGTTAGGTTGGTCGGGTGTCAGTACATGCAGGAGGTTAAAAGATCCAAAAATGACAATGTGTTGAGAAGCTGGCAGGAATCGCGGATTTCCGCATTTAACATGACCACATTTAGCACGTGGGAAATCCCCATGGAACACGTGGGTCTGCTATTAACATATGCTAAGGCAATTGAGTACATTTTTAACCCTGGATTCTGGCTTTAACTGTCAGCGCACGGGATTCCCGGGCTTCCTGGTACTCATCAAGTTAAACAAGGCAAGGGAACAGCAGGATTGATGGTGCTGAGCAATTGACAGTCCGGAAAGCTTTTAAATTCTTAAGATATAATAGCTGCTTCTATGCCTAAGTGAAAGGCGCAGTGGTTAGCACCACAGCCTCACAGCTCCAGGGACCCGGGTTCGATTCTGGGTACTGCCTGTGTGGAGTTTGCAAGTTCTCCCTGTGACTGTGTGGGTTTTTGCCAGGTGCTCTGGTTTCCTCCCACATCCAAAAAGACTTACAGGTGAAAGGTAAATTGGCCATTGTAAATTGCCCCTAGTGTAGGGAGGTGATAGGGAATATGGGATTACTGTAGGGTTAGTATAAATGGGTGGTTGTTGGTCGGCACAGACTCGGTGGGCCGAAGGGCCTGTTTCAGTGCTGTATCTCTAAATGAAAAAAAAATACACACAGGATTTGTTCTAAGAGTGTGCTTTAGAGGTGATTTCCAGCACTTCGGAGGTCATTTTTGCTACCTTGGAGTTTTTTGCCTTTGATCTGCACTTCCCAGCTGTCAGCCTTCTCAGCAGCATGGGAGCAGCTTTTGCAGCTCGACCTTGGACCACTGATGAGGATCAAGAGGAACAGCAGCAGCAGCAGCTGCCTTCGCCTCAGCCACCTGCTACTCCACAGGACAGAGGGGATGAACACAGAGCTCCAGTTCAAAAGGGGAGATACCCACCACCCCCACCCCAACCAATGTTCCCTGTAAAAATGTTATTGTTGTGCTTGGCCAGTATTTTCAATGCACATTGCCTTTAAATTGTTTAGCCCAGCTATGCAGGCATGGTATTTAATACAGAACAGGGCCTGCCTGGTACCTTCCAAACTGCTGTGTTCCTGCATGTGCACAGTTTAGTGGGCACATTGTCCCCAGTACGGGTTATACAGGATTAGCTCTCTGGACATGACTGAGCACCAGTGCCTCAGGAGGCTCAGACTTTCCCATCTGACATTTGCAACCTCCTGGAAGAAGACCTCCTGCCAAGCAGACCAGGCGGGCACACATTGTCAGGGGCATCAAAATCACCACAGCCCTGAATTTCTTTGCTTCTGCCTGCACTGCACCTTGCACAATATAGCACAGGAGAAGATGAACTGAAGCTGCAGGAGGAGGAAGGTGATGGCCGCTCGGCGTCTACAGAGGAGGAGGAGGAAGAAGAGGAGCAACAGGAGAAGCGTGCAGAGAGGGAGAACTGGCGTTGTGGTAATGTCACTGGACCAGAAGCCCAGGCTTATGCTCTGGGGACATGGGTTTGAATCCCACCACAGCAGATGGTGAAATTTGAATTCAATTTTTTTTTTAAATTTGGTATTAGAAAGCTCGTCTAATGGTGACCATGAAACCATTGTTAATTGTTGTAAAAACCCATTTGGTTCATTAATGTCTTTCAGGGAAGGAAATCTGCTGTCTTTACCAGGTCTGGCCTACATGTCTGGCAATGTGGTTGACTCATAATGCCCTCTGAAATGGCCTAGCAAGCCATTCAGTTTCTCAAGAACAAGCAGGGATGGGCAATAAATGCTCACCTAGCTAGCGATACCCACATCCCTTGAACAAATTTTTTAAAAAGGAGGATGACCCGGATGTGGTCAGGCTACCTGTAGCTGCTCCACGTAACTGCCCAGGATGCCTGGGCTGGATTCATTCAGGAACGCTTCAGCTTATCTGAAGCTTTGCAGGCATCTGGCACACCAATGCCGAACAAGTCTTAGGAAGGGGAAGATGTGTCATGAGGCAGTTCAGGGAACCAGCAGATCACCTTGGTTTTCACACATGGACATGGAGATACAGATAGAGCAAATTAAGGAGAGAAAGGACGCTGCCTTCCCCCATGATTGCCTCTCCATAATCTGTCATTCTGTAGCTGTTTCACCCTCATACATTTGCCGACTTCTTGCTAAAGCAAACAGGATTCTATTCACAGTAAGTTAGGGAGGACAAGGGATCATGCTTACAAGTTACAAAGGGGCAAAACTGTTATGTTGTTCTTCATTTCCCAGCAAATATTGGATTGGTGGAATAGGAATTCAAGATGACACCCACCACACCATCCCCCACCCCAGCCCTCACTCAGGAAACTGGGTGAGGGTCACAGCAGGGTCACAGGTCATAGCAGCGGTTACAGTTGCTCCTTTGCTGCGAAGAACCCCATTGTGCCCAATTTTGTACCACCCTACAGGCCAGGGAGAGGGTCCAGAAGAGATTCACTTAAATGATCCTAGGGATGAGAGGCTTAAGTTATGAGGAGACACTTTTCCTTAGAACAAAGAAGGTTTAAGAGGAGAGTTAACGAAGGTATTCAAAATTATGAAGCTTTGATGAGGTGAATTGGGGTAAACTATTTCCATTCTATGGTGAGTTGCCAACTAGAGACCATGAATTTAAGATTATGACCAAGAGAACAAAGTAAGTGGCTAGGAGAATCTTTTTTTTTAAATATAGAAGACTATTCAGACATGGAATGGCCTACCAGAAACAACAACAACTACTTATATTTGTATAGCATCTTTACTGTAATAAAATGTCCCAACGTGCCTGACAGCAGCATTTTAAAACAAAATATGATACTGATCCTTAGGAGGAGATGATCAAAATGTTGGTCAAAGAGGTATGTTTTAAGGAGGGTCTTAAAGGAGGAACGCGGAGGTAGAGAGGCGGAGAGGTGTAGGGAGGGTATTCCAGAGTTTAGGGCCTAGGCAGCTAAAGGCATGGCCACCAATGATGAAGCGATTAAAAACCTAGGATGCTGAAGAGGCCAGAATTAGATGAGCACAGATATCTTGGAGGGTTGTGGAGCTGGAGGAGATTACAGAGATAGGGAGGGGTGTGTCCATGGAGGGATTTGAAAACAAGGATGAGAATTTTAAAATCAAGATGTTGCTTTACTGGGAGCCAATGTAGGTCAGTGAGCACAGGAGTGGTAGGTGAACAGGACTTGGTGCAAGTTAAGACACAGGCAGTAGAGTTTTCGATGACTGAGTTTACTGAAGGTGCAATTTTGGAGACCAGTCAGGAGTGTGTTGGAAAGTCAAGTCTAAAGGTAACAAAGGCATGCATGAGGGTTTCAGCAGGAGATGAGCTGAGACAAAGCAAAGTTAGACAACGTTATGATGTGGAAATAGGAGGTCTTAGTGATGACATGAATATGTGGTTTGAAGCTCACTTCAGGGTCAAATATGATACCAAGGTGACAAACATACTGGTTGAGTCGCAGATTGTTGACAGGAAGAGGGATGGAGTCAGTATCAAGGGAATGAAGTTTGGAGCAGGAACCAAAAACAATGGCTTCAGTCTTCCCAATATTTAATTGAAGGAAATTTATACTTATCCAGTACTGGATGTCAGATAAGCAGTCTGATAATTCAGTAACAGTGGAGGAGTTGAGAGAGGTGGTGGTAAAGTAGAGTCAGGTGTTTTAGCAGGAAAACTAACACCGTGGTTTTGGATGATGTCACTGAGGGGCACCGGGTAGAACAGAAATAGGAGGGAGGGGGCCAAGGGGAGGGGAGGGGGACACCAGAGGTAAAGGTGTAGGAGCAGGAAGAGAAGCCATTGTAGGTGATTCTCTGAATACGATTGGATAGATAAGGATGGAACCAGGCATTCCCACCCAGCTGGATGACAGTGTAGAGGTGTATGGTATGGTTGAAGTGGATTCCTCTTCGTGGGGCACTGGCACCAGTACTGGGGAAAGTGGTGGTTGTACTGTTGGGACAGTCTACAACTGAATTGTGCTAGGGCCGGTGTTCTAGCGAGCCACGTAACTAGGGAAGTAGAGAGGGTTTTAAACTGAATAGTGAGGGCAAGGGATCAAACTTGGTAGATATGGCAAATCAAGGAGTAGAGACAAGGCGAGAAAGGTATTAATATGAGAAATGATAGACTGTGACAGGAAGGGACAGAGCGTACAAATCTAAGAGTAAATCAACAGATAAGGCTAGAGGTTACAAAAATAATAAAAGGACAAAACTAAAGGTTCTGTATCTGAATACACATAGCAGTCAAAACAAAACAGATGGACTGAGAGCGCAAATAGAAATAAATAAGTATGATCTGATAGCCATTACAGAGACATGGCCGTAGGACAACACAGATTGGGACATGAATATTGAAGGGTACATGGCATTTAGGAAGGACAGGAAGCTAGGAAAAGGTGGAGGGATAGCTCTTAATTAATACTGGTATTAGCGCAATAGAGAGGGATGACCTAAGTTCAGGAGACCAAGATGTAGAAGCAGTTTGGATAGAGATGAGAAATCATAAAGGCAAGAAGTCACTTGTGGGAGTGGTGTACAGGCCACCTAACATTAACCACACTGAAGGACGGGGTATAAAGGAAGAAATAATGGTAGCTTGTCAGAAAGGTACTGCGATAATTATGGGGGATTTTAACCTACATATAGACTGGAAAAATCAGATGGCAGAGGTAGTCTAGATGAGGAGTACATAGAATGTTTTCGGGATAATTTCTTGGAATAATACGTTCTGGAGCCAACCAGACAGCAGGCTATACTAGACCTGGTATGTGCAACAAGATGGCAAATTGGGTTAAGGGATAGGCCAATAGAGATGCTGTGGCAGACATTTAAGGGGATATTTCAGAATACACAGAATAGAGACATTTCAACGAGAAAGAAAAATTCCAAGGATGGGACCGGCTCATCCGTGGTTAACTAAAACAGAGATATTATCAAACTTAAAGAAACAGCCTATAATTGCACGAAGACGGGAGGCAGGTCAGAAGATTGGACAGAATATAAAAAACAGCAAAGAATGACTAAACGATTGATAAAGAAGGTAAAATTAGAATACGAGAGAAAGCTAGCTAGAAATATAAAAACAGATAGTAAGAGTTTCTATAGATATTTTAAAAAGAAGAGTTAACAAATGGGATGTTGGTCCTATAAAAAGTGAGTCTGGGGAATTAATAATGGATAATAAGGAGATGGCGGATGAATTGAACAGATATTTTGCATCAGTCTTCACTATTGAGGATACAAGTAACATCCCAGTATTAGCTGTAAGTCAGGAAATGGAAGGGAGGGAGGAACTCAAGAAAATTACCATCACCAGGGAAGTGGTACTGAACAAATTGTTGGAACTGCGGGCTGACAAGTCCCCGGGTCCTGATGGATTTCATCCTAGGGTATTAAAAAGAAGTGGCTAGTGAGATAGTTGATGCACCAGTTTTAATTTTCCAAAATTCCCTAGATTCGGGGAGGGTTCCGTTAGATCGGAAAATAGCAAATGTAACTCCTTTATTCAAAAAGGGAGGGAGACAGAAAGCAGGAAACTACAGGCCAGTTAGTTTAACATCTGTCTTGGGGAAAATGTTAGAAGCTATTACTAAGCACGTTATAGAAGGGTATTTAGAAAAATTCAAGGTAATCAGGCAGAGTCAACATGGTTTTGTTAAAGGGAAATCCTGTTTAACCAATTTATTGGAGTTCTTTGAGGGAGTTACATGTGCTGTGGATAAAGGGAAACCGGTGGATGTATTGTACTTAGATTTCCAGAAAGCAGTTGATAAGGTGCCACATCAAAGGTTATTGCAGAAAAGAAAAGCTCATGGTGTAGGGGGTAACATATTGGCATGGATAGAATATTGGCTAGCTAATAGGAAACCGAGAGTAGGCATAAATGGTTCATTTTCTGGTTGGCAAGATGTAACGAGTGGTGTACCACAGGGATCTGTGCTGGGGGCTCAACTTTTTACAATTTATATAAATGACTTATATGAAGGGACCAAAGGTATGGTTGCTAAATTTGCAAAGATAGGTAGGAAAGTAACTTGTGAAGAGGACATAAGGGGGCTACAAAGTGATATAGATAGGTTAAGTGAGTGGGCAAAGACCTGGCAAATGGAGTATAATGTGGGAAAGTGGGAAATTGTCCACTTTAGCAGGAAGAATAAAAAAGCAACATATTATCTAAATGCTGAGAGATTGCAGAACTCTGAGATGCAGAGGGATCTGGGTGTCCTAGTGCATGAATCGCAAAAGGTTAGTGTGCAGGTACAGCACGTAATTAGGAAAGCTAATAGAATGTTATTGTTTGTTGCAAGGGGAATTGAATACAAAAGTAGGGAGGTTATGCTTCAGGTATGCAGGTCATTGGTGAGACCACATCTGGAGAACTGTGTACAGTACTGGTCTCCTTATTTAAGGAAGGATGTTAATGTGTTGAGGCAGTACAGAGAAGTTTTACTCGACTAATACCAGCAATGGGCGGGCTGTCTTACAGCAAAGGTTGGACAGGCTAGGCTTGTATCTGCTGGAATTTAGGAAAGTAAGAGGCGCCTTGATTGAAACATACAAGATCCTGAGAGGTCTTGACAGGGTGGATGTGGAAAGGATGTTTCCCCTTGTGGGAGAATCTAGAACTAGAGGTCACTGTTTAAAAATAAGGGGATGCTCATTTAAGACAGAGATGAGGAGAAATTTTTTCTCTCAGAGGTCCTGAGTCTTTGGAATTCTCTTCCTCAAAAGGCGGTGGAAACAGAGTCTTTGAATATTTTTAAGGCAGAGGTAGATAGATTCTTGATAAGCAAGGGGGTGGAAGGTTATCGGGGGTAGGTGGAAATGTGGAGTAATCAGTTCAGCCATGAAATTATTGAATGGTGGAGCAGGCTCGAGGAGCCGAGTGGCCTACTCCTGCTCCTAATTCGTATGTTTGTATGTTGGAGGAGGATGATGTGGTCAACCATGTCAAAGACAGGTCAAGAAGGGCAAGGAGGGATAGTTTACCTTTGTCATAGTTACGTAGGATGTCATTTGTGACTTTGATAAAAAGGTGTTTTGGGGCTGTGGCAGGGGCAGAAACCTGATTGGAGAAATTCAAACATGGAGTTCTGGGAAAGATGGGCATGACTTTGGAGCGGGTACGTGTTCAAGGACTTTGGAGAGGAAAGGGAGGTTGGAGATGAGGCGGTAGTTTGCAAGGACACGGAAATCAGTGAAGCAAGGTAGAAGTATGTGGATAAATAGTCGAAACAGAAAAATTTAAAAGGATATAGGCGAAAGACAGATGAGTGGCAGAATCAGCAGATAGAGAGCCATGATGGGCATAATGAGCTGAGGGGCTTCCTCCTTTACCTGGAATTACATACAATTACACAGAATTTACAGCCATTCGGCCCAATTGTTCTGTGCTGGTGTTTATGCTCCACATGAGTCTCCTCCCAATCTACTTCATTTAAACCTATCAACATATCCTTCTATTCCCTTCTCCCTCATGTAATTATGTAACTCCCAAAGACATCTATGCTATTCATCTTAACTGCGCTATGTGATAACAAGTTCCACATTCTCGCCACTCTCTGAGGAAAGAAGTTTCTCCTGAATTCCCTATTGCGTTTATTAATGGCCATCTTGTATTTATGCCCCTTAATTTTGGATTCCCACACAAGTGGAAACATCTTTCCCATGCTTATCCTTTCAAGCACCTTCATAATTTTAAAGATGTATACTAGGTCAGCACTCAGCCTTCTCTTTTCCAGAGAAATGATTACCATGATTTACTGATGATTTGCGACTGAACAAGGATACATACTTCTGTGATGTAAAATTCTATGATACCATGATTCAAAAAAGGCAGTCACCTTCTAGATATCTGCATGGCCTGTAGATTGACTAATATCACTGATCTCCCCTTTGGTAGCCTTTGTACTTGACTTTAATGGAAATGCCAAATAGTTAGTGCCGTTTGCCCAATATTGGCAACAGTTTGCGTGAAGCATGGATGGTGTAAATAGTGAGGATTCTATTGCTTCACTACTTACATAGTAAGATCGTGACATCTCTGTTCCTCTCCACCCGTTCCTGCAGCCAATGTGCCATCTCCCGCAGTTTTGTTGCATCCAAGCTCGGAGGTGGGAGCAACGAGAATGGTTTTGATAAGTTACTAAATCACACAAACACATTTAAAAGGTTGTGAGCTTTTCACGAATGTGACAGAGGTCAGTCCTTTACTGGCAGAAATTAAAACAGTTTCATAGTGACATTTTGTTATGGTGCCTTATTTTGGAATGTATGCTCCTTTTCAATATTCTGTAGTACTTTCCATACAAAGTGCCCCTTTAAAGAAAGAAAGAGGACTAGCATTATATCACCCCTTTTACAACCTCGGGACATCCCAAAGCACTTCACAGCGAATGAAGTACTTTTGAAATGTAGTCACTGTTGCAATGCAAGAGACATGGCAGCTGATATGATCAGAGCAAGAGCCGACAAGCAGCAATGTAACAATGACCCGATCATCTGTTTTCGTGATGTTGATGAAGGGATAAATATTGTCCAGGGCTCCAGGGAGAACTTCCCTGCTCTTCTTCAAAATAGTTCCACAGGACCTTTTCTGTCCCAAGAGGGCAGGCAGTGTCCTGGTTTAATATTTCATCTGAAAGGCAGCACTTCCAACAGTGCAGGACTCGGTCAGTACTGTAGTGGGCGTCAGCCTAGATTTTGTGATCAAGTTTGTGGAATGGAACTTGAAACCACACCCTTCGGACTCAGAGATGAGAGTGCTATCACTGAGTCAAAGCTGATCATTTTGTATCCATAGGATTACACTATGTGTTTTTTAAACTTACTAAGGATGTGGACATCTCTGATGAGGCTGGCATTCATTGGCGTTAAAACGTGGTGGTGACCTTCTTCTTGAACTGTTCGGCGGAGAGTTTCATCTGTTGACTTTTTTTTATTAAAATAAAACCACCCAGTTTGTATTTACAAATTTTTATAGCATTTTTGATACAACTGAGGGACTTGTTGGGCCACTTCAGAGGGCAGTTAAGAGCCAATCAAATTGGCCTGTGACTGGAATCACATATAAGCCAGACTGGAAGTTTCCTTGTCCAAAAGGAATGATACCAGATTTTTCTTCCCAGAATTTTTAAAACTGAATTCAAATTCTCAAACAGCCATGGAGGGATTTGAACTCATATGCTCCACTGAGTTATTAGTCCAAGTTTCATTGATTTTGAGTACAGTAACATTACTACACTACCGTAACCTAATTTAACCCAGAATTTAACCAGTGCCTGTTCAACCTCTTTTTACTAATAACCTGCTAACAGTGACGAGTCCAAACATTATTTATTGAAGCTTTACCACTCGACAGTTAGGACTGAGAGTACCTGACCAATTAAAGCATCATTATGAACAGATTCCCAGTAAAGAGAAATATAAAATTTCCCAAATGCTTACACTATTCTGGTCATAACCTTGATCTCCTTCCTCATTCTCTGGGCTGGACAATCTTCACTCTCACTCTGCTGGCATTAGTGTATTGGATTGCTCTGCCCTTGATGCTGCTGGGGTCATCCTGGGTCAGGGCAGGGTCATCTCAGTTATAGATTGGGCACCCAGTGGAAGGAGGTAGCACACTTGGCTCTGAGACAAAGGGTCATCTGTTCAAGCATTGCAATGTGACTTGAGCACATAATCTACATTGACACATCAGTGCAATGCGAAGGGTGCTGTCCTGTCAGAAGCGCTGTCTTTTGGATGAAATGTTAAACACAGGTCCCGCCTGCCCTCTCAGGTGAACGTAAAAGATCCAAAGCCCTTTTTGAAGAGGACTAGGGGAGTTCTCTCCGGTGTCCTGTCCAAAATTGACCTCTCAAACAGCATCACTAAACTAGATTAATTTGTCACTTTCCTCCCCTTCCCTGCCCCTGTACTTGCCTAAAATCTGTTAAATCTCTTACCTTCTTCCAGTTCAGACTAAAGGTTATCAATTTGAAACATTAACTCTGTTTCTCTCTCCACAGATGCTTCCAAACCTGAGTATTTCCAACATTTTCTGCCTTTATTAACTGGTCACTGACCTCATTTGTAGTTCATGGGCCTTGCTGTGTGCAGACTGACTGTCTCATTTGCCGATACAACAGCAATTCATTGGCTGGGAAGCACTTTGAGATGTTCACTGGTGAAAGGTGTTATATTAATGCAAATTCTTTCATTTCTTATCAACTAAATTAGCAAAGTCGAGACACAGGACCTGTGATATTCCTAAATTATTTACTCCAATTCCGTTCCCTGCCTTTTTTCATATTCTTTTATATTCTTCTTTTGCAAATACATATCCAACTTCCTTTTAAATGAAGTTATCTCTTCCCCAGCAGATCCTGTGGTAAAGTATTCCACGTTCTAATAACTCTGCAGAAAATAAATCTTACAACTTCTCCCTTCATTCTTCTTGTGATAATCGTGTGTTGATGCTGCCTTATTACTGATCACTGATAACCATTCACTGTTTACTCTGGTAAAACCTTCTGTAATCTTGATCACCCCTATTTGATCCTCCCTTTAACATTTCTGTTCCAGTGAGAATGGTCCCAGTGTTTGTCATAACTATTGCCTCTCGTTCCTGATACCATTCTAGTAAACTCCTATAGTACCTTCCTCATGGTACCAACATCCTTCTGTGGTACATCAGAACTGTATCCAATGTCCTGCACAAATTCAACATCACTGTATAATTTTATTATGAATGGGCTGGATATAAACCCAAATCTCAGAAGTGAAAGGATAATGCACCATTCCTTCATGTAGCCAACTCCTCCTTTCTCTGAACTCAGTCAGTCTCTGCGTTAGTCAAAGTCTCCCTTGGCCATTCTTATATTGAATTCTGGGTTTCACTCTCACCTTCAATTTCTTGCCTGATCTTTACCTCAGTAATGCTGGATCGTGCCCCCTTGTAGGGCTTCTACACAACAGCCATGTCTGATAAAGTATGGAAATGGAACTGACCAGGAGCACGAACAGGTCAAAGTGGGTGTAACCAGTTTCTGACCACGTGCTATAGGACATTTTTTTCCAACATGTTCAATTAAAAAAAGGAAGCAATCTGTTACTTACTTGCCGGATACAGAATTAAACATCTGGAATAAAATACAAATAGAATGATGTGTATTAGCAACTGCACTGAATAATAGCTTCAGTAGACTTTTGCATTTTTTACTGAGACCAAAGTGAAGTGCAAGACTCACAGTGCAGGCTGAAAACACTAAGGGAGCAGACGAGATAAATGAGGGAGTAATGTTTACAGGACACTAAGCTTGGGCTTTAAAAGTTTGTAATACAAGGTTAAGCAATCCAACAGCATTGACATCCTGAAAAAGATCAAAAAAATTCAGCTCAAAGTGGAGCCAATTCTGCTTAGATCACTAATGATAGGTGCTCAAAGCAGCTAAAGGAACAACTTCTAATTGGCTGATCTGTCATTTTTCAGATGGACAATTCTATTTTATTTATTTCTTCTCGGTACAGAAGCAGCAATTGTTACCTGTATGAAGATGATTTCTTTCTTCTTGGAGATGCTATTCAGATTGTTCAAGTCTTTCCTGAAATCTCTGACTTTGCTGTTGAGATTTCTGATCTGGGCATCAATCTCTGCAATTACACGTTTCTCCTCTCTGTCTAGATATTCAAAAATTTCTCTTTCCTCACTTTCAATTCGCTTCCTTAGTGCATCACTCTTCTCCTTTATTTTAAATTTCTTCTGCTTTATTTCATCCTTTGGAAGGAGAAATGCATAAAATTGTAAATAATACCAAATGGCAGATTCCATTACAATCTCATTCAGTTCCTCAAGTGTCAGTTGTGGCTCAGTGTTAGCACTCTTACCTCGGAGTGGTTAGGCGTTCAAGCCCCACTTAATTATTCCCTGGCTTTTACTCCCTGGAACATAGAAGGTTAAGGGATGGGAACATCGGAACAGGAGTAGGCCATTCAGCCCATCTGGCTGATCACCCTCTTCAATGCCTTTTTCCCACACTATCCCCCATATCCCTTTGTGTCATTTGTATTTAGAAATCTGCCAATCTCTGCTTTAAACATACTCAATGACTGAGCTTCCACAGCCCTCTGGGGTAGAGAATTCTAAAGATTCACAACCCTCTTAGTAAAGAAATATCGCCTCATCTCTGTCCTAAGCGGCTTCCCCCTTATTTTGAAATTGTGTCCCCTGGTTCTCGACTCCCCAACCAGGGGAAACATCTTAGCTGTCTATCCCTTTAAGTATTTTGTAGGTTTCAATGAGATCACCTCTCATTCTTCGTAACTTTGGAGAATACAGGTCCCGTTTCCCCAATCTCTCTTCATAGGACAGTCCCTCCATCCCGGGAACACGTCTGGTGAACCTTTGTTGTGTTCCCTCTATGGTAATAATATCCTTCCTAAAGTTAGGGGACTAAAACTGCACACAGTGCTCCAAGTGCGGTCTAACCAAGGTTCTATACAATTGAAGCAAGACTTCACTACTCCTGTACTCAAATCTTCTTGCGATAAAGGCTAACATACCATTAGCCTTCCTAATTGTTTGCTGCACCTGCATGTTAGTTTTCAGTGACTTATTGACGAGGACACCCAGGTGCCTTTGTACATCCACACTTTATAATCTCTTACCATTTAAGAAATACTCTGCACATTTATTCTTCCTGCCAAAGTGGATATCCTCACATTTTTCCACATTATATTCCATCTGCCACATTCTTGTCCACTCACTGAGTCTGTCCAAATCCCTTTGAAGCTGCTTTGCATCTTCCTCACAACACACATTCCCACCTAGTTTTGTATCATCCGTAAAATTGGAAATACTACATTTGGTCCCCACATCCAAATCATTGTGAGAAGGAGGCCATTCAGCCCCATGAGCCTGTTCTGCCATTCAATGAGATCATGGCTGACCTGTATTGTAACTCCATTTATCTGCCTTAGAGTCATAGAGAGATACAACACTGGAACAGGCCCTTTAGCCCACTGAGTCTGTGCTGACCAACAACCACCCATTTATACTAATCCTACATTAATCCCATATTACCTACCACATCCTCACCATTCTCCTACCACCTACCTATACTAGGGGCAATTTACAATGGCCAATTTACCTATCAACCTGCAAGTCTTTGGCTGTGGGACGAAACCGAAGCACCCAGCAGAAACCCACGCAGTCACAGGGAGAATTTGCAAACTCCGCACAGGCAGTACCCAGAACCGAACCTGGGTTGCTAGAGCTGTGAGGCTGCGGTGCTAACCACTGCACCACTGTGCCACCCTTGGCTCCAGATACCTTAAGACCCTCCCCTAACAAAAAGCTATTGATCTCAGATTTAAAATTACTTATTGAGCTTGCGTCTACTGCCTTTTGTGGGAGAGAATTCTGCACTTTTACCACCCTTTCCTCGAAGAAATGTTCCCTAATTTCTATCATGTATGGCCTGGCTCTGATTTTAAGGTTATGTGCCCTTGTCCTAGACTCCCCACCAGAAGAAAAGGATTCTCTCTATCTACCCTATCTACCCCTTTCAAGAGCCAAAAACCTCAATCAAATCACATCTGGTAATCTTGGAAATACAAGACTAGTTTATGTAATTTCTCCTCATAATGCTCCTTGGAGCCTTGGTAACATTCTGATGAATCTGCACTGCACTCCTTCCGTGGCCAATGTATTCTTTGCCAGAAGTGTATACAGTACTCCAGATGTGGTCTAACAGAACTTTGTATAGCTGTAGGAAAACTTCTTCTTTGTATTCTAGCCATGTAATTATGAAGATTAACATTCCATTAACCTTTGTGATTATTTTTTTATAGCCACTACATTTTCGTATACCTGGACCACTAAATCTCTTTGTGCCCAGATTTGCACCATTTAAAAAATGCTCGGATCAATCCTATTTATGGTTCAAAATGGATGGACCTCACACTTACCTTTGCTGAAATCCATCCATCTGCAACAGCTTTGCACACTCATTATTTTTATCAATGTCTCATTGTAATTTTTTTGCTCCCGCTACGCGACTTACTATGCTACCAATTTTTGTGTTTTCGACAAACTTGGACATATGATGGTTAGATGTTACATATGATAAGGTGGTTAGGAAGGCATATGGGATACTTGCCTTTATTAGCCGAGGCATAGAATATAAGAGCAGGGAGGTTATGATGGAGCTGTATAAAACACGAGTTAGGCCACAGCTGGAGTACTGGTCAGTTCTGGTCGCCACACTATTAGAAGGATGTGATTGCACTGGAGAGGGTGCAGAGGAGATTTACCAGGATGTTGCCTGGGCTGGAGCATTTCAGCTATGAAGAGAGACTAGATAGGCTAGGGTTGTTTTCCTTGGAGCGGAGAAGGCTGATGGGGGACCTGATTGAGGTATACAAAATTATGAGGGGCATTGATAGGATAGATAGGAAAAAACTTTTTCCCTTAGCGGAGAGGTCAATAACTAGGGGGCAAAGATTTAAGGTAAGGGGCAGGAGGTTTAGAGGGGAGTTGAGGAGGAATTTGTTCACCCAGAGGGTGGTTGGAATCTGGAACACACTACCTGAAGGGGTGGTAGAGGTAGGAATACTCACGGCATTCAAGAAATATTTAGATAAGCACTTGAAACGCCCTAACATACAAGGCTACGGGCCAAATGCGGGGAAATGGGATTAGTTAGGACGGGTGCTTGATGGTCAGCGCAGGTGCATAGGGCCGACGAGCCTGTTTCTGTGCTGTAAAACTCTATGACTCCATGACTCTATGATCCTCTATGGTGTTATCCAAGTCATTAATAAATATATTGAATAGTAAAGGGCCCAGCACAGGTCCTTATGAAACACCACTAGTCACTTCCTTCTAATTCCCATTATCCCTACTCTCGGTCTTCTGTTGCCTAACCAGGTCAACAACTTGCCTTCAATTCCATGAGCTTTAATTTTAACCAACAGCCTCTAATGTAGAACCTTACTGAATATCTTCTGGAAGTCCACTCAAACTGCATCCATAGTTCACAGTCTACTGTTTTAGTTACTTCCTCGAAAAATTCGGTTAAGTTTATTAGACATGACCTACCCATTACAAATCATGTTCACTGCCTCTAATCAGCACAAATCTACTCTAAGTGCTCAGACACACTATCATTAATTATAGATTCCAATAAATTCCTCATAACAGATGTTAGACTAACAGGTCTCTAATTCCCTGATTTCTCTTGCTCACCTTCCTTAAATAATGGAGTTACATTTGAAATTTTACAATCTAAAGGGTCAATTTCTGAATCAAGGGAGCTTTGGAAGATTGTGGTTAAACCATCTGTAATTTCCTCACCTACTTCCTTTAAAACCCTGGGTGGAAACCATCAGCTCTGGAGGTTTGTCAGTCTTTAGTGGCTTTTTTTTAAATACTGTTTTCTTGCCTATGTCAACTTTAATGAGTCCCAGTCCTTGATTCATTATTAATTTCTCTGGAATGTCAGTTATTTTATCCTCTTCTCTACTGGAAAACTGGAAAGACTGACAATCATTTTTCAAAAAGTCTGCCATTTCCTTTTTTAAAATTTTCATCTGTTTTAAAGGCCCCACATTACGTTTGACTATTCTTTCTCTTCTAACATAGTTGAAAAACGTTTTTGTGTTAATCTTGATAGCACTCGTCTTTCTTTTTGTGTTCCCCTTTTTGCAGTTTTTACTTTTTTTGGACTTCCTTTGCTGTCCTTTGTATCTCTCCCAGTCCTCCGAATCTATGCTATTCATTGTACATTTGTATGTTTTTTCATTTAATTTTATGTTATCTCTCACCTCTTTTGTCAACCATTGCTGTTTTAGAACTCTTGTCCCTTAGGAGTATATACTGGTTCTGAATTAAGCTCAATTCTTTTTTTGAACACCTCCCTCTGCTCATCTGTAATTTTACCCAAATTCAGTTTTGAACAGTTTGCTGTCGTATGTATCTGATTCACCCTGTTAAGGTTAGTCTGGCCAAAATTTAGAATCTTCATGACGGTGTTAAGTTTCTCCTTTCAAACCCAACATTGAATTTAATCTTATTATGATCACTCTTATATAAATGTTCCCTTATTGTTAGATTAATTAAGTTTGGCTCATTACTCATTTAAAGGAATCTAGCGGCGGCACAGTGGCGCAGTGGTTAGCACCGCAGCCTCACAGCTCCAGCGACCCAGGTTCAATTCCGGGTACTGTCTGTCTGGAGTTTGCAAGTTCTCCCTGTGTCTGCGTGGCTTTCCTCTGGGTGCTCCAGTTTCCTCCCACAAGCCAAAGACTTGCAGGTTGATAGGTAAATTGGCCATTAGCAATTACCCCTAGTATAGGTAGGTGGTAGGGAAATATAGGGACAGGTGGGGATGTGGTAGGAATGTAGAATTAGTGTAGGATTAGTATAAATGGGTGGTTGATGGTCGGCACAGACTCAGTGGGCCGAAGGGCCTGTTTCAGTGCTGTATCTCTAAAGTAAACTAAACTAGTATTGCTCGCACTCTAGTTGGTTCTAGAACATATCTCTCCAGAAAACTATCTTAAATGCACTCAAGAAATTCATTACTTACAGTACTTACATTCGGGAGTGTAGTGGGATCAGACCTGCAAGGGAGCACTTAGATCTGGAAGACCTGGACCTAGAACCGGGAGAGAATAAATAAAGTGCCAGGCTTGGGGCCTTCAATTACTTTTGGGAATGGAGTGGAGTTAGACCTGCGAGGCAACACTTAGATCTGGAAGAGAATAACTACAGCACCAAGCTCAGGGCCTTTACTTACCTTCGGGAGCGGGGTGGAGTCGGACCTGCAAGGGAGCACCGAGAACTGGGAGAGAATAAATACAGTGCCAGGCTTGAGGCCTTCACTTACCTTTTGGAGCGGAGAGCCCGTTGACCCTCTTCAGGAGTCAGCACGCATGACTGAGTTTGAAAAAATTTCAAACAGTGACATCACAGAAAAGCTGTGTGTTGTTAGGGAGTATCTGTAAATAGCCAGGGTAGTACACTACTATTAGGTTGTGTGCGTTAATAGCTAGAAATTAGAAAAAAATAAAATTTATGTATCTGCCTTATAATTAATTAAGGCACTCAAGCAGAAGGGAAAAGCTGGTGAGTGTACTGTTCTCTTTTATTTTTAAGCTGTAAGGTTTATTGTATTATCAAGGTATAAATTGGTGTAGTAAATGCTGGTGAGGAGAGTCATAAACTAATTCATTAATTAAGTAACTAATTAATTAGTTATTTAAAATACAATAAGGATGACAGGGTGGGTGATATGTTGCAGCTGGGCACCTGGTACCCCTGAAGACAGTACCAGGAGGCGGTCACACCCCTTAGGATAGGGTCTTCTGATTTGGTCCATGGTCAGGGACAGGAGGGTGTGACTGTGAGTGAGGCAGTTATGGGGACCCAGAATGTAGAAGGGGAGGAGCCTCAGCCTTTGCAATTGTCTAACAGGTTTTCTCAACCTGTATGGATGAACACGGAGGCTGCAAGGTAGATGAGTGAACTGATCATGGCACAAGAAGCCATTCAAGCGAGGGGAGTAAATAGGAATGTAGTGGTAGTAGGGGATAGCATAGTCAGGGGGATAGACACAGTTCTCTGCAACCGAGAGTGAGAGTCCAGAAGGCTGTGTTGCCTGCCCGGTGCCAGGGTTCAGGACTTCTGCTCTGGGCTGCAGAGGAACATGCAGTCGGAAGAAGAGGATCCAGTGGTTGTGGTCCGTGTAGATACCAACGACACAGGTAGAACTAGGGGAAAGGGAAGTTTATGGGGAGTAGAGTGTCTCCAAAGCATTCACTGACATCATGGTCTTCAAAAGGTATTGTGCCAAAAGTCTCCCCATTGGCTGTTTAATGGCACAGCAGACTTCTGCCTGTCCACGTGATTCACAACTGAACCTGCTGAACCTACCTTGAAGGCCCCTTTAAAGCTATGGGCACAAGTTAGCAATAATAACACCCTGGCTCCCTGTTGTTGAGAGGGAAGGGCATTCAGTGCTGGTGTAACCTTGAAAAGTTAGATAAAAGGAGGTATCACCTTTTTCAGCAGCAGAAAGTACAACTACTAGAAAGTCAGAAAGCTGCCTTAGGGGCTGGGCAGTTGCCTCAGTGAAGTAAGGAGATGCCTTGGGAGGGAGGAGGGGTGGTGTGAGGAGCTGCCTCAGGTAGTGAACAGCTGCATTGGTGGGGGCTGGGGGGGGTGGGGAGCTGCCTTGGGGGGTGGAGAGGTGCCTCGGTGGGGGTGGAGATGGGGTCTGTGGGGTGCCGGGGCAAGTGTCAGCTTCACAGATACATCCATGGATGTGTTGTTGACTAAGGTCATGGTGCACTCATTGGGGAAAATTAGATCTCTGTGCCTTCAAATTCCTTTAACAATGTCTTACTGCCCCACAAAAGTAAAGGTACATACAAACAGCAATAGAAAACTACAGTTACAGAGGAACATCAAAACTGAACCATGAAAGGCCACAGGAACAAAAATCTCACCAAATAATAGGTAGAGAAATAGGAGAGGCTGTGAGAGGGGAAAAGTTGGAGGTGACGTGGCACGAGAAGGCTGATAAAGGCAGGGCAAGGCTGCTCATAAGTAGTTCTGATGAAAAGTCATTACCAAAACATTAACTCTGCTTCTCTCTCCACTGATGTTGCCTGACCTGCTGAGTATTTCCAGCATTTTCTGTTTATATTCCTCATAAGTATTATCAATTTCACATACTTTCTCGAAGTCTTATGATACCCTTACTATTTCTTCAAGGCCATATGTCACTGTGTGCATAACTAAACAAACTCTTCTGTGTTTCATAGACTGTACCTTGGAGGAAGAGACTGATGACTGACAGCCACTAAAAGCACCTCCAGAGACGCAGCTCCTACCACTTCCACATCTGCAATTCCTTCCAGTTCATCATCAACTCCGTCATGCCAGCTTACCTGCACGAGTGCCAGCACAAAGACACCTACTTAGAAGGAAGAAGCTACCGAGGCAGAAGGGTTTACAGTGGGTGAATTACTGAACACAAGTGAGAGTGAAGATCTGAGAGTAGAAATGGGGAATTGCTATTCCTTCATGGTGAGGTGGGGCTGGGGGACAATGACTGGCCTTGACAAGGAACCTGGGGAACCAGGTCTTGGGCCCAATCTTCAAAAGATTGGGTACATACAAACAGCAATAGAAAACTATTAGGGAGCATTGGTCGCATGCAAGCAGTGAAGACGGTTTCCACACATGCGATTGAGATAATGGAGAGTTCACTAGCCTTATCTACAATGCATTGCAGATGTTTCCCACAATATGTAAAACACTCTGGAGAGAGGGACAGTCTAGGAGATTGTTGCAGCAACAAGGTGCTAGGAGGAGATAATAAGGATGTTGGTGGCTTCCAGCTGCAGCAAGAAGTGCTTCAATAGATACTTTAAGATTCAGTCTGAATTTGGTATTTTCACAGGGCTTGATTGGAACTATTTGGAATCCATAATGGTCAGTCGATCAGTAAGATCAGTAACATCTCTGAGCATGTATTCTGCGCTAATATGCTAATAGGCATGGTCCTAGATGCCACTATCTCTCCATAGGGTGGTAATGAGCATGAGTCCTGGAGATCCCTCCAAGGGAGCTTCGAACATCAACCAATCATGCTTTCAGACACTACAAGAGAAAGGCTGCCCAAAACTGGTCTGAAACAGCTGTTTCACTGAGATGAGAGGCACCTAAGGGCTCTAAAGCTCTAGAGGAACGCCCCTAGCCATCAATTACTCAATATTGTCACACTCAATGAGCATTATGTGGAAGTAGCAGACTAGCAGTTTGAGCAACTGAGATAGCTGATGCAAAAGATAGACAAGGTTTCAACAAGTCATTGTTGATAAGGCACATAGATTTTTGAAAATAAAATAAAAAAGTGCTGGAAATACTCAGGAGGTCTGGCAGCATCTGTGGAGAGAGAAACAGAGTTAACGTTTCAGGTAACCATAAGCTCACGGTTACACTTGCGGACTGAACAGAGGTGTTCCGCAAAGCAGTCACCAAATCTGCATTTGATCTCTCCAAAGTAGAGGAGACAGCAACGTGATCAGTGAATATAGTATAGTGAATTGAAGAAAGTGCCGGTAAATCACTGTTTCACCTGCAAAGAGTGTTTCGGGCTTTGGACAGTGAGAAGGGAGGAGGTAAGAAGGCAGATGTTGCATCTCCTACACTTGCATGGGAAGGGGAGTGGGTATTGGGGATGATAGTGGAGTGGACCAGAGTGTTGCAGTGGGAATTGTCCCTTCGGAATGCTGAAAGGGAAGAGGAGGGGAAGATGTGTTTAGTGATGGCATCACGCTGGAGGTGGTGGAAATGGTGGAGGTTAATCTGTTGAATGCTCATCACCATCCAAGACCCCAAATACTCCTTCCAGGTGAAACAATGATTCCTCTGTTCCTTCCGGTTGCCTGTCATTTTGATTCTTTGCCCCACTCCCACACTTCCTTCTCTGTCCTCAGTCTCCTCCACAGTTCTGATGCCTCAATGAAAGCTCGAGGAATAGCATCTCATCTTTTGATTTGACACTTTACAACCTTTGGGACTCAACACTGAGTTCAACAATTTCAGATCATAACCTCTACCCTGTTTTTTCTTTTTTGTTTTTCTTCAGCTATACAAAGTCCTGGGTCAACCACACCTGGAGTACTGTAAACAGTTTTGGGCATCACACCTTAGAAAGTATATATTGGCCTGGGACATGGTGCAGAATGATATCAGGACTCCAAGGGTTAATTTACACATTTGTTCTTTCCTCCCCGATTTTATTCCCTCCCTCCGTACTTGCTTAAAACCAGTTATATCTCTAACTTTTTCCAGTTCTGACGAAAGGTCACTGACCTGAAACTCTGTTTCCCTCTCCACAGTTGCTGCCCCATCTGCTGAGTATTTCCAGTATTTTCTGTTTTTGTTTCAGATTTCCAGTATCTGAAATATTTGACTTTTGCATAGATTTTCTAGCACCTATTGGTGAATGCTGTTCTGTAAAGTAAATCTTTCTTGCCCACATAGAATTCCAAGTTCATTTCTGGGCACACTTTTGTCAGTAGGATGATGGGTGGAAAAATGTAGATCTCTGTCTTAAGAAAATGGGCAGGAGGTACTTGATGGTGAGGAAATTTGTGAGGGGAGAGAATGGACAGGTGTGTGTGAAGTATGGTATGTCAACCTGCTACCTTACACTTCTTGTGTAGGCCTTATTATATCTGTGTGCATCCCCCCAACCAAACCCCAATGTCTGTGGAAGCCTCACTGGTGTCATTAGCCTGCCCTGATCACCATCGACCATCCTGATATAGAGCTCCAAGTTCACGAGGACTGATATGGTAGATTGTCACATTATGAAAGCTTCCTAGGTATTGGGCAGTCATGTACAGGAGAAGGTGATTGTCATCACACACAGACTGGAGCTTTTTTGGAATGTATTCCTTTCAAGCAGCTGCTTGATTAATATGGCAAAGGCTATGAGATGCTGCCTGGAATGATCCAGTTGCAAAGAATTCAAAGGCAGTGAAGACAGTGCTGTTATCCTGGTGTAAGTAACCTGCAGGTCTTCCACCAGCAGTTGACATGTCTCTTCACAGACGAAATCTCTTGTCAAGTCAATGAATGAGTCTTAGTTATTATGGATGAGCTGATGGAAGAAAACCCTAATGCTGGATGCATGCAAGACCATTAATTTTTACAGTTGGTTTTAAGGCCAAAACACCTGAGCTAAGCAGTCGAATGAATGTGGAACGCCCTGGGGTGTGTGAGTGAGTGATCTGCAATCAATGACAAACAGCATGTTGAGAACGCTTAACAGTATTACTTTTGTTTTCGTACTCACCCGACAATGGTTGAAGACCCGATCGTCTTTGGTACTGAACATAGATTCCCTGGCCCAGTTCTTGAATGCCTCAAGCAGGACCACAGAAAACAGAAGCTGCACAGGATTTGGGCAGGAGCACCCTGTTAAGGGAGGTCCTGCACTATCATCAGAGGTGCTAATATTTCAGATGAGATGTTAAACCAACGTCCTGTCTACCCTCTCAATCGATTTAAAGAATCCCATAGCACTATTCAAAGATGAGCAGAGAAGTTCTCCCCAGTGTTCTGGCCAATATTTTTCCCACAACCAACATTATTAAACCAGATCATCTCATCACTTTGCCGTCTGCTGTTTGTGGAATTTTGCTATTCGCACATTGGCTGTCATGTTCTCTACATTACAACAGTGACTACACTTCAAAAATATTTCATTGGTTGTAAAGTGCTTTTGGACATCCGGAGGTCATGAAAGGTGCTGTATAAATGCAAGTCTAGTGAGTAGGGAAATAGGAGGATGGCGCAGTGAATGCATGGCTGGAGAGATGGTGCAGGGAAAAGGGAGGGGGAACTTTAAAAAATCACTATCACTAGAGAAAAGGAAGCTGGGAAAACTAGTGGGACTAAAGGCTGACAAGTCCCTGGACCTGACGGCCTGCATCCTAAGGTCTTAAAAGAAGTGGCTGCAAAGATAGTGGATGCTTTGGTTGTAATCTTCCAAACTTTCCTAGATTCTGGAAATGTCCCAACGAATTGGAAAACTGCAAATGTAACACCTCTATTCAAGAAAGGAAAGAGACAGAAAGCAGAAAATTATAGGCCAATTAGCCTAACATCTGTCATTTGGGACATGCTGGAGTCTATCATTAAGGAAGTAGTAGCAGGACATTTGGAAAATTGTAATGCAATCAGGCAGAGTCAACATGGTTTTATGAAAGGAAAATCATATTTGACAAATTTATTCGAGTTCTTTGAGGATGTCTCAAGCAGGGTGGATAAAGGGAAACCAGTAAATGTAAAGTATTTGGATTTCCCAAAAGCATTTGATAAGGTGCCACATAAAAGGTTATTACACAAGATAAGAGCTCATGGTGTTGGGGGTATATATTAGCATGGATAGAGGATTAGCTAACAGGAAAAGTCAGAATAAATGGGTCATTTTCAAGTTGGCAAACAGTAACTAGTGGAGTGCCACAGGGATCAGTGTGAGGGCCTCAACTGTTGTGTGCATACACCTTTAGGAGGTGTGGCTACAAGATTATGTTAGTCATGGAAGAGCTATGATGTAACACACCACATGATTCTGAGTGTTAGGCAGACTTAAAGATACATCTGTACGGTAACCATCTCGATGCAATTGCTACTCACTCAGTAATCAGTAAAGAACCCGCAATATTGTGTTACTGATCCCATCTTGAGTGATCAGCCTTTATGTACGGTCTATACAAACACAAAGTTTCAAGCTTGGACCGTGCACCAAAACCGTGCTGCTCCTCCATGAGCAGCTTAACTCATTTAGAAAGCTCAGGCAGTGAACCAGACGCACAGCTGTCATGTGCAACTCATATACAGCCTGGCGTGGGTGGTGGTGCAAACTACTGCTTTTTTTAACATCAACTATTAACAATCTGTGCTAATGACTTGGACGAATGGACCGAGGGTATTGTAGTCAAATTTGCTGATGATACTAATATAGGAAGGCAAACAAGTTATGAGGAGGACAAAAAGAGTGTGCAAAGGGATATAGATAGGATAAGTGAGTGGGCAAAAATTTGGCAGATGGACTAAAAAGTAGGAAAATGTGAAGTTGTCCACTTTGGCAGGAAGAATAGAAAAGTGGAATATTATTTAAATGTAGGGAATCTGCAGAATGCTGTGGTACAAAGGAATCTAGATGGATACATGCATCACAAAAAGTTAGCTTGCAGGTACAGCAAGTAATTAAGAAGGCAAATGAATTGTTGGTCTTTGTTGCAAGGGGGTGGAGTATTAAAGTAAGGTAGTCTTGCTACAGTTGTACAGGGCATTGGTGAGACCACACCTGGAGTACTGCACACAGTTGTGGTCTCCTTATTTAAGGAGTTATATATATGCATAGGATGCAGTTCAGAGAAGGTTCACAAGGTTGATTCCTGGGGTTGTCGTATGAGGAAAGGTTGAGCAGGTTGGGCCTATACTCTTTGGAGTTTAGAAGAATGAAAGATGATCTCATTGAAACATATAAGGTTTTGAGGGGGTTTGACAGAATCAATGCTGAGCTGATGTTTCCCGTTGTTGGAGGAATCTAGAACTGATGGGGGGGGGGCAAAGTTTCAGAATAAGGGGTCTCCCATTTAAGTGGAAATGAAGAGGAATTTCTTCTCTCAGAGGTTCGTTAATATTTGGATTTCTTTTCCCCAGAGAGCAGTGGAGGTTGGGTCATTGAATGTATTCAAGGCTGAGTTAGACAGATTTTTGATCTGCAAGGGAGTAAAGGGTTATGGGGGGGACGGCAGGAAAGTAGAGTTAAGGCCACAATCTTCTTCTTTGGCCTCCTTGTCTCGAGAGACAATGGGTAAGCGCCTGGAAGTGGTCAGTGGTTTGTGAAGCAGCGCGTGGAGTGGCTATAAAGGCCAATTCTAGAGTGACAGACTCTTCCACAGGTGCTGCAGATAAAATTGGTTGTCGAGGCTTTTACACAGTTGGCTCTCCCCTTGCACTTCTGTCTTTTTTTCTTGCCAACTGCTAAGTCTCTTCGACTCACCACAATCACATCAGCATGATCTTATTAAATGGTGGAGCAGGCTCGAGGGGCCAAGTGGCCTACTCCTGTTCCTATTTCATATGTTCTTATGTAGAAAGGAGGAGTTTTACTTCCTGGACATTGGCACCAGTCTGAAGGAGGTGGAACCTGTACAGGCTGGATGGCTTGAACCTGAGCAGAGCTTGGACCAATATCCTAATGGTATAGTTTTCTCGTGCTGTGGCAGAGAGTTTAAACTAATTTCCCAGATGGGTAGGCAGTAGGATAAGGCATTAGAAGGAGGTAAACAAGGTGCACACAGGATTGGGAGAGAGAGATATCACTAGAGTAAGAAATATTAGTGGCATCACACTAACAGAGAATACAAGAGGGTCTAAGATAGGTTTGCAGGGCATGTGTTTAAACACACGAAGCGTAGTAAATAAGGTTGGCGAGTTGCAGGCACAAATAGCTACATGGGAATATGGTGTTGTGGCAATAACAGAGATCTGGCTCAAAAAAGGGAATGATTGGGTACTAAATATTCGTCGATATAAGGTATTATGGAAGGAAAGAAAGGAGGAGAGGTGGCAGTATTGATTACGGAGAATATTATAGTGCTAGAGAGAGAGGATGTCCTAGAGGGAGTTAAGGGCAGAATCTGTTTGTTAGAGTTCAGAAACAATAGAGGTACCATTATACTACTGGGTATATTCTATCAAAGTGATTCATGACAACGCTTCGTCAGCGTTGACGTCATCAGGCTGCGCCGCGGTGCGCACATGCGCAGACGGTCTCCTTCTCTCTGCGCATGCGCTGCGGTGCGGCTTGCCACTGTGGTGGAGGGGTGGAGGTAGGGGGGTAGAGGGAGGGGTGGAGGTAGGGCGGTAGAGGGAGGGGTGGAGGTAGCGGGGGTAGAGGAGGGGTGGGTGAAGAGGGGGATAGAGGGGTGGGTGAAGAGGGAGATAGAGGGGTGGGTGAAGAGGGGGATGGAGGATTGGGTGAAGGGTGGGTGAAGAGGGGGAGGGAGGGGTGGGTGAAGAGGGGGAGGTGAAGATGGAGAGGGGGGAGGGGGGAGGGGTGGGGAGAGCAGGGAGGGGTGGAGAGAGGGAGCATGCAAAATGCAGGGACCAGACAGTTGCAATGCCTGAAGTACTGTGGAGAAGTAGGGGAGAAGCAACTGGATTGGGCATCCGCAGCTGGAGGGAACGGCTGAATGGAGAGGGCCGGAAGCGAGAGGCCATAGAGAGCTGCGGGGAGCGAGTGTGCGAAGACCTTGGTGTCGCCGGGTCCAGGGACTGGCCGGTAAGTTTTTTGCTGTTGTGTTTCTGGCGCATGCTCCGCTGCTCCCCCCCCCCCCCCACTCCCTCTCCCCTTCCTCCCTCTCCCTCTCCTCTTCCTCCCTCTCCCCCTCCACCCACTCTCCCCCCCCTCCCCCCGCTCTTCCTCCCCCTCCCTCTCTTCCCCCCTACCCCTCCCTCTCTTTCCCCCCTACCCCTCCCTCTCTTTCCCCCTCCCCCTCCATCCCCCCTCCCCATCCCCCTCCCTCTCTTTCCCCCCTCCCCCTCCCCTCCCTCTCTTTCCCCCCTCCCCCTCCCTCTCTTTCCCCCCTCCCCCCCTCTCTTTCCCCCCTCCCCCTCTTTCCCCCCTCCCTCTCTTTCCTCCCCCCTCCCTCTCTTTCCTTCCCCCTCTCTCTTTCCTCCCCCCGCTCTCTTTCCCCCCCTCCCTCTCTTTCCTCCCCCCTCTCTCTTTCCTCCCCCCCTCTCTCTTTCCTCCCCCCCCCCTTTCCTCCCCCCCTCTCCTCTCTTTCCTCCCCCCCGCTCCTCTCTTTCCTCCCCCCTCCTCTCTTTCCTCCCCCCTCCTCTCTTTCCTCCCCCTCTCCTCTCTTTCCTCCCACCCTCCTCTCTTTCCTCCCCCCTCCTCTCTTTCCTCCCCCCCTCTTCTCTCTTTCCTCCCCCCTCCTCTCTTTCCTCCTCCCCATCCTCTCTTTCCTCCTCCCCCCTCCTCTTTTTCCTCCTCCCCCCTCGTCTCTTTCCTCCACCCCCCCCTCTCTTTCCTCCTCCCCCTCCTCTCTTTCCTCCTCTCCCCGCTCCTCTCTTTCCTCCTCCCCCCCACTTTTCTTTCCTCCTCCCCCCCTCCTCTCTTTCCTCCTCCACCCCTCCCTCTCTTTCCCCCCCTCCCTCTCTCTTTCCTCCCCCCCTCTCTTTCCCCCCCCCCCTCTCCTCTCTTTCCTCCCCCCCCGCTCTCTTTCCTCTCCCCTCCCCCAACCCTGTCACCGTCAATGCTGCTCTCCCCGGCCCCTGCGCTGCTCTCTCACTCCGGCCATTGCATACTGCCACGTGTTCGTTAGGTTTCCTCTGTGTGATTCTTTGAGCAGCGCCATCTTTAGTCCTGGCAGCTGCTACAGTCGCAATCTGTGACGTTTTAGTGGCACATGCTGTATTTGCGCATGTGCCAAAACAGCGCCATCTACCGTTCGCGTTGTCAACAAATGCGGTCATATTCTATAGGTCACCAACCTATTTGCAGGGAAGTCACAGAGAGGTGCAAGAACTATGGAGTAGAGATAATTTGGACTTCAATTATCCTAATATAGACTGGGATAGTAACAGTGTAAAGGGTAGAAGGGTTTCTGAAGTATGTTCAGGAGAATTTTCTAGATCAGTATGTTTCTGGCCCA
This sequence comes from Heterodontus francisci, assembly GCF_036365525.1. NCBI lineage: Eukaryota > Metazoa > Chordata > Chondrichthyes > Heterodontiformes > Heterodontidae > Heterodontus > Heterodontus francisci. The sequence goes on from NC_090406.1 coordinate 49,149,628, forward strand.
ATGAAGAAGGAATCATTGCTGGATCTGGTTCTGGGGAATGAGGTAGGTCAAGTGAAGTGAGTGTCAGTAGGGGAACCTTTAGGGAACAGTGATCATAGTAACATAAGGTTTAGATTAGCCGTTGAAAAGAACAAGGAGCAATCTATAGCAAAAATACTTAATTGAAGAAAGGCCAATTTCAATGGGGTGAGTATGGATCTGATCCAGGTAAACTGGAAAAAAAGATTGACAGGCAAAACTGTAATTGAAGAAAGGCTGCCTTTAAAGAGGAGACGGTTTGGGTACAGACGAGGTACATTCTTACAAAGGGGAAAGGTACGGCAACCAGAGCCAGAGCACCCTGGATGATGAAAGAGATAGAAAGTAAGATGAAGCAGAAAAAGGGACATATGATAGATGGCAGGTTGATTTTACAAGTGAGAACTAGGCTGAATACAGAACGTTCAGAGGGAAAGTAGAAAAGGAAGTAAGAGGGGCAAGGAAAGAGTGTGAGAATGGGAATGGTCAGCTAACATAAAAGAGAATCGAAAAGTCTTCTACAGACATATAAATAGTAGACACGTAGCAACCAGAAGAGACCTACAGATGGAGGCAATGAGGTACTAAATGAATACTTTGCATCTGTCTTTACCAAGTAAGAAGATGCTTCTAAATTCACATTAACAAAAGAGGCAGTTGAGACAGCGGATGGGCTAAAACTTGAAAAGAGGCTGGCTGTATTTAAAGTAGATATGTCACCAGATCTGGATGGGATGCATCCTAGGTTGCTGAGGGACGGGTGGAAAGAGGTATTGGTCATAATCTGCTAAACATCCTTAGATATGGGAGTGGCGCCAAAGGACTGGAGAATTACAAATGTTACACCCTTGTTTAAAAAAGGGTGGAAAGATAAGCCCAGCAACTGCAGGCTACCTAGTTTAACCTCTCTGTGTTGGGAAAGCTTTTAGAAATGATAATTCAGGACAAAATTAATGGTCACTTGAACAAGTGCAAATTAATTAAGGAAATCATTAAAGGCAAATCATGTTTAACTAACTTGATTGAACTTTTTGATGAGGTAACAGAGAGGGCTGATCAGGGTAATGTAGTTGATGTGATGTATATGGACTTACAAAAGGTGTTTGATAAATTGCCACATAATAGGCTTGCCAGCAAAGTTGAAGCACATGGAAATACAGGGAGCATGGATACGAAGTTGGCCGAATGACAGGAAACAAAGTATAGTGGTGAACAATTGTTTTTCGGACCGGAGGAAGGTATACAGTGGGGTTCCCCGGGGTTGGTACTAGGACCACTGCTTTTCATGATAGATATTAATAACTTGAACGTAGGTGTACAGGGCACTATTTCAAAATTTGCACATGACACAAAACATAGAAGTATTGTGAACTGCGAGGAGGATAGTGATAAACTTTAAGAGGACATAGACAGGTTGGTGGAATGGACAGACTTGTGGCAGATGAAATTTATTTCAGAAAAGTACAAAATGATACATTTTTGTAGGAAGAATGAGGAGAAGCAATATAAAATAAAGGATACTATTCTCAAGGAGGTACAGAAACAGGGGGACCTGGAGGTATATGTGAATAAATCATTGAAGGTTGCAAGGCAGGTTGACAAAGCAATTTAAAAAGCATACGAGATCCTGGGCTTTATAAATAGAGGCCTAGAGTACAAAAACAAGGAAGTTACGATGAACGTCTATAAAACATTGGTTCAGCCTCAACATCAGTATTGTATTCAATTCTGGGCACCACACTTTAGGAAGAATGTGAAGGCTTTAGAGAGGATGCAGAAGACATACTGGAATGGTTCCAGGGATGAGGAACTTCAGTTACGTAGATAGATTGGAGAAGCTGGTGTTGTTTTCCTTACAGCAGAGAAGGTTGAGAGAAGATTTGATAAAGGTGTTCAAAATCCTGAGGGGTCTGGACAGGGTAGATAGAGAGAAACTGTTCCCATTGGCACAAGGGTCGAAAAACAGAGGACACAGATTTAAATTGGATGGCAAAAGAAATAAAAGCGATATGAGGAAAAGCTTTTTTACTTAGCGAGTGGTTATGATCAGGAATGCACTGTCTGAGAGTGTGATTGAGACAGATTTAATCAAGGGTTTGAATAGGGAATTCGATAAGTACATGAAGGGAAAAAAAATTGCAGGGCTACGGGGAAAGGGTGGGAGAGTGGGACGAGCTGGATTATTCTTGTATAGAGCCAGCACGGGCTCAAAAGGCTGAATGGCCTCCTTCTGTACTGTAACTATTCTATGATTCTAAGTCTTCCTTTCTTTCCTGCTTAACACCATTAATGACTACAAATGGTGATGACATCAGACTGTGTCCATCTGCAAAGACATCTAAACTTCAGAAGAATGTCCCATGGTTCATCTCGATTCACAGAATCGAACACCTTTGTCAAATTGACAAAAACCACATTGAGACTCTGTTACTCTCTCTACACTTTTGCTGCATTTGGCAGGCTGAGGAAATCAGGTCAGAAGTTTTGCAACCAGCTGAAAATCCCTATTGGCTTTCTTGGAGAAATTCTTCTGCTAGTTATTTGTTTAGTCGGCAGAGTATGACACAGGTGAGAATTCTACCTGCTTTGTCTCTCCAACAGCATTTGTGGAAAAAGCACATCCTTCTGAGGCAGGACTTACACTAAGATCCTCTTGATCTGTAAACCCTGTTGAGTAGGTAACTGTGTGTAGGCAACATCTGTCTTATATGACAACATTGTAAATGCCTTCAGTACAGCCTCTTCCATTTCCTTCTTCTACTCTTCTTAATAACATATGGATAGAGGGATTCCCATTGGGAAATCCATGTCCTCATTGCAAAAGTGTACTTTTTGCAGAGTGACTAAACAGGGCAGGAAAATTCCTGACAGAACTCCCAGAGCACCAAATAGCTGATGTGGAGATTCAGGCAAAATAGGACAAACCATTAGCTCTAGTAAACAAGATGGCCTCCTCAATGGGACGTCTGCCTGGGGGATATTGCTCTGCAGGTCATACCCCATTTACAGAGTGACAGTAATAATCTGGGTTGCTTTGGGTATAGTGGGGGTGGGGGGAGTGGTGGATGGTGGTGACCAATGACCATTTGACCCCACTTAAATGTGGTAGGATTGTCTACCAGTAGTCCTTAATGTAGGTCACGACCATTTCTAGAGGATAATTCTAATGCAAGGTTTTCAAGGTTTGCTATTACTGCCCCATTTATCCCAACAGCACCCAAACATTGGCAGCAAACTGAAGGACAAATCAGCCCTTCCCTGATTTGGCAAAAATGCATTTGTAAGATGCAGGGTCACTGGCAAGACTGACATGTATTGTACACCCTAGATAACCTGAGAAGGTCGTGGTCGGCCTTCCAGACATGTGATACATTTATGGTGTTTGCTAGGCTACTTAGACAAGTCTGTTAAGAATCAACCACCCTGTGGGATTGGAGTTACAATTAGGCCAGCCTGGGTAATGACAGCAACTTTTCTTCCCTAAAGGATACCAGTGAATCTGTTTTGGTATTACAACAAGCTGACAGTTTTACAGTCACTTTTATTGATACCAGCATTTACTTCCAGATCTCTTTGAAAACTGAATGCAAATTTGACAACTACCTTGGTGGGATTCAAACTCATATGCTCAGCATTACCAATTCAGTAACATAACGTCCACACTACTGCATCCAGCAAATGCCAGCCAAGGCTCAGTGATAGCACTTTCACCTCTGAGCTAGGTAGACTGTGGCTTCAAGTCCCCATACCAAGGCTGATGTTCCAGCATAGTACTGAGAGAGTGCTGCACTGTTGGAGGTGCTGTCTTTCAGGTGACATGTTAAACCAAGCCTTCTCAAATGGATGCAAGAGATCCCATGGCACTATTCCAAAGAACAGCAAGGGAGTTCTTCCCAGTGTCCTGGCCAATATTTATCCCTCAACCAACATCACTAAAAAACAGATTATAGGATCATTATCTCATTGCTGTTCGTAGGAGCTTGCTGTGCGTAAATTGGCTGCTGTGTTTTCTACGTTATAAGAGTGACTTCACTTCAATGGTACTTCATTGACTATAAAGTAGTTTGGGATATCCTGAGGTCATGAATGGTGCTATATAATTGCAAGTCTTTCTTTTACCTTTTAATCCAGAGATTGTAGAATTATGTCATTACGAGAAGCTGCCTACCTGTGTTTTCTGTTTCTCTTTCTGAAGATTTTGAACAGCAGCCTGTGCAGCTTCTACATTGCTCCTGATCTTTTCTGTTTGATTGTTGAGGGAAGTCTGGAATAAAATCACTTTGTTACTTCAATCAGTCCTTCACTTTAAATATGTGCACACATCTTTTTTTATTTGTTCAGGGATGCGAACGTCACTGGCAAGGCCAGCATTTGTTGCCCATCCCGAATAGCCCTTGAGAAAGTGGAATCTTCAGAGCTACAAATCCAAAAGATAATGGAAAATATACAGAGTTAAAATAATATAGAGAAGAGTTAGCATAGGCACAATTACACATATTTAATACTTCATTAGGAACAGGTGTAGTGCTAGAGGACTGGCAGATAGCTCACAATATATCCATATTTAAGAAGGGAGATAGAATATGCCCAAGGAACTACAGTTAGAATAGTATCACTGGTAGAAAAGAATAATAGAATCCTTACTAAAGGAGAAAATGGGGAAAAAATTGAGAAACCAAAAATATATTAATGAATAGAGGGCAGGGATTTCAAAAGGGGAAGCCTTGCTTGACGCAGATTCCTGGGACATTGGGACCGGTGCTGGGGGAGGTGGGACCAGTACAGACTGGACGGGTTACACCTGGGCAGGACTGGGACTGATGTCCTAGGGGGAATATTTGCAAGAGTGGTTGGGGAGGGTTTAAACTAAAATGGCAGGGGGATGGGAACCTTTGCAAGGCGTCAGAGGAGGGGGGATCAAAGACAAGAACAAAAGACAGTAAGGGGAATAAGAAAAGTGACAGGCAGAGAAATCAAGGGCCAGAATCAAACAGGTCCACAGTGAAAAATAGTGGGAAGGGGACAAGTAACGTTAAAAAGACAAGCCTTAAGGCTTTGTGCCTTAACACGCGGAGCATTCGTAATAAAGTGGATGAATTAATCGCGCAAATAGATGTAAACGGGTATGATATAGTCGGGATTACAGAGACATGGCTGCAAGGTGACCAGGGATGGGAAATGAACATCCAGGGATATTCAGTATTTGGAAAGGACAGACAAAAAGCAAAAGGTGGTGGAGTTGCATTGCTGGTTAAGGAGGAAATTAATGCAATAGTGAGGAAAGATATTAGCTCTGACGATGTGGAATCTATATGGGTAGAGCTGAGAAACACAAAGGGGTAAAAAACGTTAGTGGGGGTTGTATATAGACCCCCAAACTGTAGTGGTGATGTTGGGAATGGCATTAAACAGGAAATTAGAGATGCATGCGACAAAAGGAACATCTGTAATTATGGGTGACTTTAATCTGCATATAGATTGGCCAAATCAAATTAGTCACAGTACCGTAGAGGAGGAATTTTTGGAGTGTATACGAGATGGTTTTCTGGACCAACATATTGAGGAACCAACAAGAGAACAGGCCATCCTAGACTGGGTATTGTGTAATGAGAGAGGAATAATTGACAATCTAGTTGTGCGATACCCCTTGGGGATGAGCGATCATAATATGATAGAATTCAACAAAGGAGGACCAAGGGATTGATTAAGAAGGGGAAAATAGAGTACGAGAGCAAGCTTGCGGGGAACATAAAAACTGACTGTAAAAGTTTCTGTAGGTATGTGAAGAGAAAAAGATTGGTGAAGACAAATGTAGGTCCCTTACAGTCAGAAACAGGGGAATTTATTTTGGGGAACAAAGAAATGGCTGACCAACTAAATGCATACTTTGGTTCTGTCTTCACAAAGGGGGACACAAATCTCATGCCAGAAATGTTGGGGATCACAGGGCTTAGTGAGAGAGAGGAACTGAAGGAAATCAGCATTTGTAGAGAAATGGTGTTGGGGAAATTGATGGGATTGAAGGCCGATAAATCCCCAGGGCCTGATGGTCTGCATCCCAGAGTACTTAAGGAAGTGGCCCTAGAAATAGTGGATGCATTGGTGGTCATCTTCCAAGATTCTATAGACTCTGGAACAGTTCCTACAGACTGGAGGGTACTTAGTGTAACCCCACTATTTAAAAAGGGAGGTAGAGAGAAAGCAGGGAATTATAGACCAGTCAGCATGACGTCGGTCGGTAGTGGGGGAAATTCTAGAGTCCATTATCAAAGATTTAATAGCAGAGCACTTAGAGAATAGTGGTAGAATCGGGCAGAGTCAGCATGGATTTACGAAAGGGAAATCATGCTTGACAAATTTAATAGAATTCTTCGAGGGTGTAACTAGTAGAGTTGATGAGGGGGAGCCAGTGGATGTGGTTTATTTGGACTTGCAGAAGGCTTTCGACAAAGTCCCACATAAGAGATTAGCGTGTAAAATTAAAGCTCATGGGATTGGGGGTAGTGTATTGTGATGGATAGAAAATTGGTTGGCAGACAGGAAACAAAGAGTAGGGATAAGTGGGTCTTTTTCCGAATGGCAGGCAGTGACTAGTGGGGTACCGCAGGGATCGGTGCTAGGACCCCAGCTATTCAGAATATATATTAATGATTTAGATGAGGGAACTAAATGTAATATCTCCAGATTTGCAGATGACACAAAACTGGGTGGGAGGCTGAGTTGTGAGGAGGATGCAGAGAGGCTTCAGGGTGATTTGGACAAGTTGAGTGAGTGGGCTAATGCATGGCAGATGCAGTATAATGTGGATAAATGTGAGATTATCCACTTTGGTAGCAAAAACAGGAAGGCAGCTTATTATCTGAACAGCTATAAACTGAGAGAGGGGTATATGCAGTGAGACCTGGGTGTTCTCGTACACCAGTCGCTGAAGGTAAGCATGCAGGTGCAACTGGCGGTAAAAAAGGCAAATGGTATGTTGGCCTTCATAGCAAGAGGATTCGAGTACAGGAGCAGGGATGTCTTACTGCAATTATACAGGGCCATGGTGAGGCCACTCTTGGAATATTGTGTGCAGTTCTGGTCTCCTTATCTGAGGAAGGATGTTCTTGCTATAGAGGGAGTGCGGCGAAGGTTTACCAGACTGATTCCTGGGATGGCGGGACTGACGTATGAGGAGAGATTGAGTCGGTTAGGATTATTTTTGCTGGTGACAAGAAGAGTGAGGGGGGATCTCATAGAAACCTATAAAATTCTAACAGGACTTGACAGGATAGATGCAGGAAGGATGTTCCCAATGGTGGGGGAGTCCAGAACCAGGGGTCATAGTCTAAGGATAGGGGGTAAACCTTTCAGGACTGAGATGAGGAGAAATTTCTTCACCCAGAGAGTGGTGAGCCTGTGGAATTCGCTACCACAGAAAGCAGTGGAGGCCAAAACATTGTATGTTTTCAAGAAGGAGTTAGATATAGCTCTTGGGTCTAAAGGGATCAAAGGGTATGGGGTGAAAGCAAGAACAGGTTACTGAGTTGGATGATCAGCCATGATCATAATGAATGGTGGAGCAGGCTCAAAGGGCCGAATGGCCTATTCCTGCTCCTATTTTCTATGTTTCTATGACCAACCTCATTGAATTCTTTTTTAAAAATTCAATCTTGGGATGTAGGCGTCACTGGCAAGGCCAGCATTTATTGTCCATCCCTAATTGCTCTTGAGAAGATGATGGTGACCCACCTTCTTGAACCGCTGCAGCCCATGGTGCTGTTAGGGAGGGAGCTTCAGCATTTTGACCCAGCAATGGTGAAAGAACAATGGTATAGTTCCAAGTCAGGATGGTGTGTGGCTTGAAGGGGAACTTGCAGGTGGTGGTGTATCCAGGCATCTGCTGCCCTTGTCCTTCTAGGTGGTAGAGGTTGCAGGTTTGGAAGGTGCTTTCGAAGGAGCTTTGGCGAGTTGCTGCAGTGCATCTTGTAGATGGTCCACACTGCTGGCACTGTGCATGGTGGAGGGAGTGAATGTTTATGGTGGTGGATGGGGTGCTGATCAAGCAGGCTGCTTTGTCTAGGATGGTGTCAAGCTTCCTGAGTATTTTTGGAGATGCAGTAATTCAGGCAAGTGGAGAGTATTCCATCACACTCCTGACTTGTGCCTTGTAGATGGTGGACCGGCTTTGGGGAGTCAGGAGGTGAGTTACTCACCATAGAATTCCCAGTTTCTGACCTGCTCTTGTAGCCACAGTATTTATATGGCAGGTCCAGTTCAGCTTCTGATCAATGGTAACTCCCAAGATGTCAATGTTGGGAGATTCAGCGATGGTAGATTGTTGGAGATGGTCATTGCCTGGCACTTGTGTAGTGCAAATGTTACTCGCCACTTCTCAGCCCAGGTCCTGTTGTCCAGGTCTTGCTGCATGCGGGCACAGACTGCTTCAATATCAGAGGAGTTGCAAATGGTACTGAACACTGCAATCATTAGTGAACATTCCCACTTCTGACCTTATGTTTTAGGGAAGGTCATTGATGAATCAGCTGAAGATGGTTGGGCCTTGAACACTGCCCTGAAGAACTCTTGCAACAATGTCCTAGGTCTGAGATGATTGGCCTCCAATAACCACAATCACACTTCTTTGAAGAGGTAATGGGGAGAGTAGACAATGGTAATATGGTAGATTCAATTTATCTAGATTTCCAAAAGACATTCAATAGGTGCCTAATGAATAAGATCAGAGTATGTGGGGTCAGAATTGGATAGCTGGTTGCAAGATAGAAAGCAGAGAGTAAGGTAAAGGGTAACTATTCAGAGTGGCAGAAGATGCAAAGTGGGTCCAATAAGGATCACTGTTGTTCACACTGTATATTAACAATTCAGACTTTGGAATCAAAAACACAATTTCTAAATTCCTGGATGACACCAAATTTGGGGGTAGGGGTGGCAGGGGGTGAATAATCAGTACTGAGGGGGAGCACAACAGCTTACAAGAAGACATTATTAACCTTGCAGAATATAATTGCTTTACATCTTGGTAAGAAAAACGAGATTACACATTACTTAGAAAATAAGAATCTAAATGGAGTAAAGTAGCAAAGGGATGTGGAGGACAAATACATAAATCACTAAAAGTAGCAATGCAGCTTAATAAGGTCATAAAAAAGCAAACCAAGCACTAGGGTCTATTTCTAAAGGGAGATAATTGAAAAATAGAGAAGTTATGATAAACCTATATCGAACCTTGGTTAGACCACACGAGAAGTACAGTGGACAGTTCTGGTCACCATACTGTAAAAAAGATATAGAGGCACCGGGAGAGGGTGCAAAAACAATTTACAAGAATGATATCATAAATGCAAAGTTATACCTATCAGGAAAGCATAAAACAGGCTGGGCCTCTTTTCTCTTGAAAAGAGAAGGCTGAATGATGATCGAATAGCAATCGTTAAAATTATGAAAGGTTTTGATAGAGCAGACACAAAAAGAGTGTTTCCACCTGTGAGAAGACCAAAACTATAGGCCATCAATATAAAATAGTCACCAAGAAATCAAATATGGAATTCAGAAGAAACTTCTTCACCCGCAGAGTGGTGAGAATGTGGGTCTTGCTACCACTGGGTGTGATTGAAGCAGGTAGTTTAGATGCATTTAAGGGGAAGCCGATGAGATAGTTGAGGCAAATGTAGAGGTTAAAGCAAGCAAGTCCAGTAGGCAGACTGGGCAGGGGCAGGACAGGGAGCGTGGAAGGTCTGGTAGGCTAAACTGCATTTACTTTAATGCAAGAAGCCTCACAGGTAAGGCAGATGAACTCAGAGCACGGATCGGTACATGGGATTGTGATATTATAGCTATTATGCAAACGTGGTTGAGGGATGGGCAGGACTAGTGGCTCAATGTTCCGGGGTACCGATCCTTCCGGCGTGACAGAGGTGGAGGTAAGAGAGGAGGGGGAGTTGCACTATTGATGAGGGAGGACATCATGGCAGTACTTAGAGAGGATATCCCGGGGGGAATGTCCAGCGAGGCCATATGGGTAGAACTTAGAAATAACAAAGGGGTGATCACTTTGATGGGATTATACTATAGGCCCCTCAATAGTCAGAGGGAAGTGGAGGAGCAGAAATGTAGGGAAATCACAGATAGGTGTAGGAATTATAGGGTTATAATATTAGATGATTTTAACTTCCCGAATATTGACTGGGACTGCTTTAGTGATAAGTGATCAGATGGGGAAGAATTTGTTAAGTGTGTCCAGGATAGTTTTCAGAAGCAGTATGTGGATGGCCCTACTAGAGAAGGGGCTACACTCGACCTCCTCTTAGGAAATGAGAATGGGCAGGTGGTTGATGTGTCAGTGGGGGAGCACTTTGAGACCGGTGACCATAACTCTATTAGCTTCAAAATAGTTATGGAAAAGGATAGGACTGGGCCTCAGGCTGAAGTCCTAAATTGCGGGAAGGCTAATTTCGATGGCATCAGACAGGAACTCTCAAAAGTTGAATGGGAGAGGCTGTTTACAGGTAAAGGGACGTCTGGCAATGGGAGACTTTTAAAAGTGAGATAGGAAGAGTTCAGGGCTGGCATGTTCCTGTTAGCTGGAAGGGCAGGCTGGCAAGTTTAGGGAACCTTGGTTGATGAGGGATATTGAGAGTCTGGTCAGGACAAAGAAGGAGGCATATGTCAGGTACAGGCAGCTGGGATCGAGCAAGTCGCTCGAGGAGTATAGGGGATGTAGGAGTACACTTAAGAAGGAAATTAGGAGGGTGAAAAGGGGCCATGAGATTTCCCTGGCAGATAAGATAAAGGAGAATCCTAAAAGATTCTATAAGTATATTAAAAGTAGCTAGGGAGAGAGTAGGTCCCCTTAAGGATCAGTGTGGCAATCTATGTGTGGAGCCACGGGAAATGGGCAAGGTCTTAAATGAATATTTCTCATCAGTATTTACCGTGGAGAAGGTCATGGAAGCTAGTGAGTTCAAGGGAGGGAACACCGATATCCTGGAGCATATCAACATTACAAAGGAGGAGGTGTTGGAGGTTTTGAAGCGCATTAAGGTGGATAAATCCCCAGGGCCTGACCAGGTGTATCCTAGGATGCTATGGGAAGCAAGGGAGGAGATTGCCGGGGCCCTGGCAGAGACTTTTGTATCATCATTAGCCACGAGTGAGGTACCAGAGACCGGAGGATAGCTAATGTTGTGCCTTTATTCAAGAAGGGCAGCAGGGATAAGCCAGGGAACTACAGGCTGGTGAGCCTTACATCAGTGGTGGGAAAGTTATTGGAAGGGATTCTGAGAGACAGGATTTATATGCATTTGGAAAGGCAAGGTCTGATAAGGGATAGTCAGCATGGCTTTGTCATTGAGTCATAGAGTCATACAGCATAGAAACAGGCCCTTCAGCCCACCGCGTCCATGCCGACCATACAATGATATACATTAATGATTTGGAGGAAAGTATAGGTGGACTGATTAGCAAGTTTGCAGACGACACTAAGATTGGTGGAGTAGCAGATAGTGAAGGGGACTGTCAGAGAATACAGCAGAATATAGATAGATTGGAGAGTTGGGCAGAGAAATGGCAGATGGAGTTCAATCAGGGCAAATGCGAGGTGATGCATTTTGGAAGATCCAATTCAAGAGTGAACTATACAGTAAATGGAAAAGTCCTGGGGAAAATTGATGTCCAGAGAGATTTGGGTGTTCAGGTCCACTGTTCCCTGAAGGTGGCAACGCAGGTAAATAGAGTGGTCAAGAAGGCATACGGCATGCTTTCCTTCATCGGACGGGGCATTGAGTACAAGAGTTGGCAGGTCATGTTACAGTTGTATAGGACTTTGGTTCGGCCACATTTGGAATACTGCGTACAGTTCTGGTCGCCACATTATCAAAAGGATGTGGATGCTTTGGAGAGGGTGCAGAGGAGGTTCACCAGGATGTTGCCTGGTATGGAGGGTGCTAGCTATGAAGAGAGGTTGAGCAGATTAGGATTATTTTCATTAGAAAGACGGAGGTTGAGGGGGGACCTGATTGAGGTGTACAAAATCATGAGAGGTATAGACAGGGTGGATAGCAAGAGGCTTTTTCCCAGAGTGGGGGTTTCAATTACTAGAGGACACGAGTTCAAAGTGAAAGGGGAAAAGTTTAGGGGGGATATGCGTGGAAAGTTCTTTACGCAGAGGGTGGTGGGCACCTGGAACGCATTGCCAGCGGAGGTGGTAGATGCAGGCACGATGGAGTCTTTTAAGATGTATCTAGACAGATACATGAATGGGCAGGAAGAAAAGAGATACAGAACCTTAGAAAATAGGCGACATGTTTAGAGAGAGGATCTGGATCGGCGCAGGCTTGGAGGGCCGAAGGGCCTGTTCCTGTGCTGTAATTATCTTTGTTCTTTGTTCTTTTGTTCATAATGCCTATCTATACTAATCCCACCTGCCTGCATTAATTCCATATCCCTCTATGCCTTGCTCATTCAAGTACCTGTCCAGATGCCTCTTAAATGTCGCTACTTTTCCTGCCTCCACCACCTTCTCAGGTAGCTCATTCCAGATACCCACTATTCTTTGTGTGAAAAATGTACCCCTTTGATCCCCTTTAAACCTCCTCCCTCTCACCTTAAATCTATGCCCTCTAGTTTTAGTCACGCCTACCATGGGATACAAACTCTGGCTATCTACCCTATCTATGCCTCTCATAATTTTATATACCTCTATCATGTCCCCTCTCAGCCTCCTTCGCTCCAGGGAAAACAGACCTAGCCTATCCAATCTCTCTTTATAACTCAAGCCCTCCAAACCAGGCAACATCCTTGTGAATCCTTTCTGCACCCTCTCTAGCTTAATCACATCTTTCCTGTAGTGCGGCGACCAGAACTGGACACAGTTCTCCAAATGCGGCCTAACCAACGTTATATACAACTGTAACATGACGTCCCAACTCTTGTACTCAATGCCTCGGCCGATGAAGGCAAGCATGCCATACGCCTTCTTCACCACCCTGTCTACCTGTGTTGCCACTTTTCAACAACACTCCCCGGGGCCCTGCCATTCACTGTATACGTCTTGCCCTGGTTTAACTTCCCAAAATGTAACACTTCACACTTGTCTGCATTAAATTCCATTTGCCACTCCCTTGCCCACTTTCCCAGTTGATCGATATCCTGTTGTAACCTTAGACAACCTTCTTCACTATCCACTATACCACCAATTTTGGTGTCATCTGCAAACTTACTAATCATGCCCCTTACATTCACATCCAAGTCATTGATATATATGACAAACAACGGAGGGCCCAGCCCTGATCCCTGCAGCACACCACTGGTCACCAGCCTCCAATCTGAAAAACAGCCCTCCACTACCACCCTCTGCCTCCTATCTCCAAACCAATTTTGTATCCAATTTGCTAGCTCACCCTGGATCCCATGTGTTCGAACCTTCTGGACCAGCCTACCATGTGGGACCTTGTCAAAGGCCTTGCTAAAGTCCATGTAGACAACGTCCATCGCCCTGCCCTCGTCAATCCTCTTGGTCACCTCCTCGAAAAACGTGGGAAACCATGTCTCACGAATTTGATTGAGTACATAACGTTGGTTCGGCCACATTTGGAGTACTGTGTCCAGTTCTGGTCACCGCACTACAGGAAAGATGTGATTAAGCTTAGAGAGGGTGCAGAAAAGATTCACAAGGATGTTGCCTGGTTTGGAGGGCTTGAGTTAGAAAGAGAGATTGGATAGGCTGGGTCTGTTTTCCCAAGAGCGAAGGAGGCTGAGAGAGGACATGATAGAGGTATATAAAATTATGAGAGGCATAGATAGGGTAGATAGCCAGAGTCTGTTTCCCATGGTAGGGGTGACTAAAACTAGAGGGCATAGATTTAAGATGAGAGGGAGGAGGTTTAAAGGGGATCAAAGGGGTACATTTTTCACACACAGAATAGTAGGTATCTGGAATGAGCTGCCTGAGGAGGTGGTGGAGGCAGGAACAGTAGTAACATTTAAGAGGCATCTGGACAGGTACTTGAATGAGCAAGGCATAGAGGGATATGGAATTAATGCAAGCAGGTGGGATTAGTATAGATAGGCATTATGGTCGGCATGGACACGGTGGGCTGAAGGGCCTGTTTCTATGCTGTATGACTCTATGACTCTATGACTGTAAAGTTCGATAAGAAGGATGAGACAAGGCTTGAGTGGAGCATCAACACCGGTAGGCACTGCTTGGGCCAAATAGCCTGTTTCTGTGCTGTATATTTTATGTAAGTTAGAGGCTGGGAATTTCCTTGCAGCTGCTCCTGCTGCCCCTAACGTCTCTGGTTTCTACTGCACTTCTACCTAAATTATGGTGATGGAGCAAGAGGAGCTTCAAAGAAGTTCCTACCAATGATTAATATGCAGATATTCTGAATCTTTGCTTATGGCAAGGTAAATCCTCGATCTGTGCATCACACATTCAACTTTACCACGGCAAACCTGTCACATGGGGCTACCTTTTCGGAGGTGAGGACTAGAACATGTTACCTTTAAGTGCCAGCTTGGCTCAGTGGGATGAGATGTAGGTGATAGTAGCACTTGAAGAAGAGTGTCCTGTCCAATTTTCCTCTACCACCAACAATAGATTAACTAATTATTCACCTCATTTGTTGTTTAGGGGACACAGTTATGAGCAAATTTGCCTAAATAACAGTGAGTGTGCTTCTAAAGTGATTATTTGGTTGTGAAGCACTTTTGGTTGCCCCGCAAAGCAATAAGAAAAGGTACAAATGCTTCTTTCTATAGAACATATGAACATGTGGGCAGGAAAAAACACCATTGGCTCATCACAGCTTCCCTAATCTCATGATGGCAGGAGGACCTTTCCCACCCCCGTGGCAACCATTTAATCTCCTGAAAGAGGCAAAAAACTCTGAGGAAAAAAGTAAGGAAAAAAAAACTCTGGAAAATACCTCTCCAACCCCCCTCAGGTGATCAAAACCAGTCCAAGAGATCACATGGATCAGGTGTTATCTACAAAACTACATACGTTTATCTTAATTTTAGAGATACAGCACTGAAACAGGCCCTTCGGCCCACTGAGTCTGTGCCGACTAACAACCACCCATTTATACTAACCCTACAGTAATCCCATATTCCCTACCACCTACCTACACTAGGAGCAATTTATAATGGTCTTTGGTTGTGGGAGGAAACCGGAGCACCCAGCGAAAACCCACATGGTCACAGGGAGAACTTGCAAACTCCACGCAGGCAGTACCCAGAATCGAACCTGGGTCCCTAGAGCTATGAGGCTGTGATGCTAACCACTGCACCACTGTGCCACCCATGATGTGATCTCTGTTTCAGGCAGGAACCAGACCGGAGCCCTCTTGCAGGTGAAAAGAGCATCAACACCCACCACAACAGCCAGCAACGTATATAGATTGAAAAAAATCCCATATCCCATTCTTACCCTCAGCTCCTTCTCTCCCTCACTGATGCTGCCACACCTGTGGTGATTGTGTTTCCCGATTAGAGTGCAGAGAGTGCAGACACACACTTTATCATCCTTACAGTAAATCTTCAGCAGTTCATGGTGCTCTGTGCATTTCCACCGGGACACATCTGCAGTGGGATCTACAAGAATATGCTTTGTAAACACAGTGCTCCTCGTGTGGTGTCTGAGGTGATCAAGACACAGCAAGGCTTCACATTTCAGGCAGGTCTTCACTGCTGGTCGTGGGTTGCTGGTACAGTAGCTACATGGAAGCGAACAGTTTGAAGTATCCTGAGCGTTGTATTTCTGGATTATACTCTCAAGTTTGAAGTTTTTTAGCAGTTGTGGCCTCTTCCTGTACTCTGCCCTACATTCAGGGCAGGGATAAGCATCAAAAACTGCCTCATCCCAGGTTTTCTCGATACAGTCTCGACAGAAGCTATGTTTACAGTTGAGAATCACTGGATCAGTATAAATCTGTAGGCAGACGGAACAAATAAGCTCCTCTTCTAACCACGCTTGAGGTGAAGCAGTCGCCATTCGTTTAACCAAGAATAGAAACTGAAAGTGGCATGCAAAGTGGCACAAATACGTACGGTAAGAAGCTGAGTACAACAGATGTATCTGTAGAGATTAGTTACAGCATTGCAGGTTTACTCTCTACCTCCTTTAAGACACTTCTTAAAACCTACCACTTTTAAGTAAGCTTTTGGTCACCTATCCTAAGGTTTCCTTATGAATCAAATTTTGCTTGATAAGCACTCCTGTTAATCACTTTGTTAAAAGCACTGTACAAATGCAAATTCTTTTTTTGCAGATGCTGTCGTAATATAAAAATCTGGCAGCTAATTTGCGCACAGCAATGAGATGATGGCCAGATAATCCATTTCAATAATGTTGGCTGCAGGATAAATGTTGACTGATACACCAGGAAGAATCCAAGGCCCTGTCTACCCCCTCAGGTGATTTAAAGGATCCCATGCACTGTTCAAAGAGGAGCAGAGGAATTCTCCTCAGTGTTCTGACAATTTTAGGAACATAGAAACATAGGAACAGGAGTAGACCATTCAGCCCATCGAGCCTGCCCTGCCATTCAGTATGATCATGGCTGATCATCCATTTCAATGCCTTTTTCCCACACTATCCTCATATCCCCTTAAATCATTGGTATTTAGAAATCTGTCAATTTCTGCTTGAAACATACTCAATGACTGAGCTTCCACTGCCCTCTGGGGTAGAGAATTCCAAAGATTCACAACCCTCTGAGTAAAGAAATTTCTCCTCATTATTTAGCACAGTAAATAAATAATTCAAGGCACGACAGGGCTGCTCAAACCCGTCAAATGCACATCCTGTGCCATGTGGGGACTCCAGGACCCTACCCATGTCTGGACAACTACATGCACAGAAAATGCCACCAAATGCAAAAACTCAGGCACCAAATCTTGGAACTCAAGGAGCAGCTGGTGTCACTGGGGCGCATTCGCGAGAATGAGAGATATGTGGATAGCACATTTCAGGAGGCGGTCACGCCACAGTTTAAGAGAGTGCAGGCAGAGAGGGACTGGGTGGCTACCATACAGACAAGAAGTATAGGAATCCCCGTAGGGCATCCCACTTTCTACCCACTATTCAGTTCTGAGTACCGATGAGAGAGAGGGTTCCTCTGTACAGTGCAGTAAGAGTCATTATCAGAGCACCATGGATGGCTCAGTTGTGCAGGAAGGGAGGAGAAAAGACAAGAGAGCAATAGTGGTAAGGGATTCTATAGTTGGGGGAACAGACAGGCCTTTCTGTGGTCGCTGAGGTGATTCCAGATTGGTATGTTTCCTTCCTGCTACAAGGATCATGGATATCACCGAGCAGCTACAGAGCATTCTGGAGGGTGAGAGTACACAGCCAGAGGTCGTGGTCCACATTGGTATCAACGATATGGGTAGAAAAAGGGATGAGGTCCTGCAGGCTGTGTTTAGGGAGTTAGGAAAGAGATTAGCAAGCGGGACCTCAAAGGTAGTAATCTCTGGATTACTCCCAAGACCATGTGCTAGTGAGTATAGAAAGAGAATACACCAGATGAGTGCGTGACTGGAGAGATAGTGCAGGAGGGAGGGCTTCAGATTTCTGGGGCATTGGGACTGGTTCTGGGGAAGGTGGGACCTGTACAAGCTGAAAGTTTACATCTGAACAGGACCGGGATGAATATCCTTGCAGGAAGGTTTGCCAGTGCCAGATAGGACAAGTTCAGAGCAGGGAATGGGAGGCAGCAAATTAACGAGTGACTCTGAAAGACAGAAGAAGCAAAGGTTAAAAAGTGTACAGCACAGGAATTTGGCAGTGTTAAAAGGTATTTATTTAAATACAAGGAGTATAGTAAATTAAACTGGTGAGCTGAGGGCACAGATAGACACATGACGGCATGATATCGTTGCTATAACGGAAACTTGCCTTAAAGAGGGGCAAAAGTGGCAGCTCAACATCCCTGGATATAGAGTTTTCAGGCAGGATAGAGAGGAAGATAAAAAAGGAGGGTGTGTAGCATTATTGGTTAAAGAATCAATTACAGCTGTGAAGAGGGATGATATGTTAAATGAATCATCAAATGAGGCCATATGGGTTGAGCTCAGAAATAAAAAAGGGGGCAGCCACAGTACCAGGAGTGTACTATAGACCCCCAAATAGTGAGAGGGAGATAGAAGAACAAATATGTAGGTAAATTTCTGAGTGTAAAAACAATAGGGCAATAATAGTTGTGGATTACAACTACCCTACTATCAACTGGGATACAGTGTGAAGGGCACAGAGGGCACAAAATACTTGAACTGCATTAAGAGAACTTTTTTAGCCAGCACGTAACAAGCCCAACGAGAGGGGGTGCAATTCTAGATTTCGTCTCAGGAAAGAAGCTGGGCAAGTGGATGAAGTAGCAGTGGATGACCATAACAATATAGTTAGATTTATCATTATTATGGAAAAGAATAAAGATAGAACAGGAGTAAATGTTCTAAATTGGGGGAAGGCAAATTTTACGAAACTGAGAGGTGATCTGGCGAAAGTGGACTGGAAACGGGTACTTGAAGGAAAATCAGTGGCAAACCAGTGGGAGGCATTCAAAAGCGAGATACTACAGGCACAGTGTAGGCATGTCCCCAGAGAGGTAAAGGGTGGTACTGCCATATCTAGAGCCCCCTGGTTATCTAGAAACATACAGGGTAAGATAAAGCAGAAAAGAAAGCTTATAACAGTCACAAAAAATTTAATACTTTAGAAAAGCTAGAGGAGTATAGAAAGTTCTTTGGCCTCCTTATCTCGAGAGACAATGGGTAAGCGCCTGGAGGAGGTCAGTGGTGTGTGGAGCAGCGCCTGGAGTGGCTATAAAGGCCAATTCTAGAGTGACAGGCTCTTCCACAGGCGCTGCAGAAAAATTTGATTGTTGGGGCTGTTACACAGAAAGTGCAGGGGTGAAATAAAGAAGGAAATTAGGAAAGCAAAGAGAGGACATGAAAAATTATTGGCAGGTAAAATCAGGGAAAACCCAAAGATGTTTTATCAGTACATTAAGAGCAAGAGGATAACTAAGGAAAGGATAGGGCCTATCAGAGATGTAAAGGGGAATTTATGTGTGGATGCAGATGATGTGGACAGGGTTCTTAATGAATCTTTTGTCTCTGTCTTCACAAAGGAGAGGGATGATGAAGACATTGTAATTAAAGAGGAGTAGTGTGAAATATTAGATACGATTAGCATAATGAGAGAGGAAGTACTAGAGGGTCTGACATCCTTGAAAGTGGATAAATCGCCAGGGCTGGATGGATTGTATCCCAGGCTGTTAAAAAAAGCCAGGGAGGAAATAGTGGATGATCTGAGGATGATTTTCAAACCCTCACTAGATACAGGTGAGGTACCAGAGGATTGGAGGTCTGCGAACATTATACCATTGTTTAAAAAGGGTGCGAGGGATAGGCCAAATAATTATAGGCCGGTCAGTCTGACGTCAGTGGTGGGTAAATTATTAGAATCTAGTCTGAGGGACAGGATAAACTACCACTTAGAAAGGCATAGATTAATCAGGGATATTCAGCATGGATTTGTTAAGGGAAGGTCATGTCTTACTAACTTAATTGTATTATTTGAAGAAGTAACAAGGAGGATTGATGAGGGTAGTGTAGTGGATGTTGTCTACATGGATTTTAGTAAGGCATTTGACAAGGTCCCACGTGGCAGCCTGGTCAGAAAAGTAAAAGCCCACGGGATTCGGGGAATGTGGCAAGTTGGATCCAAAATTGACTCAGTGACAGGAAACAAAGAGTAACGGTCAACAAATGTTTTTGCGAATGGAAAGCAGTTTCCAGTGGCGTTCCACAGGGCTCAGTGTTGGGTCCCTTGCTGTTTGTGGTATATATTAATGATTTGGACTTAAATGTGGGAGGCATGATTGGAAAATTTGCAGATGACACAAAAATTGGCCGTGTAGTTGGTAGTGAAGAGGATAGCTGTAAACTCCAGAATGATACCAATGGTTTGGTTGAGTGGGCAGAAAAGTGGCAAATGGAATTCAATCCGGAGAAGTATGAGGTAATGCAAAAACAAGGGAATACACAATAAATGGGAGGATATTGAGAGGGGTAGAAGAAGTGAGAGACCTTGGAGTGCATGTCCACAGGTTCTTGAAGGTGGTAAGACAGGTAGATAGAGTGGTGAAGAAGGCATATGGAATGCTTTCCTTTATTGGCTGAGGTACAGAATACAAAAGCAGGGATGTAATTCTGGAACTGTATAAACCGCTCATTAGGCAACAGCTGGTGTATTGCGTACAGTTCTGGTCACCACATTACAGAAAGAACATAATTGCTCTGGAGAGAATACAGAGGAGATTTACAAGAATGTTGCCAGGACTTGAAAATTGCAGCTATGAAGAAAGATTGGATAGGTTCGGGTTGTTTTCCTTAGAACAGAGGAGGCTGAGGGGTGACTTAATTGAGATGTACAAAATTATGAAGGGCCTAGATAGAGTAGACAGGAAGGCCCTGCTTCCCTTGGTGGAGAGGCCAATTACCAGGGGGCACAGATTTAAAGTGATTGGTAGAAGGATTAGAGGGGACATGAGGAAAAACTTTTTCACCCAGAGGGTGGTGGGTGTCTGAAATTCACTGCCAGGAATAGTGGTGGAGACAGAAACCCTCAATTCTTTTAAAAGGTACCTGGACATGTACCTGAAGTGCTGTAACCTGCAAGGCTACTGACCAGGTGCTGGAAGGTGGGATTAGATTGGGCAGCTGATCTTTTTGGCCGGCACAGACACAATGGGCTGAATGGCCTCTTTCTGTACCGTAACTTTTCTGTGGTTCTAATATTTTACCCACAAACAACATTATTAAAACCGATCATCTGGTCACTGTTGTTTTCTGTTTGTGGGATCTCACTCTGCGCAAATTGGCTGCTGCATTTCCTACATTACAACAGTGACTACACTTCAAAAGTACTTCATTGGTTGTAAGACGCTTTGTGTGGTCATCGAAGGCACTATTTAAATACAAGCCATTTTTTCAAAAAATGCCATGGAAGCTGAAAGGGCCTCAATTTAACTTCTCACCTGAAAAGTGCATCTCTGACAGTGCAGCACCCCTCAGTATTTCATTGACGTTTAACCCTAGATTTTATGCTAAGTCTGCAGAATAGGTCTTGAACCTTTCACCATTTGACTCAGAGGTAAGAGTGAGCCACAGCTGACAACTTCACAATGTGACACAGGACCTGCAATCTTTTAGCTAAATCTCATGCATGTCAAACAAACACAAATATAAAATGAACAGATTGTCAAGAAAACATGCTATGCCAAATGAGGAATTTTAATTAATTGCATGGAAACCTACATTGAACTTCTAATGAAAAAAAAAGTGCTGGAATCCTACAGTTAACCTTTAAAAAACTGGCAGCCAAGATGACCACCACAATTTGCATCTGAAACACCTTTCAACGGTCTGATTAATATATCTGATTAGCCTTTATCCAACACAATGGCTTGCCCTATTGATTGAACTACCTGAGATTGCTTTCATTAGCAAGACATTCAAAGCCATCCTGGGGCATTAACATTGAAAGGCCAAAGGTGAGAGATTGAAATTCCTAAACTTGAATCTCGTTAGAAAGCACCAGAGAATACACTGAGACAGTCATGTGACTATCTGTCCACTTCTGTGAAAGCTGGGAGTATCCCTTGGACAAAGCAGACAAGCCAGTGGCTCATTCTGTGCAGAAGCCAAAAGGGCTGACTCTCTCTCTCTCTCTCTCTCCAGAAGGGCTGTCTCTCTCCCTCCCCAGAAGGGCTGGCGGGGCCTGTGAACCTGAGCTGCCAGCTGCTAGATTCAAAACAAAGACACCAAGAAGGAAGCCCTCTGCTCACTGTCTCCAAGAACAACTACTAACGCAAAACTTCAGGACCACAAATTCAACTGGAAGACCACTAGAGTCACCAGACAACACAGACTGTGTATTATTTTTATTTGTTCTGGACTCTAATCCAACACAAATCTATTCTTCAGCACTCTGTAATCTATTTGTATGTGTGTGTGATTCTCGTGTGTGTGTGCATGAAAGTGTAGAGTAATTTTATTACTTTATTTAGATCAGGTTTAGATTTTTAAGTATAATAAACTCACCTCTTTTTTCTTTAAACTGAAGAAAACCTGTCTGATTGGTTCTTTTATGATTACAACAAAGGTGAAAGGTAAAACAGTCACTGAGGTGGTAACCACATCCACTGTTTAAAAGGAATAAACCCTGTTGTGGTCAAATTAGAGGAAGGACAGGAGGAGAGCCTTGTGACCTCCCCCCCCCCCCCCCACCTCTCACCTGATTGTAACAAGATTGACACAGAATTACTGCGGTTCCAATTAATTCCAGAACATGGAGACAGAAATTATCTCAGAAATGACACTCCTAATGGTGTCAGGAGTAGGCAGCCCTGTTCCCAAACGGTCCAGTTTTGAAAAGGGTTCACAGCCTTTTTTAATAATTCATTCTTGGGATGTGAGCATTATGGGCAAGGCCGGCATTTATTGCCCATCCCTAATTGCTCTAGGGAAGATGGTGGTGAGCTGCCTTCCTGAACCACTGCAGTCCACGTGGTGCAGGTACACACACAATGCTTTTAGGAAGGAAGTTCCAGGATTTTGACCCAGCAATGAAGATGGAATGGTGATATAATTCAACGTCAGGATGGTGTGTAACTTGGAGGGGAACTTGCAGGTGGTGCTGTTCCCATGTGTCTGCTACCCTTGCCCTTATAGATGGTAAACGTCACAGGTTTGGAAGGTGCTGTCAATGGAGTCTTGGCAAGTTGCTGCAATGCATCTTGTAGATGGTACACACTGCTGCCACGGTGTGCAGTGGTGGAGGGAGTGAATGTTTAAGGTGGTGGATGGGGGGGGGGTGTTGATCAAGTGGGCTGCTTTATCTAGGATGGTGTAGAGCTTCTTGAGCGTTGGAGCCGCACTCATCTGGGCAAGAGGAGAGTATTCCATCACATTCCTGACTTGTGCCTTGTAGATAATTGACAGGCTTTGGGAGTCAGGAGATGAGTTACTCGATGCAGAATTCCAAGTCTCTGACCTGCTCCTATAGCCACAGTGTTTATATTGCTGGTTCAGTTAAGTTTCTGGTCAATGGTAACCCCCAGGATATTAATAGATTCAGCGATGGTAATGCTGTTGAATGTCAAGGGGAGATGGTTAGACTCTGTCTTGTTGGAGATGCTCATTGCCTGGCACTTGTGTGGTGCAAATCTTACTTGCCACTTATCAGCTGAAGTCTGAATTTTGTCCAGGACTTCCTGCATGTGGGCACAGACTGCTTCAGTATAGGAACATAGGATGAACATAGGGACATAGGAGCAGGAGTGGGCCATTCAGCCTGTCAAGCCTGCTCCGCCATTCAATTAGATCATGGCTGATCATCTACCTCAATGCCACTTTCCCACGCTATCCCCATATCCTTTGATGTCATTAGTATCCAGATATCTATTGAATTCTGTCTTGAACATACTCAATGATTGAGCCTCCACAGCCTTCTGGGGTAGAGAATTCCAAAGATTCAGCACCCTCTGAGTGAAAAACTTCCTCCTCATCTCAGTCTTAAATGGCCTACCACTTATACAGAGACTGTGTCCCCTGGTTCTAGACTCACCAGCCAGGGGAAACATCCTATCCACATCCACCCTGTCACACCCTGTAAGAATTTTGTAAGTTTCAATGAGATCAAAACTCTAGAGAATACAGGCCCAGTTTCTGCAATCTCTCCTCATAAGATAATCCTCCCATCCCAGGGATTAGTCTGGTAAACCTCCATTGCACTCCTTCTATGGCAAGTATATCCTTCCTCAGATGAGGAGACCAAAACTGTACACAATACTCCAGGTGCAGTCTCACCAAGGCTTTATACAATTGCAGCAAGATTTCTTTACTCCTGTACTTAAAACCCCTTGCGATGAAGGCCAACATATCATTTGCCTTCCTAATTGCTTGCTGCACCTGCATGCTAGCTTTCAGTGAGTCATGAACAAGGACACCCACAGCAACACTTCTCAACCTCTCACCATTTAGGAAATACTCTGTCTTTCTGTTTTATTCTACCAAAATGGATAACTTCACACTTATTCACAGAATCACAGGATTGTTACAGTGCAGAAGGAGGCCATTTGGCCCATCGTGTCTGCACTGGCTCTCCGAAAGAGCAATTCACTTAGTGCCATTCCGCTGCCTTCTCACCGTAACCCTGTATACTCTTTCATATAACAGTCTAATTCCCTTTTGAATGCTTCAATTGAACCTGCCTCTACCACACTCTCAGGCAGCGGATTAAAGGCCTGCTCGGGTATACAATTTAAACCCGACCCGACCACATCTAACCCGAACCCGACCCGGGCCCGACCCGACCACATCTAACCCGAACCCGACCCGGGCCCGACCCGACCACATCTAACTCGACCCCGACCCGGGCCCGACCCGACCACATTTAACCCGAACCCGATCCGACCACATCTAACCCGAACCCGACCCGGGCCCAAGTCCTTTGGTTTTTTTCCCACGCCCAATCCAAGCCGACTCCACAACCGGAAATTAATGACGCTTACTCTTACTTCCCTTTCCCTCCCTGACCAAAAGGCAGCACTGCCACTGTGTCTGACCTGGCTGACCCGACCTGAGCCTGAATGCCAGACCCGAAAGAGCGAACCGACCCGAACTCGACACATGTCGTTGGGTCCCATCGGGTTCAGGTCAGGTAGCCATGCTCTACAGTGCGTTAACCACTCGTTGCATGAAAAAGTTTTTCCTCATGTCACTTTTGCTTCTCTTACCAAATACTTTAAATCTGTGCCCTCTCGTTCTTGATCCTTTCACGAGTGGGAACAGTTTCTCTCTATCTACTCTGTCCAGACCCCTCATGATTTTGAATACCTCTATCAAATCACCTCTCAGCCTTCACTTCTCCAAGGAAAACTTCTCCAATCTATCTCCCTGCTATGGAGGAGTGCAACAAAGGTTCACCAGACTGATTCCTGGGATGGCAGGACTGACATATGAAGAGAGATTGGGTGGATTAGGTTTGTATTCGCTAGAGTTTTGAAGAATGAGAGGGGATCTCATAGAAACCTACAAAATTCTAACAGGACTGAACAGACTAGATGCAGGAAGGATGTTCCCGATGGCAGGGGAGTTCAAGTCAAGGGGTCATTTAGGACTGAGATGAGGAGGGATTTCTTCACCCAGAGGTTGGTGAACCTGTGGAATTCTCTACCACAGAAAGCAGTTGAGGCCATATGATTAAATATATTCAAGAAAGAGTTAGATATAGTTCTTAGGGCTAAAGGGATCAAGGGAAATGAGGAGAAAGTGGGAACAGGGTACTGATTTTGGATGATCAGCCATGATTGCATTGAATGCTGGTGCCGGCTCAAAGGGCCGAATGGCCTACTCCTGCTCCTATTTTTCTATGTTTTATAATTGAAGTTCCTCATCCCTGGAACCATTCTCGTGAATCATTTCTGTACTCTCTCCAATGTCCACACATCTTTCCTAAAGTGTGGCGCACAGAACTGGACGTAATGCTCCAGCTGAGGCCAAACTAGTGTCTTATATAAGTTCAACATAACTCCTTGCTCTTGTACTCTATGCCCCTATTAATAAAGCCCGGGATACTGCATGCTTTATTAACTGCTCTCTCAGCCTGTCCTGCCATCTTCGATTCACATTATATTGCATCTGCCATGTTCTTGCCCATTCACATCGCCTGTCCAAGTCCTCTTGAAGCCTTCTTGCATCTCCTCACAACTTACATTCCCACCTAGTTTTGTGTCATCAGCAAATTTGGAAATACGACATTTGATCCCCACATCCAAATCATCTATATAGATTATGAACAGCTGTGGCCCCAGCACTGATCCTTGCGGTACCCGACTAGTAACAGCCTGCCATGCTGAGTATTTATTCTCTGTTTTCTGTCTGTTAACCAATTCTCAATCCATACCACTATATTACCCCCAATCCCATGTGCTCTAATTTTGTTTACTAACCTCCTGTGTGGGACCTTATCAAAAGCCTTCTGAAACTCCAAATACACCACATCCACTGGTTCTCTTCTATTTATGCTACACGTGACATCCTCAAAAAAACTCTTAACAGGTTTGTCAAACACGATTGCTCTTTCATAAATCCATGTTGACTCTGCCCAATCATATCATTATTTTCTAAGTGTCTAGTTATCACATCCTTTAAAATCGATTCGAACATTTTCCCTACTACTGAGGTCAAACTGACAGGTCAGTAATTCTCCGTTTTCTCTCTCCCCCCTTTCTTAAACAGTGGGGTTACATTTGCTACTTTCCAGTCTGCAGGAACTCTTCCAGAATCTATAGAGTTTTGAAAGATAACCACCAATGCATCCACTCTCTCTATAGAAACCCTCCTTCAACACTCTGGATGTAGCTCATCTGGTCCAGTGGATTTATCAACCTCCACCAGTTAATTTTTTGAGTACTTCCTCTTTATTAATGCTACTTTTGGTCAGTTCCTCATTTTCACAAGTTCCTTGGTTCCCTAGTATTTCTGGGAGATTTTTTGTATCTTTCTCCATGAAGACTGACACAAAGTAATTGTTTAGTTTCTCTGCCATTTCCCTAATCTCCATTATAAATTCTCCTGTCTCTGCCTGCAATTAGCCCACATTTGTATCTGAGGAGTTGTGAATGGTAGCTAACACTGTGCTATCATTAGCAAACATCCCCACTTCTGACTTTATGTTGGAGGTCATTGATGAAGCAGCTGAAGATAGTTGGGTCTAGGCCACTGTCCTGAGGAACTCCTGCAGCAATGTCCTGGGGCTTAAATGATTGGCCTCCAACAACTACAACCATCTTCCTTTGTGCTAGATATGACTCCAACCAGAGTTGGAGAGTTTTCCCCCGATTTGCATTGTCTTCAATTTTGCTAGGGCTCCTTGATGCCAGACTCAGTCAAATGCTGCCTTGATGTCAAGGGCAGTCACTCTCACCTCACCTCTGGATTTCAGCTTTTTTGTCCATGCTTGGACGAAGGCTGTAATGATGGCTGGAGCCGAGTGGCCTTGGCAGAACCTAAACTGAGCACTGGTGAGCAGGTTGTTGCTGAGTAAGTGCCACTTGATCACACTGTCGACGACCCCTTCCATCACTTCTCTGATGATTGAAAGTAGACTGATGGGATGTGGTTGGATTGAATTTGTCCTGCTTTTTGTGGGATATCCCTGATCAATTTTCCACATTGTCGGGTAGATGCCAGTGTTGTGGCTGTACTGGAACAGCTTGGATAGGGGTGCAGCTAATTCTGGAGCATAAGTGTTCGATACTACAGCTGGGATGTTGTCAGGGCCTATAGCTTTTGCTATATCCGGTGCCTTTGGTTCTTGATATCACGTGGAGGGAATCAAATTATCTGAAGATTGGCTTCTGATTTGATGTGGACCTCATGAGAAGACTGAGATGGATCATCCACTCAATACTTCTGGCTGAAGATGGATGCAAAGGCTTCAGCCTTGTCTTTTGTGCTGATGTTAAAATATTAACTCCTGTGCTCTCCACAAAGTTTGCCAGGTCTGCTGAATGTTTCTGGCATTTTCTGCCGTTATTTTAGATTGCCAGCATCAGCAGACTTGTTATAATCAGTTATTTGTTGGCTCAGCCTTTTCAACAGGATGTATTTTCAACACTGTATCTGGTGGCAATAAGTAAACAATACAGGGAGCTGTATTGAATCTGACAAATGTTATTATTTCTAAATTATTCTAATGCACAAGTACAATGTTAATTCCCCCTTTCCTGTGAGGTGCATTGACAAAGCCTATTCCATCACAGTCAAATTGAAAAGTGAGTGAGTGAGTGAGTGCGCACACGTGTGCGCTTTTGGACATTTTTGGAAGGGAATTAAGATATAAAAGTAGAGAAATCTGAGGGCTGAAGTGAATGGAAACTGGTGAACTTACAAACCTGAGAGAAGCATCGTGCATTCACACCAGCAAAGGGTGACCAAAAAGTGGGGGAAAAAGGCAAAATGGAATGAGTAAACTAGCCAGGAATATAAAAACAGATTGCAAGAGCTTTTATAAATATATAAAAAGGAGAGTAGCTAAAGTAAATGTTGATCCCTTAGAGGCAGACACAAGATAAATTATGGGGAATGAGGAAATGGCAGAGACATTGAACAAATATTTTGTGTTTGTCTTCACAATAGACAAATTACATACCAGAAATAGAGAGTAACCGAGGCGCTAATAAGAGTGAGGAATTTAATGCAATTAATATCAGCAGATAAAAGTATTGGAGAAACCTAAGGGACTAAAAGGCAACAAATCCCCAGAACCTGATGGTATACATCCTAGGGTTCTAAAAGAGGGAGCTGCAGAGATAGAGGATGTACTGTTTATGGTTTTCCAAAATTCCCTAGATTCTAGTATGGTCCCAGTGATTTGGAAATTAGCAAATGCAACCCTACTATTCAAGAAAGGAGGGAGAGAAAACAAGGAATTGGAGCCTGACTTAATTGTCGGGAAATTGCTGGTATCTATTAAGGAAGTCTTAACAATACACTTAGAAAATCATAGTATGATCAGACAACATGGTTTCATGAAAGGGAAATCGTGTTAGACAAATTTGAGAGTTTTTTGAGGATATAACTAATAGGATAGATAAGGGGGAACCTGTAGATGTGGTGTACTTGGATTTCCAAAAGGCATGTCACATAAAATGTTAATACAAAAGATAAGGGCTCATGGAGTTGGGGGTGCTATATTAGCATAGATGAAGTTAATAGACAGAAAGCAGATAGTAGGGATAAGTGGGGCATTTTCAAGTTACTCTACCGTATTGGAGTGCCACAAGGATTGGTGCTGGGGCCTCAGGTATATTAATGACTTAAACGAAGAGACTGAGTAATGTATCTAGGTTTGCTGACAATACAAGTTAGTTGGGAATGTAAGCTCTGAGGAGAACACAAAGAGGCTGCAAAGAGATATAAACAGGTTAAGCGAGTGGACAACATAAGAACAGGGTGTCAGATGGAGTATAATGTGGGGAGGTGTGAGGTTATTCATTTTGGTAGTAAGAATAGAAAAAAAGAATATTTTTAAAATGGCATGAAACTTTTAATGGTTGATATTCAGAGAGATTTGGTGTACTTGTACAAGAACGTTAGTATGCAGGTGCAGCAAACAATTAGGAAGGCAAATGGCATGTCGATTTTTATTGCAAGGGGATTGGAATACAAGAATAAAGAAGTCTTGCCACAATTTGGTGAGACCACACCTGGAGTATTGTACACAGTTTTGGGTCAGAATTTTACGACCCCCCAAAGAGCGGGAAAATGGCAGGGAAAGGGGCTTAAAATGGAGTGGGTGTTAATTGACAGAAAAATTAACAGACCTGGACCAAAGCACAAATATGAAAAAAAAGTGGGCAGGCACATGGTTAAAAAAAAATGAATGATGAAACAAACTAAAATAAAATAAAATAAACAAAGAAAAAAGAAATAACTAAAAATAAAAAGGGGGCTCATCATGCTCTGAAATTACTGAACTCAATAATACATTGTCAATGTTCAGTCCAGCAGGCTGCAGTGTGCCTGATCAGTAAATAAGATGCTGTTCCTCGAGCTTGCGTTGATGTTCACTGGAACACTGCAGCAATCCCAGGATAGATAAGTGGGCATGAGAGCAGGGGGGAGTGTTGAAATGGCAAGTAACAAGAAGCTCGGGGTTATGCTTTCGGACTGAGCGGCGGTGTTCCGCAAAGCGGTCACCCAATCTGCGTTTGGTCTCCCCAATGTAGAGACCACCACATTGTGAGCAGCAAATCAGTATATTACATTGAAAGAAGTACAAGTAAATCGCTGGTTCACCTGAAAGGAGTGTTTGGGGCCTTGGATAGTGAGGAGAGACAGGAGGTAAAAGGGCAGGTATTACACCTCCTGCGATTGCATGGGAAGGTGCCGTGGGAAGGGGACGAGATGTTGGGGGTAATGGAAGAGTGGACCAGGGTGTCGCAGAGGGAACGATCCCTTCAGAATGCTGACAGGGGAGGGGAGGGGAGGGAAAGATGCATTTGATAGTGGCATCACACTGGACATGGCAGAAATGGCAGAGGATGATCCTTTGGATGTGGAGGCTGGTGGGGTGGAAAGTGAGGACAAAGGGAACCCTGTCGCGGTTCTGGGAGGGAGGGGAAGAGGTGAGGGTAGCGATGCGGGAAATGGGCTGGACACGGTCAAGGGCCCCGTCAACCACAGTGGGGGGGGGGGGGGGGGGAATCCTCGGTTGAGGAAAAAGGAAGACACATCAGAAGCGCTGTCGTGGAAGGTTGCATCGTCAGATCAGATGCGTCCGAGGAGGAGGAACTGGGAGAATGGAATGGAGTCCTTACAGGAGGCAGGGTGTGAAGAAGTGTAGTCGAGGTAGCTGTGGGAGTTGGTGGGCTTATAATGAATATTAGTAGACAGGCTATCCCCAGAGATGGAGACAGAGAAGTCAAGGAAGGGAAGGGAAGTGTCGGAGATGGATCATGAAAAGGTGAGAGAAGGGTGGAAATTGGAACCAAAGTTGATAAAGTTTTCCAGTTTGGGGAGTAGGAAACGGCACCGATAATCATTAACTGGTGATTCTGAAGGGGCTTGGCGGGGTAGAGGCTGCTTCTCCTGGCCGGGGAATCTGGAACATGGGGGCACTGCCTCAGGATAAGGGGTTGAGTATTTAGGACTGAAATGAGGAAAACATTTTTTCACTTAGAAGGTTGTCAAGCTTTGGAATTTTCTACCCCAGAGGGATGTGGATGCTGCATCATTGAGTATAATTCAGACTGAGATCAATAGATTTTTGATCTCTCAGGGAGTCAAAGGACATGGGGAGCAGCAAGAAAGTACAGTTGAGGGAGATGATCAGCCATGATCATGTTGAATGGCAGAGCAGGCTCGAGGGGCTGAATGGTCTACTCCTGCTCCTATTTCTCATGTTCTTAAATTTACTGTCAATGTGAAGCAGTTGGCTTTGTACTAATAATACATTTGTGCAGTATTTATTGGGTGTTAAGGGTTGCATTAATTTTGAAGTGAAGCAGAGCGAGACTACCTCATCCAGGGAGTCTTACTGCTCTTCACTCAGATATCAGGCTCCAGATTCTGATACGAAGCAGCACATTTCCACCTCTGCCATGGCACCCAAAATGTACTGCTTCCGTCCAGTGCTGGGTGTGCTAATATTTCCTGCCCCAACACAGGGCCATATCCTGGTGGGGCCTAGTTCTGACAGAAGGGGAAGGAAATTTGAACTTAACTGTAGGCCTCTGATATTTTAGGTCTTTTGCCTGCTGAGATAGACACCCAGAAATCAGAAGGTCAAACATCCAGAGGGAGGTAAAATTATCTAAGCATGGAATTTAAAAAAAATTCTTTCATGGGATGTGGGTGCCACTGGCAAGGCCAGCATTTGTTGCCCATCCCTAATTGCCCATGACAGCTGAGTAGCTTGTGCGACCATTTCAGGGGGCAGTTAAGAGTTAACCACATTGCTGTAGGTCTGGAGTCACATGTAGGCCAGACCAGGTGAGGACAGCAGATTCCCTTCCCTCAAGGACATTGGTGAACGAGACAGGTGGTTCTACATCACAGGAACAGCCATTCAAGCTAACTGGTGTATATATGCCACACGAGCCTCCTTCCACTCTAATTACCTTGCCCCATATCCCTCAGGTATGCATCACGTCTCTTGTTAAGTATGTCAGTGCTATCTGTGTCAACCACTCCGTGAGGCAGAGACTCATTTTCACCACACTCGGTCTCCAGTCTATCCTCTGAACCCATCAGAGATCTGGGGAAGACCAGATGTTTCACTGGGTACCCAGTGAGTGAAATCGAAGCAAAATAGCATGAAGGGCTATCCATTTACCTTCCCTCTTCAGAGCTCCATCCCATTCCCTCATTAGTCCCAGGACCACAGTAAACACTTTCTCATCATTTAACTTGTCAATACCTTTAATGATGTTGAATCCCACAATCAGATCCCTCCCTTTCTTCTCTCCTGCTTAGATGTCTGGTGCGAAGTTCAAGATAGGTGGCCCTTTGCTGCTCTTTTCTCAGAGCCATCATGTCCTTCCTGTGATTAGTATTCTGAAATGCACATTTTACCCTCATTGGTAATGAACCAACTCATAACAAGCTGCCCAATTCCCTCAGTTTCTTATCCTGTGTTGTATCCTACATCCTATCTATTTAATGTAACTTATGTTTATTCTCCTTCCCTACTCTTCACTTTGCTCTTGCTGACACTGATTTTGATTTCCCATTTCGCAGCCCAACATCTCTCACATCTAGATCCCTCTAAACCTGAGTAACTGAACTGTTTCCAACATCTCCACCTTGAAGTCATCAGCAAATTTTAAGAGTCACTTTCGTCATTCCAAAGTAAATTTAACTTCCTGTATTTGCAAAGTGAGCAGTCCCATAAAAAATTAGCACAAAAATACCTAGTTTTACAGCATTTGCCATCATATACTTTGAAGTTTTATATATGCAAACCTCTGCTGAGAAATCTTTATGCCATGTGGCAGTAGTTTACTAAAGCAGAGATACTGGAGTAGAGATTCATCTTGGCCATGAACAAAAAACCAGTGGCATTGCTTTGGCAGCCTGCCATAGGCCCCACTCAATATTCAGCTCACGAATATTGGGCCAGGCATATGGGTGCTTTACTCTAACACCCAAGACAAATTTCGACCCCATCAGTGGCAAGAGCAACTGTACAGTATCATGGTGTTCATTCTTGCTGGCTGACTCTGCCACTTTCTGCCAGAGCCCATATCACAGGCTTTCATCCAGCCAGTTATGAAACCATTTCAGTAACTTCCCACTTATAGAAGGTTTATGTCAAGTGCTGTACAGATCCATGGTGGTAAAAGGCAAGGCAATTAGGGAGGAGAGTACTTGACAATCCAGCTTATACAGTAATGCCACCGAACCAACTTTTGATTCCCACTCCCATGGACCAAACGCAGTTTCCTCCCCAAGAGCCTTCTTATTTGGCGCTCTTCTCCCCATCACATTTGATGCAACCTGGCTGGATTTTGTTTCCCGACCACATTTAGTTCAGTATGGTATCGCTCCTGCCTTCCACCCCATCATAGACCTTCCCTTTTGTTCTTTATCCCTTTTCCCTTCCCACCTCATTCCTGCCTCTGTACTTACTTAAAACCCAACATTAAAGGACTGCTGGGTCTGCAAATGAAACCTGACCAGAGTCTTATGACTTTTTCCCACGCCCCACCTGACCACCAGAATATAATCAACTTTATTGAAGAGGTCGTGCTATACCTTGGATGGAATCGCTCACTGCAGACTAGGGAGTCCAAATGCATGTTTCCTGCCTTGACGTCCTGGCTGTCACCGTGTCTGACCTGGAAGAGTGACCCAACCCAAACCCGACACATCGGCCCCGGTCGGGTAGCTACGCTCTACCTAACATCTCTTAACTATACCCAATTGTGACAGATATTACCTGACCTGAGTATTTCCAATATTTTGTGTCATTCTTTAATTTCAGTTCTATTTTCACCTGACCTGAGAGATTTTAAAAACCGTTCTATCTGCAAATCCACAGATGGGTACACCTATATTCTTTGGCTGCCCTCAGTTGTACTTTGCAACCCAACCTATTGCATGCCCCATCATCTACCAGTTTACCCTACTACGTGGTCTGCCTAACAGCCACTGCTCTATCAGTTTATTCAATCTCACTGCACAGAAATGGAAAGATTTACAGCACAGGTCATTTGGCCAATCCTGTCTGTATCAGCTGTAAAAGAACTTTACAGCTCTTGGTCAGTAGCCCTGTAGGTTAAGGCACCTCAAGTAAAGGCCTGCTCAGGTCAGGAAAAAGAACCTGACCGATCCACAGCAGACCAGAGCCCTACCATCCCTTTATTTAACTTCCGACGTGTGCGTGATGACATCATAGTGATGGCACTCACTCACTGTGCAGACTCCGTTTCGTCCCAGACTCCTAGCTCGGGTTTATTTATTTTTAATACTTACTGGCATAGCACTTACCGTAAAATAAAGCAAAATACTGCGGATGCTGGAAATCTGAAACAAAAACAAGAAATGCTGGAGTCACTCAGCAGGTCTGGCAGCATCTGTGGAAAGAGAAGCAGAGTTAACGTTTCAGGTCAGTGACCCTTCTTCGGAAGAAGGGTCACTGACCCGAAACGTTAACTCTGCTTCTCTTTCCACAGATGCTGCCAGACCTGCTGAGTGACTCCAGCATTTGTTTTTGTTGTAGCACTTACCGTATGTGCCCGGACCGACCCAAGCCAAACCAGACACGTCGTCGGATTTGGGTCAGGTAGTAGTCCTTTAACCTCAAGTGCACATCCCAGTGTTATTTAAAATTAGATGTTTCTGCCACCCTTTCACGCAAAGTTTCAGATCCCCACCACCCACTGAGTGAAAAAAACTACTCTAATCCTTCTACCAATTACTTTAAATCTATGCCCCCTGATTATTGATCTCTCTGCTCCTTTTTATCCACTCTATCTTGGTCCCTCAATTAAATCTTCTGTTCCAAAGAAAACACCAGCCTATCCAACCTTACCTTGTACCTAAAATTCTCCACTCCTAGCAACATCCTCATCCATTTCCTCTGTGGTATCATCACATCTTTCTTGTAATGCATGACTAGAACTCTACACAGTACACTAGTTGCAGTCTAATAATCTTTTATACAGTTTTTTTTATTTTAGAGATACAGCACTGAAACAGGCCCTTCGGCCCACCGAGTCTGTGCCGACCAACAACCACCCATTTATACTAACCCTACAGTAATCCCACATTCCCTAACACCTCCCTACACTAGGGGCAATTTACAATGGCCAATTTACCTATTACCTGCAAGTCTTTGGATGTGGGAGGAAACCGGAGCACCCGGCGAAAACCCACGCAGACACAGGGAGAACTTGCAAACTCCGCACAGGCAGTACCCGGAATCGAACCCGGGTCTCTGGAGCTGTGAGGCTGCTCTAGCATACCCTCCCTGATCTAAGGCTCTGGGCCTTGGCTAAAAGTATCCCATATGCCTTCTTGACCACCTTATCTACCTGTCCTGTTACCTTCAGGGATCTGTGGACATGCAGTCCAAGGTCCTTCTGTTCCTCTACACTTCTCAGAATCCTACCATTTATTATGTATTCCCTTGTCTTGTTTGTCCTCCCCAAATGCATTACCTCACACTTCTCTGGATTGAATTCCATTTTTCTGCCCACTTGACCAGTGCATTGGTAACTTTCTGCAGTCTAGCTTTCTTCCTCACTATCAATCACAGGGCCAATTTTCATATCATCTGCAAACTTCTTACTGATGCCCCCTAAAGCACTTTGCTTTCCTACATAAATGTGCTCTTCCCCATCACCGCCACCACCCCCCCCCCCCCCCCCCCCACCCCATCTCAATCCTCCACTACCATATTTCAAGTTAAATAGTTTTAAAACAGAAAAACAGACCAGGTATCCTTGCTATGTATATCAATGACAAGTTCACAGACCAAAATAGAGCAGCAGAACAAATCAACACAGAACGACGGTAAAGTAGGACTGGATCTTCTGGATAACAGGTATTAGATGTAATTCAATGCAAATAAGTGAGAGCAACTAATACAGGTACAAGGAACCAAAGATACCCAAAGTTCTGGGTGAGTAGATAAATTTATGAAAGAAGAGCTTGTATACTGTATAAAAACGCATAAGGTTGCAACAACAGAGGGACCAAGGATAAAGAAAGATGTTTCCACTGCGGCTTACAAGGAATTTGCTAGATCCCCATTTGGTGTAGTGTGCTATCCTGCTCACCTACTTGAACATTTACCTACTCGAGAGTTAATGAGGAAACCAACAAAGATTCCAGCATCACTAATTTAGTGAGGAAAGGTTAAGTAAATGTTCTTTTCTTTGGATGAGGGGTCTTCAATGTAATCTAACTGAAGTAGAAGAAATAAATTGGGGAAAAAATGAGCCAGCAACTCTTCTCTGAAGAGCTCAAATACCAGAAGATGCAATTTCAAAATTAGGAAGATAGCTGAAAGCAGATCTGCCAGAACTTTGTCCATCCAAAGTGTGCAGAGCTACAAGAATATTACGGTCGACATAACGAACGAAACAGGGTCCAAGGGTAAGTTAAAATGCAGTGTTATGTAGGATGATGGCCCAAAGCATACTCTGACACTGGAAGGTACATTTCTGCATCTCAAAATGAATTTCAAAATAAACTCTCAAGAGGTCATGTTATTTGGGGACCAGGTGGAAGAGAAGGAAAAGGCTAGAAAGTGCATCAGAAGCCATTCCTTTTAATAATGCACCACTAGAACCAAAATTCAAGTGTTAGCAGTCAGACATTAAACATACTAGAAAACATCATGGGCAGTCACATCATCAAAAAGGTGAGCCCCACAATTCGCAACGAATCCTAAAATTCAACTCAGGCACCCAGTTCATTTTTAACTTTTATTTATGGAAAATTGAAGCGACTCTTTCAGAGTCTAGGCTCAATACAAGTACTTTAACAATAAAGTAACCATGAAATGATCATTAATTCCAAAACAATTCTGGTTTCAGAGGCAGTAAACAAAAATACACAAGAACATGGTACTGTGATTAGCACTACGCACCACTATTAAAGATTCCTTTACATTAAAATCAGTTAATAGAAACAAGATCTAGTAGCGACGCTGGAGGCGGGGATCATTGGACAATCTCTGCAGTCGATCTTGGTCACCAAAGCTGCCTGATCCTTGTATGCCACTGCCTGCCATCATCTGGACAGTGCGGCTCATCGGTTGACCACCAACTTGCTGGGTCCCCGCTTGCACAAATACTCCATGCCTGTGGAAAAAGGATATTGTCTCTCAATTCAGTGGCACTGATGAACATGCCAAGAGCTAAATATGAACAAGCCAAAGTAGGTCCACATAAAGTGTTACAAGCCCCAACAAAAATCAGACCTCTACAAACCAGTAGAAAATCTGTTGATAGGACAAGGCAATTATTACATTTAGCAGAACCATTAATAATCATACTACTGGTTCACAGACCTCAAATTAAAACTTTTTCTACACTACAAGCAAAGATCCGAGATAATAATGAAATCTCACCGGCACATAAACTAACAAGTTATAATCTGAAACTTTTTATTAATACTGAAGTTGCTGTGGGGAAATATATTCTACGCAGGAAATCCGAGCCTCAGTCATCTACCGAATTAATGAACTAGTCCCTGGTGGTGGTTACTCTTCGCATAAACAGTGGACCTTATCCCAATGTGCCCGTCCTATTCCCATACCCTTTTATTCTCCTTGGTTTCAACCAACTAACATTCTTAAATGTTGACATAGGCTAATTCAATCACCAACTAGTACAGCCTCATGTTTCTCTTACTTTTAACCATATATCCACATCCCCTTGTCCTAGACCCCTCACACTAGAAATGATCTGTCTCTTTATATGCTGTTTCTTGCCTTCAATACCTCTTTCAAATCACCCCTTAATCTCCTCTTCTAACAAAAGCAGTCCCAATTTTTCAGGTCTCTATTTATTTTCTCATACCAGGCATCACCCTAGCAAACACACATTTCAGATTATGACATTTCATCAGAAAAAGGTCACGACCTGAAATGTTAACTCTGTTCCTCTCTCCACAGATGCTGCCTGACCTGAGTATTTCCAACATTTTCTGTTTTTGTATCACCCTAGTGAATTAGTGTTATAGTCTCTCCATTGCCTCAAGACCTGCTACTTTTTTTTTTACCCATTCTATCATCCTGTCAGTGTCCAATGCAGCTTCCTTCAGTCCTCAGAATTATTCACTATGCTCCTATTTCAGCAGCATCTTCAAATTTGGACAGCATTTCCTCTAGTCTTGTATCCAGTTCACTGATATACACAGTGAACAGAAGTGGTCTCAAAAAAGAAACCTCTGGGACACTGGAACCCACGTCCAACCACTCCGCGAAACTCCTCCTCTATGCTTCCTCCTTTTTAAAGCAGTTTTTAATTCAATTTGCTGAATCCTGATGAGCACAAATATAATTATGTTTGACCATATGCTATGATTTCTTAAAGTCTACGTAGATTTTTTCTAGTAGGTCCATTTGGGTGGTCACTTGTTTCTCAGTAAATGAAGCAAAACAGAATGGATAATGGCATTGACTTCATTCACTAATGCCAGCAGCAATGAAGACTATACTGACCTCCATTCTGCATATTTACATCAGTCATAAGTTGTCCCGAGAATGCCAAATGAACTCAGTTGCTCTGGTAAAATGAGAAGGATTGGGATCAACCTTTTCACAAAAGTAGTTCATGATCAAATACTTCAATTTTAATTTACTTCTTACCAAGTAACCCTCATTTATAAAACAAAATTCATGTTCAGTTGCAGGATGTAAGTTTCACCCACTCATCTACAGACAGCTGCTGAAACCATTCAAGCAAAAGTTAAAATGTAACCATATGGATATGCAAGTAAGATTCTAAATAGAAAATTAACCCAAGATTGTTCTCTGCTTTTAAAATGTGTTTTGTTTGAAAGATGGCGAAGCAGAAAAAAGGGATATAAACAATTTTAAAACATCAACCCACGTCTATAAAACATTACTCCAGAAAAATGATACTATATAGAAAACATGAAGTCCTTCACAATATTTATTCTGTAAATATAATCTGCCTGACATAACTGGAAATTTTGTAGAATGCAGAACAGTCACAGGACAAAGCCAGTCATGCTTCATAAGCTATTTAGCCATAATGAAACTGAATAAAGATTTTACTTGAAGTCTAAATCAAAATGGTATTTAGTTTTTTGGAAACCATATATGCACAATTCCCATTATGTGAACAAGACCCAAGAAATGATGACAAAAGACAGTTTGTATTAATGGATGTACATACACGTGCAGACAGTATCTGATTAAGGAGTTCAACAAAGTCTAATTTAAATGAAAGCATTCACTTTATAGGAAATGAGTAAACAGATTTTTTGCCACAGAGGCGTCCATTAAGAAATTATCACAAAATTTGGTCAGTTTTGAGTTTTATTTACAGATGATGTCAGGTTAATTTATGAAAGTAGTGTAATGTAATATTCTGATGTGTAAGGTCCAGAGATGGAATAGCAGCACAAATCCCCAGTTCTATAAGAACAATTTTAATGCTTTTGGTGACTAAATGCCCATTCTGGGGAATGGACTTTCTTTTGATTTCTTGCTTCCAGGACAGGTACAAATTAACCAAATGCAGAGTACGGTTTCACCTCCAACAGATGCCTATAGATTAATTTTTTTCTCAGCACATCCCCTGCCCCCTCCCCATCAGCTATCCTTATAGCACAGGAATAAGCCTGCCAAATTATGCAGTTTTGTGCAGCAGAACCACTCAAGGTACTGGCCAAAACTCACTGATGACCTGCAAGAGCCAAAGAAAAACCACTTTCATCCCATTAAATTGGATTGGTTTCAACCCAAGACTCCAATGATTACTGCATATAAATCACATTGCCAACAATACTAGAGAGGATACTGAGAACTCCTGATCAAATATTGTTAACTAGATTTGTGCTCAGCAGGATTCAGCAGCAGCCAACACTCCCAAAGCCAATAAGCTTCTCACTTAATAAAACATGTCTCTTCTTACCCAGGTATTCCTCCTCGTTGCATCATTTGACCTTGTGCAGATTGGGCAGGTATGCCCCTATCCCCTCCTACAATAGCAGAATACTGGGTTATTCTCCACAGAAAACAATTATCTATGACATTTTTATTAGAAACTCAAGTTAATTCAAGAAAAACTCATCAAATTTATTCCTTATTGTGGCTAAGTGTTTGTTTGCCACTACTATATTTCAGGGGAAAATACTTTCAGCCACTGAACAGAAATAAATTAGAACCAAAGCATCACCTCAAAAACATCCTGTTCCCCAACCTAACAGAAGGGTGAAATTCAGTGTCCTAGAACTTATTAGACAATGCACACAAATTCATTAAGCTGTAAAGGCCAGTGCTGTTACAAACTTTAAAGCCATTTGGCTTTCAGTAATGCCAGTTTGGCAGCACCGCTGCTTGAATCAAGTGGCTACAGATAAACTAGGCTGATACTTTACTGCAGTGGTGAGAAAGATGTGCATTTCTAGGGATGATTCCTTTCAAAGAGATGAACCTTGCCAGCGTGTTCAGTTCAGTGTTAAAAAATCCCATGGCAGTGGAGAGTAGAGATATCTCCCAGTGCCCTGACTAACATTCTTCTCCCAAACACCTGCTGTGTGGAACTAGCTATCACATTTGCATAAATATCAGTGACTGCACTTCAAAAGTAACCCTCTGGATTTAAAGTTCTGTGGCATGTCCTGGAAATGTTTAATAAGGCACCATATGAATTCAAAATAGCTTATAATTGGAGTTAGATTTGTCCCATTTTACTACAGACTAAAAGTACCATTTACCAATAACTAGGGACCTGAAACTTCTTCACCTAAAGTACATATTAACAAAAGAAACTGCTATGGATTCTGGAAATTTGTACTATATTTTAAATAGGTACTGTACTTGCTGCAAATGCATGGTTGTCTCAAGAGACTAGATTACTGGTTGCAATTGTTAAAGTCAACTTAATTTCTTGCCCCCCCCCACCCCAGTGAAGTCTGCTCTTAATGAGGAAATGCTATTTAAAATCTACATTTGCGCAGAGGTACAGTTTGTGAATGTAAAACTGTACACAGTTAAACCAAAAAAAAGTACAAAAAGTTCCTAATCATAATCACGTGTGTTTGCTATTGAGTTGATACATTAGTGCTCAAGTAGAGTTTGCACACGTAGCAAATATAAAAGCAAGATTCTAAATCCACTTCCAACAAGAAGCCAGCAGGAAACAAATCATTTGAAACGGCAAGTTAAATTTAGGAAAATATCAAAATTGACAAAAGTTCCACATAACAGTAACCTTCCGTCCCATCAACGGGGTTAGATAGCCTGATACAACACACTCAGTACAGAGTACACACTTGTCAGATCTAAAGTGAGAATAGCCAATTATTCACTGTACTGCCCAGATCAGTGAAGCAGGCCTATGGAGGATCCAGGCCAGTCAATGGTTTGGGGCAGTAATTTGATTTTGCATGGAGTACACTATGAAGAGATCATGGGATAGATCCCATCATAAATCCATTGCCATGCTTATGGAGTGGGCAAAGAGCAATCCAACAGAGAGACAACCACACGGTTGCTCTTTAATTCCAACATTTCACATGGCCCTGCTGACACACTCAACAATTCAGTCCCACAGACATCATCTATCTAATCCATTTCTCCATAATATGCTGTAATTTGGATAATATGTCTAACATTAAAAAACATTAGATGTCTTTTCATTACAAGTTCCTCTTCCCTAACAGGTTACCTTGCCAACGATCGTGATCTCTTCCCATCATTCCTCCATCCAAGTTAGCTTGCCAAGAACGTTCTGGATGGCCTTCCAATTTCCGCCCATGATCAGTGTTCCAATCCCTACTATCTCTGCACAAGCAAAAGTAACATCTTACAATGTAAGTGAGCCAATATGTAAAATATTTCCAAAAGAGATATGCTAGGTGGGGTGACAGTTCAGCTGAATTTCCACAGCCACTACAAGTTTTACACATGAACTTCAATTTCCTTCATGCCTACCTAAGTTATATTCATTCAGGTGTTGCTTTGGCTGCTCCTCCCCCAACTCCTGCCCTCTAAACTCTGCAGTTCTCCACCCTCCTTACCGTCATCTCCAAGCTCATCTCTAAAATTAGAATACGAGAGAAAGCTAGCTAGAAATACAAAGACAGATAGTAAGAGTTTCTATAGATATTTAAAAAAGAGAGTTAACAAAGCGAGCATTGGTCCTATAGAAAGTGAGTCTGGGGAATTAATAATGGATAATGAGATGGTAGATTAATTGAACAGATACTCTGCATCGGTCTTCACTATTGAGGATACAATTAACATCCCAGAGTTAGCTTTAAGTCAGGAAATGGAAGGGAGGGAGGAACTCAAGAAAATTACAATCACCAGGGAAGTGGTACTGAGCAAATTGCTGGAGCTGCAGGCTGACAAGTCCCCGGGTCCTGATGGACTTCATCCTAGGGTGCTAAAAGAAGTGGATAGTGAGATAGTTGATGCGTTAGTTTTAATTTTCCAAAATTCCCTAGATTCGGGGAAGGTTCCGTTAGATCGGAAGATAGCGAATGTAACTCTATTCAAAAAGGGAGACAGAAAGCAGGAAACTACAGGCCAGTTAGCTTAACATCTGTCTTAGGGAAAATGTTAGAAGCTATTATTAAAGACGTTATAGCAGGTGATCAGGCAGAGCCAACATGGTTTTGTTAAAGGGAAATCAGGTTTAACCAATTTATTGGAGTTCTTTGAGAGAGTTACATGTGCTGTGGATAAAGGGAAATCGGTGATGTATTGTACTTAGATTTCCAGAAGGCATTTGATAAGGTGCCACATCAAAGGTCATTACAGAAAAGAAAAGCTCATGGTGTAGGGTGTAACATATTGGCATGGAAAGAAGATTAGCTAGCTAACAGGAAACAGAAAGTAGGTGTAAATTAGTCATTTTCTGGTTGGCAAGATAGAACGAGTGGTGTGCCACAGGGATCTGTGCTGGGGCCTCAACTTTTTACAATTTATATAAATGACTTATATGAAGGGACCAACGGTATGGTTGCTAAATTTGCTGATGCCACAAAGATAGTTAGGAAACTAACTTGTGAAGAGGACATAAGGGGGTTGCAAAGGGATATAGATAGGTTAAGTGAGTGGGCAAAGACCTGGCAAATGGAGTATAATGTGGGGAAAGTGTGAGATTGTCCGCTTTGGCAGCAAGAATAAAAAAGCAGCATATTATCTAAATGGTGAGAGAATGCAGAGCTCAGATGCAGAGGGATCTGGGTGTCCTCGTGCATTAATCGCAAAAGGTTAGTGTGCAGGTACAGCACGTAATTAGGAAAGCTAACAGAATGTTATCGTTTATTGCAAGGGGAATTGAATAGAAAAGTAGGGAGGTTATGCTTTAGCTATACAGGGCATTGGTGAAACCACATCTGGAGTACTGTGTACAGTACTGGTCGTCTTCTTTAAGGAAGGATGTAAATGCGCTGGAGGCAGTACAGAGAAGGTTTACTAGACTGATACCTGGAATGGGCAGGCTGTCTTATGAAGAAAGATTGGACAGGCTAGGCCTTTATCCTCTGAAATTTAGAAGAGTAAGTGGCAACTTGTTTGAAATGTTTAAGATCCTGAGGGGTCTTGACAGGGTGAATGTGAAAGGATGTTTCCCCTTGGGGGAGAATCTAGAACTAGGGGTCACTGTTTAAAAATAAGGGGTCACCCATTTAAGACAGAGATGTGGAGAAATTTCTTCTCTTAGAGGGTCGGCTTCTTTGGAATTCTCTTCTTCAAAAGGCGGTGGAAGCAGAGTCTTTGAATATTTTTAAGGCAGAGGTAGATAGATTCTTGATAAGCAAGGGGGTGGAAGGTTATCGGGGGCAGGTGGAAATGTGGAGTAATCTGTTCAGCCATGAACTTATTGAATGGCGGAGCAGGTTCGAAGGGCTGACTGGCCTACTCCTGCTCCTAATTCCTATGTGACTCACTTGTTCAGCCCTCAATCACCTGCCCACCAAATTTCTAACCTTTCTTTGCTCCTGTGCTTCCCAACATTCTAAATGGATCCTTACACTCCACTCACAAAACCAGCAGCCATGACCAGTATCTCCTGTGAAACCTTACCACCTCTGTCTTTTGGCAGTTATTCATGCCTCTACCTTCTCTACTCATGGACCCATTTCTGTGGATATACCCTTGCATGGCTCCACTTTTATCTGTCCCAGCGAGCCAATGCATCCGCAGCAATGTTGTCTCCTGCATTCCCCACCCATTTCCAGCAATACACCCCAAAATGTCACTCTCAGCCCCTCCTCAGTTGCATGTTGCTCAGGTATTAATATGTATGATATCCAGTTTAATATCTCCCATCACTTCTCTCAACTCCACAACAACCAGAATCTCCTCCAAGTGAATTAAGGAAAGACCAAAGCCACTGAATTTGGGTCCTTCCAAAGGTTCCATATCCTTACCACATATTCCATCTCCCTCCCCAACTGCTCAATGATTCAACAGGGTATACAGAGAAACTATTTCTGTTGGGAGAATCCAGAACAAAAGGCACAATCTTCTAATTAGATATAAGCCATTTAGGAATGATATTAGGAAGCACTA
Source organism: Heterodontus francisci (assembly GCF_036365525.1). NCBI lineage: Eukaryota > Metazoa > Chordata > Chondrichthyes > Heterodontiformes > Heterodontidae > Heterodontus > Heterodontus francisci. The sequence continues at coordinate 49,193,954 of NC_090406.1, forward strand.
CAAGGGTAGTGGAAAACTGGAACTTGCACCCCCCACCTCCCCTCCCTCAAAAGGATGCTGGATCAAGTCAATTTTTCAAGACTGAGATTGATAAATATTTTTAGGTAGGAGATCAAGGATACTGAACAAAGATGGGTGAGTATAGTTGCAATACAGATCAGCCATAATCTAAATTAACAACAAAACAGACTTAACAGCTGAATGACCTACTCCTATTCCTTTTGTCCATCTCAGCTGAAATCCTTATCCATGCTTTGATCTGCTCCTCCAGAATCTCCAATTCCTTTGAAGATTCACCATAGGTATGCAAGAAAACCCATTTACACATCACTCCAAGCCTTACCTACCTACCTAAGCTCCCTATCTCCCAAAATATTCTTGTCTTCGAGAAACCGCATCCACGACCATATCCTACTTCTGATCTTTGCCAACCTTGTACCTAACCTTAGTTCTTTGTTCCTCCAATTCTAGACTTACGTTCAAACCTTCTCCCTCTGTTTGTGGAACACTTACCTTGATTGGCGAGGGATAATTCCTCCTCTGTCTCCTACACGTTTCATGTCTGGTCCATAGCCACCACCAGACCCGCCCCAACCCTCTCGCTGTGACCCTGAATCACGACTGTGACGCTCTGCACCTCCATGTCTTCCATCAGGATAATGCTGAATACATGATACAAATATTTGAAGTTTGTTCAGAAAATTATGTAGAATGACAACTTATTTTATGCTTTGATTTTTGAACACAATTTCTTTCAAATCAGCATCATTTTCAACAACAGCTGTTAATATATAGTTCCCATATTGGAATAAGGAAGCAGATTACTGCTCAGTGATGAGACCTGGGAAAATGCACATTGGTAGCCTCACAATAAAACCTTGCTGCTTTCCCTCCATAGAATAGTTAGTGCTATTCTGAACCCTTCTGTCTTGCTCCTTCAAAGTTGCAAATACGGCCTTTGTGCTTTTCCTCTTCCTGGTATTAAAATCAAAACTCATTACACTATTTCTGACTCTCCCGATATCAGAAAACTGGGGAATCTTCCCTTTCACCAATAAAAAAAAGTTTTTAAAATTGAGCTTAATATCAACCCTCACTTGGTCTTTCATTTAGGTTTAGATCACAGAGTAATGTCAAACTTGTCTGTAAAGAAGAATAATCACGAAAACAATCATTCATTCAGCGCCATTGAGAAAGAGAGAGACAGAGACTGCTTACTTCCCCTCTGCTCCCATTCCTCCACTTGGAATAATCGTTAGGTGGTCAAACAATCGAAAGCTCAAGTCTGAACTCTCAAGTGAGTGGCGAAGTCTCAAGAGTGAGTGTCATGATGAACAATATAACACATTCAAATGCATTGTCACCAACTCCATCAATGCAAGATACATGCTATACCAGAGCAGGTGGTTCCACCTGTCTGCACTGTGGACCTTCATCATCTGTGTGCCTCTGTAACTGAACTGGAATACACACCAACCCCTGGATATATTAATATGTGCTCTTAAACTTGGCCTTCAGATGTACTTTCAGAATCTTTACCCCACATCTCAGTTTCCTCATTAGCTCTACGTGACATTCGTCTTCACATATTGTGAAGAGACCTTGACAGGGCAAGATAGGGACATAAATGTTTCAGATGCCCAGGTTCAATGCCATGTGCCTATTACTTACAGCAGGTCCTCATGTGAAAGGCTTTAACAAAGGAATATCACCAACATGAATCTGACTACCCCCCACCCCTTCCATGATACTCAGTTACAGATCTCCTTCTTTGCAACTGATATCCTTCTGAGGTCTAATAGACATCAAGACTCCGTTGCCAAGAAAAATACGACAATTCTGGTTTAAGATCTGTAAGTGTCAATCCCATAGCTTCCAATTTCATACATGCAATTAATAAATTTATTCAAGCAAAATGAAATATGTTACCTGTCCATCTCTATCACCAATCATGCCTCGAGAACTGTGTAAGAAAGCAACACAACAAAACTGAAATGAGTTTTTAGACTGCCACAGAAAGGAGCACATAAATCAACTCCCAAAGTACAATTTAAATATTTAATTCAATTAGTATGACTTATACTGTTAAGTAATATGACTAGTGGACTGTCTTCATCGGGTTTCCTCTTCAGCTGTATCTGTTAAGCGACTGGAATAGCTTGGAGAACTGCTCCCACCGTCATTACTAAAAGGCTCAAAAGGATCATCTTTGTTTTGTTAAACACCCTCACACAGCACTGATAAAGAATTTCCACCAGCAACCCATTTTAAATTAGAACAGCTAAAAAATTTTAAGTACTTACTCAGTCATGCGCTGTTTAAGCATGTAGGTCAGACCAGATTAAGATAATCAACATAAAACAAGTTTGTTCCAGGGTTCCACCTAGTTTTATATTGGTCAATTTTCTAACTTAACAGAACACTGAACCTGAAGTTCAAGAGGAAGTCAGATGAAGAGCTTTTTCAGCATAAAGTAGCTCACTCCCTCTTATATACTATTTATTTTTTTTAAAAACAGAATTGGTTTCCTGTCTGGCAGTATACATCTCAACTCTTACATTTTCTCTGCCATTCCAGGTGGATCTAATTGCAGGCTGTACATTTTCCTGGGATGGTCCATGTGTATCCTACAGTAACATTTTAAACTGAGTCAGTGTTGCAGACCATCTTAGATACAATTCACTATGGGAAAATGTATTTGGTACTGAACTGAAACACCATTACTTGGCTCAGCAGCCAAAAGCACCAACTGGACCACAGAAGTTCCAGGTGATAGGAGATGCGAAACATGGGGTCTCCCTGAAGGGTGAGCAAACAAGCAAACTGAATACATTTCTTAGCTATCAAACTCCTCTTAAAATGATATAGAGTACCTCATACTAAGACTCCTTTGTTGAAGCTTTTCAATTCCTTTAATTTCATTCTAATTATACATACAAACTATTCAGTTCACCTTTACAGTTGGAACAGGTTCCAATTACCCTTGACTAATTTATAAATTTTTCTCTGTTGTTTAGCTTTCAGATCAGTGCAGTACTCCTGTCATTAGTTAAACTAATTCCACTCAAATCTGGCTGTAGGAAAATGTTGCCAAACCAAACTTCTTGTGTAGAATCTGATTCCACTGCATCGCAAACCTGCAGAGATGTCATCAGACCTTCAATGCTCATCCTACCCATTAGACAGTACAACCTAGTGCACCATCCACCCCAAACGCCCTTAACTCCTGAGTATATCGCCTAAGAAATTATACCTCCACACTGAGGTAATCAAGCAAACTCCAACAGACTCATGACCCATCTCTACATACGCTTAAATCTCCCCCACCCCACCACTTTGGTGCGTCTCAACATCCATAGGAACATAACATTTTGGAGATCTTTTCCATCTTTAGGAATTCAGTTCATACCCAGAATCACGCCTGTCTGGCATTCGATCAGGTTTCCAGTCGCCACGAGGCGGCCCTCTTCGTGGAGATTCGCGCCGAGGGCTGTGGTTGCGATGGGAGCCGTGATCAAGATGTCTATCATGGTCTCTACCTGATTTCATAATAATATCACGGCCCCGACTACCACCCCGCCTATCATGGAATCCTTCAAGTCTCTTGTCAAACCTTCCTCCAAATGGCCCTTCATCCCGACGTGGTGGCCCACTATCTCGGCGATCAAATCGATCCGTTCTCCTGGGCAAGAGAAATGACATTAAGCAACAATATGGCCAAACTTGTTTTCACTAGTGGAAAAATTAACCAAGGCCAGTGAAAACAAAGCATAATGCAAACACCAGTTAGGATCTTTATATCAATATGGAGGTCTGAGGGCTGGGTGATCGGGACACTATTTTCTCTGGGATCCGGGCCCTAAGCAAATCCAGACCGATGGGGTAACTGTTTCCCCTTTCTGCCAGTTGTTAAAAAAAAAAACTTAAGTCAGAAGAACCCCTGGCAGTCACTCTAGCTACAATTTAATTAAAATAAATTAGCAAGTGACAATCTCATACAGAGCTGCAAAGCTGGCTGGTGCAGAATGGCCACTGGTGGTTATATCTAATTTGGGCTACACCTGATCTCAGAGCTTAATATGATACAGGAGAAGTGGAAAATGTTGCAACTCTCATCACTAGAACCCATTAAATTTTAAACTTAATAAGCAACGTATAAATTTGTTGGAATTCTTTGAAGAAGCAACTTGCACTGTGGATAAAGGGGAACCGATGGATGTACTGTACTTAGATTTCCAAAAGGCATTTGATAAGGTGCCACATCAAAGGTTACTGCAGAGAAGAAAAGCTCATGGTGTAGGGGATAACATATTGGGATGGATAGAAGATTAGCTAGCTAACAGGAAACAGAAAGTAGGCATAAATTAGTCATTTTCCAGTTGGCAAGATATAACGAGTGTTGTGCAAAAGGGATCAATGCTGGGGCCTCAACTTTTTACAACTTATATAAATGACTTGGATGAAGGGACTGAAGGTATGATTGCTAAATTTGCTGATGATACAAAGATATATAGGAAAGCAAGTTCTAAAGAGGATGCAAGGAATATAGATAGGTTAAGTGAGTGGGCAAAGTTCTGGCAAATCGTGTATAATGTGGGAAAATGTGCAATTGTCCATTTTGGCAGGAAGAATAAAAAGGAAGCATATTATCTAAATGGTGAGAGATTACACAGCTGAGATGCAAAGGGATCTGGGTGTCCTAGTGCATGAATTGCAAAAGGTTAGTATGCAGGTACAGCAAGTAATTAGGAAAGCTAATAGAATGTTATAGTTTATTGCGAGGGGAATTGAATATAAAAGTAGGGATGTTATGCCAGTTATATAGGGCATTGGCGAGACCACATCTGGAGTACTGTGTACAATATTGGTCTCCTTATTTAAAAAACGATTAAATGTGTTGGAAGCAGTACAGCTAAGATTTACTAGACTAAAACCTAGAATGGGTGGGTTGTCTTAAGAGGAAAGGTTGGACAGGCTAGGCTTGTACCCGCTGGAGTTAAGAGTAAGAGACAACTTGATTGAAACATACAAGATCCTGAGGGGTCTTCACAGGGCAGATGTGGAAAGGATGTTTCCCCTTGTGGGAGAATTTAGAACTAGGGATCAATGTTTAAAAATAAAGGGGTGCCCGTTTAAGACAGAGATGAGAATTATTTTCCCCGAGTGTCATGAGACTTTGGAACTCGCTTCCTCAAAAGACGATGGAAGTAGAGTCTTTGAATATTTTTTAAGACAGAGGTAGACAGATTCTTCATAAGCAAGAGGGTGAAAGGTTATTGGGGACAGTGGAGAATGGAGTTGAGGTTACAATCAAATCAACCATGATTTTGTTGAATGGCAGAGCAGGCTCGAGGGGCCGAGTGGCCTACTCCTGCTCCTAATTCATATGCGCGTAACAGACTCATGTCAGGCATTTGAAATAACAATGATAAAAACCTCTAACTTTTATTTAAAACCATCACTTTCTGGAGTGTCCAATCTATTTCAAGCAATTGCATCAAAAAGTTATTTTAAGATTTATTTTCACTAACATTGACAAATTTGTTTTAGTCAATAGTTTTCCCCAATTAGTATTTGGGACGAGAAACTTTTGGGAAGATACTGACAATCAGGAGAACTGCAGACATGCAACCAAACACATTTTAGCTAAGCTAACATTTTAGGCTTCGTGTAAATGAATCTTAAGTAAAACTGAACTAGAATTCCTTAAATTAGCCAAAAGGCTGCAAACATATGAAACCGCTTTCTGGGAAAAGCAGAGTTTCCACGTCCCTTGGCGCCATCCTAGCAGGTTCATCGTTCAGTTATCAAGATAACAATGAAATTTCGTAGTTTCATAACTGTGTATTTTTAAAGTTCATTAATTTAATTCCTTTGCAGCACATGCAGGATTTTCAAATCATAAACACCCACAACAACCAATGCTCCAAACTTCCTTAAATCCAAGACGGCTGTGCAAGTATAATTAACTTCCACCCTTCATCTGCCAGTCTCGACATACATCACATGGTCTACCCTGGACTGTGACTCACCTGTCGATCTGCATATCTGGAAACCCCCGACCTCGATCCCGGTGATCAAAGTCATTGAACCTTTCTGGGCGGCCAAAGTCTGACCCGTGACTGCTGTACCTGTTGTCACTGTCCAGGGCCATACGTTTCTGATCAGGCCAGTACTGATCATCCCGTCTAGGAGAGGAAGATTAAAACCATTTTTAGGATTACACACAATACCAAGTAGGCAAAGAAGTAATAAGCGGCAATACAGATTAAACATTTACCTATCACTATCATATGGCCTTTTAATGCCACCACGGCGTTCATGCTCATAGCGCATTTGCTCCTGCTGACGTCGGAGTTCTTCTTTCTCTCTATTAATTCGCTCCTGTTCTCGCCTCCGCTCCTGTGCAGCATAGGAAAGACATTGTTAGGATTGTACAATGGATAACATAGAAAAAGAAAGCTTAATTTAATTCTGAATGCAATCTATTGATAATTTCTATTTGAATTAAACAATTGGTACCACATATCTTTACATTTTTGTACTAACACATGAGTTAGTCATGACGGTTAAAAGGCCACAAAATACAACTAGATAGGTAGGTGTTTCTCCACCTCTGAATAAAAAGTAACTGAAAATGTATCCCTACATTTGCCGTTTCTTTAGCCACCAGGTTAACTGAATGAACTAAAGGTGTACAGTTCCTCAATTATCGGTATTCTTCTGGGTCCTCCTGTTTTACCTGCTCTATTCGAATTCTCTCCCGTTCCAGCCTTTCACGTTCTAGCCGTTCCCTCTCAAGGCGCCTCCTTTCAACTTCAAGCCGCTCCCGCTCCCGTTGGAGCAGCTCCCGCTCTTCGCGCTCTCGCATACGCTCTCTCTCCCACTTCTCCCGTTCTCTGTTAGAGGAAAATAGATTTTCAGGTAATAAAAACAAAACCAGTTATCGAAAGAAAAGCACCACTTACCAGAAAAAAGCTCATTTCAATGTATAAGTTTCCCCTTTATCAAAGAATGCAGAAAAGAGCTGAACATATCCATTGCCCTAATGCTCGCTAATCAGGCAAATGATTCCTTTTGCTCAGCCACTTCAAAACTGCCATTGTGATCAGAAAGCACAATCTGGACAGTTTCCATCTTACATAGGCTCCCATGGTAAAACTCAGCACCCTTTCCCCCCAAGGTTACACTCCTACCCAAAAACTCACTATTAACCAGCGTCCAATCTTAGCACCAGGTTTGATCCAGAGAGATAACATTTATTAAAACACAAAGGCTGCTTACGTTCACCTCCACAATAGCGCCTGCCTCTACTGAAGCCATCGTCCACGTATTTGTTACTTTTAGATTCAACTTGTCCTCTGACCTCACTAGCTTCTCTCCTCAGGGATTCCAACTCATCCAAACCAGCAAAGCCTACACCAAGTGCTGCATAAGATCACAAGAACTAGGAGCAGGAGTAGGCCATCCGGCCCCTCGAGCCTGCTCCGCCATTCAGTAAGATCATGGCTGATCTTTTCGTGGACTCAGATCCACTTACCCGCGCTCTCACCGTATCCCTTAATTCCTTTATTGTTCAAAAAGATATCTACCTTAGCTTTAAAAACGTTTACTGAAGAAGCGATAACTACTTCACTGGGCAAGGAATTCCATAGATTAACAACCCTCTGGGTGAAGAAGTTCCTTCTTAATTCAGTCCTAAATCTGCTCCCTCTAATCTTGAGGCTATGCCCTCTTGTCCTAGCTTCACCTGCCAGTGGAAACATCCTCTCTACTTGTATCTTATCTATTCCCTTCATCATTTTATATGTTTCTATAAGATACCCCCTCACTCTTCTGAATTCCAATGAATATAATCCCAATCTACTCAGTCTCTCCTCATAAGCCAACCCCCTCAACTCCGGAATCAACCTAGTGAAACTCCTCTGCACCCTCTCCAGTGCCAGTACATCCTTTCTCAAGTAAGACCAAAACTGCACACAGTACTCCAGGTGCGGCCTCACCAGTACCTTATACAGCTGCAACATAACCTCTCTGCTTTCAAACTCAATCCCTTTAGCAATGAAGGACAAAATTCCATTTGCCTTCCTAATTACTTGCTGTACCTGCAGACCAACCTTCTGCGATTCATGCACAAGGACACCCAGGTCCCTCTGCATGCTGCAACTTTTTACCATTCAAGTAACAATCCTTTTTACTGTTACTCCTACCGAAATGAATGACTTCACATTTATTAACATTGTATTCCATCTGCCAGACCTTTGCCCACTCACTCAATGTATCTATGTTCCTCTGCAAAGTTTCACAGTCATCTGCACACTTTGCTCTGCCACTCATCTTAGTGTCATCTGCAAACTTTGACACCCTACACGTGGTCCCCAACTCCAAATCATCTATATAAATTGTAAATAATTGCGGTCCCAACACCGATCCCGGAGGCACACCACTAGTGACTGATTGCCAACCAGAATAGCACTCATTTATCCCCACTCTCTGCTTCCTGTTAGTCAACCAATCCTCTATCCATGCTAATACTGGGTGGCACAGTGGCGCAGTGGTTAGCACCGCAGCCTCACAGCTCCAGCGACCCGGGTTCAATTCCGGGTACTGCCTGTGTGGAGTTTGCAAGTTCTCCCTGTGTCTGCGTGGGTTTCCTCAGGGTGCTCCGGTTTCCTCCCATATGCCAAAGACTTGCAGGTTGATAGGTAAATTGGCCATTATAAATTGCCCCTCGTATAGGTAGGTGGTAGGGAAATACAGGGACAGGTGGGGATGTTGTAGGAACATGGAATTAGTGTAGGATTCGTATAAATGGGTGGCTGATGGTCAGCACAGACTTGGTGGGCCAAAGGGCCTGTTTCAGTGCTGTATCTCTAAAACTAAAACTAAAAAAAACTTTACCCCTAACACCATGCATCCTTATCTTATGCCTCTTGTGCGGCACCTTGTCGAAGGCCTTTTGGAAATCTAGATACACCACATCCACTGGGTCCCCATTGTCCACCTTGCTCGTAATGTCATCATAGAATTCCAAAAGATCTGTCAAGCATGACCTGCCCTTCATGAACCCATGCTGCGTCTGCCCAACGGGACAATTTCTATCAAGATGCCCTGCTATTTCTTCCTCGATAATAGACTCAAGCATCTTCCCCACTACAGAGGTTAAGCTAACCGGTCTATAATTCCCCATCTTTTGTCTACCTCCCTTTTTAAACAGTGGGGTCACATCTGCTGTTTTCCAATCTGCTGTTTTCCAATCTGCTGGGACTACCCCAGAGTCCAGTGAATTTTGGAAAATTACCGCCAGTGCACCTGCTATTTCTCCCGCCATCTCTTTTAGTACCCTAGGATGCATTCCATCAGGGCCAGGAGACTTATCAATCCTTAGCTCCATTAGCTTGCCCAACACTACCTCTTCCGTAATAATGATTGTTTCCAGGTCCTCACCTACATTCGTCTCTTTGTCAATTACTGGCATGTTATTAATGTCCTCCACTGTGAAGACCGGTACAAGTCTCACTCATGCATCTGCCCTCAATGATCTCAACTGATTCCAATGCATGATGCACAAAATTAAACATTTTCTGGCCAATAGAGTCCTCTAGCAGCACAGACGGCCATTCGACCCATCAAGTCCACACCGGTTCTTTCCACCCCCACTTTCAAATTCTTTCACGACTTTTTGTAGGTCTACATCCCAATCTACACCAGATGGCCTTCCAACCTTGCTCTTCTGTGAGTCCACTCACTTGTGTGCCTTGTGTCATGCGTAACAAGAGCCTCCAACCATCTTGGGTTTCAACTCTGTACCTTCCTCCTTAAATCTCTCCACCTGCCGACCTCTATTCCCAGCTTTAAAAATCTACAAAAGAACCATTTGTGTGACCATGCTTTCATTATCTCCTAACTTTTTCATCGCTACTCCATCTGCTTCTCCTCAGAAGCGCTTTGGAGGCTTTTGACATTAAAGGCACTACTTGAATATCCCTATTTTTGAAAAGTCACTGGGAGTCTCATGGCAATCTGCATTGGGCATCTGCTAGAGGGAGAAAGAGCTGATTTGCCATTTATCCCAAAAGGGTGTTATTCAGCCAGTTGCCACTGACCAAAGATCAGTGGGTTTCTCCATTCCCTGAATTAAAGCAACCCATTTATATCAAACACAGCTATCTTCAAGTTGCAGTGATAGGATCTCTCTCATATATGGCTCCTCTTGCAGTTCAGAAGTAAAAGTGTTTTACTATCTTACTAAAACACCAATTTTCACCAAGACCATTTTAAAATCTCAATTAGGTTTTATTCAAATACTGTAAATGTGTACTTACTGCTCAAGTTAGTCACTGGTGTATCAAATTTACATGCCCTTACATCCACCTGAACTTAAGACAACTAGCAACTAAAAATGCAGCTCCTACCTCTAAATAGTATTTCCCATGGATCAAATTTTCTTGCTTTGCAAACAGAACCTGTTCAGGGTCAAGTTATATAAATATCTAGAATGGTCAAAACTTACATAATTACAATCTATATGTATCTCAATGTAGTGTACTGAACCCATCAGTGAACCAGGCCTACAGTGGATCGAGGCCAGTCAATGGTTTGGTGCAGTAATTTTATATAGCATGGAGAACACTATGAGGGGATCACAGAACAAATCCAAACATAAATCCATAAGCCATGCATTTCAGTTTTGAGAACACAGTTGGGAAGACAAAATAATCCAAAGATTTCTGACTTTTGGACGTTATTTTATGTTAAACATTATTAGATTACATGCAGATAATAGATATTTTGCAATATTACGAGAACAAATTGGATTGAAATTTCCTGAATTGCTACCCTAAAATAGTCTATTCTTTTCAGATTTATGAAGTTGGTCTTACCTGCGTCTTTCTATCTCTCGAATCTCCCGTTCGCGTTGCCTTTGACGTTCACGCTCCCGTTGCTCTTTGATCTTGTCGAAGGACAGCATGTCTTTCTTGTCCTTTTCTTTGCCATCTGGTTTGCTGTCCTGACTTTTCGCAGACTAATGTTAACAAAAAAATTCCCTCAAATTTTAATGTTGCGTAGCTCAAACTGCAGTTACAGAACACTATGCGAGGATGCCTTGGTATAGTAAGGATATTATGTGTTTGAACAAAACCATAGGTGCAGGCATTTCTTGATAACAATAATTCAGCACTTTTTTCCCATGTTGACTTCTTTAATTAAATACTGTCACAAAACATTCTCCTCCACCTCCTGGGCTAATATGGCAATAATATGAATGATGGCAGTGCAGTATCAGGAAATTTCAAAGATGTGTATTATTATTCCACATCTCAATAGGATCAGGTCATGAAAAAAAGAAAAATTTAGATGTAAAACGTAATGCATAGTTCTCAGTGCTAATTTTTAACGATCAAAGGACTGTCATATTTCAGGATTTGAGACTACAGGGAGGGTAGAAAAAAAGAGGCGCCTTGGAGTTAAGTATATGAAATGTGCTACTATTGGTAAAAACTTAGCCCTCAGGAGTTACTTAGATGGCAGGGCTAGTGAGTATAAATTAGGTTTAGCCCATGTAGAACATGCATCTGGTCAGTGTGCTGGATGAATTGAAAGATAGTTCAAAATTCCAGTGATCACTGAATACCACTATTCTCCTGATCCCTACAGTTGTCAAGTTAGGTTGGCAAATTCTGTTATTTGCTTGTTTTTTTTAGTTAGTTAGTTAGAGATACAGCACTGAAACAGGCCCTTTGGCCCACCGAGTCTGTGCCGATCATCAACCACCCATTTATACTAATCCTACACTAATTCCATATTCCTACTACATCCCCACCTGTCCCTATATTTCCCTAACACCTACCTATACTAGGGACAATTTATAACGGCCAATTTACCTATCAACCTGCAAGTCTTTTGGCATGTGGGAGGAAACCCACACAGACACAGGGAGAACTTGCAAACTCCACACAGGCAGTACCCAGAATTGAACCCGGGTCGCTGGAGCTGAGGCTGCGGTGCTAACCACTGCGCCACTGTGTTTTGGGGGGGGGGGGGGGTGATGATGGAGTTGGGCTTTTAAGAAACCCGTACAGCTGTCTAAAGCTACAGGTAACCCGGCAGTAGTGTTGCAAAAAGGTTGAAGAGACAATGAGAGCTGTACAATGCAAGGCATAAGTTATGAGGCATGAAGTGGGATAGCATAGATTATTATTTTTATATTATGCAAAAGCAAGTTGCATTGATTGAAGTGTTGTTCTGTAACTGTTCCCCCACTTGAAATTTCCACCCAAATTTTCCCATGGACCAGAACCATGGCCTCTACCAATTTTGCTCTTTGGCTAGTTATCAGGTAGTGAACCAAAGAACCCCAGGTGATACCCGCGGTTTAGGAAAGTAGTGAGCCCTCTAATTGGCTTGTTCCCAATGTACTGATACTCAGGTTAGATCAGGATAAAGTCCTTTTCCTAGGCAGATTTTTAACACCTTTCCAATTATTGTATCTTGCTCTAGTCAAATAATGCAGCTGCTGCTTTGTATCTCACCTGGTGGACTGTCAGGAAATTGAAGACATACATGTGAATGATAAGGATCTGGTCCAGATCACAAGGGGATGCTATTGCTACATCTGCAGGTTATGCTATCATGTAACTAGATAAGGTCAAAATGAATCAATTCCCAAAAATGATTACAGCTTAAGGGAATGACTGACAACACACAATCCAAGAACATATATGCAGTAGAGCTAAATTTGTAATAGGGACCAGGTCACCTTTCACTTCCTGCTATATCAAAAGAAAAACTTTGGATTCAGGTTGGAGTCCAAGCACAGAATGCTCATCAGCACCCTCAAGTTAGTGTGACATCCCACTTGTTTTGAAAGAAAAAGTGTTCTTTTTTCTGGTGCTCATGGTGAGAAACAGCATTGTTTTTGGCGAGGCTCTTTTGACACCCAGTTCAGAGCATCTTCAAGTGAAGTACAGCATGATGGCGTACTGTAAAAACCCATTCATTTTGCCCAATGTATCTTGACACACCCTCCATCCCCCAAATCTCCAGTGTTCTGTAAAAGTATGAATTTTTCCATCTCTCCCCTGGTTTTTCTCATGGCCTAAGGTCAGCAGTAGAGTACTGATTTGTGGGAAATTTTGTGCTACAGCTCTACATCTCTTTCAGACTAACTCAAGGGTCATTTCACTTAGCAACATAGAGCCATGTGAGAGAACAGACCTGCATCCCCTCAGCCTTGGCTGCATTGGATATCTAGCCTCAGAGGGGAAAATAAAAGAAAGCGAATTCAATGTCCTACCTGTCCCCCCACTTGAAATTTCCACCCAAATTTTCCCATGGACCAGAACCATGACCTCTACCAATTTTGCTCTGTAGCTAGTTATCAGGTAGTGAACCAAAGAACCCCAGGTGATACCCGTGGTTTAGGAAAGTAGCTTGTTCCCAATGTACTGATACTCAGGTTAGATCAGGATAAAGTCCTTTTCCTAGGCAGATTTTTAACACCTTTTCCAATTACTGTAATAAGGAATTCATTTTTTCTTCCTATTGTGTTAGGATAGATTTTCCCCTTCATTATACCTGTAGAATCAGTACTTCCCAGTGTAGTAATGAGAGGGGTCAGAGATTCAACGTCAGGCCTCTGTTGTATTGCACTGCCCTGGGACTTCCCCAGTGATGATAACTGGGCTTGTACCTGCAGTAGGTGGAACAGTTTTTTTTTGTGATAGCTGTGCCCATTGGGCCCTGAAGATACCCAACGCCCCTGGACTGGAGAGTTTTCAAGGGTGCTAAGAGCGGTCTGAAGATCAAGCAGGTTAAAGTAAAACCATTTTCTGATTTATCCTCCACCCTCCCTCTGAATGGTCTAAAAGTAATTTCAGCCACCTGGCGACTGTTCTCCAGCAGCAGTGAAAAGGCCACAATGGTCCAAGTTAGGAGTGCAATTGCACTGTTTCCTCCCCAAAATTGTCTGAATGGGCAAAAACAATCATGAGGAGGTCCTCTCCGGTGCAGTGCACCTGAGGTTGTGCGCCCCCACTGGGCACTGATAGAGGAAAATCTACTGCTGGATCGTATTTGAAATTGCTTTGCTTTTTCATTCTTGTTTTTTTACTTTCCTGTTGGGGGCAAATATTAGCCGTTTTCCCAGATTCATGACCAGCCACTTCTTAGAAAGATAGGAAAGTATACAGCACAGGAGGTGGTTGTTTGGCCCACTGTGTACATGCCAGCCAGAAAAGAGTTAAACAGCCTAATCCCATTTCCAACCCTTGGTCCGTAGCCCTATAGGTTACAGCACTTCAAGTGCAATTTCAATTATCTTTTAAATGGGATGAGGATTTCTGCCTCCAACCGCTTTCAGGCAGTGTCTATTCATGGATCGAGAACAAAATGGACTAGATCAGCTCTAGAGTCACAGGTGAAAATGGGCCCTAACTTCCCCAGTGGTGAAAAACTAACTTACAATTCTGATTGTACTGTGCTGCCCCCATCAGTTTTGATTTGGTTCGTGAGATGTGGGCATTGCTGGCTAGGCCAGCATTTATTGCGCACCCCTAATTGCCCTCGAGGAGGTCGTTGTAAGCTGCCTTCTTGAATCGCTGCAGCCCTTGGGATGTAGGTACACCAAAAGTGCTGTTAGGGAGGGAGTTCCAGGATTTTGCCCCAGTGACAGTTAAGTTGTGGGTTTGGAAGGTGCTGTCAAAGGAGCCTTGGTGAGTTGCTGCAATGCAAGTACCCCTCCAAATCACACACCATCCTGTAGATGGTGCACACTGTGCGTCAGTGGCGAAGGGAGTGAACGTTGAAGGTGGTGGATGGGGTGCCAATCAAGCGGGCTGCTTTGTCCTGGATGGTGTCGAGCTTCTTGAGTGTTGTTGGAGCTGCAGCCATCCAGGCAAGTGGAGAGTAACCATCACACTCCTCGCATGTGCCTTGTAGATGGTTGTCAGGCATTAGAATGAGACATCAGGCAAGTTACTCGCCGTAGAATTCCTAGCCTCTGACCTGCTCTTGTAGCCACAGTATTTACGCGGCTGGTCCAGTTCAGCTTGTGGTCAATGGTAACCTCCAGGATGTTGATAGTGGGGGATTCAGCAATGGTAATGCCACTGACATCAAGGCGAGATGTTAGATTATCTCTTGTTCCAGATGGTCATTGCCTGGCACTTGTGTGGCGAGAATGTTACTTGTCACTTATCAGCCCAAGCCTGGACATCGTCCCGGTCTAGCTGCATTTCTACACGGACTGCTTCGGTATCCAAGGAGTCGCGAATGGTAAACATTGTGCAATCATCAGCGAACATCCCCACTTCCGACCTTATGATGGAGAGGTCATTGATGAAGCAGCTAAAGATGGTTGGGGCTAGGATACTACCGTGAGGAACTCCTGCAGTGATGACCTGGGACTGAAATGATTGACCTCCAACAACCGAACAGTTTTTCCTGATTCCTGTTGACTCCAGTTTTGCTAGGGCTCCTTGATGCCACACTCAGTCAAATGCTGCCTTGATGCCAAAAGTGGTCTCTCACCTCACCCCTGGAGTTCAGCTCTTGTCCATGTTTGGACGAAGGCTGTAATAAGGTCAGGAGCTGAGTGGCCCTGTCGGAATCCAGGGCATCAGTGAGCAGGTTAATGCCGCTTGAAAGCACCGTTGACGACACCTTCCTTGATGACACCTTCCATCACTTTGCTGATGATCGAGAGACTAATAGGCAGTAATTGGCTGGGTTGGACTGTCTTGCTTTTTGTGCACAGGACAAACCTGGGCAATTTTCCACTTTGCTGGGTAGATGCCAGTGCTGTAGGCTGTATTGGAACAACTTGGTTCGGGGCGCGGCTAGTTCTGCAGCACAAGTCTTCAGTACTATTGCCAGAATGTTGTCAGCTGCATAGGCTTTACAGTATCCAGTGCCTTCAGCCATTTATTGCTATCAATTGGAGTGAATCGGACTGGCTGAAGACTGGCATCTATGATGCTGGAGACCTCAGGAAGAGGCCGAGATAGATCATCCACTCAGCACTTCAGGCTGAAGATGGATGCAAATGCTTCAGCTTTGTCTTTTGCACTGATGTGCTGGGCTTCCCCATCATTGAGGATGGGGATATTTGTGCAGCCTCCTTGTTTAACTATCTACCACCATTCACGACTGGATGTGGCAGGACTGCAGAACTTAGATCTGATCTGTTGGTTGTGGAATCTCTTAGCCCTGTCTATCGCTGCTGCTTTCGCTGTTTGGCATGCAAGTAGTCCAGTGAAGCTACAACACAGGACTGAAACTGGCTTATGAAGGATGCAGGCCAGACAATAGTTTGGGGCAGTAACTTGATTTAGCATAGAAAGTACTATAAAGGGATCATGGTCTGGTTCCCATAATAAACCCAAAGCCATGCAATTTACAATACTTCCAGTTGTAAAAGGAGAAAGGTATCCAGCATGATTAACACCTACAACATGATCCTAGGTTCAGCTTATTACAAACTACCTGAACGTAACAATTTCTAATCATTTAAACCCCAATAGGACCGAGCCTTCTAATCATGAATATGTGGGGCGGCACAGTGGCGCAGTGGTTAGCACCGCAGCCTCACAGCTCCAGCGACCCGGGTTCAATTCTGGGTACTGCCTGTGTGGAGTTTGCAAGTTCTCCCTGTGTCTGCGTGGGTTTCCTCCGGGTGCTCCAGTTTCCTCCCACATGCCAAAGACTTGCAGGTTGATAGGTTAATTGTCCATTATAAATTGCCCCTAGTATAGGTAGGTGGTAGGGAAATATAGGGACAGGTGGGGACGTGGTAGGAATATGGGATTAGTGTAGGATTAGTATAAAGGGGTGGTTGATGGTCGGCACAGACTCGGTGGGCCGAAGGGCCTGTTTCAGTGCTGTATCTCTAAACTAAACTAATTATGAAGCTCATGAAAGCAATTTTACAAAGACGCCAAATTCCAGTGCTACCTTAGTTAATCACCAGGCTTTGATCCTGAAGACTTAATGATTGTGACATTATCACTGTGAGTGATCAGTTAATTGTCAATAATCTTAAACAATATGTACAAATTAAAAGCAAATCAACTGGGCAGCAACCTAAGGAAACGTTGCTTTCAAATCTGATCTTAATTATTTAATACTTTCCCTGGGAATATTTGATGTCAAAGATGTTTCATTCCCCAATATCTCTCACCACGAGCACAGAGGTTCTTCATAAAAGTTTCCCTTACTCTTTCCATTCTTTCAGTTTAATGCCAAATGTACTTTACTGGACTGTAAACTGTTTGGAAGGACACACAAGTCACCTTGACTGATTGTCCTGGTTAAATGGAACAATTAGGAGGACTTACCATCTCATCTTTGGACTTTGTTTTCACACTGATGACCGGTTCTCCCTTAGATTTATCCATCACCACTATTCTTTCTGAACCTCGACTTCCTGAAAAGGTAACAGGTAAGAAAGCATAGTTTTGTCCACAGTTTAAAATCAATTTCAGAATGATATCCACAGGTAATTCAACTCCAGTGTAAAGAAAATGAAAAGCTGATCCTGAACTGTGTTTTCAAAGCCAGACTTCAACTCTCAGATTGAACCTATGCAGCAGAGATGTGCAAGCGAGATTATTGCAGCACCACTCCAGAAGCTTAACACACCGTGTCATCTACAAAGGTGCACAGAATACTGAGAGAGATAAACAGCACCACAGTTGGGAACAGTAAGTTATTAGGTGGGTCACAGTAAGGTAGAAAGTAATAAAGTCTGATTAAGGGTTAATGTGCATGTATGTGAAAGCAGAGTGTTGTCAATAAGATTGGTGAGTTACAGACACAGATTCACAAGTGGGAATATGACGTTGTGGCTATAACAGAGACCTGGCTCAAAGAAGGGCAAGATTGGGTGCTAAATATTCCGGGATACAAGGTGTTCAGGAAAGATAGAGTAGGGGGAGGAAAGGCAGTATTGATTAAGGAAAGCATTGCAGTGCTGGAGAGAGAGAATATCCCTGGGGAGTCATGGACAGAATCTATTTGGCTAGAGCGAAGGACAGAAAAGGTGCAATTACATTAGTCGGTGTAGTCTACAGGCCACCAACTAGCGGGAAAGGATGAAGAGGAACAATTTGCAAGGAAATTACAGAGAGATGCAAGAATTATAGAGTAGTTATAACAGGGGATTTCAATTATCCAAATATAAACTAGGACAGTAGTAGTGCAAATGGCAGAGAGGGGCAAGTTCCTAGAGCGTGTTCAGGAAAATTTTCTACAGCTGTATGTTTCCAGTCTAATGAGAAGGGAGGCATTGCTGGACCTGATTCTTGGGAATTAGGTGGGCCAAGTATCAATATCGGAGAACAGTTAGGAGACAGCGATCATTGTAACACAAGTTTTAGGTTGGTTATGGAATGGGACAAAGAACAATCTAGAGTAAGTATAGTTAACGGGGGGAAAGCCAACTTCAATGGGGTAAGAATGGAGCTGGGCCATACGTTAGAATCAAAGGCTGGCAGGAAAAACAGTAGCTGAACAACGGGCTACCATCAAAGAAGAGGTAGTTCGGGCACAGTCAAGGTTTATTCCCTTGAAGGGGAAAGGTAAGGCAAATAAATCCAGAACTCGCTGGATGACAAAAGAGATAGAGATGAAGAAGAAAAAAAGTGGGCTTATGACAGATGGCGGGTCGAGTCATACAGCACAGAAACAGGCCCTTCAGCCCATTGTGTCTGTGCCGGCCATCAAGCACCTATCTATTCTAATCCCATAATACAAAGGAGAACCAGGCTGAATATAGAAGGCCCAGAGGGGAAATAAAAAAACAAATGTGAAGCAAAGAGAGAGTATGAAAAGAGACCGGCAGCTAACATAAAAGGGAATCCCAAAGTCTTCTAAAGGCATATAAATAGTAAAACAGTGGTGGAAGGTGGAGTAGGGCCAATTGGGGACAAAAGGGGGATCTATGCATAGAGGCAGGGGGAACAGCTGAGGTATTAAATGAATACTTCGCATCTGTCTTTACCAAGGAAGATGATGCTACCCAGGCCACAGTGAAAGAGGTGATTAAGAATTTAAAATTGATTAAGGAGAGGTTGGCTGCCCATATAAAACACCAGGGCCAGATGAGATACACCCAAGCATAGTGAGGGAAGCGCGAGTGGAAATTGCAGAGGCACTGACCACAATTTTCCAGTCTTCCCTAGATTCAGGGGTGGTGCCAGCCAGAGAACTGGAGAATTGCAAATTTTACACCATGGTTCAAAAAAGGATGTAAAGATAAGCCCAACAACTACAAGCCAGTCATTTTAACTTCAGTGGCGGGGATACTTCTACAAACAATAATTCGGGACCAAATTAATAGTCACATAGACAAATGTGGAAAGCCAACACGGATTCATTAAGGGAAAATCATGTTTAACTAACTTGCTGGAATTTTTTGAGGAGGTAGCAGAGAGGGTTGATGAGGGCAATGCTGTTGATGTGGTGTACACGGACTACCAAAAGGCATCTGATACAGTGCCGCACGACAGACTTGTGAGTAAAATTATAGCTCACGGAATAAAAGACAGTAGTAACATGGATATGAAATTGGCTGAATCACAGCAGAAAAAGTAGTGGTTAGTGGATGTTCTTCGGGCTGGAGGAAGGTTTCTAGTGGAGTCTCCCCAGGGGTCAGCGCTGGGACTCTTGCTCTTCCTGATATCTATTAATGACCTAGACCTTGGAGTATAGGGCACAATTTCAAAACATGCACATGATACGAAACTTGGAACAATTGTGAACTGTGATGAGGATAGAACTTCAAAAGGACATAGACAAGTTGGTGGAATGGGCAGACAAGTGGCAGATCAAGTTCAATGTGGAGAAATGTGAAATGATTCATTTTGGTAGGAAGAACACGGAGACACAACATAACTAAGGGTACAACTCTAAAGGGGTTGCTGTAAGAGCAGAGGGGCCTGGGGGTGTACGTGCATATGTCACTGAAGGCGGTAGGACAGGTTGAGAGAGCAGTGAATAAAGCATACAGTATCCTGGGCTTTATTAATAGGGGCAGAGCACAAGAGCAAGGAGGTTATGTTGAACTTGTAAAAGACACTAGTTTGGCCTCAGCTGGAGTACTCCATCCTGTTCTAGGCTCCACACTTTAGGAAAGATGTGAAGGCACTGGAGAGAGTACAGAAAACATTCACGAGAATGAAGTTCTTCATCCCTGGAGCCAGTTAAGATGATAGGAGTGGAGAAGTTAGGATCGTTTTCCTTGGAGAAGAGAAGGCTGAGAGGAGATTTGATAGAAGTATTCAAAACCATGAGGGGTCTGGGCAGAGTGCATAGGGAAAAACTGCTCTGACTCATGAAAGGATCAAGAGGAGGAGGACACAGATTTAAAGTAATTGGCAAAAGAAGCAAAAGCGACATGAGGAAAAACTTTTTCATGCAACGAGTAGTTAGGATTTGGAATGCACTGCCTGAAAGCGTGGTGGAGGCAGGTTCAATCGAGGCAAAGGGAATTAGACTGTTACTTGAAAAGGAAGGATGTGCAGGGTTACAGGAAGCGGGGGAATGGCATTCGGTGAATTGCTCATTTGGAGAGCCAGTGCAGAGTCAACGGGCTGAATGGCCTCCTTCTGCACTGCAACAATTCTGTGATGTTGTGTGACTTTTGTGCAAAGTGTATTTAAAGATTGCATCACTCCCAACAGATACTCAGCATGTTTTACCAGATCTGCTTCCATCAGCATGTGAGGATCCAGTCTTCCGTTCATTTTTTGAATCTTTTTTGTCATCTCGCTTTTCATCCTTTGAATCTTTCTTCTTTTCATCCAATCTCTTGGAGTCTTCTCTTTTATCATCCTTTTTCCCACTGCTAGATCTGAAGCACAAGTTACATTTAACTATTAAAGGGGTATCCATGTAGAGGGTGGGAGAAATCCTGGGGGGCTTTTAAAATGTCAGAACCCTCCAGAAAACCCCAAATTGCTGGGAAACCACTGCGCCCAATATCAGCACCTGTCAGATGCGAAACTGACTCCTACGAGAGGGAGGGAGGGGGGAGGGGAGAGGGAGGGAGGGGGTGAGAGCATAATCAAGATCACTCCTGACTGATGGACATCTATTTGGAATACTCCTCATTGCTACAAGAGTGCAGGCAAACACTGACTACTTGTGCAAGCAAAGTCTTCTCATTTAAAGTCTCTTCACAAAAATGGACATTTGTTGTTTTAATACCAAGATAAATTTTTAATGCCTTTATCTTTTACAAATTATCTCACCAGTCCCCTATATAAGACAAAAATTGTAATGTGGCCGCCCCCCCACCACGTGAAAAGGTTGGACAACCCTGCTCTAGAGAATACAGTTACAATTTCCCCAATCTCTCCTCATAGGACAATCCCGCCATCCCAGGGATTTGTCTGGTGAACTTCCATTGCACTCCCTCTATGGAAAGTATCTGCTTCCTTAGATGTACACAGGTATGGTCTCACCAAGGCTCTATAGTGACATTCAAATTTGCAGAATTAATCACTGAGTAGTTTGCTTATCATGCAGGTTGCTTCCAGTTACAAATGAATGTAAATCTTTTTTCTGTTTAACTAAATTTACTGAATTAACAGAACATAGTTATTAAAATCTATGGGACATAAAATTGCCCGTATCATCTTTGGTTGAGAGTTTAAGCCCCCTTCAGGACTTTGGACACGAAATATAGGAAGAGCTGCATTGTCGGGGGCTAAATTTCCGAAAACACATTAAACCAAAGCTGCCCCTGCCTGCTCAGATGAAACATCCCCAGGCATTATTCAAAAGAAATTTTATTGGCGTCCTAACCAATGCTTCTTTTAACCACAAAATAAAATATTAACTGGTTAGTTATATAACTTACTGCCTGCAAAGATCTTGCTGTACCGCTTATATGACAACACTACAAAAGTAATTCATTGGACATGAAGTACTTTGGGAAACTGCCCAGGTCACAAGGTGTTAGGGTCTGAAGTTTTGTTAATGGATGATAAATATCTGGTAGTTCAAGATAATAGGGTGAACAGGTGTTGGGTGTCAAATAGTTAATTGTATATATAAAGAGCCAGCCAGCACTGGCGGAGGTGTTGTTTGGAGAGCAGAGATAAGCTCCGTAGCAAGCAATAAACAATCGCCACCAAAGCATCCTAGTCTCTGTCTTCTTCACAAACAGGCTTGGAAGCTTCTCTAACACAAGGCACGATATAAACTCGAACGTTGTTACCGCGGGGGATAAAGTTTCTAGGACTAGCAAAATCACCCCACAATTGTTCTACCTCTATACCAATGCTTGAAAATAGGTTTTTCTACACATAAAGCTTACATCCTTCCTCTCTACAAAGAGATATTTCTATTTGTTTAGGTGGTCTCTCCAAAATGAGGGCCAACAAAATAAAGTTGAACTGGAGTACTTAACTGTCGATATGTAAAGAGATCACTTGTTTGCTTCTCCCTTTGCCAAATATACATAAAATATATGTATATTTACCGCACACATCCACCCCTACTAAAATGCTTTGTGTAGATGGTACGTCTACTAGCAAACAAAATTAAAGGTGACAAATAGAACTCAATTTTCTGTCCAAGTTAGTCAGAGAGATACAGCACTGAAACAGGCCCTTCCGCCCACCGAGTCTGTGCCGACCAACAAACACCCATTGATACTAATCCTACGTTAATCCCATATTCCCTATCACATCCTCACCATTCTCCTACCACCTACCTACACTAGGGGCAATTTACAATGACCAATTTACCTATCAACCTGCAAGTCTTTGGCTGTGGGAGGAAACCAGAGCACCCGGCGAAAACCCAAGCGGTCACAGGGAGAACTTGCAAACTCCGCACAGACAGTACCCAGAACCGAACCCGGGTCGCTGGACCTGTGAGGCTACGGTGCTAACCGTAGGTGGTAGAAAAAGGGAAATAGAATTTAATGCAAGTAGATCACTCATTTAGGAAATTTAATGGTTGAAGTTTTCATAAAATTTAGCACAAATCTGGTGTACATCCATAAACACAGATTTGTTGATATTCTTGCATTGCAAATGTCTACCTTTCAGCTACAGTGTATACCAGTTAAAGGATTTTGTCATTAATGGAAATATACAATTTTGCTCAATATGGATCTATTTCCAATAAAAGCAACTGTTTGTACAAATTCTTGAAGTAGGTGTTGTTGTAAAGGCTTTTGCCAAGATCACAGTTACAGATTACAAACAGGAAAATATCCTGTCTGAAGTTATAAATTGCTGTTAATACCTTTTGATTAAATTATAGCACAGTGGGGATTTTAAAATATGGATGCTTTGGTTGGAGGGGCTGTCATATTTTCTTGCATCCTTTTAGTTTAAGGGACTGTAGTTAAAGCGAATACACACCTCTGGCAGTGCTACATTCCAACAAACTAGTTTCTGTTAATTGCCAGTTAGACTGGGTTTCTTCTACCTTTGTGGAATGTGTGTATTCACATGTTGTTTGGTTTAGGACCCAAGCAGAACCAAAGTTAATCAAGTTATGTAGACACGCAAAGGTTGGTTTAATTTTGTAAATTTATCTTATTTTGGCAAATACAAAAGTAATTCATTTAAGAAAAATTTTGGGACATTTGAGAGAAGTGACATATAAATAAATGCATGTTCTTTAGATTCCGATCAATCAGCCAGAGAACACAAACTTTCAAATACTAAGAAGCGGGTGCTTTTAAAAAGCAGATCAAACAAAGCAATCAAGTTGCCTGGGGTAGTTGTTGCAACTCATGCATTATTAGTCTCCAAGAATTAAAGGATTAAAACGTATTTACTTGTCTGCTGAGAAAGGATGTGGGCCTTCAATATTTACTTAGTAAGGAAAAGACTTGTCCTGTTGTACAAGAAGCTTTTACTGCAGGGGTGAGAATGGCCGAAGACAAAAAAGTCTGAAATTCTTCTTTGACTAGGAATTATGTAATTATAGTACTGTTAATGATCTGTAATAAACGAAAAGGCTTCCAGGCCACCACTAATGTGCTGAAATATTATTTTCCCTTTGTTTACCTCAATTACCATCAAGTCGGTGGACCAATATATTTGTATAAAATCAAAGTGATGTCTGCATTCCAACATTTCAGTTTTTAATAGTTAGTACATCATAAAATTTACTTCATCCTTCATAATTACAACACCAGAATGTGACCGTGAAAACTTATTTGTAAATCTATGCTTGTTTATTCGTTGTTACCATAACCTGAGTGGAACCACTGGCATAGTTTTGCTTCTTTGCTGGTTTTCTTTAAGTCAGGTCTCAGCTGCAAGTTCTAATTGGACATGCTACAGCTGCCGAGCCTGGGAGAGACAGAACTCGTGATTGGAGGAGCAGCTCTGTCTTTCCCGCAGCTGCTGCTCCTCCAATCGCTGCTCTGCTGTAAGTTCCTGCTCTCAGCAACTGTCAGTTTAACTGACAGTGAACAGAGTATTGTGGGAAACAACTTCAGGCAGCTTCATGGTTGGCCAGCTTTTTAAAAAAATAACCAGAACAGTCAGTTGCTGCAAGTAGGAACTGCTGCTTCCGACCTTAGTGGTTTTCTGGCGGGCTTGAAAAAAAAATTGAAACTATGAAACTGGCAGTTCCGATTTTTTTTAAACCAGTCTTTTGGGTCTGAAGGTCGGAAACAAAGAGGCCACTGTCAGATTTCCGAAGCCCCAATGTCACAAATTCTCATCCCTGTTACTGTCTCAGACTGTGGCTAGAGCTTTACTGTTGTCAGTAAAAAAAAAAATTAAATGCCTGTATAGTCAGAGACATTTCTGTTTACCTGTTAGTGGCTCACAACATTGCTACTAGCTGCTCAAATACTGACCAAAGTACAGGTTGTCTAATATTCAGCACCTAGCAATATCATACTGACCATTTCAGAAAAAGCTACCAAAGCAATAATTTTTTAAACAAATCCACATTGAAATCATGTTAATCCACAAAATCCATATTAAAACTCACTTGTCAGTTTTAGATTCTGCAGAATGGCGCCTGTCACTACTGAGTTCTCGACTTGAAGCAGACTTTGGATCCTTTCTTGAGTCGTCCTTCTTATCTGCTGGCTTCTTACCTGAAGGCTCATTTTTTGCCTGAAAACACAACACCTTTATAACTTCACATCTCTTCAGAACAACTACCGCAACCTACGAGCCATCCCAAGTCACATTCTGGGCTAGCTGATTACTTGCAGTGCTGCTCACCAGCAACAGTAATAAGTCCTTCCACTTCACATTCCTCTGCTTATTTCCCATTCTCTAATTCAGTGGCTGACTTTCTCCCTTTTGTCTTTTTATCTGAGGCTCTTACTTGCTCTGTCCCATTCCTCCCCTTTATCTCATCTCTTTTCTAAGTCTCCCAATTTAGCTTTTCTCTATATCTACCTCATAATAATCCACATATATTTATACTCTGCTCTCGGAGAGTGAATTACTCTGCATTCAGTGGTAGGTCACAGTAACATCTCATGTCTCTGTTCTCCCAGTGGCTGATTAGTTGCCACATAGTGCCTTGTATCCCTTTGATTTATACCCATCAGGGCAATAATGTTTTGCAAACTGAGTTTCTTCAGTAGGTTCTCAGAGATGGTGGAGGACAAGAGTAAAAATGTGACTGAAACACTGTACTGGCCTGGATGTTATAGTACAGAATGCCATTTGTAGAGAAGTCTCTGAGCCAGGGTATGCCACCCAAAACTGGATAAGGAGTGGGCAGTATCTCCCTCCTCCACATGTAAGACTATGTGTCCAGATACTTTGCAAGTCCAAGACCAGGAGAGAGCAAAGGCTCTGGGGTGGCATGCCCTGTCAGTTTTGGGAATAGAGGAGTGCGAGAAGAGAACCAGTAAACTTTCATAGCTTTCAGACTTTTCATTGTTTAGTAATTCATATTTGCTAAAAAGTAATCAAACTCCCCACCCCTGCCAAGTCTAGCAACATTGATCCAGACCTTAAAATATAAAACCATGGGCTTAGCAACAAAAGGGATTGCTTATAAATGACAAATGTGTGATCACTATTGAGATTATTCAAAAGGTACACCAAATATCTTTAAAAATATTTCCTTTTATTTTCACGCTTACCATAGTGCTGTGCAGGAATTATATTGAGGTCAATAGTTAAATATCAAGTATTAGAAACACTTGAAATTTGTAACAATTTAATTGGATAGATTTTTCAGAAAATACCTAGATATTTTGCCCAATGAACTTAGTGGTCAATTCAAAATAAATAATTCTATCATTGTATTTTCAGGTACTTTTGAGCACCAACAGTCCATTTAAAATATTAACATTTTTTTTCTCTTTATAGATACTAATAACCTAGTGTATATCCAGCATTTGTTTTATTTCAGACTTGAATTTGTCCCACACTACTTTGTACTCACCTTCTCCACAGAGATCATTCGCCCATGCAGTTCTGTTCTATGCAGATTGCCGATACATTTTGTTGCCTCCTCACTAGTCGACATGGTCACAAACCCATAGCAACGTGCTCCAGGACTACGAGCATTAGTCACTACTTTTGCTCCAACCACCTAAACAGAAAGAACACTACACCTAAGTGAATGGAACATTGCTCAATTTCTTTGTCTGAAAATTGCAATCAGTCCTCATAGCAGCCAAACTGGCACATTTGTCAGTATTTGCCAACTTACTATTGGTATAACCTGCTCTTAAGGCAATAACCCATTTCATCTGCATTACATCTTTAAACATTAAAATTTACTCTTGTGACATAACAGTAATAACAGCATAGCAACAAGTGCCAAATGAATTCTAGCAAAATCCGCAAGAGGAGAGATAAAAAGCAAAGATAAGCTCCAATCACCAGTCATGAGACAGCAAAATAATTTTATCACAACTAGATGAGAATACCATTCAACCATTTACTCGAGTAAAATTACGTAAAAATTCTGTACATATCAGCTAAATGTTCATCGTGGCCTGCAAGTCAAATGTCTCCTCAGTGGGCATCATCATGTTATCAGCTGGTTCCCAAAGCTCAATGCTAAACAAACCTCCCCACCTCTAACCTTCTCTAGTACTATAATTCTACCCCCACACCAACATGGGCCTCTTGTGCGCCCATTCTCCATTGAGCCCACCACTTGTGGCCATGTCTTCACCCACCTAGTTCCAATGGTTTGTAATTTCCCTCTGAACATCATGTAAATACATGTTCTGGGTTTTCAATTACTGCCTTGGTTGCTATATCCATATTAAAAAAAAAACTGCACTCACATCCTGTCAATAAATCTTGTCGCTGCTGTTATAATTTTGAGTCAACCCTTATAATAAATTCCCACTCCTGCATTTGACATGTTCCACCTTATGTTAACTGGCTCCTGTCACTTTGTAATTACAGATGTTGATCATTAAGTATCACTGTACTAACTTTTACAGATGATTATGCTTTCTGAAAAAATTCCAGCCATTTTTTCCATCGGTAACAAATACAGAAATTGCTGGAAATGTATATTTCAATTATGTAAACGTTGTTAGGACTCAGGGCTTTGATGAATGGTGCACATCCAAAGTATCATAACCTTTTTTCTCTTTATAGATCTGACCTGCTGTGTATCTACCATTTTGTTTTTATTTGCAGTTGGAAATTAGAATGAGCTTAAAGAAAAAAAAATCTCAAATCCACATGATTAAACTCAGGTATTTTAATGCTGCTGATCCTTTCTACTTGGAAGGCTTCAGCCTCGCCCAAAAGTCCAGAATTGATGTTTTTACCTGGAACTGTGACACCTGACTAAAGGCAGACAGATCCTGCAGTCTGAACATGTTAAGTGTGTACAATTTCCCAAGATGCATTAAAGTCGCAAATAAAGCAAGTCAGGCAAGAGACACAGAGAAACACTTCAACAAAATTTACTTGGTTGTTTTTCAATATTATTTGAAGAAAACCTGCAGGATAAATTTCAAAATCTTTATTCAGGTTACATCTATATTCACATAGATGTATAACTATATCTACAGATAACGTGGGACAGGCTGGATGGACTAGAGGGTCTTTCACTGCCCATCATTGTTCGCAGAACACGAGGTGGTCAATCAGGTTGCAAAGGGCTGCAAGAAAGTTAAAAAGACAGGGTGGGAGAAAGGTTCTGCCCTATCATAGGAATTAGTCTGTTTAAGTCAAGAAAAGTGACCACTAAAGTGGGATGTGAAAACTTTGTACCCTGTAGCAACTTAAATTCGTACATTGAATTTTGTTTACAAGAAGCCTGTTATAGCTTGTCACGTTGGAAATATGAAATATATGCACGTTCTTAAATCTAAACGGCTGTCACTGACTGCTTTACAGCCACTAAGACTGAACTAAACTGTGAGCTGGGAGCAGGGCACAAAAGCAGGTATCAATTAAAATTTATGCATTTAGTCTTACAATTGATATTTCTCAAGGTTCACCTGCAATATTAACAGAATCTATTTCATCGTGACAAAATAGTAGAAAATTAAGTGCATTTTTCCATGTTTAGTTCTTCAGATATTCAGAAATAACTCAAGAACTCTGCAGGTTTACATAATTCCCCAAAACCTCTTCATGCTGGAAACTCATTTGGAGTAAGATGCAGAGTGGCTCAGAGGGAATTCCAGAGTGTGACAAAATTCAAAGCACGTGGGGGAAGATATCAGAACAAGAGTTTTTGAGAGGAGCAGGAAGGAAGATTGTAGTGCTACTGGTGACTATGGAAATAGGGAGTGGTGTGATCATGGAAGGATTGAAAGTCAAGTATTTTAAATTTGAGATGCTGATGGACCAAGAGCCAATGTAGGTCAGCGTTGACTAGAAAAACAGGAGTGGGACTTGGTACAGAACAGAAAACAAGCTGTGTTTTAGACAAGCTGGAGTTTAGGGAGGGTGAAGGATGGGAGGCCGGCTAGCATATCCCAAATATTTTTGCTTCGGAGTACCTGGGCATAAATAATGTAAGTAGCTATTTTAGCTTGTATGAATCTGGTTAAATACATAATATTCCCTGCTATCTGATAAACTCAATTCATGTTACTGTATTTAAGGTTAACTGTTAGGTTTGGGCTTTCCAATTCTACAAGATAGAATGCAAAAGATACAATCAACTAACAGAACTAATGACAGGTTCTCGCGAGAAAATGATGTTTTAAAAGCCCAAATCATCTAATCCTGCTATCAGAGACCACATTTCTGGTAGAAAATTAGGGTATTTAAAAACCACGTACCAAATATTTCATCATGAACAAGCTAAAAATTGTTCAATTAGCACTTTCATACTTTTAGACACATCAATCCCAAAAAACATTTCACCATTTGAATCCACTCAAAGCTTGAGGATTTTCATAACTATTACCTTGCCATATTTACTGAAGAGGTTCTTCAAGTCAGTTGCTCTGGTGGCAGAGGAAAGGCCACTCACCCAAAGGTTCTTCCCTGCAGCATCCGAAACACTAGTGCTACCAGATCGGCCTGAATGACAAGTAAGCAAAATAACATTTATTTCTGGATCCACATTAATCCAGAAGAATTTGCGTAAAGCCATCAGGAAATTCAAAAATTGTTACTTTGTAAATAAACTGCACTGCATTTAAGGCATTCCATTCTCAAGTCAACAGCCAGTGCACAGAGAAAAGGGGAATAAAAATAAGTTTCAAGGTAGTTACATACTGCAATGTTTTTATTATGTCAGCTGTGACCTGAAATTCTAACTTGGGTCAGGATAAAGAAAACCAGAATGTGAAAACACCCAATCTTTACAGATTACATACGATCTTTCGATTATGTGATTCGCTTGTACATTATGGGCCGAAATTTACACTGAGGATGGGGGAGGCGTAAAATTGAGCAGGAGACTCCGGTAGGCCCCGCTCCCGCCAACTTTACAGCGGTCGGGTGGGGATGGCCCGCCGCAGGCCAATCAAGGCCTTTAAGTCGCCAGTTAAGGGCCGCCCCTGCCTCCCAACCTACCCCCGGGACCCAAGACACGTCCCCCCACCACCAAACAACCACTCTAGCCTCATCAGGGCACGACCAATCTCTGTGGTGAGACATGCCCATCTTACCTTCCCCTCCTGGCTCCACAGTGTCGGCTGGGCTGCAGTCCCAGCAGTAGCCACCGTTCCCGGTGGCGCTGCTGGGACTAAGAGCTGCCGGCCTGCTGATTGGTCAGCAGCTCACTGAGGCGGGACGTTCTCCCTCAAGTGGGTGGATGTCCTGCTTCGGGACGAAGTCCCATCCGCCTAAGGTATTATCCAGCCCTATGTGTTAATCACCTACCTTAAATATATTCTCTTCCCTTTTGTCCTCTGAAAATGCAACGCTATTAATAGCTCTACTACCCACAATCCCTCGAGTGAACAAGGTACCAATCTAATTCTTAAGAGCCGACAACTCATCCCAAACTAATTTCCTTCTTTGGGATTAAATTATCCTACATTTATATAGTAAAAGGTTAAAAGGGTTTGCAGTAAATAATTTAGTGAATATAAACAAAATTATTTTATTTCTTGGAGTATATTCATATGGTTTACAAATACGTTGAGAATGGATGATGGGCAAAGAAATCACTTGCATAACAAACTTCCAAAAACCTTGGAACTGGCCCTTTTCAACATCGTCAAGTTCTCAGCAATTGGATTCAATGAGAGAAAACGACAAGAACATAGCTACAGTTATTAACTTGAATCATGACAGAATCTTGACCATAGCCCTGTCAAATAGCCATCGACTCCAAACACTGGTAAACATTCTATGGCCTACCTTTCTCATCCTTTGCTGCAGTTTTAGTATCTTTTCCATCCTTGATAGAGCTAAAGATACAAAATCAGATTTGTTAGAGAACAAATGGGACTTCAGAAATGTACATTTGCAAATAATCCAAACTTTTTCCAATCCAAGAAAATTGTCCAATACCTACCAAAGTATACAGCTACTGTCAGTTATAGATCATTAAGAATGCAATAAACCAAACATTTTGGATGTAGGGGCATCAATTGGAAGTGAAACTGTACAAAAAATGCCTCATTACATTTTTGGTACCGTCAGTGAAGAGTACACAGAAGCAAAATATTCCAGTTTGTGAACAACCTCTGCAGGTTGGAGGAGAGAAGAAAGTGTAAACGGAAGTCGCCTCTAACAGTACAGAAAAAAATAATTAAGAACTTTTAAACAAAAGCAAAAAGATCAAAATTACCACCACTGTGCAGGCCAATTCACGAGACACATTTACTGGAATCTTAGTATGAATGAAAAAAAGAAAGCTTCTGATCTAGAACTGAGAAACAACAAACCTCTTGTTCTGATCACTGCCCTCTATAAGCGAGAGTTCTTTCTTAGCTGCTTCATTAGAATCACCTTCATCTTCTGTTTTCATTGTTTCATCTTTGCTTTCCTCAGTTTCTGGTTGCTGATCTTTCTCTGCGCTTTCAATGCCTGCCCCTTCTAACTCTTGTTTCTGTTGGTCGCTTTCTGTTTCGTTCACATTTGCTGTTGCACTCATTTCAGTTTCATTTTTATTGCCACTGGGTACTTGATCGGAGGGTTTCTCGGAGTCAGTCCCCAGTGGTTTTGATTCTTTCTTGGGCGCGTCCAAAAGCAAGTCATTGTCGAGTTCCAGTGTCAGTGCATCCTCTGCTTGTACAGTAACTGAGATGTTGTCATCTTCTTCTTCTTTTTGGTAGGACTCTATGTTGATCACTTCTTGTGTAGATAGCTGTGTCTCTTCAGGGGGCTCCTCCTCGATAGGGACTGAACTACAAGCTTCCCCCGAACTCTCGGCTACATTCTCCTTCTCTACGGGATCAATGGGAATAGAATGGCACAAGATTTAATTACCACTGAAATACAGCAAGAACATACACGGAGCTAACATGTCTGCCGTGTAACTATGCAGGACACCGCCCCTAGCTTTCACCAGAACCACAGGGAGATTGGAAAACTAAGGGAGCACACAGCTAACTAAAAAAAAAATTAGATTGTAATTTCTTCACTAATTTACCAATAGATATTTTATTAACCTCACAGACCACGAGTCCTCAATGCTGCAAACCAATAACTTGGAAAGTTAGCAGTCGTAGTTCAAGTGAAACCATGACATGTCCATGTAATTCCAAGAAGTAAATAGTTGAAGTCAGAAATTCCTTTGCAGTTCAAGATGATTAGAATTTTTTATTCCCAAACTGCATCCATGAGTGTTCAATAAATGTTTCCTTTTGAT
This sequence comes from Heterodontus francisci, assembly GCF_036365525.1. Lineage (NCBI taxonomy): Eukaryota > Metazoa > Chordata > Chondrichthyes > Heterodontiformes > Heterodontidae > Heterodontus > Heterodontus francisci. The sequence continues at coordinate 49,226,162 of NC_090406.1, forward strand.
AGTTCTAAGTCTTCTGATTAACTTCATTTCTTCCAAGTGAAGCAAGAGTCCAACAAAACATATGTAATGAACTTCCGTGGGTAGACTGTTCATCAAGTCTTTAACATTCCTGGGTAGATTGTTCTTCTACTTGCTTTAACCTGCAGCATTTCCTTAGTTCATTTGACTTTGTATTTTGTTTTTTATTCAAATATTGTAAACTGGTCAGTTTCTTTTACTTTGGTAATAGTTCACTTTCCTAGAAATGGAACTTCCATTTCATTCTGTAGAATTTAGACGTATGAACAGAGTACTCTTGTGTACTTGTACACATCACCAGATCAAGGCTTTAAAACCCAAATTACATTGCAAAGAAGGTAACAGCATTAATATGTGCTGGCCTTATTTATTTACATGTCTATATAGCACAACTGACCGCTTTTACCCTCCCTTTTGCCCCAAAAAGAATTCCCAAGCCAAAATCACGACAAGTTCCCTCAGGAAAAGAACATTTGCACATTTACTATTGCCCTCAGATGACAAAAGCATGCCAACAAGTTATATTACTATCCCAATGGATGACAGGTTGATGAGACTCTTCTATAGGTTTCAGTTCATTAAAAATGTGCAATTTGCAGAATTCAAGTTAAATTTGAAATCAGGTTTTATACCTCACAACTCATATTTGTTACTGAGTGCATCAATAGCCATAAAAGTCCCCTAAAACTGATGTGCAAGACTGTGTAATCTTACTTTAAGTGGAATTATATGTTCAATTTATCAATTAGACTTCAACAAAAATTGAGATCTCATTCAAAATATATAAAGATTTGCTAGTTCTTCCCTTTCAGGAAAACTAAGAGGTTCTAATGCTGTCAGTTATGTACGGGTCAGTTGTGCCACTAGAGCCTTGTAGCAGATTGGATTAATGTAGTAGATCTGGGATATGCCTAAGTTTTCCAGTCTCCCTGTACCTGTGCTGCTCTGAACCACTGCTATTATACACCAGAATACTTGCACGTGATCAAGTTTTTTTTTTTTAAAAAGAGAAAAATTAAGCTGCATTGGGGCACATGGATGGAAGGAGAGTTTCTTTAATACCTGTTTCTTCAAGTAAATCTTCAGCATCCTGAAAATAAATGAGATTAGAAATGTTATTAATGTTGCTTATATCGGACATGAAGCTTATACATAATTAAGGTCCATAGCCATTTAACAGACTCAAAATTTAAGCTACTTTTCAAGCTCTTCTTTGGCTGACATAAGCACAATATAACTTACAAGCAAACATTAATTACCTGAATTACATTTTAATGTACCACTCAACAGTTTTAATAGAGCAGAAGCTGATTTTTCTGTGTTTACTTCAGTGAACATTTCCTGCTTCTGTATTCCTGGCACAAACCAGGAAGACAAAAATGGGAAAATTATGCACCCACAGCCCAAGTTGATTTCAGAAAATCCAGGTTCTACTGCAGGTGAAGGATGCAAAAATACATGAACTAATTAAAATCCTCTCAAGTTAGGGCACTGCAAAAACAAGAGTTCATGACAGTGCCCTGATAATTGTTAATATTCCTGGCTACAACTAGTTTACAAAGTCATTGTGTTGTGCACCATTACACAAATGCAAGTTGTTGCTGTACTATTAAAATTGTCTAGAAAAATGTACCATACTACTGTAAAACAGGCTTGTTTTCCCACAGTATGTTTTGTGCAAATAGGAAATTAATAAGTATATATTTTCCCACTGAATTTCCCCCTCTGCATGCATCAATATAAAACCCTTCATTGTTCATTCCAACCTGCCCCAACATAACTTCCACATCTCCTGCAACGGCTTCTTCTTCCAACCAGTTAACTCTGTACACCCTAAGCTTTCATCATTTGACTCTTGCAATCCCTCTTATACACGCTGCCAGTCACTACCCCAAGCACGAGGTCACGTTGTATATCTCTACTGGTTTCTCTTCCCACCCACAAGCTGACCACTACAGTCCTTCAAGGATCTATTCTCTGCCCCCACTTTTCCTCTAACCCACATGTCCCCCACCAAAGGCACTGGGTAAGCTTTCATAAGTATACTGATACCCAGTTCCACCTCAAAACTCCAAAATCACAAGGTTGAAATTGATCATTCACTGCTTCCTCCAGCTGTTCAAGACTGAAGCCATAGTTTACAAGTCTACCCCCGTATACTAATGAACTGTATCCATGCCACTGACTACTTCCCCCTCCCAAGTCAATCATTCAGGCTGAACTAGACCATATGAGTCTCAAACCGTGTATTCCTGTCCTCACCAAAACTTTTCCAACAGTGCAACATAGGCTGAAGTAGGAGTGGAGGAGGCCAGTCATTGAAACCATTATCTACTCACCATCTCTTGCTTTGTTTGTCACCTCTAGCTTATTTTTTTTTCCAATACCCATCTAGCTGGTCACCCATCCTCCACAAATCTCAATTTGTCTGAAACAGGCACCTGTAACTTATCCCACTCTAAATGCTTGCCCATGTCATGCTTGTTCTCACTGACATCGGCTGCCTGTCCCCCACTATAAAACTCCACAATCTCAACACACTCCAACCTCAGATGCCTTCCTCCAACCTTGGTCCTCTAAACACTGACATTTAAAGCTTCCCTTCCCCTTCACCCCTACTTGCTGGAACTCAAAATATTGGATTTTATCTGGGAGATGTGCTCGAGCTTCAAAAGGAAGTTGTACTTATTTTTAAAAAGAAAAAAAATTGGGGCTAAATGTCTAAGTCCCCAGTTCCAGAGGTATACACCCAAACATGGAAGAGTTAATGGAGATATATCAGAAGTAACCATATTATTCCTACACAGGATCTATCCTGTACCAAGTCTTTCACACCTACTGTCCTTGCCTTCACTAGCCTTCTATTTCCCAATGTACTGATTTCAAAATCCTAATGCTCATTCACAAATTTCTCCACACTGCAATGTGACCATACCTCATCAATCTCCTCTGGTTCAACATTCTAGCTTATACCCTCCATTCTTCTCTCCCAGAGTCTCCAAGCATTACAAGTTTGGTGTGAAATGCTCTTCCAAAATCGCTCCACCATGCTTCAATTCTCCCAATCGTCAGAAGACTCCTCAAAACATACCTCTGACCTCACGTTCAATCATCTCCCCTAACTCTTCTCCCAATTCCTGCTCAGATTCTGAATTCTCTCTTGTTAAGTGGTGATATGCAAGCGTAAGCCATCAACACAAATGGACATAGTTACTCACTGGAATATCACTAGGGTATGGTCATCGGTCACATGAATTATAGTGACAGCACACTATTTCAATCTTCATTCTGTTCCCCAACTTGAGGCATCACCAGTGATTGATGCATCACAATGTGCATCAGAAGGTAATGGGCAACTGTGCAGTGCCGTATGTGCATGTATTCAATTGCTAAACTCATTCAAAATATTCCCTTTAATAAACATTTCACTTTTTTGTGCATGCAGTGTATTACATTAGTTACACTTGTTATTGATATTGTTTAACCCACAATACTACCTAAACTGCAAAAAAAAACGATACTACTAGGTTTTTGTCCAGACTGTTTTGATTGGTTGGTGGGTTGATTTGGTGGGTGGGGCCTGGCATGCATGGAGGCACATAGGGCACACGAAGGATTACAGTGCATGACACATGCAGTTGCCAGCAGCTGGTGGTGGCACCGGCAACAAAGCAGAAGGTAAAGATGTGACGAGATACTTAATAGTGTTCTATTACGCGGACAGGGATATAACTCATAGCTGCAGGTGTAATTTATGTAGACCAAATTAACATACTGGGATCAATGCAATATTGCCTCTACAGTGTAGCACCCAAAATGCTTCAATACTATGTTTAAGTGTTACGCAACTTTAAATTATTCCCAAAACTTATATAATCAGTGAGAGACCTATAACCACCCATTCTTCACCACATTTTCTCCAGACTTAACCCAATTTTGGAAGGACAAAACCTATAATTGTACTACTGGCTTTCACTATTCAAGTGAATAAATTTATACATGTCCATTGTCATGCTATGTTGAAATCCCATTGACAAACAATTGTTTGAGATTTTAGAGCCATTGTGAGCTTTGGTTGGCAGTAACCCTGACCAGACAGATTGTTTCCGTGGAATGGGATGGGATGGATGGGGATGGCATTTGGGGGGGTGGGGGGACATGGAATGTACACCAAGGCACATGGAGGACTGGAGAGTGAGACGCATGTGCTGCTGCCAACGGCTGGCAGTGCCGGCGGGGTGGTAGGGTTAGTGGAGAACAAAAACAGTAGAAGGGGGGCCCAATAAAGTTACCTTGGCTGGAGACACTGTTTCCATGAGGGATAGGATGAGATTGATGGGAGGTTTGGGGATGGCAAGAGCAGGGTGGATGAGATGATAAAATTGGTTAATTGTGGCAAAATGGAGGGCACAATTATTTGATACAACTTATTACTCGAAAGCTGTGCTTTGTGCTAAAAATGAAAATTCACTAGATTTGAATGCAATGTAAAAGTTTTTAGAAAAGCTGTCAGGTGGATTCAAAGAACATATCTGCATCTATAGAAACAATGCTGATAACAGTCTATACCCTCCAGAGTTTCTACACAGTCTAACTCCAACGGGCATGCCACAGTACAAACTTAGACTTGAGGAAGCAGTAGTTATAATGTTGCTACGAAACCTGAATCCAAAGGACTTTGTCACGAAACAAGATTGGTAGTTAGGAAGCTGTTTTCTTCGATAATAAATGCTGAAATTATAACAGGCAGATTTCAAGGAAATAGTGTGTTTATTCCTCAAATAATATTGAGCCCATCAGATCTAAACCTGCCTTTTCAACTCAGGAGAAAACAGTTCCCTATTAGACTTTCATATTCTATGGCTATCAACAAATCACAAGGCCAGACTTTTTATTTATATTCCTAGGCTGATTTTTACACAACAGCATTATGTCGTTTTTTTTCCCAGCGTTAGAAGTTTTGATTCTGTTAAAAGTCTTTGGTGAAAGAATAACCGATGCACTGTTGAGCAAGGAGTCAATTACTGCAGTAAAGATATCTTAGAAGGTTCCTCAAATAAGGCCATATGGGTAGAACTTAAAAACAAAAAAGGGGCAATCACTTGGCTGGGAGTGTACTACAGGCCTCCGGACTGTCAAGGAGAGATAGAGGAGCAGATATGTAGGCAAATCTCAGAGAGATTTAAAAATAATAGGATAATAATAGTAGGGGATTTCAACTTCCCAATATCAACTAGGATAGTCTTAGTTCAAAAGGCTTAACGGGAGCAGAATTCTTAAAGTGCATACAGGAGAGCTTTTTGAGCCAGCACACAGGAAGTCCTAAAAGAGAAGGGGGGGGTACTGGACCTAATCCTAGGGAATGAAGCCAGACAAGTGGTAGAAGTGTCAATGGGGGAGCATTTCGGGGATAGTGACCATAACTCTAAGATTTAAGGTAGTTATGGAAAAGGACAAAGAAATAAAGGTACTGAATTGGGGGAAGGCCGATTTCAATATGATAAAACAGGATCTGACCAAAGTGGACTGGGAGCAGCTACTTGCAGCAAAGTCTACATCAGACCAGTGGGAGTCATTCAGAGAGGAAGTAGTGAGAGTTCAGAGCCAACATGTTCCCGTCAAGGTGACCAACAAGTCCAGGGAACCCTGGATGTCAAAAGATATAGAGGATTGGATAAGGAAAAAAAGGTTTATGGCAGATTCAGAGCACTGAAAACAATGGAGGCACTACAAGAGCACAGAAAGTGTACGGGGTACTTAAAGTAATTAGGAGAGTGAAGAGGGGATATGAAAAAACACTGGCGGGCAAGATAAAGGAAAATCCCAAGGCGCTTTATAAGTATATTAAAGGCAAGAGGATAACCAGGGAAAAAGTAGGGCCCATTAGGTACCAAAGTGGCAATCTGTGTGTGGAGCATGAGAACATAGGTGAGGTTTTAAATGATTACTTTTCATCGGTGTTCACTATGAAGAAGGACGATGTAGGTGTCGAGATCAGGAAGGGGGATTGTGATATACTTGAACATATTAGCATTGAAAAGGAGGAAGTATTAGCGGTTTTAGCGGGCTTAAAAGTGGATAAATCCCCAGGCCCAGATGAGCTGTATCGCAGGCTGTTAAGCGAGGCAAGGGAGGAGATAGCAGGGGCTCTGACACAAATTTTCAAATCCTCCCTGGCCACAGGAGAAGTACCAGAGGACTGGAGGACAGCAAATGTGTACCATTATTCAAGAAGGGCAGCAGAGATAAACCAGGTAATTACAGGCCAGTGAGTCTAACAACAGCGATAGGGAAACTATTGGAAAAAATTCCGAGGGACAGGATTAATCTCCACTTGGAGAGGCAAGGATTAATCAAGGATAGTCGGCATGGCTTTGTCAGGCGGAGATCATGTCTAACTAACTTGATTGAATTTTTCGAGGTGACTGGATGTGTAGATGAGGGTAAAGAAGTCCACATCGACTTCAGCAAGGTTTTTGATAAGGTCCCGCATGGGAGATTGGTTAAGAAGGTAAGAGCCCATGGGATCCAGGGCAATTTGGAAAATTGGATCCAAAATTGGCTTAGTGGCAGGAGGCAGAGGGCTATTGCCGAGGGTTGTTTTTACGATTGGAAGCCTGTGACCAGTGATGTACCACAGGGATCGGTGCTGGGACCTTGCTGTTTGTAGTGTACATTAATGATTTAGATGTGAATGTAGGAGGTATGATCAGTAAGTTCTCAGATGACACGAAAATTGGTGGTGTCGTAAATAGTGAGGAGGTAAGCCTTAGATTACAGGACGATATAGATGGGCTGGTAAGATGGGCAGAGCAGTGGCAAATGGAGGACTAACAAGGCAAAGGAATATACAATGGATGGTAGGACCCTAGGAAGTACAGAGGAACCTTGGTGTACTTGTCCATAGATTACTGAATGCAGCAGCACAGGTAGATAAGGTGGTTAGGAAGGCATTTGGGATACTTGCCTTTATTAGCTGAGGGATAGAATACAAGAGCAGGGAGGTTATGCTGGAGCTGTATAAAACACTAGTTCGGCCACAGTTGGAGTACTTTGTACAGTTCTGGGCACCACACTATATGAAGGATGTGATTGTACTGGAGAGGGTGCAGAGGAGATTCGCCAGGATGTTGCCTGGGCTGGAGCATTTCAGCTATGAAGAGAGACTGGAAAGGCTAGGGTTGTTTTCCTTAGAGCAGAGAAGGCTGAGGGGGGGGAACTTGATTGAGGTATACAAAATTATGAGGGGCATTGATAGGTTAGATAGGAAGAAACATTTTTCCTTAGCAGAGGAGTCAAAAACCAGGGGGCATAGATTTAAGGTAAGGAGCAGGAGATTTAGAGGGGATTTGAGGAAAAATTTGGAATGCACTGCCTGAAGGGGTGGTAGAACATAAGAAACAGAAGCAGGAGCAGGCCATTCAGCCCCTCAAGCCTGCCCTGCCATTCAATAAGATCATATCTCATCTGTCCCAGGCCTCAACTCCTCTTTCGGGCCTGCTCCGCCTAACCCTCGACTCCCCGAGATTTCAAAAATCTATCTACCTCCTCCTTAAATACATATAGTGACCTCGCCTCCACAACTCTCTGAGGCAGAGAATTCCAGAGATTCACCACCCTCAGAGAAGAAATTCCTTCGCATCTCAGTTTTAAATGTGTGCCCCCTTATTCTTTAGCTATGTCCCGTAGTCCGAGATTCCCCCATTAGTGGAAACATCTTCTCAACATCTACCCTGTCAAGCCCCCTTAAAATCTTATATGTTTCTATAACATCACCTCTCATTCTTCTAAACTCCAATGAATAAAGGCCTAACCTGTTTAGCCGTTCTTGATAAGACAGCCCCTTCATCCCAGGAATCAGCCTAGTGAACCTTTTCTGAACTGCCTCCAATGCTAGTATATCCTTCTTTAAATACAGGAACCCTCACAACATTTAAGAAGTATTTAGATGAGCACTGGAAACGCCATAGCATACAAGGCTACGGGCCAAGTGCTGGAAAACGGGATTAGAATAGTCAGGTGCTCGACCGGCACAGACACAATGGGCCGAAGGGCCTGTTTCTTTGCTGTATAACTCTCTGTAGAAATCCCATGTTTAAAAAAATACTGCTGCAACAAAGATACAAATTCCATCCCAATGTTTTGCAGGTCTCTACTAAATTAGCTATAAATAAAATCCTGCAGAACGCATGATCCACAAGTAGAAGATTTTTTTTTAAAAACACTGAAATGAAAATTCTACAATATTTGAGACGTTGAGATTGAGGGGGCGGGGCGGGGTGAGGCAGGCTGGGCCGAGACTGGGGGCAGGGCGGAGAGGAGGCAAGGCTGAGGGAGGGGGGAGGGAAGAGAGGTATAGACACAGACAGATGGACATCAATCCGGAATACTCCACATTGCTACATCAAGTGTGTGGGCAGACAGTGGCTACTTGTGCAAGCAAAAACAATGCCAGGTATCTCACTAAATCAGTGCTCAACATAGTGCCGAGAAGGTAAGTTAATGAATTATTCTTCTAATTTAAAGCTTGTTCACAGTTGTGCACATATTTTGTTTTTTGATTCATTGTAAGATAGTTTTCTAATATCGTTAACTTTCCAAAATTTGCTCACCTCCCCCCTAAATAAAACAATTGTAATGTGGCTCCTCAAGTGAAAAAGTTGAAAACCCCTGCTCTACAGAGCGCCAGCATGGACCCAACGGGCTGAGTGGCTTCCTTCTGTGCTTTAATGACTCAAACTCTACACCAGCAGATTACTGTCATCCAAAGCAATATTAAACTTAAATCTAAAACAAGTTTGTAATACCAGTTTCTCAGAAATGTAAACTTTATCAGCAGGATTAACATTTTACCAGCTAAATGAATTTACACCGCTTCCACTATACAGTTGCTATTTTTAACTTCTTTTAATTCAAGATGCCCTTTTTAGCGGCCTTTCAAAATTGGCAATCACAAAATTGCATCCTACTTGTTTAATTGACATGGATTCCTCCTCCGTAGTACAAGGCATCTCTGCGTCCATCATCTCCTTCGGTTCATCTACGATCTGAAACATTGCATCAAGCATTAAATTCTTCAAGGGTTCAAACTGAACTGACGTGCAAAAATGCCCATCCATTGAATGTGTGCAGTCAAAATGCTACATATAAACAAGTTTTGTTTCAAATCCAACAGCAAGTGAACCTGCTGCTGCAGAATTGGATGGATTCATCACATTCAGGTACCCCTCCCAAAATGTAATTCTCATGCTAACATTTATGTAAAGTTAAAAAATTAAGGTGATTTCTGACAAGTAGTCAGATTATTACAGAAATCTCAAAAAACGTTTTCTTCGAACTGCATTTCATCCATGCAAATTTCCAATTCTGCTGTTCAAATTGAGGGCCATCATTGCTGGGTTGAACACCACATTGGACTCCCAGTATTAGCATTTTAATTAGCACTATACAGTTCAGGCATATCTTGAGTTAATGAGTATAGTTCATACTACTCTGCTCCAGCACAACTTTGCTTAATCTCAAATTCAGAACAGCACCACACCTCTGCCATTACAAATGTGTTTTTTCCGCACTCCCTACACCACTGTGGGGCGGCAATTCCGGCTACTGCCTGTGTGGAGTTTGCAAGTTCTCCCTGCGTCTGCGTGGGTTTCCTCCGGGTGCTCCGGTTTCCTCCCACATGCCAAAGACTTGCAGGTTGATAGGTTAATTGGCCATTATAAATTGCCCCTAGTATAGGTAGGTGGCAGGGAAATATAGGGACAGGTGGGGATGTGGTAGGAATATGGGATTAGTGTAGGATTAGTATAAATGGATGGTTGATGGTCGGCACAGACTCGGTGGGCCAAAGGGCCTGTTTCAGTGCTGTATCTCTAAACTAAACTAAACACCCACTTGGGCTGAGATTGCCAATTTATGGGCTTATCTGTACTATGAATGCTACATTCAGTAGAAACTAGATTGAGATTAAAATCAGAATCACAGAAGTTTAGCCAGCTCCTTGCTAGATAGTCAAAAACTAATACCACTGTTCCACTATTCCTCTGCTTCAAACACTGATATTTCTCCTAAACAATACAATGGACTCTGCCTGTGGCAAAGCATTTCATGTGTTAACTTCTGCCCCCTCCAACTCCCAAGTAAAGAATTTTTGAACTTTTCTCCTCACTGAGGATTTTAAATTGATGATCCCTTATCAATGACTCCCCAACCAGAGGAAACAGTCTCTCCCTATTCACTTTATTAAAACTGCTCATAATTCTAAAAATCTCTTGCAGCCTTCAGTGCTCCACTGGAAATAGGCCCAGTATCTAAAGTTTCTCCTCACAACTCGAGTTTCCAATCCCTGGCATCATCCTAGTGAATCTATGCAATACACTCTCTATGGTTTTAATGTCACATCTGTAATTGGATGCCCAAAGCTGAACACAGTAATTCAACTGTGGCCTCACCAATATCTTGCACATATTTGAGTTTTTTATGCCCGGTTATAAAATCTAAAATGCCGTTGCTCTTTTTATAGTCTATCTACATGCACTTTCAGTAAGTTATTAATTTCAAGTATAGCTTCTGCAACCAAAGAAGAAACTTTTATTGAGAGTCTGGGAGGGATTTGAACACAGGGCTCTAAAGACAGTACTGTAATTCCTTCCATAATAAGCCAATTTCCAAGTTCAGCTTTGCTCCCTTTACAGGGGATTCTATCTAACCACAATTGAATGCAAATACACATCCATGAAAAGAATTAGTTAATTTAAATTTTTCATACTTCAGCTGGAAGATCTGTGCTTAGAATTAGAGCTGACTCCAAAGGTTCTTCTGTACCCATCTCCAAAGGCAGCTGCATAGTGATGTCTACAGGTAGTCCTGCGTGTTCAATATTCTCTGCTAAAGATGCTGTGATTTGTTCAATCTCATTTTCATCAGCGCACCCTGCCATTGCACCTTCGATGTCAGTTTCAGTCCCAAAATTAACATCCAATGCTGAAATATCTTGTAATTGGTCAACACTGGCTTCAATATCCTCCTGTAATGAAACATGCGCATTATTTTAGGGTGTGACTATCAACAGGTCAGGAAACACTCTTTATACATGACTCAAGAGTCATATGATACAGTGCCAATTTACCATTCTGAAGATCTAGTAGCACCCAAAATGGCTCAAAGAAAGTTAAAACCTGTGATGTTGACTTTAAAGGACTGGAAGCTGGTTGAGTTCCTGGCCATGGCTTGTGTCAGAATCAAGGTAAGAATATAGTTGGCTAACTATAAGTCAAACCAGACAACACACTGAAGCGGTGTCATGCTCATTATGTGGTATTACCACATGAAGACAAGGTGTACTGATTGAACAAAGTGTGTTGGGTCCAAACCATTGATCTGCATGTTTGCTTGCTGTTAACCAAAGTTAATAATCCATATTTAGCCATACCAAAAGTTTTCTTGATCCAAATTCAGAGTGAAAGTGTTTTAGAGGCACAAGGAAAACATGAATACGTAGTTCAGATTACTAAGAGGTACAGCTATTACAGCATCATACAAATTAGACATCATAGGCACATCCCTTAACTAAGAGTGACCACCGTTGCTGTGCTCAAGAAAATATCTAAACTCTTCACAGGCTTTACGATCAGCAATTATCTTGAGGACCAGCAGATCTTAAACAGCACTGATCATGGTTATTCAGAAAACTCTATAGCATAGGGTAAAGGCCTGCTCAGGTTGGGAAAAAGAACCCGACCTGAACCTGACTGATCCACAGCGGACCCGGCCCGAATCCCTCCAAATTTGCCCCGCGCCCGGCCTGATCCAACCATCCCTTGACTTAACTTCCTGCTAGGAAGCTCCACGAAGATGCAGTGCATGCGCGATGACATCATAGTGATGTCACTCGCTCACTGCGCAGACTCTGTTTCGTCCCAGACTCCCAGCTCAGGCAAGTTTTTTATTTTTAATACTTACCTGCAGAGCACTTACCGTGCGTGTCTGGCCTGACCGGACCCGGAAGAGGGGCCCGACCCCACCCCAACGCATGTCGTCGGGTCCCATCGGGTTTGAGTCGGGAAGCAGGCCTTTAGCATAGGGCACTGTTCAGTTAAGTAATACATTCACGACAATGATTTATCAGCATTGGGGCACCTTTGGGATCTGGGAGCACTGGATATGGGTTCTTGCAGGACTGGGATGGGGTCTCAGGCTCAAACGAGGGGCTCTCCCATTCTAGGCGCCCTGCAGGGAACTTTCCTAGGAACACTGGAGCAGATCATGGGGTCTAGGAGCATTGATAAGCATAGTATCTGGGAGCATGAAGGAGCAGGCCGCCAAAATGGGAGCAGTGTGGATGTGGTCTGCTTGCCTGTTTAAATAATTGAGAAAAACGACCAGAAATTGTTTTTTTTTAGAACTTTCCATGAAACAAAAAACTCCGGTCACAAGAGCTATGAAGGAAGCCATTTGGCCCATAGAGTCCAGGCTGACTCTCTGTACAGCAATCTAGTCAGTCCTGCTCCCCTGCTCTATCTCCATCTCCACAGCCCTGCAAGTTTATTTCCCTCAAGTGCCCATCGAATTTCCTTTTAAAATCTTACATCGACTCCGCTTCCACTACATTCTCAATAAAAAAGTTTTACTCCACCTAATTGTCAACAGACTGAACAACAGGTGCTCTACAAGCTTTGTCTGTTCTGTGAACAGTTCAATATCACAAAGCAGTTTTTAAATAAGCTTTGAGAATTCAACCTTCAGTTTATTAAGCAGAGAAACTCTTGAATCAACACATGGTCAAAATGGCAATGCGACTGGAAACCTTGCAGCGCGTGGAGTAAAATGGTCCAGATATTCTTGTCAAATTGTGAAGCTGATGGCGCTCACCGTTATTTATGTGCAAATGGTACAGCAACTTCAGGCGAAGACAGGTGCGTGGCTGAACTCAAATATCCAGAAGGTGCGGCCCAGTTGCGCCGTTTGCTTCATGAAAATGGCACCTCTCAGTCTCTCACGATTAAAAATGCATAAAATGGCATGAAATTGCTAGATTTGCACCGGAAACTAAACTCGCCATAGAAACCCAAGTCTTGTCCATTCCAGACATAAGTGTTCATTACTATTAAAGAGCCTCTCTGGCACTGAAAATTAACTACTAAAAGTGTGAAGACTCATTCCTTCAGGGTTTAATTAGATAAGTAATTTTCCTATCCTATCCTTTCCTATTCTGAGTGGTGTGAAACAGGGCTGGGTTCTCGCACCGACACGGTTTGGGATCATCTTCTCCCTGCTGCTCTCACATGCGTTCAAGATTTCAGAAGAAGGAATTTTCCTCCACACAAAATCAGATGGCAGGTTGTTCAACCTTGCCCGTCTTAGAGCGAAGACCAAAGTACAGAAGGTCCTCATCAGGGAACTCCTCTTTGCTGATGATGCTGCATTAACATCCCACACAGAAGAATGTCTGCAGAGACTCATCGACAGGATTGTGGCTGCCTGCAACGAATTTGACCTAACCATCAGCCTCAAGAAAACGATCATGGGACAGGACGTCAGAAATGCTCCATTCGTCAATATCGGCGACCACGCTCTGGAAGTGGTTCAAGAGTTCACCTACCTAGGCGCAACTATCACCAGTAACCTGTCTCTCGATGCTGAAATCAACAAGCGCATGGGAAAGGCTTCCACTGCTATGTCCAGACTGGCCAACAGGGTATGGGAAAATGGCACACTGACAGGGAACACAAAAGTCCCAGTGTATTAAGCCTGTGTCCTCAGTACCTTGCTCTACAGCAGCGAGGCCTGGACAACGTATGTCAGCCAAGAGCGACATCTCAATTCATTCCATCTTTGCTGCCTCCGGAGAATCCTTGGCATCAGGTGCAGGACCGTATCTCCAACGCACAAGTCCTCGAGGCGGCCAACATCCCCAGCATATACACCCTACTGAGCCAGCGGCGCTTGAGATGGCTTGTCCATGTGAGCCGAATGGAAGATGGCAGGATCCCCCAAGGACACATTGCACAGCGAGCACATCACTGGTATCAGACCCATCGGCTGTCCATGTCTCCGCTTTAAAGAAGTCTGCAAACGCAACATGAAATCCTGTGACATTGATCGTCAGAGCTGGCAGACAGCCATAAAGGTGGGGCTAAAGAGTGGCGAGTCGAAGAGATTGAGCTGTTGGCAGGATAAAAGACAGAAGTGCAAGGGGAGAGCCAACTGCCTAACAGCCCCGACAACCAATTTTATCTGCAGCGCCTGTGGAAGAGTCTGTCACTCTAGAATTAGCCTTTATAGCCACTCCAGGCACTGATTCACAAACCACTGACCACCTCCAGGCGTTTACCCATTGTCTCTCGAGACAAGGAGGCCAAAGAAGAACTCCAAAAATTGAACCAAGTCATGATTTTATTATTTCCAATGACAAGAATGGCCCTAACACATGGAGAAAGATACAGTTCAATGCAGGTATACTTGTTTAGTACTTTGCTTATCATAGTTTAATCCTTATGATCTGTTGGACATAGTCTTTAAGTTGATAAGCTATGAATATGATTATTTTGGAATCACAGAATAATACAGTGCAGAAGAGGCCCTTCTGCCCGAGTCTGCACCGATGTAATAAGGACACCTGACCTGTCGACCTAATCCCATTTGCCAGCACTTGGCCCATAGCCTTGAATGTTATGACGTGCCAAGTGCTCATCCAGGTACTTTTTAAAGGATGTGAGGCAACCCGCCTCTACCACCTTCCCAGGCAGTGCATTCCAGACAGTCACCACCCTCCGGGTAAAAAGGTTCTTCCTCAAATCCCCCTTAAACCTCCTGTCCCTCACCTTAAACTTGTGTCCCCTCGTAACTGACCCTTCAACTAAGGGAAACAGCTGCTCCTCATCCATCCTGTCCATGCCCCTCATAATTTTGTACACATCAATCAGGTCACTCCTCAGTCTTCTCTGCTCCAGCTAAAACAACCCAAGCCTATCCAACCTCTCTTCATAGCTTAAATGTCCCATCCCAGGCAACATCCTGGTCAGTCGCCTCTGCATCCCCTCCAATGCAATCACATCCTTCCTATAATGTGGCGACCAGAATTGCACACAGTACTCCAGCTGTGGCCTTACCAAAGTTCTATACAACTCCAACATGACCTCCCTGCTTTTGTAATCTATGCCTCGATTGATAAAGGCAAGTGTCCTAAATGCCTTTTTCACCACCCTATTAACCTGCCCTTCTGCCTTCAGAGATCTATGGACAAGCACGCCAAGGTCCCTTTGTTCCTCGGAACTTCCCAGTGTGAGGCCATTCATTGAATACTTCCATGTCACATTACTCCTTCCAAAGTGCATCACCTCACAGTTCCATCTGCCACTTTTCTGCCCATTTGACCATTCCGTCCATATCTTCCTGTAACCCAAGACACTCAGCCTCACTTAACCACTCAGCCAATCTTTGTGTCATCCACGAACTTACTGATCCTACCCCTCACATAGTCCTCTATGTCGTTTATATAAAATGACAAACAATAAGGGACTCAGCACAGACCCGTGGTACGCCACTGGACACTGGCTTCCAGTCACTAAAACAGCTGTCTGTCATCACTCTCTGTCTCCTACAGCTAAGCCAATTTTGAATCCACCTTATCAAGTTACCCTGTATCCCACCTGTATTTACTTTCTTGATAAGTCTCCCATGTGGGACTTTGTCAAAGGCTTTGCTGAAATCCATGTAAAGTACATCATCTGCACTACCCTTATCTACACACCTGGTCACATGCTCAAAAAACTCAATCAGATTTGTTAGGCATGACCTCCCTCTGAGAGCCATGCTGACTATTCCTAATCAAATTTTGCCTCTCCAAGTGGAGATAGATTCTCTCCTTCAGAATTTTCTCCAATAGTTTCCCTTCCAGTGACGTGAGACTCACTGGTCTGTAGTTCCCTGGCTTATCTCTACAACCTTTCTTAAATAGTGAGACCACATTAGTTGTTCTCCAGTCCTCTGGCACCTCCCCCGTGGCCACAGAGGAATTAAAAATTTGGGTCAGAGCCCCTGCAATCTCCACCCTCGCCTCCCACAGCATCCTGGGACACAAATCATCCGGACCTGGAGATTTGTCCACTTTTAAGCCTGCCAAAACCTCTAATACCTTGTCACTCCCGATGACAATTTGCTCAAGAACCTCACAGTCTCTCTCTCTCTCAGTTCCATATCTACATCCTCATTCTCTTGGGTGAAGACAGATGTGAAGTATTTGTTCAACACCCTACCAATGTCCTCTGGCTCCACCCACAGATTTCCCCCTTGGTCCCGAATGGGTCCTACTCTTTCCCTGGTTATCCTCTTCCCATTGATATACTTATAGAATATCTTGGGATTTTCCCTTTTACCAGCCAGAGCTGTCTCATATCCCCTCTTTGCTCTCCTAATTGCTTTCTTAAGCTCCAGCCTACACTTTCTGTACTCCACTAATGCTTCCGTTGATTTGCTCTCCTTGTATTTGCTAAAAGCCTCTCTTTTCCTTCTCATCGTACCCTGAATGTTTCTGGTCATCCAAAGTACGGAAGGTCCTCATCAGGGAACTCCTCTTTTCTGACGTTGCTGCATTAACATCCCACACTGAAGAGTGTCTGCACAGACTCAACAGGATTGCGGCTGCCTGCAACAAATTTGGCCTCACCATCAGCCTCAAGAAAATGATCAAGGGACAGGACGTCAGAAATGCCCCATCCATCAATTTCGGCGACCATGCTCTGGAAGTGGTTTAAGAGTTCACCTACCTGGGCTCAACTATCACCAGTAACCTGTCTCTTGATGCTGAAATCAACAAGCGCATGGGAAAGGCGTCCGCTGCTATGTCCAGAATGGCCAACAGGGTGTGGGAAAATGGCGCACTGACATGGAACACAAAAGTCCCAGCGTATCGAGCCTGTGTCCTCAGTACCTTGCTCTATGGCAGCGAGGCCTGGACAACGTATGTCAGCCAAGAGTGACGTCTCAATTCCTTCCATCTTCGCTGCCTCCGGGGAATCCTTGGCATCAGGTGGCATGACCGTATCTCCAACGCAGAAGTCCTCGAGGCGGCCAACATCCCCAGCATGTACATCCTACTGAGCCAGCGGCGCTTTAGATGGCTTGGCCATGTGAGCAGCATGGAAGATGGCAGGATCCCCAAGGACACATTGTACAGCGAGCTCATCACTGGTATCAGACCCACCGGGCGTCCATGTCTCCGCTTTAAAGACGTCTGCAAACGCGATATGAAGACATTGATCACAAGTCGTGGGAGTCAGTTGCCAGTGATCGCCAGAGCTAGCAGGGTGATAAAGGCAGGGCTAAAGTGCAGCGAGTCGAAGAGACTTAGCAGTTGGCAGGAAAAAAGACAGAAGCACAAGGGGAGAGCCAACTGTGTAACAGCCCCGACAACCAATTTTATCTGCAGCATCTGTGGAAGAATCTGTCACTCCAGAATTGACATTTATAGCCACTCCAGGCGCTGCTTCACAAACCACTGACCACCTCCAGACGCTTATCCATTGTCTCTCGAGACAAGAGGCCAAAGAAGAAGAACATAAGAAATAGGAGCAGGAATAGGCCCTGAGGCCTCACAAGTCTGCCCCACCATTTAATAAGATCATGGCTGATCCTCAACCTCAACTCCACTTTCCTGCTCTCCCCCAATCTCCCTTTATTCCCCTAAAGTTCAAAAATCTATCGGTCTTAGCCTTGAATAAACTCATCCACTGAGCATCCAAAGCCTTCTGGGGTAGAGAATTCCAAAGATTAACAACCCTCTAAGTGAAAACATTTCTCCTCATCTAAGTCTTAAATGACTGTCCCAATATCCTGAGACCATGCACCCTAGTTCTAGACCCTCCAGCCAGGGGAAACACTTCTCAGCATCTACCCTATCATGCCCTTTCAGAATCTTAATATGTTTCAATGAGCTATCCTCTCATTCTTCTCCTCAGAGGACAACCCACTCATCTCAGGAATTTATCTAGTAAACCTTCATGGCAGAGTATATATAAGTATATCCTTCCTTAAATATAAGAGACTAAACTGTGCACAGTACTCCAGAAGTGGTTTTCGAGAAGTTCTGTACAATTGCAGTATGACCTCCTTACTCTTGTACTCCAACAGTCTTGCAGGCCCCCACCTGCCAAGCATGAGGCACATTAATTTCACCACACTGACATTAAACTTCAAATTGTTGCTGGGAAGAAAAGAGAGCCTATTGCAAGGAATTGCCAGGACCCTAGCCGGAAAGTCATTTTTGCATACTAGCAGACAGTGTTGGAACAAAGCAACCAGTCCTTGCACATGACTAACTCGCTGCTGTAAAGTTTTGAACTGAGAGTTTTAAATTGGAGAAACAGGTTTTTGAAGAAAAAGCTCCTGGATTGAGAACATCTCTCTCCTGTCTGCTCCCATCTCTTTCTCACCAGCTTCAGAATCCACTGAAGACATATGAACCCCAAGAGAGAAAGGTTTAAGAAGAATACTGGGTCCCAACGAAAAGCAAGAATTACCTACAAGCAAGGACTCTACAGTGAGCTCAAAGAACTGTAACAAATTCTTCAGACAATGCCTCAAACCTCTCCACTTTATCTTTCTTCTGCTCTTTTCTGTCTCTATTTGTCTGTATTGCATGCTAGTGTGGGCGCGTTGTGTATCCGTAGGCGTTAACCGAATTAGTGTTTTAAGTTTTAATAAATTTCACTTTTCTTCTTTAAACCTAAGATAGCCTGTTTGTGTTCATTTCTTTGCCTTATAATTGGAAAGCGGTGCACAAGGATTCACCAAGGGAGAGCTCAAAATATGGCGTGTTTAAAATTAAATCCTGTTACAGTAAGACCAGGTGAAAGCTGAAAGGGACCCCTAGACACCTTTCTCATCTGGTCCTAACACCAAACCTCTTGCAATAAAGGCCAAGATACCATTTACCTTCTTAATTCTTCACTGTCACTGGGTCAAAGTCCAGGAACTCCCTTCTGAACACCACATATGGACTGCAGCGGTTCAAGGCGGCAGCTCACCATCTTCTCAAAGGCAATTAGGGATGGTCAACAAATGTTGCTAGCAACACTCATATCCCATGAACGAATAAAGAAGATTTGCTGTACCTGCGTGCTAACTTTGTTTCTTGTACAAGGACACCCAATCCCTATGAACACCAACATTTAATAGTTTCGCACCAGCTAAAAAAAAATTTGCTTTTCTATTCACTACTAAAGTGAATAATCTCGTTATACACCACCTGCCAACTCTTTGCCCCCACTCAACTAACCCTACCTATATCTTTTTGCAGACTCTGCCTTCCTCAGTTTATTCTCCCACCTAGCTTCATACAATCAGCAAACTTGGGTATAGAACTGGTCCCTTCATCTAAATCATCAATACAGACTGTGGCCCAAGCACTGATCCTTGTGGCACCCCACTAATAGCAACATGCCAAACTAACTTATAATCTGTGACTTTTCTAATATTTGTCAGTTCCGAAGAAGGGTCACTGACCCGAAACGTTAACTCTGCTTCTCTTTCCACAGATGCTGCCAGACCTGCTGAGTGAATCCAGCATTTCTTGTTTTTGTGCCAAACTAATTGTTGGATATTTTAAAAATAGAACGTCATTTTTTTTTAAACTTTCCTTTGTCTCTTATTTCCGACTCAATCCAATCTTTCTTTCCCCTCTCTTTACATCCCAGATTTGGCATCAAATTCACCCACTCCAATGTACAATTCCTTCTTGATTTGTGTGCCATTAATTTCACAATACTTCAATCTTATTGGTTAAGGAAATACACAGCTGCTTGCTTCATAAGAAATAGGAGCAGGAGTAGGCCATACGGCCCCTCAAGTCTTATGTATGCTTCTTATGTAAACTTCAAAGAGAACGCAGAGTGCTGGGAGAGGCTTCACTTCAAATGGAGCACGGAGTGCTGGGAGAGGCTTCACTTCAAATGGAGCAAGGAGTGCTGGGAGAGGCAATCCTCTAGCCTATCCAGTTCAATGGAATGGGCCCTTCAAAGAAAATCAAGTGTGACATCACAGGCAAGCAGGTAGGTGATTGGTTGGAGAAGCTTGCTGTTTGGTGGGTATCTAAGTGGTTACGGTCTATTCTAATCCTAACGTTTAAAATAGTAAAGGAACTAGTGGTAAGCTTAAAATATATTAAAAAAGGAAAATAAAATAATTGAAAAAAATAATTAAGTAGGTAATTGAAACATATTAAGGATGGCAGGACAGGTGATGTGTCAAGGCTGCAGCATGTGGGAGCTCCTGGATGCCAGTGAGATCCAGGGCAAACACATCTGCAGTAAGTGTTTGCAGCTTGAAAAGTTTCAGCTCAGAGTCACTGAACTGGAGTTGCAGACACTGCAACACATCAGGGAGGGGAAAAATTACCTGGATACTTTATACCAGGAGGCGGTCACACCCCTTAGGGTAGGGTCTTCTGATTTGGTCAGTGGTCAGGGACAGGAGAGTGCAGCTGCAGCTGAGGCAGGTAAGGGGTCCCAGAGGTCAGGAGTGCAGGAGCCTCAGCCTTTGCGATTGCCCAACAGGTTTGAGGCTCTTTCAGCTTGTTTGAATGAGAGTGGGGGCTGCAGGGTGGATGAGCAACCTGACCATGGTACATGAAGTCATTCAAGTGGAGGGAGAAAAAAGGAATGTAGGGTAGTAGGGGACAGTATAGTTAGGGGGATTGACACTATTCTGCAGCAAACAGCGAGAGTCCAGATAGCCAGGGTTCGGGACATCAGCTCAGGGCTGGAGAGGAACTTACAGTGGGAGGAGGAGGATCCAGTCGTAGAGGTCCATGTAGGTACCAACGACATAGGCAGGACAAGGAAAGAGGTCCTGCATTGTCAGTAGGAGGAACTAGGCACTAAATTAAAACCTCAAAGGTAATAATCTCTGGATTATTACCTGAACCACATGCAAATTGGCATAGGGCAAATAAGATTAGAGAAATTAATGCGTGGTTCAAAGACTGGTGTGCTAGAAGTGGGTTCCGGTTCGTGGGGCATTGGCACCAGTACTGGGGAAAGTGGTGGCCGTTCTAGCAAGCTGCATAACATGGGAAGTGGAGAGGGCTTTAAACTGAATAGTGGGGGCAAGGGATCAAATTTGGGAAGATAAGGTAAATCAAGGAGTAAAACAAGGCAAGAGAGGAAGGTATTAATATGGGAAATGATAAGCAGGCTGTGACAGAGCGTACAAATCTAAGAGTAAATCAATAGATAAGGCTAGAGGTTACAAAAATAATAAAAAGGATCCTGAGGGGTATTGACAGAGTAGATGTGGAAAGGATGTTTCCCCTTGTGAGAGAATCTAGAACCAGGGGTCACTGTTCAAAAATAAGGGGTCGCCCATTTAAGACAGAGATGAGGAGAATTTTTTTTCTCAGAGGGTCGTGAGTCTTTGGAACTCTCTTTCTCAAAAGGCGGTGGAAGCAGAGTCTTCGAATATTTTTAAGGCAGAGGTAGATAGATTCTTGATAAGCAAGGGTGTGAAAGGTTATTGGGGGTAGGTGGTAATGTGGAGAAATCAGTTCAGCCATGAACTTATTGAACGATGGAGCAGGCTCGAGGGGCCGAGTGATCTACTCCTGCTCCTAATTCATATGTTCGTTCTGCTTCGAGATGTTTTACTGCGTTTAAGGTGCTAAATAAATGCAAGGCCCCAGATGCCGCTTCACTTGCTGCAATATCAGTTTGCCCATTCAGCAACTTGTCACATAAATTTTTTTTTAGAAAAACCTAAACCATGCAAGGACAAACCTAACTAATGGTTAGATGCCTGGCTACAGCAACATTTCGTTCAATGTCCAGTTAACGCCCAGACGTTTTTGACAGACTGAGGTCTTGAAGTAAAAACTTTAAGAAAGGCATTAAAAGACAAATTCAATTGGCAAATTTCAAATTATTGCAAAAGCTTTAGGTTAAAAAAAACTTTAAAATCTCATTCTGACCATTAGAAATTTCAATTAGAGACAAGAATGGCAGATAAAAATTTATCGGATAGACAGTCATTCCATTTGTTCAGCAACAAACTGAGACGGTGGTGAAAGTCAATGTAAGAGGGAAATATGGACATAGACATTTAAAATGGGAAAAATAGTCGGAAGTATGATGAAAAAATGATAAAGGGCATTGTGAAATCCTACACATTTGTAATATTAAATAAGCATGTTCACTGCACTTTGAACTATCCTGGCAATGCTTGCCTGTCTCATTTAATAGAATTTTCCAATTATTGAGGGTCTGTGATGCTAGAATACTTCATACAACTATGAGTCTGCATTCGATTGCAGGCTCTGGCTATCAGGTATTGTTGTAGGGCCAACTGTTTTTTCTGTCTCCACTGTGTCGGCCATCTTGGAGAAGGAAAGGTAGATAATAAAAGAGAAAGGAAGGAAAGCAATAACTTACTTTTGAAACAAAGGCATCGTTATAAAAGCAACTTCAACAATTTGCATAAATTGTCCTGCAAGCAGCGATAAGATACATGACTGATTAATCTGTTTTGGGGCTGTTGGTCAAGGGATAAATGTTGATCAGGATACCAGAAGTTCTTCAATTAGTGCCTTGGGATGTTTAACCTCTAGACAGGCATTTAGTTTCAAGTTTCATACGAAAGATGGCACTTCTGACAATGCAACGCTCCCTCAGTACTGGGGTTTTGCCTAAATTATGTGCTCTCACCCTGGAGTGGAGCTTAAATTCAATCTTCTGACTCAGCAACAGAAGTGCAATGACTAACCAAATGATGACAGGAAGAACTTAGTACCCACTTGGCTTTCAAATATATTCTTTAGAATTGTCTTTCGGTTTTTAAAAAAATCTTTCCATCCTGGAGCTCCAACACCATCAATTTTCCTCCCTATGCTGCATTTTCATGGCTCCTCTGCACCATTGTTGTTGGTCACAGATCTGCTCACCCCTGGTGCTACTTCTGCCTCAGCTATTTATATATAAATACAATTGTACACTGCTCCCTATGTGGCTCTGAAACTGTTGCAATTCCATACATTGTGCCCTGTCCTCTGCAGTCTGGCTCTGATGTCGCCACTGTCTTCTACTCCTAACAGGCAAATTTATCTAGTGCTACTTTCCACCTTTCAAATTACTGCACCTGGCCAAATTATGTTCCCCCCTTCCCCAGATGCTCCTTGTCTCAATGTGGCTCCCAATAAACACACCCATGCATTTGCTGCTGATAGCTCCCATGAGACGTGGGCTGGTGTAAGTTCCTCAGGGAGGAGCCTCTGGGAACAGCAGCATCAAAAAGGGAGGGCTGCATCCTCCCAGCACTCTGGTTGCATGTTGTACTGACATTACTGTATCTGAGCTTCAGCCTCATTTCTCTGATTCTCTCCTCTGCCCTTGGTTAACCCTGACCTACCACCCACACTCCCATCTATAACCCCACTCTAATTTACCCTTTACCCTGCTCTTCCTTCACTCAGTGTCTAATCTGACTCAACACTACTCCCCACTCCAAGGTTTTTACTGACCTTTCGCATCCTTCACTGCCGTGGGAGGTCAACTATTGGAAGGAAAATAGCAGCTACTACTATGACCCATTGAAGCCAATATAGAATACAGCATGTTGGTTTCAATGGACCAAATGCCATAATTGCGATGGAAGAAAACTGGATTTACAAATACTTACAAAATACATATGTGCACTGCAAGATGTGAAGTTACTGGATTACTAGCATTTCTTCTAGTCCCTGTATCTCTTCCTGTTTGAATCTTTTTGTTCCTGTCACTGTTTTAATTTCTTATACTTATAAAAATGATAATATACAATAGATGTCCCAAGATGGCACTGCTGATGTGGACTGGACTGGAACTGAAAACCCTAAGCATATTAAGTGCCCATATCTTACAAAGACAGTAAAAGAAATAGAATTGAAAGGTTTGAAAGGCTCCTGGGAGGTTGGAAGTGGTTTCTTGCCTTTTTATTAAAATGCAAAAATAAGCGTCAGACACCAGCCATACTGGTGTCTCATTTAGATATTTAATAAGAAGCATGGAAAATAGAACGTCTGAGCACATTTAAAGCGGTAAAATCTGAGCAGAAAGAACAATTAGAAAGATCAAATGGCTCAAATTTCTTTCCTTACAATTTCTGGTGACTCCAAGTAGCAAACAACCAGAATGCCACTGAGCTAATTACATACCATAATTTTCCAAATATAATACACCCCAAATACGCACCTGGACTTTCATGAATGAAAACTCAAAACTGCCTCATCACCATGTATAATATGCACTTAAGACTTTTGCAATACTGCTGTCAAAGTGTCATTATACCCAGGGGCATGACAGTCCAGTTGTAAGTGATGGGCATCAGCTGCAGCAGGCTTGGGGGGAGGTGATGTTTGAGTGCCAAAATCCCAGAGGATTCCTGCACAGTCTGCCTCTTATGTGTTTTATAATATAGCAACTAACTGGGCCATGAGTATCAAAATAGTTATCCCACAAAAGGTTTTGGATGAGATCCTACTGCTTATGATGCTAGTTCAATCCTTTTGGTAGATTAAAGGCCTTGCAATCCCCAGATTGTTTGCCTTGGAGAATCCTCACCAAGCCGATTTTTTGCAGCCTCCCATTTCCTTGAGAGTTTCCATCCTTCTGCCGAGGTGAAATGCTCATTAGGAGAACTGGAGCAGACATGATGGGCCGAATGGCCTCCTTCTGTGTTGTAACAATTCTGTGCTTCTCTGCCCTTACATAATCTCAAGCAGGGAAAGTGAGGTCTGGCCTAAGTTCTTCTGTAGACCTAATAAAATAACCCAAACCTTTGCTAGGGAAAGACTGTGGATCTCAAACAAGATTGCATTCCAAGTGAGGCCCACTTACCACCTGCAAAAAAAACCCACTTTGATTTATTACCATGTATAATACATACCCTAACTTCTCGATCACTTTTTAGGGAAAATGCATATTATATTTGGAAATTTACAATACATATCAGAAGGGTAACAAAACACTGAACTCTTGTGCCATTTAAGGTACCAGGTTGTACAATCAGCGCAGAAGACAATTAAAAATAAGAACGTAGCAACAGGAATAGGCCATTAAGCCCCTTGATCCTGTCTGCCATTCAACATGATCAGGGTTGATGTGTAACTTAACTCCATATATCTGCCTTTGCCTGAGATCGCTTGATAGCTTTGGTTAACAAAAATCTATCAACCTGAGATTGAAATTAACAATTGATCTAGCATTAACTGTCATTTGCAGAAGAGTTCCAAACTTATACCTCCTTTACATGTAGAAGTGTTTCTTAATTAAACTTTGATAAAATTTAGACCATGCCCCCTGGTCCTAGAGTCCCCAACCAGCATCCTCTCCAACAGCTCCCCTTAATATCTTAAACTTTGCCCTCGAGAAGGTGATGCTTGAACTGCTGCAGTCCTTGGGATATAGGTATACCAACAGTGCTGTTAGGAAGGGAGCTCAGGATTTTGACCCTGAAGGACCGGCGATATAGTTCCAAGTAAGGATGGGGTGTGGCTTGGAGGGGAACTTGCAGGAGGTGGTGTCCCCTTGCATCTGCTGCACTTATCCTTCTAGGTGGTAGAGGTCATGGGTTGGAAGGTGCTGTTGAAGCAGCCATGGTGAGTTGCTGCACTGCATCTTGTAGATGGTACACGCTGCTGCCACTGTGCATCGGCAGTGAAGAGAATAAATGTTGAAGGTGGGGGATGGGGTGCCAATCAAGCAGGCTGCTGTGCCCTGGATGGTGTTGACCTTCTTGAGTGTTGTTGGGAAGCTGCGCCCATATAGGCAAGTGGATAGTATTCCATCACTCTCCTGACTTGTGCCTTATAAATGATGGACACTGGCAGTGGGGAGTCAGGAGGTGGGTTACTCGCCACAGAATTCCCAGCCTCTGACCTGCTCTTGTAGCCACAGTATTTAAGTGGCTGGTCCAGTTCAGTTTCAGGTCAATGGTGAACCCCAAGATGTTGATAGTGGGGGATTCAGCGATGGTAATGCCATCGAACATCATGGGGAGATGGTTAGATTCTCTCTTGGTTGAGATGATCACTGCCTGGCACTTGTGTGCCACAAATGTTACTTGCCACTTATCAGCCCAAGCCTGGATGTTGTTCAGCTCTTGCTGCATATGTACATGGGCTGCTTCAGTATTTGAGGAGTCGCAAGTGGTACTGAACATTTTTCAATCATCAGCGAACATCCCCACTTCTGACCTTATGATGCAGGGAAGGTCATTGATGAAGCAGCTGAAGATGGTTGCGCCTAGGACACTACCCTGAGCAAGTCCTGCAGTGATGTCCTGGGACTGAGATGATTGACCTCCAACAACCACAACCATCTTCCTTTGTGCTAAGTATGACTACAACCAGCGGAGAGTTTTCCCCCAATTCCCACTGACACCAGTTTTGCTAGGGCACCTTGATGCCATACATGGTCAAATGCTGCCTTGATGTCAAGGGCAGTCATTCTCACCTCACCTCTGGAGTTCAGCTCTTTTGTCCATGTTTGAACCAAGGCTGTAATGATGTCAGGAGTCGAGTGGCCCTGGCAGAACCCAAATGAGCATCATTGAGCAGGTTATTCTATTTTAAGTCTAAGTGGATAACCTCACTTTGAAATCCATTTGCCAGTTTTGCCCAATGTCAATAATTTGTATTTTTACGCATCCACCTACACTGCTTACAATGCTACCAATTTTTGTATCAGCAGTAAATTTGGATATGTAGCTTTCTATTCCAAACTTATTCGTAAACACAGTGAATAATTAAGGCCGCAACACAGATTCTTGTGAGAAGCCACTAGTCACATCCTGCCAATTAAGAGTACCTGCCCATTGTGACCTTGTTAGGAAGGATTAAAAAGCTCCACATTTTTTCTACACGTTCTACGTAGTGCTGTTCAACAGATTAGCCCATGGTGAATTGGGAATCTAGATGTGGCTAATTGCATTCCCTACATTAGATGAAAAGTACAGTACAACTATTTTTTTGTTGTGTGTGGGTGATTTATTTCTTTGGTTACTGAATGGTGGAAGATGTTTGTTAAATATATACACAAAGTAAGTATGGCAAGAGTGCGTGCAAACGGTTTACTGCTAAAATTAATGTACCTGGGCAAAACAGTGCTGCCATAGGCACAATATCTAGCGCTAGATGTCGAGCAATTTCTAGTGGATCAAACTGCTCCAGACTTCTAAACAGTCTGAATACTTTTTGGATATTTAATAAGGCGCACACAAAAAAGGAACCCTGAAGACATTTAAGGCAAAGTGCAAAATCTGAAGAAACAGATACAAAAAATTCCAGATGTGTCCTTTCAATTTGTAGAAATTCCATCCAGTGCAGAGGGTCAAAGGTAAGAGAGTAAAGCAAAAGTGATCCATTAAAAGTAATGAAAAGGGGGTTGATTTGAGACATCAAGTGTCACATGATAGCAAAATCAGGTCACAGGGAAAGAGTGACAAAGTTTAGTGCATGCAGTTGTTGGAAATGGTACAGATACTACTGGTCTTGGCTAATAGCTGCATCCAAACTTGTAAAGAATACTGTAGCCTTACCAAAATAGATCAAAGAGTACTTCCATGACACCAGATTAAGACTATTTCAGTCAAGTCCTTTTTTAAAAATCTAGTCCTTTCTCATGCTTCTCCACATACAAAAACACAGCTTTGTGAGCCATTACACTATAAAACATAGTGAAGATTAACTGCCAGTTAGATGCAACCCAACTAAGAGTTTCAATATATGAAAGTGTATTTTGCAGAACAATTAAATTAAGTTTTTTTTAATCTATTCCCTTATAAGAGCCCATAAAATCAAACATACCAATTAATATGCAACATCTCTGTAAAGAAATAAATGAGGATTATTTTTGAAATGTAGTTTAGTCACCTCTAACATGCATTTTGGGTAAACTCTCTGTACTGGACTCTAGCTGCAATACTTTGAAAGAGCAGTAAAAGACCAGTCAAAATTGTACATCAAGCCACAATTCCACCACTAGTATCTTAATTTTCAAATGTATTACTATAGAACGGATCATAAAAGCAATGAAAACATCAGTGTTGTCCAATCACCAACCTGCCCATCTCCAGAATCCTCCTCCAGTCCATCATCTGTTCCATCATCCTCTGCTCTCCGACCTACCCCAAAGGAGTATAAACAAGCGTCAAGATTTGACTTTTACTAAGGGATACACAAACCTTGTTCAAGATTGCACTGATTTAGGACTGTGAACAAAATCACAGAAATATGCATAAGACATTTCAATTAACAAATTTCCTGTGGGATCGCTCAAGGTGAACCAGAAGGGCGAGAAAAAGAAATGGTCACAGGGAAAGCGTCGAGTGTTCTACTTACAGGATATTTACTATATGCATTTTTTTTTTACACACACACTACCTTTCCCTGTTCGCTTTGGTATTTTCCGTCCTGGAGTGTCTGCTGCAATTGGAATTTCATCAGGATTCCCTCCTTCCTCTTCTATTGCCTGAAGACAGAGACCACAATAATTATTGAGAAAAAGGTAGAAAACTTTCATAAAAACATTTTTGGGAATATTTACAGACAACTAAAATGGAAACACTTGAAGGGGTAAATAACAACCCAATGATGAGTTAAAATTATAATTGAGGAGATTGTTGAAATTGCAAATAGAGAAATGTCGCCCAAACATATTAACCAAATGGTAGCATATGATATCAATAAGGCCGATTAAAATCTCCTCATAACACACCCCCTCCATTCTATTACTGGAAGAGCCTTTGTCTATCACGCTTCCATACTCTGCAATTTTCTTGCCGCTTTCCAATTTATCTCCCTTCAAAAACCTCCCCAAATATTACCTCTTTCACTATGCATTCACCACCTATACTAACACATTGTCTCTTCCTGAAGTTCCCCAAGGCACCCCTGGAGTTTTTTTGTGTAAACTGCTAAACAGGTGCAAGTTATTAGCTTTTAAATCAGGCAGAGTTTGGAAAACCTGTCAGTTTTACATTAGCCCTCATGTACCCACAACATCACGGAAAATTCCTTTTAGATTCCCCCAAATCAGCAACTTCAGGGGAAACTATTTCCATTGTAAGGAGAATGACTGAAATTCCAAGATGTGGCTGAAAAATAAATGCAATATTCGAAAAAAAAAATTATACAGCATAAAAGTTGTAACGCAGATATTTCAGACATGCAACCAAATTATGCTTGTAATCCAGTCTTGTATAAATTTGGGTTTGCATACCAAAGAAATTCCTATACAGTGACAATCCTTTTCACTCCATAACAATTTTTTAATGGTGTGAGATTTTCAAACTCGTGAGAAACACTAGAATTGTTAATATTATAAACTAATTTACTGTGTTTTAATCTCGAGCATTCATATACCCCTGGTACTTTGCTGGAGCCACCAATTTTGACATCTGCATGAAAATGAGAGACTGGACTACCATCTCTATTCGTTCTAGTTTTACAATTCAGGCTGCGGGAATTAGCAAGAACATTCAGTTTGTTACTCCAATCGGTTTATACGCTGAATGAGGCAACCTGATCAACAATCTTCCTAAAATATATTTCAGTTGCAGGCCTCGTGTGACAACAGTAACCAACGAATTCGTACATTTACCGAAAATGGCATTTAATTAGGTCTTTCTTGAATGTTAATTTTTCTCAACTATATCGTACATTGTTAAACGCCAGAACAGCAATCTGCAAGCCAGATAGATTTAGATCGAGAACTAGAACAGGGTACAATTTTGTCCCACAAAACACGTGGCGTTGACACGGACAAAAAAAATTCCAGCGAGAACCTTTTGGGTTTTATGCGCACAATTGAACGTAGCTTTAAATGTTAAGAGTAACAAAAGTCAGCGTATACTTAAATACAAAGATGCACTCCAAGTAACTCAGTGAAAATTCTCAGCACAAATTTCAGACGAAAGATTTAGCCGCGAAAGGCGCGTTGGACTGGAGCTAACGATATTCGCTGAAATTTTGCTGGAAATCTAATAAAATATTTGTTCAGAGGAAGAAAGGGATTTTAAATAAACTAAGTCTAGTTTTACATATAAGGAACTTGATAAGAATCAGAAAGCCAGGAAAAAGGCGGCCGCGAACGACGCGGAATGCCGCCGCAAATCGACTGACGAGGATCTGCGGCCTCATTCACAAGGCCAGAGACCTCAGAAACTCATAATGGACGATGCGACGCTGACATCAACTTGGATATCATGAGGCCTACAAGGCTAGCGCGCCACTGCTGGGCGGGCCGGTGACAAGGCCTGGCGGTTGGTAGCGCCGCGGAGGCCCCTCACCTTGCGGAGCCGCTCCACCAGAACGCTTTTGTTGCCGCTAATATCGAGGTTTCTTTTCTTCAGCTGCGCTTTCAGATCCACCACTCTGAGCTCGGTGATCCTACGCAACTCATCCAGCACCACAGCCACACTCTCCGCCGCCATCACCGCGATCCAACTGCAACACGACAAGTCGACAAAATGGCGCCGTCTGCTCCAAATGGAAACCGGTGTCACTGCCGCTGACTGCGCATGCCCAGCAGGTGCAGGGCGCGCATGCGTGAAAAGGCAACGGCCGTTGGGGCATTAAAACCGCGCATGCGTGCCAAATCAAATAAAAGTGGATAAATGCTAAAAATGTGAGGGTTGGGAACAGGCGGCAGAGAAGCGCGTGAAGTAATGAGGATAATGTTTACAATGGGCTTGCTATGTGTTTTCAGAATTGCCAAGTGATTGAGACACGGCGGAGGCGGGAAGTTGCTACTGGCGGTTTGAAGCTGTTTTAATTCTGAGATTGAAGCACTCTGGAAACTGATTATCATTTATAATTCTCTGTGGGGACATCAACCTACTAAGCATAAACTGGGAAACAAGCTCGATACACCCAAACCCCCAATATGACATGAGTCTGAACCAAAAGTTAACTGATATGGGGAAGTTAGGTCTCAGACGACATGTCCAAGAGCCCACATGCTTGATCACCACATTAAACATACTTCTCACATCCTATCCAGCTTGTGTTAAAAGCACTCATGATACCTGACATGAGTGACCACCAAACTGTAGTGGCAGAAATCCATGGGAAAGCCAAGGTTAATAAAAAGAACCTAGACAAGTGCACCTCTACAGGAAGGGAGATTTGTCAGTGATCAAACACAGTCTGAGATTCCTGTGAAGTTCGGAGAGTATAGGCCCAATTTACTCATCCTCTCATCACAGGACAACTGTCTTATCCCAGGAATCTAGTGAATCTTCTCTGTACTGAACTGCCTCCAATTCAAGGATATTCAAGGGCAACGCAGTGGTTAGTACCGCAGCCTCACAGCTCCAGCGACCCGGGTTCAATTCTGGGTACTGCCTGTGTGGAGTTTGCAAGTTCTCCCTGTGTCTGCGTGGGTTTCCTCCGGGTGCTCCGGTTTCCTCCCACATGCCAAAGCCTTGCAGGTTGATAGGTAAATTGGCATTATAAATTGCCCCTAGTATAGGTAGGTGGTAGGGAAATATAGGGACAAGTAGGGATGTGGTAGGAATATGGAATTAGTGTAGGATTAGTATAAATGGGTGGTTGATGGTCGGCACAGACTCGGTGGGCCGAAGGGCCTGTTTCAGTGCTGTATCTCTAAACTAAACATATTCTTCCCTACATGTGAAGAACAAAACTGCACACAGTACTCCAGGTGTGGCATCACCAAAGCCCTATCCAATTGTATTCTTGTACTCCAATTCCCTTGCAATAAAGGCCAACATGCAATGTCTTCCTAATTGCTTGCTGCATCTGCATATTAACTTTGCGCTCCTTGTACGAATATACCCAAGTCTCCCTGAACATCAACATTTAAAAGTTTCACGCCTTTTAAAAAATATTCTGCTTTTCTGTTCTCACCACCAAAGTGAATAACCTCCTACTTCCCCATATTATAATCCATCTGCTACCTTGTTGCTCATTCACTTAACCTGTCTATATCTCTTTGCAGCCTCTTTATGTCCTCCTCACAGCTTACATTGACACTGTTGAAAATGCTGGTCCCTTTAATTAACCAGGACTTATTTCAGGGTTAATAGCGAGCAGGTGACATTCATTGCAACTTGCATTTAAGGGCTGGGTTTTTCCTCAGTTAGGGAATAACTTCTGGACAGGGAGCGAACCCAGAAGGGAAACGTGGAAACTGGTATTTGTATTAAACCGTGGATTGAGAATAAAACAGTTGTGGATCACAGACTGTCTCTTGCTTCCTGATTCTGGTGGATGGATATCTGCCAATTGAATATGCATTCCCACCTAGCTTTGTATCGTCAGCAAACTTAGATACATTACTCTCAGTCTCTTTGCCTAAGTCATTAATATAGATTGTAAATAGCTGAGGACCCAGCCTTACATACCAGAAATAGAGGGTAACCTTGCAGCACTCCACTAGTTACAGCCTGCAAACTTGAAAATACCCCCTTTATCCCTACTCTCCACTGCCTGTCTGTTAACCAATCCTCTATCCATGCTAATATATTACCTCCAACTCCATGTGCCCTTATTTTCCACAGTAACCTTTTGTGTGGCACCTTATCGAATGCCATTTGGAAATCCAAGTAAACTACATTTAAAGGGTCCCCCTAGTAGTTACATTCTCAAAAAACTCTAATAAATTTGTCAAACACTATTTCCCTTTCATAAGACTACGTTGACTTTGTCTGATCATATATGATTTTCTAAGTGCATTGCTAAGACTTCCTTAATAACAGATTCCAGCATTTTCCTGACGACTGATGTCAGGTTAACTGGGCTATAGTTCCCTGTTTTCTCTCTCGCTCCTTTCTTGAACAGTGGGGTTACATTTGCTAACTTTCAATCCGCTGGGACTGTTCTAGAATCGAGAAAATTTTGGAAAGTCATAACCGGTGGATCCACTATCTCTGCAGCTACCTCTATTAGAACCCTTGGATGTAGGCCATCAGACTTGGGGATTTATTGGCTTTTAGACCCTTAAGTTTCTCCAATACTTTCTCTCTGCTGATATTAATAACTTAAGCGCTTCAATCTTGTTAGCCCATTGGTTACCCTCTATTTCTGGTATGTAAAATATATAGAAAAATATTTTTTCAGCATCTCCGCCGTATATTCGTTCCCTTGAAAATTTCTCCTGTCTGTGCCTCTAAGGGACCAATGTTTATTTTAGCTACTCTCCTTTTTATATACTTGAAAAAGTTCTTACAATCTGTTTTTATATTCCTGGCTAGTTTACTATTTTTTCCCTTTTTATCAACTTTTCGGTCACCCTTTGCTGGTTTTGAAAATATGCCCATCCTCAGGCTTACTACTATACTTTGGAACATTATGATGATGGTTAGTTCTTCGCAGATGAAGATTAAGGGAAGATTTGGCTCTATGGGGGCTGACACACTCGCTGGTGGCTAAACAGTCCAATTCCAGTGCTGCAGGCTCTTGAGCATTTGAGGCCGACTCTTGCATTAAAATCCCCCAGTATGATGAGCTTATCATTGGCCTTGGTCTTATGAAGAAGATTGTGCAGATTGCAGTAGAAGCCTTTTCGCAACAAGATCAGCCTATAACATGGGCCATATATGCTGATGATGATGGTAAACTGGTTGTTTTGAATCAGCAGTCGCAGGGACATGCGATGATCTGAATGACCGATGGGAAGGCTGTGGAGCTTGCTTGTAATCGTATTCTTTATCATAACGCCTACACTGGATACGACACTGTCATTCCTCTTTGCCTTTCCCTGATCACTAGAGTGTATAGCCTGTTCTGTGATCTGCCAATGAACCTTGTTCTGCGAAAAGAACTTCACTGAGTGCTGCGATATCGATATCAGGCCGAGTGAGTTCTCTGGCAACAAGCACAGATCGTCATGGAGAGCACATGTTGTCGCCTGCGTCAGTCATTGTGCGAACAGTATAACATGAATTTCAGAATGTTTTGGCTCTTTTTGTTACTTTCTTTTGCAATGCTTGAGAGATGCCCGTTGACCGTGGTAAGCCAACCAGGTAAGGCTAACACAAGCAATGTTTGGGTCATAAAAACGAAATACTGCGGGATGCCGGAAATCTAAAATAAAAATATAAAGTACTGGAAATACTCAGCAGGTCTGGCAACATCTGTGGAGAGAGAATCAGAGTTAATGTTTCAGGTCTATGACCTTTTATCAGAATTGGGAAAGGTTAGCAATGTAATAGGCTTTGAACAAGTGAAAAGGGGGAGGAGGGAAGAACAAAAGGGAAGGTGTGTGATAGGGCAGGAGAGATTAAATGACAGAGATGTCACAGAACAAAGGCAAAGGGAGTGCTAATAGTTGTCGTAAAAGACAAACCATTAGTCCAGAGACTGTTAATGGCAGAATAGTGAAAGCTCTGTCTAAAAGCAAAAACATGAAAAACAAGTTTAAGACAGGTAGCTGTGGGAGTCAGTGGGCTTATAATGAATATTAGTGGACAGCCTATCCTCAGAGATAGAGACAGGAAGTCGAGGAAGGGAAGGGAGGTGTCAGAGATGGACCATGTGAAGGTGAAAGATGAATGGAAATTGGAAGAAAAGTTGATAAAGTTTGTTTGGGTCACCCTTTCTAGACTTGTCTCCATTTGGAGCAAACAGTACTATCCCTAGAAAAGGCTATTTGGTTGGTCAGAGTGCTGCCGAATGATGTTGGCTCCACGTCAACAGTCAGACAACCCATACATCTGAGCTGCCTATATGCAGGATTGAGGCTGCCAATGCCATCTTGCACCTGCCATTATCACTTCTCCCTATCACTGTAGGCCTTATTCTTCCCGCCTACATTTAGCTGATTTAAAGTGGCGATCAGCTGACTGATCTCACTCTTTAGGCTAAGGGTTTCTCCGCAGTGGCTCAGCAGGCTGAGACGACTGGGGCAACCATGAAACTGTAGGTTTTGCATCAGAGTTTCCTTCTCTAAGTCTCTGGCTACAGAGGCACGGGTAGTTTTAAAATCAGAGTTTTCCCTCTGCTAGAGGGACTGCCAACCACAGCTAATGAACTCCATCTATCCGAAGTAACTGGTTTTAATCTAATATTTTACTTCACTTCACTAGTAAGCCACGGATGCAACTTTCTTGCTGAGTTTTTTTAATGGAATGTATTTTTGTTGAACATTTTGAATTTTTTCTTTAAATGTTTTCCATAGTTTATTTACCGCTATACCTTTTAGTATATTTACCGAATCAACCTTATCCAGTTCTCCTCTCATACCTGTGTAATTGGCATTGTTCAGGATTGACAAGTTCAGGATTCTTGTTTGGGACTGAAGTATGTCGCTTTCAAACTTAATGTGGAATTCAATTGTATTATGATCACTTTTTTCCAAGGAGATTTCTTGCTATGAGATTACTAATTAAACCTGCCTCATTTCACAATGCTAGATCTGAAATGACTTTATCCCTAATTGGTTATACAATGTATTGTTCCAGGAAACTGTTATGAAAGCATTCTACAAATTTATTTTCCAGACTACCTTTGCCAATTTGATTTGTCCAGTCCATATGAAGATTAAAATCACTTACAATTATTACATTGCCTTTGTTACAAGCTCCAATTATTTCTTGCTTAATGATCTGACTAACAGTATAACTACTGTTGCTGCTCCTGACATGTACTTCTAGACTTCTCATTGAACCAGGCCCCTGGCTTGATGGTAATGGTAGAGTGAGGGATATGCTGGGCCATGAGATTACAGATTGTGGTTGAATAAAATTCTGCTGCTGCTGATGTCCCACAGTGCCTTATGGATACCCAGTTTTGAGCTGTTCAGTCTGTTCTGAATCTATCCCATTTAGTACAGTGGCTGTGCCACACAACATGACAGAGGGTATTCTCAGTGTGAAGATGGGACTTTGTCTCCACGAGGACTATGTGGTCTACAGCAGGTAGATTTGTGAGGACAAGGTCAATTAGGTTTACCTCATGTTGATTCTCTCAACACCTGGTACAGGCCCAGTCTGTCAGCTATGCCCTACAGGACTTGGTCAGTAATCGAGCTACTGAACCATTCTTAGTGATGGACATTGAAGTCTCCCACTCAGCATACATTTTCTGTCTTGGTTGTCCTCAGTATTTCTCCAAGCAGTGTTCAGAGCACTTTGACCAAATGCAATGAGACTTTATGGGGTACTGTGTCAATGCTGAAGATTCCTAGGGCCACTCACTCCTAATTACATACCATTGTGCCGCCACCTCTGGTGGGTCTGTCTTGATGGTGAGTGAGAACATGGTGGTGGAGGAGTCTGGGACGTTGGCTGAAAGGTATGATTTTGTGAATATGACTTTCAGGCTGTTGCTTTCTCAATTTTGGTACAAGTCCCCAGATATTAGTGAGGAGGACCTTGCAGGGTCTACTGGGACGCGTGTACCTTTGCCATGTCCGAAGCTGGTGCCTAAGTCGATGTGGAGTGGTCCATACTCTTGGACATTTTCATAGCAGTTTGATACATCATTAAATATCCTACAGTGTGGTCTGACCTGCGTAGAAAAGTTCTGTGGGAAAATGGGCACTTCCTAAGGCTGATGATCAAATGACAGGGTGGGATTTTGTTTTGGAAATTTGGTTTGTGTCAGATATAAGACAGGAAGAAACTAAGGCTCAGGATGAGCAATATTGCCTCTAATTTCTCTTTATTTTGTGTGGCCTGTTTTTGTGCACTGTGCAGTACATTCAAGATTGCTGCATGACTGTGCATGCACACATCCTAAAGGGAAAGATAGGTTGACCATGGCCTGTTTATTGTACCGCATGGTACATTCTCGATTGCTGCATGGCTGTGCTCCCGTGCAGCTTAGAGAGAACATCAATGGTGTGGTGTACTCAGCAACGCTTGACAGGTAAGCAATGTTGGGAGCCCAAGCCTGCCAATGAAGGACTGAGCTGGTGGATGTGTATCTCTAATGTACCCTTTCATGTTGGTACTTCAAACTAGTGCTGCTCCGTTGGTTAAGCTCTGCATACTCATGCAGTAAGAGTTGTCCAACTTTGGAAATTTGCATTCAGAATGTTCAACCTCCCATGGGTGTTGGTGAACTCCTGGAAACTGCAGAGGGGTCTCGGGAGCCCTGTTTAAAGACCACTAATTTAAATGAAGATACCCATTTAGCGATTGGCTGGTAGTTGGCGAAGTTAGATAGGTTTTTGAAGGAGGTGATGATAGCAGTTTTAGAATGGGTGAGAACAGTACTGCTTGAAAAGGGGTGAAAAAGATTTAACAATGATGGAGAGTGCAGAGACAAGAATTAGTTGGGAGCCATTTTCATGAATGTAGCTCATTAAAAGAAAAGCCATGATTTTTAGAGCATATGGAAATTGGGGCTATGTATACCCTGTACCTGGTCATGAGGGAGTTGGCATCACCAGATTTCCAAATTGTGCCCCATCCCCTTGTTTCAATTGGCTCCCTTTACATCGAATATATGTAGAAAGAGTAAGGCCTCAGTGCTGATTGGCTGCCATGTGGAAAATTTGGCCAGCCAGCCATCAGCTTTTAAAAAGCTGCTGCTGACCCTTAAAAGAAGAGCTCATCAGGCACTTCTTTGTTGTGCTGTAGGATGTGAGTTCAATTTGCACAAGGATAACCTTGGATGAGAATTTAGCATTCAGCTTGATACACTGGAGATGTCTTTCTCTCTCTCTCTCTCCCTCCCCCTCTTCCTCCCTCTCTCCTCCTCTGCCCTCTCCCTCCCCCTCCCCCTCTCTCTACCATTTCTTCCCTGGCGCTCTCTCCTCGCCCTTTTCCCTCCCTCGCCTCCCCCATCTCTTCCCCCCCACCACCCCCCACCCCCACTGGTGTGCTGAGGTAAGAGGTGCTCTTCTGCTGTTTGACAAAACAAGGAGTGGTCTGAGTGAGAGAGCGGAAGGTAGCAAGACCTGAGAGCTGAAGTCTAGAGGCATTAATTAGGTGAACAGGGAGGCGTTTATCTATATTACAGAGAGACTCACTGGCAGTAGCAGCAGCGGTGGACTTGGGTGAAGACTGAGCGCAGCGACTGAGGAGTTAAAGCTGGGGAGAGAGCCTCCAGGAAACATCTTCGACAACAAAAGCAACATTGCCAAACAGCTATAGTAATGTCCCAACCAGGAAGGGATCTGATTGGTGAGTAGCTGGTAAATCTTTCTAGTTAATAGTCTAGAAAGTAAAGGCATGGCAGGGAACCTCAGCCAACTGGAATGCACATCCTGTGCCATGCGGGGAATCCTGGACACTTTTCTGGATGCCCACATGTGCAGGAAGTGTCGCCAGCTAGACCAGCTTGAACTACAGATTTCGGATCTTGAGCGGTGGCTGAAGTCACTACAAGGTATCTGCAAGCCTGAGAGCTTCGTGGATTACATGTTTCTGGAGGTGGTCACCTTGCAGCTTAAAAATGTGCAGGCAGAGAGGGAATGGGTGACTGCCAGAAGGACAAGGAGGACCAGGCAGGCGGGGCAGAGATACCATGAGCGCATTTCACTTTCCAACTGGTATTCAGTTCTGAATAGTGGTGAGAGTGGTTCCACTGGGGAGTGCAGGCAGAATCAAGTCCATGGCACCATGGATGGCTCTGCTGCACAGCAGGGTAGGAAGTAGAGTGGAAGAGCAGTGATGGTAGGGGATTCGATAATGAGTGGAGCAGGCAGATGCTTCTGTGGTTGCAGACATGACTTCAGGATGGTATGTTGCTTCCCTGGTGCCAAAATCAAGGTGGTCACCGGATGGTGTTGCCAGTTGTACTGGTACCAGTTCACATCAGTTGTCAACTGGGAATTGAAATCCACTTCACCAGTTCAACTGTCTGCTGGTTATACCAGTTGCGCATGTAATTTTTACCAGTTCAGGTGGTATTTACGAATTAGACTGGTCCCAGCAAATAAGCCAGTTGAATGTCTTAGTCGGAACCATTTGAACTGGTGATATAATCCATTATGTTTATACTATTATCCATGATGTTCATTCAGTGTACAGCAGTGTACTGTATTTATCATGGTGTGCAGTGTACAGCAGTGTACTGTATTTATCATGGTGTGCAGTGTACAGCAGTGTACTACATCATGGTGGGCATTCAGTGTACAGCAGTGTACTGTATCATGGTGTGCATTCAGTGTACAGCAGTGTACTGTATTTATCATGGTGTGCAGTGTACAGCAGTGTACTACATCATGGTGGGCATTCAGTGTACAGCAGTGTACTGTATCACGGTGTGCATTCAGTGTACAGCAGTGTACTGTATCGTGGTGTGCAGTGTACTGCATCATGATGTTCATTCAGTGTCCAGCAGTGTACTGTATCATGATGTTCATTCAGTGTACAGCAGTGTACTGTATCACGGTGTGCATTCAGTGTACAGCAGTGTACTGTATCGTGGTGTGCAGTGTACTGCATCATGATGTGCATTCAGTGTACAGCAGTGTACTGTATCACGGTGTGCATTCAGTGTACAACAGTGTACTGTATCGTGGTGTGCAGTGTACAACAGTGTACTGCATCATGATGTTCATTCAGTGTACAGCAGTGTACTGTATCATAGTGTGCAGTGTACAGCAGTGTACTGTATCATCGTGTGCAGTGTACAGCAGTGTACTGTATCATGGGGTTCATTCAATGTACAGCAGTGTACTGTATCATGATGTTCATTCAGTGTACAGCAGTGTACTGTATCATGATGTTCATTGTGTACAGCAGTGTACTGTATCATAGTGTGCAGTGTACAGCAGTGTACTGTATCATGGGGTTCATTCAGTGTCGTATGGGCATGATATATCAAATCTAGCAAAATCTGAATTCTCTATTTGTGCAGATAAAACACTCTGAGAATACAAGTTTGAGTAAAGCTGAACAAATTTTATTGTGAAAGCTGAAATACATAGCTCCACAAATTCAAACTCATTGCACTTTTGACTTCTTATTGAGATAGCCTCCTCACTCAGCCCCTTCGTTTGTCGGTATTGGTGGAAACATTCTGAAAAGAGGAAAGAGAGAAAAATTTAAGCAATGACTCATTGAGACCTTCTCAAAACGTAGAAAAGGGACATACATGACATATTTTAAAAAAAAGATTGGAATGTTACGACCAGGTGAGAAAGGTATCTAGGGGTCTCTTTCAGCCTTCACCTGGTCTTACTGTAGCAGGATTTAATTTTTAAACACACTGTATTTTGAGTTCCCCCTTGGTGAATCCTTGTTCACCACTTTCCAATTATAAGGCAAAGAAATGAATACAAACAGGCTTTCTTAGGTTTAAAGAAGAAAAGTGAAATTTATTAAAACTTAAACTAAAACTCTAATTTGATTAACGCCTACAGATAGACGCTGCACCCCACCCTAGCATGCATACGCGATACACAGATGCAAATAGAGACAGAAAAGAGCAGAAGAAAAATAAAGTGAAAAAGTTTGAGGCAATCTCTGAAGGGGTTTGTTACTGTGCTTCGAGCTCGCTGTAGAGTCTTTGATTGTGGGTAGTCTTGCTTTTCGTTGGGGCCCAGTATTCTTCTTGAACCTTGTTCGCTGTAGGTGACTTTTCTCTCTCGGGGGGTTCATATGTCTTCAATGGATTCCGAAGCTGGTGAGAGAGATGAGAACAGACAGGAGAGAGGCGGCAGCAAGCCAGCCATGAGAAGTCTTTTCCAGTCCAGGAGCAAACAGCTTTCTGAGTTCAAATGCTCTGTGGCAAGTTCAAATTCAAAAATTCAGGTTGCCCAGTAGGTTAGTCATGTGACTAGGGGTGCGTGACCACGTCCATTTGTGTATTCGGCAATCTTAGCAGTCAGCCTGGAATGAGAGCTCCTCCACCTTCAACGTCTGTTGATCAAAAGTCCATTGTGGATTAAATTGGAGCAGGGAATGGTCCCTTTGTCCTTTCCAAGTACTGTCTGTTACAATGCAGATGTCTTTCCAGTCAAGGGTCTGTTTTTTTTTAAACAAGTTCTTTCTTTACTCCAGTAACAGTTTAAAAAACTGTGAAATTAATGTGCCTCATTCTTGGCAGGTGGGGGCCTGCATGACAGGAAACAGAGAACATCTACAGCAGAAACTTGCAATTTAAAAAGTGCTTGTAAATTGTTACATTTGACAGCACTGAGTTTCTTCGACGAGAGGTGGGGAGGTGGTGGGGGGGGGTGGGGGTGGAGGTTCACCTGGGGAGATGTACCACCAGTATTTATGAACCATGGGCACACTCTCCCACAGATGGAGCTGTCCCACAACACAGTGGACCCCATGCTGACACGGCGGGATAGGCTGCCCAGAGGCCAACTGAAGCCTTTAAGTGGCCTATTAATGGCCACTTAATGACTTCTTCCCCCCACGGCTGGGTAGGAGGCAGCAGCAATAGGAGGACCTCTGCCAATGAATCATAGAGTCAGAGCCCTTCAGCCATCGTGCCTGTGCCGGCCATCAAGCCTACCTATTCTAAACCCATTTTCCAGCACTTGGCCCGTAGCCTTGTATGCTATGACATTTCAAGTGCTCATCTGACCCTCTGTGCTTCCTAGGGTCCTACCAACCATTGTATATTCCCTTGCCTTGTTAGTCCTCCCAAAATACATCACCTCACACTTTGAAGGATTAAGTTCCATTTGTCACTGTTCCGCCCATCTTACCAACCCATTTATATCGTCCTGTAATCTAAGGCTTTCCTCCTCACTATATTGGACACCACCAATTTTCATGTCATCTGCGAACTTACTGATCATACCTCCTATATTCACATCTAAATCATTAATGTACACTACAAACATCAAGAGTCCCAGCACCAATCCCTGTCGTACACCACTGGTCACAGGCTTCCAATCACAAAAACAACCCTCGACCATCACCCTCTGCCTCCTGCCACTAAGCCAATTTTGGATCCAATTTGCCAAATTGCCCTGGATCCCATGGGCACTTACCTTCTTAACCAATCTCCCATGCGAGACCTTATCAAAAGCCTTACTGAAGTCCATGTAGACCACTTCAACTGCTTTACCCTCATCTACACATCTAGTCACCGCCTTGAAAATTCAATTAAGTTTGTTAGGCATGATCTCCCCCTGACAAAGCCAAGCTGACTATCCTTGATTAATCCCTGCCTCTCCAAGTGGAGATTAATCCTGTCCTTCAGAATGTTTTCCAATAGTTTCCCTACCACTGATGTTAAACTTACCGGCCTGTAATTACCTGGTTTATCCCTGCTACTCTTCTTGAATAATGGTACCACATTTGCTGTCCTCCAGTTCTCTGGCACCTCTCCTGTGGCCAGAGAGGATTTGAAAATTTGTGTCAGAGCCCCTGCTATCTCCTCCCTTGCCTCACATAACAGCCTGGGATACATCTCATCTGGGCCTGGGGATTTATCCACCTTTAAGCCCGCTAAAACCTCCTCCCTTTCGATGCTAATTTGTTCGAGTATATCACAATCCCCCTCCCTGATCTCTGTACCTACATCGTCCTTCTCCATAGTGAACACCGATGAAAAGTAACCATTTAAAACCTCACCTTTGTCCTCCGGCTCCACAGATTGCCATTTTGGTCCCTCGTGGGCCCTACTTTTTCCTTGGTTATCCTCTTGCCCTTAATATACTTATTAAACACCTTGGGATTTTCCTTTATCTTGCCGGCAAGTGTTTTTTCATGCCCCCTCTTCGCTCTCCTAATTACTTTTTGAAGTACCCCCCTACACTTTCTATACTCCTCTACAGTTTTCAGCTTCCATGAATCTGCCATAAGCCTCCTTTTTTTGCCTTATCCAATCCTCTACATCCCTTAACATCCAGGGTTCCCTGGACTTGTTGGTCCTACCCTTCACCTTTACGGGAACATGTTTGCTCTGAACTCTCAATATTTCCTTTTTGAATGACTCCCACTGGCTTGATGTAGACTTTCCTACAAGTAGCTGCTCCCAGTCCACTTTGGCCAGATCCTGTTTTATCATATTGAAATCAGCCTTCCCCCAATTCAGTACCTTTATTTCCGGTCCATCTTTGTCCTTTTCCATAACTACCTTAAATCTTACAGAGTTATAGAAACATAGAATCATAGAAAATAGGAGCAGGAATAGGCCAGTTGGCCTTTCGATCCTGCTCCGCCATTCACTATGATCATGGCTGATCATCCAACTCAATAACCTGTTCCTGCTTTCTCCCCATACCCTTTGATCCCTTTGGATTCAAGAGCTGTATCTAACTCCTTCTTGAAAACATACAATGTTTTGGCCTCAACTGCTTTCTGTGGTAGCGAATTCCACAGCCTCACCACTCCCTGGATGAAGAAATTTCTCCTCGTCTCAGTCCTGAAAGGTTTACCCTTTATCCTTAGACTGTGACCCCTGGTTCTGGACTCCCCCACCATCGGGAACATCCTTCCTGCATCTATCCTGTCAAGTCCTGTTAGAATTTTATAGGTTTCTATGAGATCCCCCCTCACTCTTCTGAACTCCAGCGAATATAATCCTAACCGACTCAATCTCTCCTCATGCGTTAGTCCCAGGAATCAGTCTGGTAAACCTTCGCTGCACTCCCTCTATAGCAAGAACATCCTTCCTCAGATAAGGAGACCAAAACTGCACACAATATTCCAGGTGTGGCCTCACCAAGGCCCTGTATAATT
The DNA here is from genome assembly GCF_036365525.1 of Heterodontus francisci. NCBI lineage: Eukaryota > Metazoa > Chordata > Chondrichthyes > Heterodontiformes > Heterodontidae > Heterodontus > Heterodontus francisci. The sequence continues at coordinate 49,269,767 of NC_090406.1, forward strand.
GCAGCAAGACATCCTTGCTCCTGTACTCGAATCCTCTTGCTATGAAGGCCAACATACCATTTGCCTTTTTTTACCGCCTGTTGCACCTGCATGCTTACCTTCAGTGACTGGTGTATGAGAACACCCAGGTCTCACTGCACATTCCCCTCTCTCAGTTTATAGCTGTTCAGAAAATAATCTGCTTTCCTGTTTTTGCTACCAAAGTGGAAAACCTCACATTTATCCACATTATACTGCATCTGCCATGCATTTGCCCACTCACTCAACTTGTCCAAATCACCCTGAAGCGCCTCTGCATCCTCCTCACAACTCACTCTCCCACCCAGTTTTGTGCCATCTGCAAATTTGGAAATATTACATTTAGTTCCCTCATCTAAATCATTAATATATATTCTGAATAGCTGGGGTCCTAGCACCGGTCCCTGCAGTACCCCACTAGTCACTGCCTGCCATTTGGAAAAAGACCCATTTATCCCTACTCTTTGTTTCCTGCTTGCCAACCAATTTTCTATCCATCTCAATACACTACCTCCAATCCCATGAGCTTTAATTTTACACGCTAATCTCTTCTGTGGGACTTTGTCGAAAGCCTTCTGCAAGTCCAAATAAACCACATCCACTGGCTCCCCCTCATCAACTCTACTAGTTACATCCTCGAAGAATTCTAGTAGATTTGTCAAGCATGATTTCCCTTTCGTAAATCCATGCTGACTCCGCCTGATTCTATCACTGTTCTCTAAGTGCTCTGCGATAAAATCTTTGATAATGGACTCTAGAAATTTCCCCACTACCAACGTCATGCTGACTGGTCTATAATTCCCTGCTTTCTCGCTACCTTCCCAAAATGCTCCCCCACTGACACTTCTACCACTTGTCCGGCTTCATTCCCTAGGATTAGGTCCAATTAGCCATGATGGTTTGGGGGGGTGGGGGGTGTCCCTCCTCTGTTGGCAATCTGTGGCCCATGAAAGCCCCAGCCAGGAAACAATACACCTCTCAGGAACCCCCTCCCCCAGACTTTCCGACCACCCCCTCTCATCGGGGCCTTCTGGACTGGCCACGGTGACCCCACCTCATTTATCTGAGGTGCAGGTTCCAGCACTGAACCTGGGTCCAAGGCATCTGCAGTACCAGGTATGGCCACCATGAGCAGTGGCGCTGCTGACCCTGCTGAGCTTCCGGCTCTGAAATTGGCCAACAGCTCTTGAAGGTGGGATCACTGTCTTTAAAGGGATATAGATCCCAGCGCCAGAAACTTCACCTCTGGAACAACGGAGGATCGTGCCCGGTCGGGGAGGGTGGAGGGGCATGAGAAGGCCGAGTTCCCTCTGCCTTTTCGGCCCTGTGCCAGGAGCCCTGCCTCCTCCACAAAATCCAGCCCACTGACTTGCAAGTTTAACATTCCAATAACCATCTATGATCCATCACTTTTAAAGGTGCTTTTACGTAAGCTGAAAATGATAGTCATATATTTGGGAAATTGAGAGAATCAATACCTTCCCATTATTCGGTACATGCACTTGCTCCACATGCATGCTTGCCTTGCCAACCATAACAGTCATCGCTGCAGCTTCACTGTGCATGGGCCTGAGCGGTGAACCGAGAAGTGTGATTCCAGGCTGCAGCTGGACATGGAGGGCCTGGGCTGTGTAGCCACATTGAGAGGCTGGTGTGGACCTCTTGCTGCAACAGGAAGCAAAAGAAACAGTATTTAATGTTGTGGGGGACACTTGTTCAACCCTATCAGATCGCTATCATCTTTTCCAGACCGGAGGGATGCTGCATTAGTCAGCACTGGAAGAGAAATAGCATGTAAAATGAAACTTGAAGCTATATAAACAAATATATTACCCTGAACGAAGGCAGTAAGAATTTCTTCTTGGAGGCAGCGATTAAATATTAAAGCTTCTCCACCTTTTCCTGCAAGGCTGCCTTCTCCACTTCCAACCCTTGATCTTACGCTCCTGGTGCTGCGCACTTTGTTCTGGGAATATGAGTGGGGCAGGACTTCCATAGAGGCACGGGGTGGGGGCTCTACAACAATTGTATGGGGCTGGGAAATATGGGCTATTCTCGGAAGCAACTTCACTTCCTCTTTCACCTTTCCCATCAGCTGCTTGTCCATGATGGATTTCAGCTGCTTGACTCGGGCATCCTGAGTTTGTGCAGACTTCTCCTTCTGGAAGAGAAATTAGATATTAAGAGGCTTTTCAAAGCAATTGGCATTGGTGATGTGACTGGAGTTACAAGTTCCATACACTGTTTGCAATCAGGCACTTAATTGTCCATGCTGGTCGGAGAGAATTAAATTTCAACTAACACAATGAAAATCACTGAGCAGATCGCTGCTGACAACATACCCTGCCCATATTAGTATCTTCCATAGCTCTCTATGCACTCATAGATGAGGTGGGGTAATCATTGGCTGTCCATTTCCACTGCAGTGTCCAGAACCTTAGGGATCCAGAATCTCCAGCCGCATTCCATCTTAAATCGGATTTCTTTGCAGGTCTCTGTAGGGAAAGAGCAAGAACGATGAACATGCTTGAAAACCACACTGAATTTGCTCAGATACATCAGTCCTCTTGACCCACATAGTCCAGAAACCAAATTTTCCTCACTTCATTGAAATGTACCTGCGAGCATAACGATCTGTGCTGTAAAAACCATCATCCTTTTTTCTGTTCGCCTTCCCGGAGTCATTGAGCCACCGACACTCGCTTCAACATATCGCACCATGTAGACCTTGGTCTCGCGGTGAGACTCTGCATCAAAATGTTAGACATCTTCCGCAATGCAGACTAGCCGGCGAATATTATTGGCAAGGAACGAGACTTAAGCAAGCTTAGCAGACATGATGGAAGTGGGTCTGTACTGATTAATAGATTGAAATAGTTAATTTACATTAGTGGCATTTAAAAATCAATATTAGAAGAAACAGCTCTCCTCTCTCTTCCCCCAATTGCAAAAGAATCACCACCCAGCTAGAGGCACTCTGCAAAATTCCAAAAAAATCCATGAAATTCAAATTGTCAAATCTCTCACCCCAGTTGCAAAAAAATCAATCCACATCAGATTTTAAAATCTCTTTGTCTCTCTCCCTCCCCATTAGCAAAACATCAGTAGATTAAATCCAGCTCCCACTTTTAAAATCTCTCTCGACAAGCTTTTCAAATGCCCCAAAACTTACCAGCCTAATCCTGGAGCGAAGAAAATAAGGAATCAAAAGGCCTGCACAGGCTTATATAATAAAAGCAAAATATTGCAGATGCTGAAATAAAAACAGAATTTTTTTTTATTTCCAAAATATACTTTATTCATAAAAATCTGTAAAAAATACATTACCAAACCGTTTCAAACAGCACCAAGTCAAAAAATACAAACAGTGCAAAGGCGGTCCGTTTCCTTCAATACAATCATGAGTTGCCTCACAACCCTTCCATTTCATTGTCATGCCAGATGCCTTTTTACATTTTACAGCAAACGAAAAATTTCCCAATACAGTTCGAGGGGTTTCCCATGGATCCAGCCCCTCAGTTCAGCTTGGTGGGGGGACCTTACACAGTGGTCTTTCCCCATTGAGCCTTTGCTGCGGCTGCCCCAAGCTTTAGTGCGTCCCTCAGCACTTTAGTGCGTCCTGGACCTTGGAATGTGCCAGTCTGCAACATTCGGTGGTGGACAACTCTTTGCGCTGGAAGACCAGCAAGTTTCGGGCAGACCAAAGGGCGTCTTTCACCGAATTGATAGTCCTCCAGCAGCAGTTGATGTTTATCTCGGTATGCCTCCCTGGGAACAGCCCGTCGAGCACAGACTCCTGTGTTACAGAGCTGCTTGGGATGAACCTCGACAAAAACCACTGCATCTCTCTCCACACTTGTTTTGCAAAGACACATTCCAGGAGGAGGTGGGCAACCGTCTCTTCCCCACCACAGCCACCGCAGTGGCATTGTGCGGAGGGGGCGAGACTTCGGGCGTGCAGGAAGGATCTGACGGGGAGGGCTCTTCTCACCACCAGCCAAGCTACATCTTGGTGCTTGTTTGAAAGTTCTGGTGATGAGGCATTCCGCCAAATGACATTGGCAGTCTGCTCGGGGAACCATCCGACAGGATCCACCGTCTCCTTTTCCCGTAGGGCCTTGAGGACATTCCGTGCAGACCAGAAAATGCTGTAAGTACAGCATGCAGGCAGGGCAGATCTGTAGAGAAGAGAAATTAAGTTCAAATTTCAGGTCTGTGACAGGCTGTTACTACTGCTGTTGATTGACATGTGCAGTGGCCAATAAACGTACAGCATTGCAAAAGCAGCTGGCTAATCGGAATGCGAGTGGGGTGGGATTTACATTTCGACCAAGAGGCCAGCATACCTTTCTGATGTACAGCTTTTCATATGTGAACGTGGTTTAAAGTGCAATTAAAAGAAGAAATGCTGGAAATACTCAGCAGGTCTGGTAGTATCTGTGGAAAGAGAAGCAGAGTTAACGTTTCAGGTGTGACCAAAATTCTGATGAAATCTGATGAGTATTTTCAGCATTTCTTGTTTTTATTTCAGATTTCCAGCATCTGCAGTATTTTGCTTTTATTTTAGTATTAAGTGCATATGCTTCCAGCAGAAGGAGTGTGAATTATCTGAGATCTCGATGTGATTAGCATATGTTAAGGAGATTAGTCAAAACAATGCAGGTAGAAACTATAGTAGGCATGCTGGCTGCATCTCCTGACAAGGTGCGAGTTGCAGGTAATAGCCAAAACAATGAAAGCGTCCATAATAAAAGCAAAATACTGCAGATACTGGAAATCTGAAACACAAACAAGAAACTCTGGAAATACTCAGCAGGTTTGGCAGCATCTGTGGAGAGAGAAGAAGAGTTAACGTTTCAGGTCAGTGACCCTTCTTCAGAACTGGCAGATATTAGAAATGTAAAAGGTTTTAAGCAAGTAAAGCGGGGGTGGGGCAAGAGATAACAAAGGAGAAGGTGTAGATAGGACAAGGTCACAGAGAATAACTGACCAGAAGGTCATGGAGCAAAGGCAAATGGTATGTTAATGGTGTGGTGAAAGACAAACAAAGTAATTCATGACAACGCGACTGCATCGGACAACGTCATCAGGATGCGCCGCGGTGCGCACATGCGCAGACGGTCTCATGCCCCCTGCGCATGCGCTGCGGTCCGACCTGCCGGTAAGGTTGTGCGCATGCGCAGATGACGTCATCGAGTTATTTCGTCTTCCTCGCGGACGCGCCTGTTTGGCTTCTGCGCATGCGTCAAAGCTTCGGCTCGACTTTTTGAAAGTGCAAGGAGGGGAGGTTTCGTCGGGCATTTTATCTGAATTATTTATTCGTTTTGGAGACTTGCTTCATTTTTATTTGACGCAGGAGATTGTTCCAAGGTAAGTTGCTCTGCCTTTGTAAGTTGCTCTGAAAACATTTCCATTGTCTGGGCCACCGCATGTTCTCCAGTCCCTGTTGTGAGTTGCTCTGAAAACATTTCCATTGGCTGGGCCACCGCATGTTCTCCAGTCCCTGTTGTGAGTTGCTCTGAAAACATTTCCATTGTCTGGGCCACCGCATGTTCTCCAGTCCCTGTTGTGAGTTGCTCTGAAAACATTTCCATTGGCTGGGCCACCGCATGTTCTCCAGTCCCTGTTGTGAGTTGCTCTGAAAACATTTCCATTGGCTGGGCCACCGCATGTTCTCCAGTCCCTGTTGTGAGTTGCTCTGAAAACATTTCCATTGTCTGGGCCACCGCATGTTCTCCAGTCCCTGTTGTGAGTTGCTCTGAAAACATTTCCATTGTCTGGGCCACCGCATGTAGCAGGATGAAGGCACAGTGACTGTGATTTCTGGCGCCAAACAGTACACACTGCAGATACATGATGGCCAGGCTACCTGCAGCTGCATCTTCTCCATTCAGACTTTGTTGCCCTGCAAACATGCTGTTGTTGTGCAGAGGCATCTGGGTCTGCCTTTGGACAGGCTCGCCCCCAATTGTCGCTGGCGTGCATCTCAGACACCAACGATGACAGGCATGGCTGCTGCCATTGTGATTACAGAGGAACAGCCAAGGCCCCTCAGCCACAATGAAAAATACCGCTTGCTTTCAGATCAATTGTACCAGCTACAACAGGCCGTTCTGCAGAGTGGAACGGCAGCATTCATGAGGAGACTGGACTGGCTGCGGCAACAGACTCTCCGCTGGCAGCAAGGACTGGCTGATGAGATGGAGCCATTTACTATGCCCAACAATTGCCCGGAAGCACCTTCGGATGGAGGTGGCCGCGCGCTGGACATCAGTCACGTGTCGCAAACCCTGGATCCTGAGCGTCTCACCCCCTGGCCTAATGATCTGATGGACCATACATATGCCTACCTGTTCAAATCTCCACTTCCCCTACCTGCGGTACCCTCTCCTTGCTGCTCAGTTACACAGTCACCTGCTCCTACACCCATCAGGGCAGTGTACATGGACACAGTTACCTGCTCCTACACCCATCAGGGCAGTGCTCATGGGCACACAGTTACCTGCTCCTACACCCATCAGGGCAGTGCTCATGGACACACAGCCACCTGTTACCCCATCCGACATTGAAACAACCATGCAGAGCCTTGTGAGACTCCGCAATTGCCAGTTGCTGCCTGTCAAGCAGAGAGGGCGTCCAAAGGGGTCAAGCACTTGGGGAACATTCAGCAAGAAGAGACTGAGCACTAAAAGAAACAAGCATGCCGTGTCCAGTGGTAGCAGAAATGTGAATGCTTTTGCTGTGAACACAACTGGTGATAGTAGTAGGCAGGATTAAATGGGAATGGATGGAAAGACGCACGAGTAACATAACCACTGGCAGGGAACTGCTGGGCTAAATGGCCAGCTTTATGTTCATAGCCCAAAAGAAATGTGCTTCTTTTCCAGCACCCTCACATCATTCATGCTTTCCCTGAGAGCAGCATTGAACCATCACGAGATAGGGGCAGTAACATCATCCTGACTCCTACAGCTGAGTTGGGTACTAAGTGATTCATTGGCGGTGTTATCAGTACATGCCTTTACCGCAGAACACAAAGCATGCTCAACAGTAATATCATTGGAGGGAGGGAAGCTCTGACACTGATGTTCTTTCCTTATTTCCTTTCATGTAAAACGTGCCCTTGAGAAAACAATCCTTGACACTTAAGGACGGCATTCAAGCAAAGGAGGCAGTGCAGGAGAGGACGCAAGGATGTGCTGATTCCTGCATCTGAGGTGGGTAATAAGTGCTTCATTGGCGACGTTATCAATTGGTGCCTTCACTGCAGAACTTAAAAAGGTGTGCGCAACAGTAATTTCAGTGGATGGAGGGAGGCAAGCTCTGACTCTGATTTGCTTTATTTCTTTTCATGTAAAACATGCCGTCGAGAAAACAATCCTTGAGACTTAAGGTCAGCATTCAAGCAACGAAGGCAACTAGATCATGCTGCAGAGCTCATCACGATGTGGAAAGGAACATTGCATTTATGGATGAATTGGGAATGCACATTGGGATGCGTTTGGGGAACATTCACCAAGAATAGACTGAGCTCAGACTCTTGTGACTTTGCCTTCTTCACATGGACAATACAGTAGTGGAATAGAGAGCCACATGTTCATTCACCACAAGGCTCTTCAGGAACAATCTCTTTAGTTCTGCATAGCAGAGAATCGGCCTGTCTGTCTAACGGGAATGCTGGACACAACACTCATGTATCCATGCACAGCAGTTCCTCGGATACTTAATGAACTTAATAAAACTTTTCAATAATTAAACCCAGAATTGTTGAGGTTTTGTTTTGCATGCTATTTCCCCGACTTTGCAACTGCACTTCAGATATTCAACTACGGTGGGGGGGTAGAGGGAGGGGTGGGTGAAGAGGGGGAGGGGTGGAGAGTGCGGGGAGGGGTGGGGAGAGGGAGCACGCAAAATGCAGGGACCAAACAGTTGCAATGCCTGAAGTACTGAGGAGAAGTAGAGAAAGCAACTGGGTAGGGGAGAAAGCAACTGGATTGGGCATCCGCAGCTGGAGGGAACGGCTGAATGGAGTGGGCCGGAAGCAAGAGGCCGTAGAGAGCCGCGGGGAGCGAGCGTGCGAAGACCTTGGTGTCACCGGGTCCAGGGACTGGCCAGTAAGTCTTTTGCTGTTGTGTTTATGGCGCATGCACAGAAAAAGGCACTCCTCTTCCGTTCCGCTGCTCCCCCCCCCCACTCTCTCCCCTTCCTCCCTCTCCCCCCTCCCTCTTTCACCCCCTCCCCCTTTCTCTCCCTCTCCCTCTTTCTCCCCCCTCCCTCTCTCTCCCCCCTCCCTCTCCCTCTCCCTCCCCCCCTCCCTCTTTCTCCTCCTCTCCCCTCCCTCTTTCTCCCCCCCTCCCTCTTTCTCCCCCCCTCCCTCTCCCTCTTTCTCCCCGGCACCGCTACCGCTGGTCTCCCCGCGCTGCTCTCCCCAGCCCCCGCGCTGCTGTCCCCGGCCCCCGCGCTGATCTCCCCGGCCCCCGCGCTGATCTCCCCGGCCCCCGCGCTGATCTCCCCAGCCCCCGCGCTGATCTCCCCGGCCCCCGCGCTGATCTCCCCGGCCCCCGCGCTGATCTCCCCGGCCCCCGCGCTGATCTCCCCGGCCCGCTCCACTCTCTCACTCCGGCCATTGTATTCTGCCACGTGTTTGTTAGGTTTCATCTCTGTGATTTTTTGAGCAGCGCCATCTTTAGTCCTGGCAGCTGCTGCAGTCGCAGGCTGTGACGTTTACGTGGCACATGCTGTATCTGCGCATGTGCCAGAACAGCGCCACCTACCGATCGCGTTGTCAACAATTGCGGTCAAAGACAAATTGTTAGTACAGAGAGGGTGTTAATGAACAGAAAACTGAACAGCCTGGCCCCAAGCACAAACGTGAAAAACAACAGTGGGTAGGCACAGTATAGAGACAAACTAAAATAAAATAAACACATAAAAAAAAATAAAAATAAAAAGGGTGGCCCATCATGCTCGGAAATTATTCAACTCATTGTTCAGTCCAGCAGGTTGTACCGTGCCTAATCGGTAAGTGAGGTGCTGTTCCTCGAGCTTGCGTTGATGTTCACCAGAACAGAGATGTGAGCATGAGAGCAGGGTGGAATGTTGAAATGGCCAGCAACCTGAAGCTCGGGGTCATGCTTTCGGACTGAGCGGAGGTGTTCCAGAAAGCAGTCACCCAATCTGCGTTTGGTCTCACCAATGTAAAGGAGACCACATTGTGAGCAGGGAATACAGTATACTAAATTGAAAGAAGTACAAGTAAATCGCTGCTTCACCTGAAAGCAGTGTTTGGGGCCTGGGATAGTGAGAAGAGAGGAGGTAAATGGGCAGGTTTTACACCTCCTGCAATTGCAGGGGAAGGTGCCGTGGGAAGGGGATGAGGTGTTGGGGGTAATGGAAGAGTGGACCAGGGTGTCGCGGAGAGAACGATCCCTTCGGAATGCTGACAGGGAAGGGAGGGGAAGATGCGTTTGGTAGTAGCATCACGCTGGAGGAGGTGGAAATGGCAGAGGATGATCCTTTGGATATGGAGGCTGGTGGGGTGGAAAGTGAGGACAAGGGGAACCCTGTCGCAGTTCTGGGAGGGAGGGAAAAGGGTGAGGGTAGAAGTGCAGGAAATGGGCCGGACACGGTTGAGGGCCCTGTCAACAACAGTGGGGAGGAATCCTCGATTGAGGAAAAAGGAAGACATATCAGAAGCACTGTCATGGAAGGTAGCATCATCAGAACAGATGCGTCGGAGACAGAGAAAGTGAGAGAATAGAATGGAGTCCTTACAGGAGGCAGGGTGTGAAGAAGTGTAGTCAAGGTAGTTGTGGGAGTCGGTGGGCTTATAATGAATATTAGTAGACAGCCTATCCCCAGAGATGGAGACAGAGAAGTTGAGGAAGGGAAGGGAAGTGTCGGAGATGGACCATGTAAAGGTGGACCATGAGAGAAGGGTGGAAATTAGAAGCAAAGTTGATAACGTTTTCCAGTTCGGGGTGGGAGCAGGAAACGGCACTGATACAGTCATCAATGTACCGGAAAAAGAGTTGGGCGGGGGGGACAGAATAGGACTAGAACAAGGAATGTTCGACATATCCCACAAAAAGACAGCATAACTAGGACCCATGTGGGTACCCATAGCAACACCTTTTACTTGAAGGAAGTGAGTGGAGTTGAAGGAGGAGCTGTTCAATGTGAGAACAAGTTCAGCCAGTTGGAGGAGGGTGGTAGTGGATGGGGACTGCTTGGGTCTCTGTTCAAGGAAGAAGCAGAAAGCCCTCAAACCATCCTGGTGGGGGATGGAGGAGTACAGAGTATGAACATCCATAGTGAAGAGGAGGCGGTTGGAGCCGCGAAACTGGAAATTGTCAAAATGACGTAGGGCGTCAGAAGAGTCACGGATGTAGGTTGGAAGAGACTCTACCAGGGGAGAAAAGATAGAGTCAAGATAGGAAGAAATAAGTTCAGTGGGGCAGGAACAGGCTGACACAATGGGTCTGCCGGGACAGGAAGGAGGTGGAAGCGGGCTGTCCGGGGTGGCAGAACAATGAGGTCGGAGCACCCGGCGAAAACCCACGCGGTTAAAGGGAGAACTTGCAAACTCCACACAGGCAGTACCCAAAATCGAACCTGGGTCCCTGGAGCTGTGAGGCTGCGGTGCTAACCACTGTGCCGCCATTGATGACCATTGGCGGTCATCTTTGAAAATTCTAGTCTCTGAAATGGTTCCTGCAGATTGGAAGGTAGCAAATGTAACCCCACTATTTAAGAAAGGAGGGAGAGAGAAAATGGGGAACTACAGACCTGTTAGTCTAACATCAGTCGTAGGGAAACTGCTAGAAACTATAAGAAAGGATGTGATAACAGGACACTTAGAAAATAATGGTAGGACTGGGCAGAGACAACATGGATTTATGAAAGTGAAATCATGTTTAACAAACCTGTTGGAGTTTTTTGACGATATAACTATCAGAGTAGATAAGGGGGAACTGGTGGTTGTGGTATATTTAGATTTTCAGAAAGGTCTAATGCAGATGGGAGGTATACAGTAAATGGTAGAACCCTTAGGAGTATTGACAGGCAGAGAGATCTGGGCGTACAGGTCCACAGGTCACTGAAAGTGGCAACGCAGGTGGATAAGGTAGTCAAGAAGGCATACGGCATGCTTGCCTTCATCGGTCGGAGCATAGAGTATAAAAATTGGCAAGTCATGTTGCAGCTGTACAGAACCTTAATTAGGCCACACTTAGAATATTGTGTGCAATTCTGGTCGCCACACTACCAAAAGGACGTGGAGGCTTTGGAGAGGGTACAGAGGAGGTTTACCAGGATGTTGCCTGGTCTGGAGGGCATTAGCTATGAGGAGAGGTTGGAAAAACTCGGATTGTTTTCACTGGAACGACGGAGGTGGAGGGGCGACATGATAGAGGTTTACAAAGTTATGAGCGGCATGGACAGAGTGGATAGTCAGAAGCTTTTTCCCAGCGTGGAAGAGTCAGTTACTAGGGGACTTAGGTTTAAGGTGCGAGGGGCAAAGTTTAGAGGGGATGTACGAGGCAAGTTTTTTACACAGAGGGTGGTGAGTGCCTGGAACTTGCTGTCGGGGAGGTGGTGGAAGCAGGTACGATAGCGACGTTTAAGAGACATCTTGTCAAATACATGAATAGGAAGGGAATAGAGGGATATGGGCCCCGGAAGTGCAGAAGGTGTTAGTTTAGGCAGGCATCAAGATCAGTGCAGGCTTGGAGGGCCGAATGGCCTGTTCCTGTGCTGTACTGTTCTTTGTTGATAAGGTCCCACACAGAGGTTAATAAACAAAGTTAGAGTGCATGGGATTTTTTTTTCTTTCAGGAATGTGGACATCACTGGCTATACCAGTATTTATTGCCATCCCTAATTGCCCTTGAGAAGGTGGTGGGAGCTGCCTTCTTGAACCGCTGCAGTCCTTGGGGTGTAGATACAGCAACAGTGCTGTTAGGAAGGGAGTTCCAGGATTTTGACCCAGCGACAGAAAAGGAACGGCGATATAGTTCCAAGTCAGGATGGTGTGTGGCTTGGAGGAAAACTTGCAGGTGGTGGTGTTCCCATGCACCTGCTGCCCTTGTCTTTCTAGGTGGTAGAGGTCATGGGTTTAGAAGGTGCTGTGAAAGGAGCTTTGTGAGTTGCTGCAGAACATCTTGTAGATGGGATTGGGAGTAATATACTGGCATGGATTGAGAACTGGTTAACGGACAGAAAACACAGAGTAGGAATAAATGTTTCATTCTCAGGTTGGCAGGCTGTGACTAGTGGGGTACAGCAAGGATCATAGAATCACAGAAAGTTTAAGGCACAGAAAGAGGCCACTTGGCCCATCGTGTCTGTACCGGCCGAAAAACGATCCACCTATTCTAATCCCACCTTCCAGCATTTGGTCCGCAGACCTGCAGTTTACGGCACTTGAGGTGCATATCCAGACTCCTTTTGAATGAGTTGAGGGTTTCTGCCTCAAATACCCTTTCAGACAGTGAGTTCCAGACATCACCACCCTCTGGGTGAAAAGGTTTTTCCTCATCCCCCCTCTAATTTTTCCAGCAATCACTTTAAATCTATGACCCCTTGTCACTGACCTCTCTGCTATGGTGAATAGACCCTTCACCTCCACTCTATCCAGGCCCCTCAAAATTTTATACATTTCAATCAGATCTCCCCTCAGCCTTCTCTGTTCCAAGGAGAACAACCCCAGCCTATCCAATCTTACCTCATGGCTGCATTTTTTCAGTCTTGGCAACATCCTCGTTAATCTCCTCTGTACCCTCTCTAGTGCAATTACATCCTTTCCAGAACTGCGCACAGTACTCAAGTCGTGGCCTAACCAATGAATTATACAGTTCCAGCATAACCTCCCTGTTTTGTATTCTATACCATGGCTAATAACGGAAAGGATTCCATATGCCTTCTTAACCACCTTATCGACCTGTCCTGCGACCTTCTGTGAACATTCACTCCAAGGTCCCTTATGTCCTCTACACTTCTCAGTATTTTCCCATTAATCGTGTATTATTTTGCCTTGTTTGACCTCCCGAAATGCATCACCTCACACTTCCCCAAGTTGAATTCTATTTGCCACTTTTCTGCCCATCTGACCAGACCATCAATATCTTCCTGCAGCCTACAGCTATCCTCCTCGCTAACTATCACACGGCCAATCTTTGTGTCATCTGCAAACTTCTTGATCATGCCCCCTACATTTATGTACAATATATACCACAAAACGCAGGGGACCCAGTACTGAGCCCTGCAGAACGCCATGGGAAACAGCCCTCCAGTCGCTAAAACAGCCGTCACCAATTACCCTTTGTTTCCTGCCACTGAGCCAATTTTGTATCCACCTTGCTGCATTTCCCTGGATCCCATGGGATTTTATTTTTTTAACCAGTCTGCCATTTGGGACCTTGTCAAAAGCCTTGCTAAAGTCCATGTAGACCACATCAACTGCACTACCCTCATCTATCTTCCTTGTTACTTCTTCAAAAAATTCAAACAAGATCTTCCCTTAACAAATCCATGCTGACTATCCTTGATTAACCTGTCCCTTTCTAAATGACAGTTTATCCTCTGTCTCAGAATAGATTGCAGCAATTTGCCCACTACTGAGGTTAGACTGACTGGCCTGTAATTATTCAGTCTATCCTTCGCTACCTTTTTAAACAGAGGTACAACATTAGCAATTCTCCAATCCTCCGGCACTACACCTGTATCCAGTGAGGACTGGAAAATGATGGTCAGACCCTCTGCTATTTCCTTTCCTGCTTCTTTTAACAGCCTAGGATCAGTGCTTGAGCCCCAGCTATTCACAATCTATATCAATGATTTGGATAAAGGGATTAAACGTAATATTTCCAAGTTTGCAGATGACCCAAAATTGGTGGAAATGTGAGTAGTGAGGAAGATGCAAAGATGCTTCAAGGGGATTTGGAGAGGCTAAGCAAGTGGGCAAAAATTTGGCAGATAGAATACAATGTGGAGAAATGGGAGGTTATCCACTTTAGTAGGAAATACAGAAATACAGAGTATTTCTTAAATGGTGAGAGGCTGGGAAGTGTTGAACTTCAAAGGGATTTGTGTGTGCTTGTCCATGAGTCACTGAAAGCTAACATGCAGGGACAGCAAGCAATTAAGAAGGCAAATGGTATGTTGACCCGTATTACAACAGGATTTGAGAATAGGAGTAAAGATGTCTTACTGTAATTATATAGAGCCTTGATGAATTTACACCTGGAGTATTGTGTGCAGTTTTGGTTTCCTTACCTAAGGAAAGCTATACTTGCCATAGAGGGAGTGCAACAAAGGTTCACCAAACTAATTCCTGGGATGGAGGGATTGTCTTATGACGAAAGTTTAAATAGACTGGGCCATTATTCTCTGGAGTTTAGAAGAATGAGGTGAGATCTAATTCAAACATACATAATTATTACAGGGCTCAACAGGGTAGATGCAGGAAGGATGTTTCCTCTGGCTGGGGAGTCTAGAACCAGGGGACACAGTCTCAGAGTAAGGGGCAGGCCATTTAAGGCTGAGATGAAGAGGAATTTCTTTATTGAGGGTGGTGAATGTTTGGAATTCTCTGCCCCAGAAGGCTGTGGAGGTTCAGTCGTTGAGTATGTTCAAGACTGAGATTGACAGATTTCTATATATTAAAAACATCAAGGAAACAGGGATAGTACAGGAAAATGGTGTTGAAGTACAAGATCAGCCATGATCTCATTGTATGGTGGAGCAGCCTCGAAGGGCTGAATGGCCTATCCTGCTCCTATTTATTGTGAATGTCCTTCCCGCCTCTCCCTTAAGTGGGCAACTAAACACTGTGCTGGTTGCTTGCTGGCTCCGGGGGTGGGGGTGGGGGTGTTGGGGGGGGCATGTATTTTATAAATACATAAAGAGCAAGAGGATAACTAAAGAAAGAGCAGGGCCCATTAGGGACCATAAGGGTAACCTGTATGTGGAGGCGGAGGACGTGAGTATGGTTCTTAATGAAAACTTTGCATCTGTTTTCACGAAAGAGAAGGATGATACAGACATTGTAATCAAGGAAGAGGAGTGTGAAATATTAGATGAAATTAATATAGTGAGAGAGGAAGCATTAAGGGATTTAACACCTTTGAAAGTGGATAAATCCCCAGGCTCAGATGATATGTATCCAAGGCTGTTAAGAGAAGCAAGAGAAGAAATAGGAGAGTCTGTAATCATAATTTTCCAAATCACTCTGGCTACAGGCATGGTGCCATGCCAGGACTGGAGGACAGCTAACATTGTCCCCTTGTTTAAAAAGAGAGAAAGGGATAGACCTAACCTTGGTGTCAGAGTCATTTATAACACAAATGGAGGCCATTCAGTCCATCGAGTCCATGCCGGCTCTCCGCAGAGCAATCCAGTCAGATCCACTCGCCCGCTTGATCCCTGTAGCCCTGAAAGTTTATTTCCTTCAAGTGCCCATCCAAATTCTATTGAAATCATAGATTGTTTCTACTTCAATCACCCTCGTGGGCAGCAAGTTCCAGGTTATTACCACTTGTTGCGTACAAAAGTTCTTTCTCACATCCCCTCCTGGCCAAAACCTTCAATCTGTGCCCCCTTGTCCTGTAGCATTCGTTAATGGGGACTGTTTTTCCTTGTCTACCTTATCTAAGCCAGTCATAATCTTGTATACCTCTATCAGATCTCCTCTCGATCTTCTTTGTTCCGAGGAGAACAACCCTGGCTTTTCCAACTTAACCTTGTAACTAAAATACCCCATTCCTGGAATCATTCTGGTAAATCTCCTCTGCACCCCCACAAGGAGCCTCACATCCTTCCTGAAGTGTGGTGACCAGAACTGGATGCATTACTCCAGTTGGGGCCTAATCAGAGCTTTATAAAGGTTTATCATAACTTCCCTGCCTTTGTACTCAATGCCTCTATTTATGAAGCCCAAGATCCCATATGCTTTACTAACCACTCTCTCAATATGTCCTGCCACCTTCAAAGATCGATGCACATGCACCCCAGGTCCATCTGTTCCTGCACACTCTTTAGAACTGTGCTATTAAGTCTATATTGCCTCTCCCTATCCCTTCAGCCAAAATGCATCACCTCCTACTTCTCTGTATTAAATTCCATCTGCCACCTCTCTGCCCATTGTGCTAGCCTATCCATGTTCTGTTGCAGGCAATTCATATCATCCTCACTGTTTGCCACACCTACAAGTTTGGTATCATCAGCAAATTTTGAGTTTCTACTCTGTATTCCAAGATCCAAGTCATTTATATGTAGCAAAAAAAGCAGTGGTCCTAGCACTGACCGTTGGAGGAACACCACTGTCTACCATCCTCCAGTCTGAAAAACAACCGTTTACCACAACTCGCTGTTTTCTGTCCTGAAGCCAATTTTTTATCCAATTTTTTTAAAATTCATTCATGGGATGTAGGCATCACTGGCCAGGCCAGCATTTATTGCCCATCCCTAATTGCCCTTGAGAAGGTGGTGGTGAGCTGCCTTCTTGAACCGCTGCAGTCCAATTGGTTTGCATTTTTAAAAAATCGCCTTATTAACTTGCATTGTTACTTTTTGTGATTTGTGCAAGGGAATGGTTCCATAGTGGTAATGTTAATGCACCAGTAATCCAGAGGCCCGAATGGATGCTCTGGAGACATGGGTTCAAATCCCAACACGGCAGCTGGGGAAATTTAAATTCAATTAAATAAATCGGGAATAAAAAAATCTAGTCTCAGTAATGCTGACAGTGAAATATCCGGATTGTCGTAAGAGCCCATCTGGTTCACGAATGTCCTTTAGGGAAGGAAATATGACGTCCTTACCTGGTCTGGCCTTCATGTGACTCCAGACCCACAGCAATGTGGTTGATGCTTAACTGCTCTCTGAAATGGCCGAGCAAGCCACTCTGTTGTATCAAATTGCTGCAGAAAAGTCAAAAAAGAATAAAACTGGACAAATCACCTGTAGGTATTGGATACAATAAAGACACACCCTGCCCAGCTGACCCTGCAAAGTTGTCCTCACTAACATCTGGGCACTCATGCCAAAATTGGGAAAGTTGTCCTACAGACCAATCAAGCAACAGCCTTGCATAGTCATACTCACCAAATTATACTTTACAGCCAGTATCCCTAACTCCTCCATCACCATCCCTGGGTCTGTGCTGACCAACAAGAGGGGTCTGCACAGTGGTATAGAGTTGGGAGGGAGTGACCCTGGGAGCCCTCAACATGGACTCTGGACCCCATGAAGTCTCATGGCATCAGGTCAAACATGGGAAAGAAGCCTCTTGTTGATTACCGCCAACTGCCCTCATTCAGCTGATGAATCAATACTGCTCCATGTTGAACACCACTTGGAAAAAGCACTGAGGGTAGCAAGGGCACAGAATGTATTCTGGGTGGGGAACTTCAATGTTCATCTCCAAGAGTGACTCAGTAGCACCACTGCTGGTCAAGTCCTCAAGGATATAGCTGCCAGACTGGGCCTACGGCAAGTGGTGAGAGAACCAACACAAAGGCAAAACCTACCTATCACAGATGCAACTGCATAGGAGTGACCATCGCACAGTCCTTGTGGAGATGAAGTGTGATAACACTCTCCGTCGTGTTGCGTGGCACTGCTAGTGTCTTAAATGGGATAGATTCAGATCAGAAGTAGCTGCTCAAAACTGGGTATCCATGAGGCACTGTGAGCCACCAGCAGCAGCCGGATATCCCTCACTCTACCATTCCCATCAATCCGAGGGGCCAACACTGATTCAATGAGGATTGTAGGACAGCATGCCAGGAGTGGCACCAGGCATACGTAAAAGTGAGGCACCAACTTGTTGAAGCTACAACACAGGACTATGTGCAGGCTAAACAGTGGAAACAGATGCTGTAAACCGAGCTAAGCGATCCCACAATTAATGGATCAGATCAAAGCTCTGCAGTTCTGTCGCATCCAGTTGTGAATAGTGGTGGACAATTAAACAATTAGGAGGAGGAGGAGGCTCCACAAACTTAGAATCATAGAGTCATTTACAGCACAGAAGGAGGCCATTCGGCCCATCGAGTCTGTACTGGCTCTCCACAGAGCTATGCAGTCAGTCCTACCTCCCTGTTCGATCCCCACAGCCCTGCAAGGCTATTTCTCTCAAGTGGCCATCCAACTTCCTCTTGAAGTCATTGATTGTCTCGGCTTCCACCGCCCTTGTGGGCAGCGAGTTCCAGGTCATTACCACCCGCTGAGTAAAAAAGTGCTTCCTCATATTTCCCCTGCATCTTTTGCCCAAAACTTTCAATCTGTGTCCCCTAGTCCTTGTACCATTTGTTAATGGGAACAGCTTTTTCTTGTCTAACTTACCAAAGCCTGTCATAACCTTGTATACTTTTATTAAATCTCACCTCAATCTCTTTTGTTTGAAGGAGAACAAACCCAGCTTTTCCAACTTAACATTGTAACTAAAATCCTCCATTCCTGGAATCATTCTGGTAAATCTCCTCTGCACCCTCTCAAGGACCCTCACATCCTTCCTGAAGTGAGGTGACCAGAACTGGACACAATACTTCAGGTGGGGCCGAACCAGAGCTTTATAAAGGTTCAGGATAACTTCCCTGCTTTTGTACTCAATGCCACTATTTATGAATCCAAAGATCCCATAAGCTTTACTAACCACTCTCTCCATATGTCCTGCCACCTTCAAAGATCTATGCAAATACACCTCCAGGTCCCTCTGTTCCTGCACACTCTTTAGAACTGTGCCATTAAGTATATATTGCCTCTGCCTATTCCTTATGCCAAAATCCATCACCTCACAGTTTGTCAGTATTAAATTCCATCTGCCACCTCTCTGCCCATTCCACTAGCCTGTCCATGTCCTGTTGCAGGTGGTTCATATCATCCTCGCTGTTTGCCCCACCTCCAAGTGTGGTGCTGTCAGCAAATTTTGAGATTCTACTCTGTATTCCAAGATCCAAGTCATTTATATATATCTAAAAAGCAGTGGTCCCAGCACTGACCCTTGGGGAGCACCACTGTCTACCATCCTCCAGTCTGAAAAACAACCATTTCCTATGCCTCGCTGTTTTCTGCCCTTAAGCCAATGTTTTATTCAATTGGACATTGACCCTCCTATTCCATGAGCTTCAATTTTCTTAAACAGCTTTTTAAGTGGTACCTTATCAAATGCTTTCTTAAAATTATATAGATAACATCCACCGCATTCCCTTCATCAACCAACACATCAGATCAAAGCTCTGCAGTCCTGCCACAGCCAGTCGTGAATGGTGGTGGACAATGAAACAACTAACTGGAGGAGGAGGCTCCACAAACATCGCCATCCTCAATGCTGGGGGAGCCCAGCATGCCAATGCAAAAGACAAGGCTGAAGCATTTGCATCCATCTTCAGCCAGAAGTGATTACATAGGATATACGGTAAAGGCCTGCTCGGGTTTGCAAAAAAAAAACCTGACCCGAGCCCAACAGAACCACATCCGACCTGAGCCCTTCCATTTTTTTTCCCGCGCCCGACCCGACCATCAGTTAACTTACCTTCCGCTTTTCACTTTGTTGCTGATCTGCACAAGCTTAAAATAACTAACAAAATCACCTTTCTAGTACAGAAACTAAATTAACAGTGGAGCCACGTACCTGTGATCGACCCGGCCCAACCCGAGCCCGAATGCCGGACCTGGAAGTGTGACCCAACCTGAATCCGACACGTCGTCGGGTCCTGTCCGGGTTGGGTTGGGTAGCAGGCCTTTAATATACGGCACAGAAACAGGCTTTTTGGCCCAACCAGTCCATGTCGGCATTGATGGTCCACTCGAGCCTCCTCCCAACTTTCCTCATCTAAATCTATCATAACTCTCTAACCTTCTATTCCTCTCTCTCTTATATGATTGTCTACCTTTCCGCTTAAATGTATCTATACTATTCGCTTCAATTACTCCTTTGGTAGTGAGTTCCACATTCTCACCACTCTTCGGGTAAAGAAGTTTTTTCTGAATTCACTATTGGATTTCTTGGTGACTATCTTATATTGATGGCCTCTTGTTATGCTTTTCCCTACAAGTGGAAACATTCTTCTATATCCACTATCCACTCTATAAAAACCTTGCATCATTTTAAAGACCTCTATTAGGTCACCCCTCAGCCTTTCTTCAAGAGAAAAGAGACCCACCCATCCTGTCCATCGTTTCCTAATATGCAAGAATGTCCACGCACATTATAGAGTTATACAGCACAGAAACAGGCCCTTCGGCCCAATGTCTGGTATCATCCTTGTAAATCTTCTCTGCACCCTCTCCAGTGCCTCTATATCCTTTTTATAATATAGAAACCAGAGCTGCACACTACTCTCAAGTGTGGTCTAACCAAGGTTCGATACAGGTTTAGCATAACCTCCCTACTTTTCAATTGTATCCCTCTGGAAATAAGGCTTAGTGTTTGGTTTGCTTTTTTTATGGCCTTGCTGATCTGTGACACAACTTTTAGTGATTGGTGTATTTGTACTCCGAGATCCCTTTGCTCCTCTACCCCACCTAGACTCGTACCTTCTAAGTTCCTACCAAAATGTACTACCTCACATTTATCTGTGTTGAACTTCATTTGCCAATTGTTTGCCCATTCCTCAAGTTTATTAATGTTCTCCTGTCCTCGTGTATACTAAGCAATGTCTGCAGTTACAACAGCCTTCCAATCCGAGTTCCTAAGTTCCATCAAAGCTCTTCCCAATAGAATTTCAGTAGCTTTGAAGTAGTATTCATTCCTCTCTTGTTCAAAATGTCTTGTTGATGTTATGCATTCTTTTGTGTGCTTCATTATGGACTGAAGAACCTCAGGGGACAGGTTCAGAAGTAACATTTGTTTTAGAAGAACATGCAAACAGTAGTAAGTTTAATGCGAAATGTCACTCATTTTGTGTACTCTTTGTTCTTACTAGCTTCTCAAAGAACCAAGCTGAAAACATTGTTCAAGCAGTTCTTAATTCATTCAGAGATATCAGTTTCATTTAATTCAGAGACCAATTATAAAAGGTGTAAGAGGACATTCTTTGTAGATTGTAATACTGGGCTTTTATAACCATACTAGTGGCTCAGTCTTGTTAAGTTCCTGCATATACATCGGCAAAGTGATTGATGACAACGCTACGTCATCAGGATGCGCCGCGGTGCGTTGTCAACAATTGCGGTCCTTAACAACATGCTCAGCTTTTAGTGTAACATCTTTGAATTTTATTTCCTGTCTGTACTGAATAAGTTAACAGTGGCTGTCAAAATGTAGATCTCTATTCCAGACAAAAGATTCTAGGGTGCATATAGTGTCATGTACCCATTTTTTTTTTTATTTCCAAAATATACTTTATTCAGAAAAATCTGTAAAAATTACATTGCCAAACAGTTTTCAAACAGCACCAAAAAATACAAACATTGCAAGGGAGATCAGTTTCCTTCAATACTGTCATGAGTTTCTTCCCAACCCTTCTGTTTCACAATTGTCATGTCAATTACAGTTTTACATTTACAGCAATTGAGAATATTAACGATACAGTTCGAGGGGTTTCCCATTGATCCAGCCCCTCAGTCCAGCTTGGTGGGGGAACCTTACACTGTGGTCTTTCCCCATTGAGCCTTTGCTGCGGCTGCCCCAAGCTTTAGTGCGTCCCTCAGCACGTAGTCCTGGACCTTGGAATGTGCCAGTCTGCAACATTCGGTGGTGGACAACTCTTTGCGCTGGAAGACCAGCAAGTTTCGGGCAGACCAAAGGGCGTCTTTCACCGAATTGATAGTCCTCCAGCAGCAGTTGATGTTTGTCTCGGTGTGCGTCCCTGGGAACAGCCCGTAGAGCACAGACTCCTGTGTTACAGAGCTGCTTGGGATGAACCTTGACAAAAACCACTGCATCTCTTTCCACACCTGCTTTGCAAAGGCACATTCCAGGAGGAGGTGGGCGACCGTCTCTTCCCCACCACAGCCTATAGTGTCATGTACCCATAACATAGAACCAGGGTGCTCTTACCTTTTTGCTGTGTCAAAACATGTGTTAGTAAAATCCTCTAGGCTGCTGCAGGTATCTTCAAAGTGAATCATGGCACAGAAACTAAAGACACTGTTTCTCAAAGCTCTCATGCTGAGCACGCAGGACCATTTGCTCTTGGTTCTTTATGTCTTTGCTGAAAGTGTGCTCTAGCACCAAACAAAAACATTTAGATAGAGGATATTCTTGTGGGTAACGATAGTAGATGTCAATCTGTTTGCTCATTTCTCATTGAGCTGGGCCTTCCAGTTTTCATTCTCAATTACATTTGGACTTCTGGAAAGAAATTGCAGCAATTTCTTCTTCCATTCTCATAAGGTCCGATGTTTGTTTGATTCGATACTAAAGAATCTACTGGTGGCAGAAGATCCACTTCCCACATAGTCACTATTGTGGTGGATATTATTGCTCATGACCTGTAATAACCTCAATGCAGCAGCGCTTAATTAAAGCTTTGATGTATTGACACAAGGTTAGAAACTGGAGTAAGAATGGCTGGAGAACATCCTCCATAAGATCATAACAGACATAATTGATTTACATATAGTAGTTAGATCTTATTGCTATCATGGCTGGGTGGTATTGGGATTACTGAGTTAACAGACGTAAATCAACAGAGCACGATGAATTCCACCACCATATCTCCTCCATCTAGATCAAGTTAACCTTGATGGGCAATGACATATTTTGTTTCCATTCGAATTTTCCAATTGTTCCCTGGCTGGGTAGAAGATATTCAATTAGTAATAATCATGGGCTAGAACTCAAACAACAAAGGCTTACGTTGTTGTCCTTTAGAGGGGCCTAATTTTAACTCACCCAAAACCCATTCACGTGCACAGAGTTAAAATTAGACTAGAATCTGTTGGTATAGAATGGTGATGTATTTTAATCTTTGGCTCCTCGCCTCAATTGTAGTATCTAATATATAGTACTGTTCCTTGTACAGTGACAGCTATTGGAGGTTGTTTTCTGCTGCTTTGGCTGCCTCCCCTCAGAGGTTCCCTGTTATATCCCCAGCCCCAGACAGTACCCATGTGGCCATGACATCATTCACCCTCTCCAATCAGAGATGCAGTAGCTTATTTTTTGCTTAAATGCAAATAATCATCCAGCCATTATTCAACTTGTTTTTTTCACCTCAGTTTTGCTGCACCTGGTTTGTCCCCTCCCTGGTTTCCTTCTGCCACCTGAGCTGTAATATCACCAAACAAGTTGGGGCATGTCTTAATCTAAGAATACACTGCAATAGAGCCCAGTGAAAGTCTCCAAAATCATTGTTCCTTTCTCAGTATTACATATCTTCCACTGAAGGAAGACTTGCTAGTCCTGGAAGCTAAAGGTGATAATGAAGCTAAGGCAGTGAGCCAAGCTGTTCCAGTACAACTATAACACTGGCATTTACCTGACAAAGTCGAAAATTGCCCAGGTATATCCTGTCCACAAAAAGCAGGACAAATCCAATCTAGCCAATTACTGCCCATCAGACTACTGTCAATCACCAGCAAAGTGATGGAAGGTGTCATCAACAGTGCTATCAAGTGGCACTTACTCACTAATAACCTGCTCACCAATGCTCAGTTTGGGTTCTGGACCATTTAGCTCCAGATCTCATTAAGGCCTTGATAAAAGAGCTGAATTCCAGAGGTGAGGTGAGAGTGATTGCTCTTGACATCAAGGTAGCATTTGATTGAATGTGGCATCAAGAAGCCCTAATAAAATTAAAGTCAATAGGAATCGGGGGAAAATTCTCCGCTGGCTGGAGTCATACCGAGTACAAAGGAAGCGAGTTGTGGCTGTTAGAGAGCAATCATCTCAGTCCTAGGACATTGCTGCAAGAGTTCCTCAGGCAGTGTCCCAGGCCCAACCATGTTCCTTCCATTATAAGGTCAGAAGCTGGGATGTTCCTGATTGTATAGTGTTCAGTTCCATTTTGTGATTCTTCCAATAATGAAGCATGTTGTGCCTGCATGCTGTAGGTGCATCGTCAACCACTTTTGTTTCCTTCACAGGGATCTTCTGTTTTAAAGTTGTTGATAAGTCTGCGCACTTCAGCTATTTGCTGCAGGATTGGAAAGGGCTCTGATGAGGCGCCGCTATGCTGAATTGTGCCTTTCATGTTGTCATGGAATGACGTGATGATACTTAGTAGCTTTGGTGGGCATCCAATCTTTTCTAGTAGTCTGAAGAGACCACGTCTGCTGACAAGGTCAAAGGCTTTGGTGAGATCAATGAAAGCAACTTAGAGGGGCATTTGTTGCTCACGGCATTTCTCTTGTAGCTGGCGAAGGGAGAACAGCATGTCAATGGTGGATCTCTCTGATCAAAAGCCACACTGTGCCTTAGGGTAGACACGCTCAGCCAGCTTCTGGAGTCTGTTTAAAGCGACTCGAGTGGTTCAAGAGTTGACCTACCTAGGCTCAACTATCACCAGTAATCTGTCTCTCGATGCAGAATTCAACAAGCGCATGGGAAAGGCTTCCTCTGCTATGTCCAGACTGGTCAAGAGAGTGTGGGAAAATGGCGCACTGACACAGGACACAAAAGTCCAAATGTATCAAGCCTGTGTCCTCAGTACCTTGCTCGACAGCAGCGAGGCCTGGACAATGTACGTCAGCCAAGAGCGACGTCTCAATTCATTCCATCTTCGCTGCCTCCGGAGAATCCTTGGCATCAGGTGGCAGGACCGTATCTCCAACGCAGAAGTCCTCGAGGCTGCCAACATCCCCCAGCAGGAACAGTGCCACTTGCTAGCGAGTATAGAAATAGGAGAATAGCACAGATGAATACGTGGCTTAAGAGTTGGTGCAGGAGGGAGGGTTTTAGATTCCTGGACCACTGGGACTGTTTCTGGGGAAGGTGTGACCTGTACAAGCAGGACGGTCTCCATCTGAACCAGAGGGGGACTAACATCCTTGCTGGCGGGTTTGCTAGTGCTGTTGGGAGGAGATTAAACTAATTCGGCAGGGGGAGGGGACGCAGACTCCTAGCAGAATAGGGATACAGCTAAACACAGGAAAGCAAACAAGTCAGAAGGAATACAGCGGAAGTAAGTTTCAAGGGAGTAAGACCAGGATGGATGGCCTCTACTTTAATGCCAGGAGTATTACAGGTAAAACGGATGAGTTAAGGGCAATGATTGACACGTGGAACTGTGATATAGTAGCCATCACGGAGACATGGTTGAGGGAGGGGCAGGATTGGCAGCTCAATATCCCAGGATATAGAATCTTCAGGCGAGACAGAGGAGGGGGTAAAAGAGGAGGAGGCATTGCAATATCAGTTAAGGAGTCAGTTACTGCAGTAAGGAGAGATGATATCTTGGAGGGGGCATCAAATGAAGCTTTATGGGTAGAGTTTAGGAATAAAAAAGGGACAGACACATTGCTAGGTGTTTATTATAGACCCCCAGATAGTCAGCAGGAAGTTGAGGAGCAAATATGTGTGCAATTCACAGAGGTGTGTAAAAATAATAATAGGGTAATTATATTAAGTGATTTCATCATGTTAAGGGCTTAGATGGAGTGGAGTTCTTAAAAATGTATACAGGAGAACTTTTTTGCTCAATATGTAGAGGATCCAACAAGGGAGGGTGCAGTGCTGGACCTAATTCTGGGGAATGAAGCCGGACAGGTGGTTGATGTGTTGGTGGGGGAGCATTTTGGTGATAGCGACCACAACATGGTACAATTTAAGCTTATTATGGAGAAAGAAATAGACAAGTTGCAAAAAAAGGTTTTGAATTGGGGGAGAGCAAATTTTAGTAAAATAAGGCAGGATCTGGCCAAGGTAAAGAGTTACTTGTCGGGAAATCTACAGAAAAGCAGTGGGGGGCATTCAAAAAGGAAATGGGGAGGGTACAGGCCCAATATGTTCCCTCTAGGGTAATAGGTAGGAGCAACAAGCCCAGAGAACCATGGATGACCAGAAACATTCAAGGTACAATGAGAAGGAAAAGAGAGGCTTTTATCAAATACAAGGAGAGCAAATCAACGGAAGCATTAGTGGAGTACAGAAAATGTAGGATGGAGCTTAAGAAAGCAATTAGGAGAGCAAAGAGGGGATATGAGAAAGCTCTGACTGGTAAAAGTAGGGAAAATCCCAAGATATTCTATAAGTATATCAATGGGAAGAGGATAACCAGGGAAAGAGTAGGACCCATTCGGGACCAAGGGGGAAATCTGTGGGTGGAGCCAGAGGACATTGGTAGGGTGTTGAACGAATACTTCACATCTGTCTTCACCCAAGAGAATGAGGACGTAGATATGGAACTCAGAGAGAGAGAGACTGTGAGGTTCTTGAGCAAATTGTCATAGGGAGTGACAAGGTATTGGAGGTTTTTGGCAGGCTCAAAAGTGGACAGATCTCCAGGTCCGGACGATTTGTGTCCCAGGATGCTGTGGGAGGCGAGGGTGGAGATTGCAGGGGCTCTGACCCAAATTTTTAATTCCTCTCTGGCCACGGGGGAGGTGCCAGAGGACTGGAGAACAGCTAATGTGGTCCCACTATTTAAGAAAGGTTGTAGAGATAAGCCAGGGAACTACAGACCAGTGAGTCTCACGTCAGTGGTAGGGAAACTATTAGAGAAAATTCGGAAGGAGAGAATCTATCTCCACTTGGAGAGGCAAAATTTGATTAGGAATAGTCAGCATAGCTTTGTCAGAGGGAGGTCATGCCTAACAAATCTGATTGAATTTTTTGAGCATGTGACCAGGTGTGTCGATGAGGGTAGTGCAGTTGATGTAGTTTACATGGATTTCAGCAAAGCCTTTGACAAAGTCCCACATGGGAGACTTATCAAGAAAGCAAATGCACATGGGATACAGGGTAACTTGATAAGGTGGATTCAAAATTGGCTTAGCTGTAGGAGACAGAGCGTGATGACAGACGGCTGTTTTAGTGACTGGAAGCCAGTGTCCAGTGGCGTACCACAGGGATCTGTGCTGGGTCCCCTATTGCTTGTCATTTATATAAACGACATAGATGACTATGTGGAGGGTAGGATCAGTAAGTTCGCGGATGACACAAAGATTGGCCGAGTGGTTAACAGTGTGGTGGAGTGTCTTGGGTTACAGGAAGATGGTCAAATGGGCAGAAAAGTGGCAGATGGAATTTAACCCTGAAAAGTGTGAGGTGATACAGTTTGGAAGGAGTATTGTGACACGGAAGTATTTAATGAATGGCCTGACACTGGGAAGTTCCGAGGAACAAAGGGACCTTTGTGTGTTTGTCCATAGATCTCTGAAGGCAGAAGGGTAGGTTAATAGGGTGGTGAAAAATGCATATGGGACACTTGCCTTTATCAATCGAGGCATAGATTACAAAAGCAGGGAGGTCATGTTGGAGTTGTATAGAACTTTGGTAAGGCCACAGCTGGAGTACTGTGTGCAATTCTGGTCGCCACATCATAGGAAGGATGTGATTGCACTGGAGTGGGTACAGAGGCGATTGACCAGGATGTTGCCTGGGATGGAACATTTAAGCTATGAAGAGAGGTTGGATAGGCTTGGGTTGTTTTCACTGGAGCAGAGAAGACTGAGGGGTGACCTGATTGAGGTGTACGAGATTACAAGGTGTACCGCGGGGTGGCACAGTGGTTAGCACCGCAGCCTCACAGCTCCAGCGACCCGGGTTCGATTCTGGGTACTGCCTGTGTGGAGTTTGCAAGTTCTCCCTGTGACCGTGTGGGTTTTCGCCGGGTGATCTGGTTTCCTCCCACAGCCAAAGACTTACAGGTTGATAGGTAAATTGGCCATTATAAATTTCCCCTAGTATTGGTAGGGGAATAGAGGGAAGGTGGGGATGTGGTAAGAATATGGGATTAATGTAGGATTAGTATAAATGGGTGGTTGATGGTTGGCACAGACTTGGTGGGCCGAAGGGCCTGTTTCAGTGCTGTATCTCTAAATATAAATATTATGAGGGGCATGGACAGGGTGGATAGGGAGCAGTTGTTCCCCTTAGTTGAAGGGTCAGTTATGAGGGGACACAAGTTTAAGGTGAGGGGCAGGAGGTTTAAGGAGGATTTGAGGAAGAATGTTTTTACCCAGAGGGTGGTGACGATCTGGAATACACTGCCTGGGAGGGTGGTAGAGGCGGGTTGCCTCACATCCTTTATAAAGTACCTGGATGAGCACTTGGCATGTCATAACATCCAAGGCTATGGGCCAAGTGCTGGCAAATGGGATTAGGTAGACAGGTCAGGTGTCTTTAATGCATCGGTGCAGACTCGAATGGGCCGAAGGGCCTCTTCTGCACTGTATTATTCTGTAATTCTGTGTTCTTGTGCAGGGTCTTCATCATCCATTGTGCTTGCCCCTCTCCCTCCTCTGTGTCCTCCCCGTCAGTGGATTAGTGGCATTCAGGCACCTCCTCATCATTTAAGGCCTCCCCGCTTTGCAGTGTGAGGTTGTGCAGAGCACAGCAGAACACCACGATACGCGAGACCCTTGCTGGGGCAAACTGCAGGGCTCCACCAAATCGATTGAGGCAACAGAATCTCATCTTCAGCAGCCCAGTGGCCTGCTCGATGGTTGCTCAGGTGGAGCCGTGGCAAGTGTTGTACCTCTCCTCTGCTGAAGTGTGAGGGTTCCTCACAGGTATTAGTAGCCATGTCTTCAATGGGTAGTCCTTGTCATCAAGAATCCATCCCTGAAGGCAATCGGGGGTCGGAAAAGCTGTGGCACAAGGGACTCCAGTATGTAGGTGTCATGACTGCTTCCTGAGAAACAGGCACACACTTGCAAGAAATGCTTTCAGTGGTCGCAGACCAGTTGAACATTGATTGAATGGAAGCCCTTCTTGTTGATGAATGCAGCTGGCTGGTCTGTAGGAGCCTTGATGGCCACATGCGTACAATCTATCACACCTTGCACCCGGCGAAATCCAGCGATGGCCCCGAATCCAATGGCCCTCTCGGTTGACTCTCAGGATCGGTCCCGTAGCGAACATAGTCGCTGGCCCTCTTGAGCAGGCCATTGGTCACCTCCTTGATGCAGTGGTGGGCTGCTGTCTGGGAGACTCCACACATGTCCCCAATGAATCCCTGGAAAGATGCAGATGCACAGAGGTTTAGTGCAAAGGTGATCTTCAGGGCCACTGGCATCGGGTGACCCCCAAATGCATAGGTCGCAACTTGTCCTGCAGCATGGCGCATAAGTTGGTGACGGCCTCCCTAGACAGCCATCGTCTTCACTGACAGCAACGCTCAGTCATTTGGAGGTAGTTCATTCGAGTCTGGTACACTCTGTGGCACTGCTGGACCCTTCTTGGCAAGGCCAGCTGCTGTTGCTCTCATCATGGAGGTTCACGGATATATCATGAGTAAAAGTTTTAAATTGGGGAGAAACGAATTTTACTAAGCTGAGATGTGATTTGGCAAAAGTGGACAGGAAACAGCTACTTGAAGTTAAAGCAATGTCAGAGCAGTGGGATGCATTTAAGGAGGAGATAAGAGAAGGTTCAGAACAAATATGTTCCCACTAAGAAAAAGGGTGGAACTTTCAAATCTGGAGCCCCTGGATGTCAAAGAGAATACAGAGTAGGATAAAGGGGAAAAAAGCTTGTGTCAGATGCCAAAAGCTCAATACTGCTGAAAGCCTAGAGAATAGAAAATACACCATGTGGGTCAGGGACCAAAGCCAGACGGATGCAGAATCGTGCACTTGTGTCGTGTTGCACTAATGCAAGCATCCTCTTTGTCCAGGCTTTGTCCCTCAGTTTCAGCCAGCAGAAACATGAATTAGAGTTAAAAATTGTTTTAGTTTTGTGTTAAGACTTTGGGTAAAATTATGGTTTAGAGTTTTCTCTTTCAAGATCATCTTCCTCTACTAGCCCCCTTGGACACAATCTTCTGCATCAAATCCCCTCCGTTCTGACTGATCTCACCATCTACACTTAACAAATCTTCACTCTCTATGGTTTTATTCTTTATCTACACCCACCCACTTCCATTGCCTACCCCTCATCCTTCACATCAACCTCCCTACCCATATGTGTAGCCACCCCTTAAAACCCAATATAATATATGGCTACCATTGCTGATGGGGCTCTCTCTGACTAGTTCTCATTGCCACTCTCCTACATGATCACCTTCTACCCTTCAATAAGTCTAGCCCCACATTACTCACAAGCATCTCAAATTCTGACATTCCTGCCTTGATGACTCTTAATATGCAACTAAGTTCTCATCATCTCCCCCTCAATGTGCAAATCACTGATGAAGTCAATGACTTGCACTTTTAGATCTCCCATCCCAGCTTCTGACTTCATTTCAACCTCATTTCTCTTTTCATCAATGATGAAAAATCTAAACTTCTGGTCTTTTTGGAACAGGTGCTTCCTTGAGACAATAATCGCCTCTGAGGCTACAGCTCACTATCACCTCACTCAGGAAGCACCTCAGAGAACTAGCAAACTAGGAGCTTAAGTAACTGAAGTAACTTGTACATAGGGTAGACAAGATATTAATAAGTAATAAATGTCAGCTGTGCCTCAATTGGTAACACACTGTCTTGTGATTTATGAAGGTAGTGGGTTCAAGTCCCAGGACAGAGATTTGAGCACAAAAATCTAGGCTGACACAGCAGTGTCGTAAAGAGAGGTGCTGTCGCTCGGATGAGACATTAAACCAAGGCCCTGTCTTTCTCTCAAAGATGGATATGAAAGATGGCACTATGTTAAGGAAGAGCAGGGGAGTTCTCCCCTGTGTCCTGGCCAATATTTATCCCTCAATCAACACCACTAAAACAGATTATCTGGTCATTTTCATATTGCTGTTTGTGGGAGCTTGCTGTGCATAAATTGGCTGCCACGTTTCCTACACTACAACAGCAACTGCATTTCAGAAGTACTTCATTTGCTGTAAAGAGCTTTGGGATGTTCTGTGGTGTGAAAGGCACAATGGGGCTGAATTTAGTGCAGCCATCGAAGACAGGTATGGTGATGTTGTGGGGGTGGGGGGGGACGGAGAATCAAATTGGAACTATTCGCCTTGAAATCAGGCGTCTTGACGCCGTTTCCAGATTTTGTCAGTGGTGGGAAAGCACAATGGTAGCACTGTCTATGCAACGCGATGGGAAGCTACTTAAAATTGCTCAAATGCTGATTTAAATGCATTTAAACATAAATAACTCTGATTTAATGATTGGGCCTCGATTACGTGAACAGCAGGCGGCACTCGCATGCCTTTGGATTCACGACTGTTAAAACTTGGCAGTCCCAAGGCGAGAGGCTGCATTGGTGCGACAGGTAGGCAGCCCTGAACATTGCTGCATAGAGGATAAAGGGGTTTCAGAGGTCATTGTGGACTGTGTTGCTGCATGCTCTGCAAGGGGGTCCAGGGGGCTCTGCAGGAGGGTCCGGGGTCTCTACAAGGGGGTCTGGGGTCTCTGCAAGGGGAGCCGGGGTCTCTGGGACTCTGGAGTGTCCGGGATCTCAGGGGCTCTGTAAGGTGGTACCCAGCCTCGGGGGCTCTGCAAGGAGGTGCGGAGCCTCTGCAAGGGGGGTCTGGGGTCTCTGTAAGGTGGTACCCAGTCTCGGTGGCTCTGCAAGGGGGTCCGGGGTCTTGGGGGCTCTGCAAGGGGGCCCGGGGTCTCGAGGGCTCTGTAAGGGGGTCCAGGGCCTCGGGAGTTCTGCAAGGGGGTCCGGTATCTCAGGGGCTCTCGAAGGTGGTACCCAGTCTCGGGGGCTCTGCAAGGAGGTCCGGGGTCTCGGAGGCATTGCAGGAGGGTTCGGGGTCTCGGAGGCTCTGCAAGGGGGTCCGGGGCCTCGGGAAGGGGGTCCAGGGTCTCAGGGGCTCTGCAAGGGGGTCCGGTATCTCAGTGGCTCTGTAAGGTGGTACTCAGTCTCGGGGGCTCTGCAAGGGGGTCCGGTATCTCAGTGGCTCTGTAAGCTGGTACCCAGTCTTGGGGGCTCTGCAAGGGGGTCCGGGGTCTCTGCAGGAAAGTCCGGGGGCTCTTCAAGGGGGTCTGGGATCTCAGGGGCTCTGTAAGGTGGTACCCAGTCTCGGGGGCTCTGCAAGGGGGTCCGGGATCTCAGGGGCTCTGTAGGGTGGTACCCAGTCTCGGGGGCTCTGCAAGGGGGTCCGGGGTCTTGGGGGCTCTGCAAGGGAGTCCAGGGTCTCGGGGGCTCTGCAAGGGGGTCTGATATCTCAGGGGCTCTGTAAGGTGGTACTCAGTCTCGGGTGCTCTGCAATGGGGTCCGGGGTGCCGGGGGCTCTACAAGGGGGTCCGGGGTCGCGGGTGCTCTGCAAGGGGCTACCCGGTCTCGGGGTCTCTGCAAGGGGGTACGGGGTCTCGGGAGCTCTGCAAGGGGGGTCCGGGGTCTCTACAAGGGGGTTGACATCCTTCCAACTATGAAAGATGATGGACATACAGCAACAATCCATTTAGGTAGGGTGTCTTCTCTTGGTGCACCTTTGTTGATGGCTATGAAGGACAATCCTTGAGAGGTAGGTTCTGCCACAAGTGCTGCATGTGAAGCTGCCAAGTGAGTTGTTGTTTCTGATGTTGGCGCCTGTTGCCAAGCTGCTGTAGCAACTGGTCATCATGGCAGTGCACACCAGTCCACAAGATGTGTCACCATTTCCCTCTTTGGCCAGCTAGTGACTCCCAGGTGCGATAGTCGACATTTATGGCCTTCATGTCACGCTTGCAAACATCCTTTAAACGAAGCTTTGGCGTCCCACTGGTCGTCTGGCCCCGGCTTCACTTTTGCCGTGAACATCAACCATTGTTCAAAATACAGGGGGACAATTCGTTGAAGCCCGCTTTCAGATTGGGGGGGGGGGGGTGGTGGGGGAGAGGGGGAGTTGTGATGCATGATCACGCTGTGCACAGTCCTATTGAGGCAGGCAGCTTTGTGCTGTCACCTTGTCTAAATGATTTTACTGCGCGGAACATGTTCCTGACTGGCTAGATGCTGAAATGGGGAGCCAGCAGAGTGCATGACTAGCATGTGGTTCAGCTAGCCAGCACACTTCAAAGGAGCACTGCACTCATTGTACCTAAGTAGTTGAAGACTCGGAGAGAAGCAAAAGCACAGAAAATAGAGCAATATGAAAGAGAGGGCTCCCAGGTTTTCTGATGTGGTGCTGGAGGCATTAGTACAAGAAGGGGTGGCCTCACAGCTCCAGCTCACAATACTGGGTCAGCTCGCTGAGCCTCAGCTAGGGAAAATCCATTTAATTCATTCCCTGGGTCTCCTAACCTTCCAAAGAAAGTCTCGGACAGGCAGACCTCATGGTCATCTGCCTGCAGTGTCAGTGCAGTCTCCTCTGGGGGAGCTGGTTTGATCATGGCCTGATCCACTACACATTCAGGGAAACTGCAGGGGACTGTCTCCTTTCACTGCCCTGTCTCTTTGACCTCCTGCGGTCTTTCTTTCACTACTGGCGAAGCTACCATCTTCACTCCCGCCAGATCATTACCCAAGAGGTCAATCCTGTCCACAGGCAAACAAGGGACAATCCCTACGGTCACCTGTCCCAAAACTAGGTCGCGCTTCAGGTGCACCCGATGTGCAGATACAAGCATACACTGCCCTCAAATACCATTCACCACCATTCTGGTGTTCACTGCACTCTCTGGAGGAAAGGTCAGGCCTTTTCCCAGTAAAAGGGATCTAGTATCCCGTGTCCCTAAGAATCGCTATGGGCTTGCTTGCTCCACTCGAAGGGTATAGGGTTACTTTCCCTTCAGACACAAAACCCTGATAACCTTCAGGAATCCTATTAACTTTTCCTGTACTGGCAGTAGTAAACTTGCTGGGTCTCACTCTTACTGCAGTTAAAGCCACAGCTTGTTCTGTGCTTTCCATCAGGATCCTGTCATCACTGAGCGGGTGTGCCCTGATTAACCCTACAGGTTTCCCCTTTAGTTTCCAGCAGTCATCTTTTAAATGTCCTGTTTTATTACAATGGCAGCGCACAGGTCTCCAGGTCTCACTCTTGCTCACAGCACCTTCCTTTTTGGCTGGAGGAGGGCCCCGTGTCTCCTGCTTTCCTTTCTCTCCCAGGACTGCCTGGGCCGAAATCATCTTCCCACCCTTTGTCCTTTTCGGATTTGTGGTGGTGATTAGGAAAGGTTCTCCCTAGGAAACCGACTTATAAATTAAAGCAAACTCATCGGCCAGAACGGCCGCTTGCCGGGCTCCCTGAACCCGCTGCTCCTCAACATGGGTCTTTATTGAGAATGGAAGAGAGTTTTAAAATTCCTGTAACAGAATTGCTTCTTTGAGTCTCATCGCTGAGCTGTATTTTAAGAGCCCTCAGCCACTGGTCAAAAGTCAGCTGCTTACTTCTTTCAAACTCCAGATACGTTTGATTAGCTTGCTTTTTGAGGGTTCTAAACTTTTGGCAGTAGGCTTCGGGTACTAATTCATATGCCCAGAGGATAGCATTTTTGGTCAGTTCATAATTTGATGAACTCTCATCTGTCAACAAGGGATAAACCTCATTAGTTTTTTTTTGAGATACAGCACTGAAACAGGCCCTTCGGCCCACCGAGTCTGTGCCGACCATCAACCACCCATTTTACACTAATCTACACTAATCCCATATTCCTACCACATCCCCACCTGTCCCTACATTTCCCTACCACCTACCTATACTAGTGGCAATTTATAATGGCCAATTTACCTACCAACCTGCAAGTCTTTTGGCTTGTGGGAGGAAACCGGAGCACCCGGAGAAAACCCACGCAGACACAGGGAGAACTTGCAAACTCCACACAGGCAGTACCTAGAATTGAACCCGGGTCACTGGAGCTGTGAGGCTGCGGTGCTAACCACTGCGCCGCCCATAGGCTTTTCCAGTTAGTTTGCTTTGTATTAAAAGGGAACAGGTCTCAGCTGGCCATTTTAGCTGCCTTGCCAGTTTCTCAAAAGATACAAAAAACACTTCCACATCTTCCTCATTGAATTTTGGAATTAACTGAACGAGTTTTCGCAATTTTGTACCCAGCCCTGAATTGTGCTCCTCCATATTGGCCAGGCTTTCACTGGGGCTGCTCTGCCGCCCCCTAGTTAACTCAAGCCGCTTCAGCTCTCTCTTCGGATTCTTTCTGGAATACTCTCTCTCTTGTTCCTTCTACTGCCTTTCTTTCTCCCTGCCCTCTCTCTCACGTTCCTTCTCCTGTCATTCTCTCTCTCTGTCCTGCCTTTCATTTTCTTTTTGGAAGGCCCTCTCTTTCTTCCTCTCCTGTCTCTCTCTCTTTCCCTGTCTTCTAATTCAAGTTTCCTTTGTTCCAATTGTATCTTTGCTAGCAGTACCCTCTCTGGGTCAGCTTCTAACCCTGCTTCTTCAGATTCAAGGGAAAAATGGTTAGCCACTAGCCTTAGGAGTTCAGACTTCCTAGCCTTGCCACATACAGTGATCCCACACTGCTCAGCCATTTTTCTCAACTCCTCCATAGGCAGTGCTTTTAACTTATCCCAAGTTACTCCCCCCTGGCTTGGAGAGCTGCTAGTTTCAGTTGCAGACATGTTAGTATTCAAGCACACACAACCTCAAGAAAACCTGTATTAACGTTGCCCATTTTTGATTGGGAACAATTTGGCTTCCCACTTCCAACTTCTCTCTTTTGATTGTGGGTAAAATTCCAGACGCTAGCCCCCAAATTTCTGTATAACTCGGTGAGAAAGGTGTCCAGGGGCCCCTTTTAGCCTTCACCTGGTCTTGTTGTAACAGTGTTTTAATTTTAAACACACCATGTTTTGAGCTCCCCCTTGGTGAATCCTTGTTCACTCCTTTCCAATTATCAGGCAAAGAAACCGACACCAGGTTTTCTTAGGTTTAAAGAAGAAAAGTGAAATTTATGAAAACTTAAAACTCTAATTCGGTTAACGCCTATGAACACACGCCGCACCCCATGCTAGAATGCATACGCGATATGCACATGCAAATAGAAACAGAAAAGAGAAGAAAAAAATAAAGTCGAGCGGTTTGAGGCAATATCAGAAGAGTTTCTTGTTACTCTGCTGTGAGCTCATTGTAGTCCTTCTGTAGGTAGTTCTTGCTTTTTGTTGGGGCCCAGTATTCTTCTTAAACCTTGTTCACTGTAGGAGACTTTTCGCTCTTGGGGTTCATGTGTCTTCAATGGTTTCCGAAGCTGGTGAGAACAAAATGACAGCAGACAGGAAAGAGGTCTCCTCAGTCCAGGAGTAAACAGCTTTGAGTTTTAACTCTGTGGCAAGTTCAAATTCAAAAACTCCAACTGCCAGGTAGTCATGTGACTAAACTGGTCTGACCAGGTCTTCTCTTGGGGAAGCAGGGACTGGGTCCTTTGTTCCAACTGTCTGCTAGTATGCAAAAAAGGTCTTTCTGGTGAGGGGCCTGGCAATTCCCTATGATAGGCCCTCTTTTCTTCCCAGCAGCAAATTTAAGTTTTAATGTTCATGTGTGCTAATCTGCGCAAGCAGCATGCAATAGACAGAGCTAAGCGATCCCATAACCAACAGATCAGATTTAAGCTCTGCAGTCCTGCCACATCCAGCTGTGACTGGTGGTGGACAGTTAAACAACTATCTGGAGGAGGTGGCTCCACAAATATCCACATCCTCAATGATGGGGGAGCCCAGCACATCAGTGTGAAAGATAAGGCAGAAGCATTTCCAACAATCTTCAGCCAGAAGTGCCGAGTTGATGATCCATCTCGGCCTCCTGAAGTCCCCAGCATCACAGATGCCAGACTTCAGCCAATTTGATTCACTCCGTGTGATATCAAGAAACGACTGAAGGCACTGGATACTGCAAAGGCAATGGGCCCTGCCAATATTCCAGCAATAGTACCTGTGCTCCAGAACTTGCCGCGCCCCTAGCCAAGCTGTTCCAGTACAGTTACAACACTGGCATCTACCCGGCAATGTGGAAAATTGCCCAGGTATGTCCTGTACACAAAAAGCAGGACAAGTCCAACCCAGCCAATTATCGCCCCATCAGTCTACTCTCAATCATCAGAAAAGTGCCGGAAGGTGTCAGCAGTGCTATCAAGCGGCACTTGCTTAGCAATAACCTGCTCAGTGATGCTCAGTTTGGCCACTCAGCTCCTGACCTCATTACAGCCTTGGTTCAAACATGGACAAAAGAACTGAACTCAAGAGGTGAGGTGAGAGTGACTGCCCTTGACATCAAAGCAACATTTGACCAAGTATGGCATCAAGGAGCCCAAGCAAAACTGAAGTAAATGGGTATCGGGGGAAAACACTCCGCTGGTTGGAGTCACACCTAGTGCAAAGGAAGATGATTATGGTTGTTGGAGGTCAATCATATCAGCTCCAGGACATCACTGCAGGAGTTCCTCGGCCCAATAATCTTCAGCTGCTTCATCAATGACCTTCCTTCAATCATAAGGTCAGAAGTGGGGATGTTCGCTGATGATTGTACAATGTTCAGCACTATTCGCGACTCCTCAGATACTGAAGCGGCCCGTGTAGAAATGCAGCAAGACCTGGACAATATCCAGGCTTGGGCTGATAAGTGGCAAGTAACATTCGCACCACACAAGTGCCAGGCAATGACCATTTCCAACAAGAGAGAATCTAATCATCTCCCCTTGACATTCAATGGCATTACCATCGCTGAATCCCCCACTATCAACATCTTAGGGGCTACCATTGACCAGAAACTGAACTGGAGTAGCCATATAAATACTGTGGCTACAAGAGCAGGTCAGAGGCTAGGAATCCTGAGGCTAATAACTCACTTCCCGACTCCCCAAAGCCTTTCCAACATCTACAAGGCACAAGTCAGGAGTGTGATGGAATACGCTCCACTTGCCTGGAAGGGTGCAGCTCCAACAACACTCAAGAAGCTCGACAGCATCCAGGACAAAGCAGCCCGCTTGATTGGCACCCTATCCACAAACATTCACTCCCTCCAACACCAATGCATAGTGGCAGTAGTGTGTACCATCTACAAGACGCACTGTCGCAATGCACCAAGGCTCTTTAGACAGAATCCTCCAAACCCGCAACCTCTACCAACCAGAAGGACAAGGGCAGCAAATACATAGGAACACCACCACCTGCAAGTTCCCCTCCAAGGCACACACCATCCTGACTTGGAACTATATTGCTGTTCCTTCACTGTCACTGGGTCAAAATCCTGGAACTCCCTTCCTAACAGCACTGTGGGTATACCTACCCCGACATGGACTGCAGGCGTTCAAGAAGGCAGCTCACCACCACCTTCTCAAGGGCAATTAGGGATGGGCAATAAATGCTGGTCTTGGCAGCAACGCCCACATCCCAAGAATGAATTTAAAAAAAAATGTGGCAAAATGTGTCTCATATTCTTGGCAGGTGGGGCCCTGCATGACATCTTTTAGTTTTTCCTTTACTTGTATTGTCTAATGCACAATTCCTGACTGCTACTCTACCCTTTTTTCATTTGTTTTAGAATTATTTATACGTACTACATTTCCCATCAGAGCCTTCCCTCCCACTACATTTACTAATTTAGAGTCCTCCTAACTGCCCTATTTATCCTTTCCATCAGGATCTTGTTCCCATTCTGGTTCAGGTGGAGCCCATCCCAATGGAACAATGGAAATAATGGGTCTTTATTCTCTGGTGTTTAGAAGAATGAGAGGTGATCTCATTCAAACATACAAAATTATTACAGGGTAGATGCAGGAAGGATGCTTCCCCTGACTGGGAAGTCTAGAATCAAGGGACAGAGTCTCAGAATCTTTCAGGACTGAGATAAGGAGGAATTTGATCACTTGGGTGGGGGTTGTGAATCTTTGGAATTCTTTGCCGCAGAGGGCTGTGGAGGCTCAGTCCTTGAGTATGTTCAAGACAGAGATTGATAGATTACTACATATTAAAAACATCAAAGGAGATGGTCGGCACAGACTCAGTGGGCCAAAGGGCCTGTTTCAGTGCTGTATCTCTCTATGACTCTATGACTCTATATGGGGATAGTGCAGGAAAATGGTGTTGTAGTAGTTCAGCCATGATCTCACTGAATGGTGGAGCAGGCTCGAAGGGCTGAATGGCCTACTCCTGCTCCTATTTCTTATGTTCTTCTGTTGCGGTACCAGTGTCAGTATCCCAAGAAATGGAACCCCTCGTTCCCACACCACTCTTTCAGCCATGTGTTCACGCCCCTAATCTGTTCATCCCTATGCCACAAGTATAAAATAGTCACTAAAAAATTTGATAGGCACTTCAGGAGAAACTTCTTTACTCAGACTAGTAAGAATTTATAACACTCTACTGTGTAGTGTTAAGGCAAATAGCATAGCTGCATTTAAGGGGAAGCTGGATAAGTATGAGGATATAAATAGGATGTATTAATAAACGAGATGCAATAAGGTGGGAGGAGGCTCACATGGAGTATAAACATTGGCATAGATGAATTTCTGTGGTGTAAAATTGTATGTAATACTACAAACATATGGAATGGATGACAAGCAAGGTAACTGGAAGCTTAATAACCTAACCAACCATACTGCAACCTTTCTATAGAGCAGGACAGACTCTGGATATTCTGCAGAGTGGCTCATCTCCTG
The DNA here is from genome assembly GCF_036365525.1 of Heterodontus francisci. Classification (NCBI taxonomy): domain Eukaryota; kingdom Metazoa; phylum Chordata; class Chondrichthyes; order Heterodontiformes; family Heterodontidae; genus Heterodontus; species Heterodontus francisci. The sequence continues at coordinate 49,309,319 of NC_090406.1, forward strand.
ACCTCTTAAAACGTCTCTACCACAAGGCTCAAGTCACGAAAATGCTGGAACTCACTTGTTGTCTACAACTACACTGGAAAAGCTCAACATCATCCAGGACAGAGCAGTTTGCTTGATCAGCATGCTGCCACTTGACTTCATATTCACCACTGGTGTACTGTGACTGCAGTATGTAATATCTACAGGAGGCACTGTGGAAAGTCACTAAGATTATTTCGAAAGCACCTCCCCTCGGCCATGGCCTCTACCACTAGTGCGTCAAGGTAATAACACATTGTTAGGTAGACTTGGGCCCAGCTTGCCGTAAAAGTACTACTGTCATCACTAGTTGAATAAACCAGTGTAGTTCGAGGCAGTGTAGTATATTTTGCTACAAAATACAGCTGTAAGTGTCTTGTCAACAAGATTGTACACAGTAAAATATAAGTATCCCTATTAAAATTTTGATGTCACTGCATGTCAGTTTCTTGATATATAAAAAACATTTTTCTTGGCTCCTTCATATTTAAATCATGAAGATTCAACTGTAAATAGCAACATGATTCCCAAATGACAAATACTGAAGACTAGTGGAAAGCTATCTGTATTATAAATATTACCTGTGTATGCACTGTGTAAACTTGTCATGCTGTTACAGCCCTCAAGTGAAGAGGTGGGTGAGTGCAATTACAGCATGACAAGTTTATTTAGCCACTTCCCATTATAAATGTGGACATAGGGATTTACATGGAAATATAAAAAATAAGGACAAAATAAGGCAGTAAAAATAAGGACAGCATGACATTAAAATGAGGACTGAATTACACTGTCATGCCCTGGTCCAATTATCCCCAGTCTCTAACCTAGTTCCTCTGAAGATTATACTTGGTCTTGATTCCGTGTGCAAATGAGAGGAACTCAACTAGTAACTTACTAAAATTTTTATATCTGTGCAGTGCCTCGCTACAAAAGCACAGTTCATGTCATGCTTTTGTGACACGTTTGGAACTTATAATGAAAAAGTTGACAATGACCATGTTTAACGAAACTGCCTATATAAATTCACTGTGATTGCTGACACACTGTTGGGACCAAGCCTGAACAACACCCCACAGCCCACCTGAGCCACGCATGCACACCCGATGTTGGGTGTGTCTTATCCTCCAAGGGGACCAATCAGAAAGCTGGTCCATCCCACATGTTGCAAATAGATGCAGCTTTAAAAGAAAGAGTAACAAGTATCCCCAAAAAAAGGAGGAACACTGTGAATGCAGAAGCAAAGCTCAGTGAAGTATCAAAAGCCATGTGAGTAGACTGGGAAGATGAATATAAAGCTGTATTAATACTGTCACTTTCACATCGCTGCAAATTGATTTTGGTTGTGCCATAATAAAAATATAAATGCAAATTCTTGCTTTCTATGTCAGATGCTAATCTGACTTCAGAATCCAGTGAAACCAAATCATTGGCATGAGATATCCTCCAGAATTGCATCCTAACCCACTTGGGTTGGGCTTCAGATGAAGTAGGACTCCAGTCCATATCTGTGTCTGCCATGAATGCCTGTCAATTTCCTTTTTTCATTGTCTAATAGTTTTCTTCCTCATTGGTTAAGGCCTCAAGAAATACTGAGGAGTTTGCTGAGTCGGGGCAACAGTGGACATACTTTCAAAACAGAAATTGTTTCAGAATGTCATGGTGGTGTCCAATAAAAATTAGAAATTGCAGTCCAAGCCATGGACTATCCATGTTCTGATGAAGGGTCACTGACCTGAAACGTTAACTCTGCTTTTCTCTCCACAGATGCTGCCAGACCTGCTGAGTATTTCCAGCATTTCTTGATTTTATTTCAGATTTCCAGCATCTGCAGTATTTTGCTTTTATCATGGACTATCCATGATCTACTAACTTAAATGGATCAATTGTTATCAGCAAGAATGCCTTCCGGATTAATTTGAGCTCAAAATACCAGATAGCATTCACTTCCACCCAGACTTTTGTTCTTCATCCACATCAACTTGAACCAACACCATACACATGGCTCAGTGGTAGTGTGCATGCCTTGGAGTCAGAGGGCCGTGGGTTCAAGTCTTACTCCAGAGACTTCAGCGCAAAATCAAGATTGATACTCCCAGTACAGTACTGAGGAAGTGCTCCACTGTTGAAAGCCATCTTTTGGATGCGATGCTAAATCAAGGTCCCATCTGCCTTCTCAGGTGGATATAAAAGATCCCATGGCACTATTTTGAACAACAAGGGAGCTCTGTCTAATTTTTATTGCTCAACGAATATCACTAAAAGATTATAGAATTGTACAGCACAGAAGGCAGCCATTTAATACATCACGCCTGTGCCAGCTCTCTGAAAGAGCTACTAATTAGTTCCAATCCCCTGCTTTTTGCCCACACCCCTGTAAAATTTTTCATTTTTTTTCAATCCAATTCCCTTTTGAAAGCTACTATTGAAATTGCTTCTGCCATCCTTTCGGGCAGTGCATTCCAGATCATCATAACTCAGAGTAAAAAAATTAGCATCTTCCCCCTGGCTTTTATGCCAATTATCTTAATTTGTGTCCTCTGGTTACCAACCCTCCTACCAGGAGAAACAGTTTTTCCTTATCTACTTAATCAAAACCCTCATAATTTGAACAGTTGTATCAAATGTTCCCTTTACATAATTGAAGTCCCTCATCCCTGGTAAAACTCCTCTGCACCCTCTCCAAGGCCTTGACATCCTTCCTAAAGTGTGATGCCCAGAATTATACATAATATACGAGCTGAGGCCTAACCAGTGATTTATAATACTTTAGGGTAACTTCCTTGCTTTTGTCCTCTATTCCTCCATTTATAAAGTCATGGATCCCATATGCTTTTTTAAATAGTTTTCTCAACTTGTCCTGCCACCTACAAAGATTTGTGTATGTTAATCCCCCAGTTCTCTCTGGTCACACACCCACTTTAAAATGTTACCATTCAGCTTATACTGCCCTTCCTCATTTTCCCTTCCAAAATGTATCAGCTCATACTTCGCTGCATTTCATCTGCCTGCCCATTTCACCAGTCCTCCTGAAGTCTGTTACTACCATCCTCTTGGTTTACATTATTTTCAAGGTTTGTGGCATCTGCAAACTTTGAAATTATACCCACTATACCCAAGTCCAGGTTATTAATGTATATCAAAAAGAGCAGTGGTCCTAATACTGACCCTGGGGAACACCACTGTATACTTTCCTCCAGTTTGAAGAACGCTCACCATTATTCTCTGCTTTGCGTCTCAGCCAATTTTGTTTCCACACTGCCAATGCACCTTTAATCCCATGGGCTTCAATTTTGCTAACATGTCTATTATAGGTTAAATTAAAAACAGAAAATACTGGAAACACTCAGCAGATCAGGCAGCATCTGTGGAGAGAGGGGAGAGTTAATGTTTCAGTTCAATGCCCACTGTTAACTCTGTTTCTCCCTCCACAGCTACGGCCTGATCTGAGTCTTTCCAGCATTTTCTGTTTTCATTTCAGATTTCCAGCATCTACAATATTTTGCTTTTCTATTATAAATTATCTGGTTATTATCTTTGTTTTTTAGGGAACTTGTGCACAAATTAGCTGTTGCGTTTCATACATGAGGAACTACGCTTCAACATTATTTGTAAAGCACTTTGTATCTGAATACTTATCTGTACATAATCTGACCTCACGCAGCCTCGAATGAGGGGTTAGTGCCATTAATCCTCTTGCACTGTCCTTTGACAGCTGTATCCTCAGTAACATTGTGCACAGCCTGATTCTTCACTTTCTAAACTTCAGCTCTTGTAAAACACTTGCTACCTACATTCTGTGCCGTACCAAGTTCCACTCACCATCACTCCTGCCCTCGCATTTACAATTAAAATTTTTTTCACAATCCCCTCTGAACTTCCCCTCTCCTCAAAAAAGGCCTCAGCTTCATCCCCTTAGTCCCCCACCTCAGAATCGTTAGTGCAGGAGGAGGACATTTGGCCCATCGTGTCCACACTGGCTCTCTGAAAGAGCAATTCCCTCAGTTCCATTCTCCCGCCTTCTCCCTGTAACCCTGCAATTCTTCCTTTCCATGTAACTGTCTAATTTCCTTTTGAATGTTTCAATTGAACCTGCCTCCACCACATTCTCAGGCAGCACATTCCAGAACTTAACCAGTCACTGCGTGAAAAAGTTTTGCCTCATGTCACTTTTGCTTCTCTGACCAAATACTTTAAATCTGTGCCCTCTCGTTCTCAATCCTTTCACAAGTGGGAACAGTTTCTCTCTATCTACTCTGTTCAGACCCCTCAAGATTTTGAATACCTCTATCAAATCACCTCTCAGCCTTCTCTTCTCCAAGGAAAACAGTCCTAACTTCTTCAATCTATCTTCATAACTGAAATTCCTCATCCCTGGAACCATTCTCATGAATCTTTTCTGTAATCTTGCCAATGTCCTCATGTCTTTCCTAAAGTGCGGTGCCCAGAACTGGTCTCAATACTCTTTGAACAGTGGATATTACCATGCAGACCAGGTGTTTACAGACTAAAACAACTAATTACTTTATTTAAACAGCAGTAAACAGCAGTATGAAGCATAATACTCGGCAGGTATGAAAAGTACATATATATTTAATAATACAAATAAATATACATTGAGAAAGTCTGTAATAGCTAATTACTCTTTGCAAGAACACCTTCTCACTTAACTGAAGAGTCTCTGGCAATTAATAGTTCTGGTCATTCATGGTAAATTCAGGCCTTCTTGTTATTCTGCTCAAATCATCATCTCCCTCAAATACAAACTATTGATGAGAACTTGACAATCTGCTCATACACAGGCTACAAAAGACTCCCTGTTCTTTCAAGTACCCTTTGCTTTTAAATTTCATCTGCCAACCACTTTTCTCTGGAAACTCGCTGATTCAGTTCTTCCCTGACAAAACTTCATGCATACTTCTCATCAAATAGGAGACAGGTCCCATAAAGTAAAAGGGTGAATGTATAGGATACTTATAATGTGATGCCAGCAATTTGCACATTACCAAACACACAGATTAGGTGACTTGTTTACTGATTCTGGTTCTTCAAATTTTTAATCTTTTTCATCAGAGAAATAATTCTAATTAAATCAAGGAACAAATATAATCTCAAACAAGAAAACTAAAGATCAAAAATACAAACATTTTACTCTACCACAGTAACCTCCTAGGAATCGAGGTAAGGTTTCAACATGTTAACGTGGTAAATCCGAAATTTATTAAATGGTATTTCAACCGTGTAATATACGTATTTTCCTGGCTCAACCACAGTATATGGGCCTTCCCAGTGAAGCTGCACTTTTTGTCGTTTCACAGGCAGTAGCACCAGTACTCTTTGGCCTACTTCATATGCCCGGGTCCCAGCATTATGGCAGTACCAGAGATTTCGGCTATTTTGAGAGTGGTCCTGATCTTCCTGAATATGTTCAATTAAAGCAATTAAGTCATCCCGCGCATTCAGCACATGCTCCACTATGTTTTTATCCTCGCCAAAGCACTTCCCTAACCAAGCTTCTTTGATCAGTTGCAAGGACCCATGTACCCGACGTCCATATAGAAGTTCAAAAGGCGAGAACCCGGTCAAGTTCTGTGGCACCTCCCTACAGGCAAATAGAAGATACTGCAGCTTTTCATCCCAGTCAAAGGGGTTCTGCTCAGCGTAGGTGCGCAGCATTTGTTTCAGTGTCCCGTTGAACTTCTCCACCAGCTCATTTACTTGGGGATAGTATGGGGTGCTGCGGAGCTGCTTGTCTTGGCATTGCCTTTTCAGTTGCATAACCAACTGGGACATGAAATTCTCACCCTGATTAGACAGTATCTCTTCTGGAAACCCAACCCGTGTAAACATTACTAGCAGGGCCATGGCGACTATGTCTGCTTCCACTGAGACAAGTGCTGTTGCGTCTGGATATCTGGATGCACAATCCACCATCATCAGGATGTACCTTTTCCCAGAGTTGGTTGTGAATGGTAGTGGTCCCACTACATCGATGCTTACCCTTTTAAATGGTACGTTGATGGTGGGTAGGGGACGTAACCCCAGATTGGCTACATCTCCCAGTTTATGCGAATAGCGACATTTTTCGCACGTTTTACAATAATGTGCCACATCCATGAAAACCGATGGCCAATAGAAATACTGCAGTAGGCGGCGTCCTGTACGCTTAATGCCTTGGTGTTCAGAGGATGGAATGTTGTGGGCAACTTTTAATATTTCACCACGATATTGCTCGGGCACTACTACCTCCTCAAACACTTCTGACCCCTTGAAAAAGCCTTCCTTTGGACTCCATCGTCGAATCAATATCCCTTCCTTGTACAGGAACGTGCCCCCCATGTCATTATCTGTCTTCTTGTTGGGATGCATGGCCTGATATCGTACGGCCTCCAGTGAAGGGTCAGTCCTCTGAGCCTCTGCTAGTTCCATTCTGTATAAACCCTTCAGGCTCCTCTGGACAGCTGAAACGTGAGTAAGGTCCGTCCCCAGCACTCCCTGCCAAGCATGATCAGACAACCCTTCCACCTTCCAGTTAGGGTCACTGCTCCAACCTGGGCTGTATCTGCTCAAAATAAAAGGAATAAATTAGTACTGGCGTCGGGGAGTGGCAGTAGGGGTGGGTATGATGGTGGACACATGCATTTAACTTGGAACCTCATAACTGAAGATTGAACAGTCTTCAAAGGCGTACTGTCATAAGACAATTAAACACTTTGGTGCAACACCCTTTATCTGCCAGCATTTGGCTGTAATATACTATCTGAAACACTGGTAGTTCATCAGATCTATTCAAACATACACATATTTATCTGTATTAAAAGTATCATACATAATGTGCAATTAGTGCAAGATTCACATCTACATGGTTAAACAGCTGTTGCAAATATGTTTACTAACTTATTTTACTTTATTTTGAGTCCTCCAAACTCCATCTCGGAACAGGATGGCATTATTGTATTACTTATATCCAAGGCCTCCCAGTTCCACTTTCAATGAAGGTGGGGCTATGTCAAAATCATAAAGTCATTATGGCACAGGAGGACGACATTCGGTCCATTGAGTCCATGCCAGCTCTATGTAGAGCAATCCAATCAGTCCCATTACCCTGCTATATCCCTGTAACCCTGCAAGTTTATTTCCCCTAAGTGCCCATTCAATTTCTGTTTGAAATCATTCATCATTTCTGCTTCCACCACCCTCATAGGCAGCGAGTTTCAGGTCATTACAACTTGGTGTAAAAAAGTTCTTCCTCACATCCCCTCTGCATCTCTTGCCCAAAAGCTTACATCTCTGTCCCCTAATACTTGTACTATCAGCTTTTCTTTATCTACCTTACCTAAACCTCTCATAATCTTGTGCACCTCTATCAAATCTCCCCTCAATCTCCTTTGCTCCAAGGGGAAAAACCCCAGCTTCTCCAAACTAATCTTGTAGCTAAAATCCCTCATTCCTGGAACTATTTTGGTAAATGTACAAAATTGTCAGGGGCCTGAATAGAGTGGATGGGAAGGATCTATTTACCTTAGCAGAGGGGTCAGTGACTAGGGACATAGATTTAAAGTGATTGCTAGAAGGATTAGAGGGGAGATGAGGAAAAGTTTTTTCACCCAGAGGGTGGTGGGGGTCTGGAACTCACTGTCTGAAAGGGTGGTAGAGGCAGAAAACCTCAGCTTATTTAAAAGGTGCCTGAATATGCACCTGAAGTGCCGTCACCTAAAGTGCCGTAACTTGCAGGGCTACGGACCAAATGCTAGAAAGAGGGATTAGGCTGGGGGCTCTTTTTTATTCCGCTGGCGCAGACACGATGAGCAAAGTGGCCTCTTTCTGTGCCGTAAACCTGAAATCTCTTCACCCTCACATCCTTCCTAAAGTGTGATCAGAACTGGACGCAATACTCCAGTTGTGGCCTAACCAGAGCTGTAGAAAGGTTCTGCATAACTTCCCTGCTTTTGCACTCGATATCTCTGTTTATGAATCCTAAGATCCCATATGCTTTGCTAACTACTCTCTCAATATGTCCTGCCAAATTCAAAGAACTATGCACATGAACTCCATGGTCCCTCTGTCCCCGTACACTTTTTAGAACTGTGGTATTTGGTCTATATTGCCTCTCCCTACCCCTTCTGCAAAATGCATCACCTCACATTTGTGCGTATTAAATTCCATCTGCCACTTGTTTGTCCATTCTGCTAGCCTATCTGTGTCCTGTTGCAGTCGATTGGTATCATCCTCATTGTCAGACACACTTTCAAGTTTGATATCATTGGCAAATTTTGAAATTTTACTCTGTATTCCAATATCCAAGTCATTTACATATAACAAAGTAGTGGTCCTCGCACTGACCCTTGGGGAACACCACTGTCCACCATCCTCCAGTCTGAAAAACAACCATTCACCACACGACTCACTGTTTTCTGCCCTGAAGCCAATTTTTAAAATCCAAGCTGACACTGACCCTCCTATTCCATGAGCATCAATTTTGTTAACCAGCCTTTTATGTGACACTTTGTCAAATGCTTTCTTTTAATCCATATGGACCAGGATTGTCCAACATAGGGTCCGCAGGTCAGGATCCGGCCCGCCAAAGGTTTCCATCCGGCCCACGGATGTAAACGGTACCAGGGCGTTCCTCATCCTCGCCAGGAGTCTGTGACTGGTAATTTCAAAGATGAGGAATTTCCCATTAGCTTCTTCTTCCAGACTGGCATTTTAAAAAAAAAAAATTGAAAGTCAGCTGCACATCTGACAGGTGCTGACTTCGGGAACAACTCTGGACAGATTCTGGGTTTTCCGGTGGACTTTTAAAAAAACAAAATCGGAACCCGTTGGAAAACCCTGAATCTGCCCGAAGTTTGGAAACTGCCGTTCCCATTCCTAGCGCTAGTCAGCTATGCAACTGACTTGTGATTTAAAAAAAAATCTGACCAACCACGAGCATTCCTGCTCTCTGCAACTGTGAGTGAGAGAGAGAGAGAGAGACAGAAACAGATAGAGAGAGAGAGCTGGGGGTGGGACAGAGAGAGAAGGGGGAAGGGAGAAAGAGGAGGGGGGAAACAATGCAGGGTGGAAGGGAATGAGGTGGGGAGGGGGAACACAGCGAGAGAGAGAGAGGGAGAGAGAGAGAGAGAGAGAGAGAGAGAGAGAGAGAGAGAGAGAGAGGTTGGACAACACTGATATAGCTAACATCCTTTGCTTTCCCTTCATCAGCGGCCTCTGTTACTTGATCAAAAAATGAATTAGATTAGTGAAGCACAATCTGCCTTTTACAAATCTGTGCTGGCTCTCCTTAATTAATTCAAACCTCTCCAAGTGTCTGTTTTTTCCCTGATTATTGTTTCTAAAACCTCATTACAGCTTTGGTCCAAACATGGACAAAAGAGCTGAACGCCAGAGGTGAGGTTAGAGTGACTGTCTTTGACATCAAGGCAGCATCTGACCGAGTATGGTATTAAAGAAACCTAGCAAAACTGGAGTCAATGGGAATCGGGGGGAAACTCTTTGCTGGTTGGAGTCATACCTAGCACAAAGGAAGATGGTTGTGATTGTTGGAAGTCAATCATCTCAGTCCAGGACACTGCTGCAGGAGTTCCAAAGGGAAATCATGCTTGACAAATCTACTAGAATTCTTCGAGGATGTAACGAATAGTGTTGATGAGGGGGAGCCAGTGGATGTGGTTTATTTGGACTTTAAGAAGGCTTTCCACAAAGTCCCACATATGAGATTAGCGTGTAAAATTAAAGTGCATGGGATTGGGGGTAGTGTATTGCGTTGGATAGAAAATTGGTTGGCAGACAGGAAACAAAGAGTAGGGATAAATGGATCTTTTTCCGAATGGCAGGCAGTGACTAGTGGGGTACCGCAGGGACCGGTGCTAGGACCCCAGCTTTCACAATATATATTAATGATTTAGATGAGGGAACTAAATGTAATATTTCCAAATTTGCAGATGACACAAAACTGGATGGGAGGGTGAGTTGTGAGGAGGATGCAGAGGCGCTTCAGGGTGATTTGGACAAGTTGAGTGAGTGGGCTAATGCATGGCAGATGCAGTATAATATGGATAAATGTGAGGTTATTCACTTTGGCAGCAAAAACAGGAAGGCAGATTATCTGAACAGCTATAAACTGAGAGAGGGGAATATGCAGCGAGACCTGGGTGTTCTTGTGCACCAGTCGCTGAAGGTAAGCATGCAGGTGCAACAGGCGGTAAAAAAGGCAAATGGTATGTTGGCCTTCAAAGCGACAGGATTCGAGTACAGGAGCAGGGATGTCTTGCTGCAATTATACAGGGCCTTGGTGAGGCCACACCTGGAATATTGTGTGCAGTTTTGGTCTCCTTATCTGAGGAAGGATGTTCTTGTTATAGAGGGAGTGCAGCGAAGGTTTATCAGACTGATTCCTGGGATGGCGGCACTGACGTATGAGGAGAGATTGAGTCTTTTGTACAAATACATTGAATTTTGGAAGCTTCTAATAATCACTTGTTTTGTTGAGTGTTAGAAAATTTAACTGTTCTATCTGTAGAGAGAAAGAAGAGAAGGGAAAGGTGAGAGAGAGAAAAGAGATAGACAAAGAAGTAGAAAGTGGGAGGGATGGAGAAAGAGGCAAAAAGATGGTAGAGGGAAAGAGGGAGAGGCACAAATAGGAAGAGAGGACTGACAGATATACTTCCAGAAACCAAATCACAAAATACTAAATTTAATGTTTACAAAAATCTCATAAAAAGTTACAAACTAGTGCTGCCATTTATGAAACACCCAAACCCCAATGCTGCCAGTTCCATTCTCCCTACCTCTCTCAGGAATCCACCAGCGAGTCAAACCTCACTTTCCACCATCCCAGTACTGCCAAATCCCACATTCCCTTTTCCACAATAATTTCAGATCAAAGGATAAAAATAAAATCACATTATATTAAAAAAGGGCATAATTACTTTAAAATGAGGACTGGATTATGTCTGGTTCAATTATCATTTTCTCTCTAACCAGGTTTTATCTAAAGACTTGGGAGTGTGGAAGACCAACTGGCCACTCAGTTTTAACAGAAGAAAAGACAGTTGTGGAATCCAATTCCCAAAGTACCTGTAAAATCCCAGAATGTTATTTAACAAAAATGGAACCTGAGTCACTAAATCAACAGTCCTGATGTTGTCCACTACATGGTCTATTGTTATTAAACAACATATTGTGAGAACAATTCTTGGGAGATCTGAATAATTCAAATTTGTTATAAATGGCTTTCTGGTACTGTGGGGTTGAATTCTGCGAATTTTATGTGAAAATCGTTAACAAGTGTCCTTTATATTTATTCCTTTAAACTATGTTAAAACTATCTTTAGAACTGAGAATACACAAAAGATGCATCAATTGGAGGTGGATATGTGATAGTTATTTTCTGGAAGGGGAGTGGGGATTAACTGCTCTTGGGGCAGCCGTGCACTTAGGTGGAGTTTGACAGCACTGTAGTGAGGTTGCTGGGATCTGGCAGCAAGGTTGGCTCCTTTGGTCTGGCATCACTGTGGAAGGGAACTTAGGTTTGGCAAAGCTATGGATGATTTTTAACAGTTCTCATCCTTGCTTTCAAATCCCTCCATATCCTCTGCTTCATGACTTGGAAAGTTGAATGACAATGATCTCTTACCCAATATCAGGTTTTTTCAGAGTTTCTTCATAATACATCTTAGGGAGTAGATCTTCCCTTTCATGGTAATTTTGCTCCTGTTCTTTTCCCATCGCCTGTTTAGAAAGAGCACACCAGTTACTGCATGTTGTTGTTAACATATATTCATCATAAAAATACATCTCATTTTCCAAAGCGACAAGCCAAGCTCAGTTTTAGGCAAGATTAAAATGTCACTCTTCATTATCATTAAAATAACTGCTGCTATTTTTGCATTTCACTGAATAATATTTGTGCCACCCTCAGTATTTTGTGCAAGTTACAATTCTTCATGTATAAACATATATGGTGAGTCAAAGAGCTACTTCACAATGAGTGCCATTCAAAACAAAGCCTAAACTTGTCCTCGTCAGAATGTGCTGAGAAACACACCCCAGCTTGTAGTCACTGGAGACCTTCTATAGCCTAAGGTGGGTGGAAGCCAACTCTAGTTTGTCCTTCACCACTCCCTAAATCAGCACAAACCAGAAATCAAACCTGTGGATTTTCCTTGCATGAGAATACACACAAATTGCATCAATTGGAGGTGGATATGTGATAGTTATTTTCTGGAAGGGGAGTGGGGATTAACTGCAGTTGGGGCAGCTGTGCACTTAGGTGGAGTTTGACAGTGCTGGAGAGAGGTTGCTGGGATCTGGCAGCATGTATGGTTCAGTTCCACAATGCACATTTCAACTGCAAACTATAACAGCAAAGGAGTTCCTTTTAACAACCAACTTCACACTCCCACACTCAGAAATCAAGCTTTTCAGTAATACTGAAATATCTAGAGTCATTATTACAACAAATTTTTAAAAATATTCTTTCATGGGATGTGGGCGTCGCTGGCAAGGCCAGCATTTGTTCCCCATCCCTAATTATCCTCGAGAAGGTGGTGCTGAGCGGCCTTCTTGAACTGCTGCAGTCCATCCGGTGCGGGTACATCCACATGCTGTTAGGGAGGGAGTTCGTTCCAGTATTTTGATCCAGCAACAGTGAAAGAACAGCGATATAGTTCCAAGTCAGGACGGTGTGGGGCTTGGAGAGGAACTTGCAGGTGGTGGCGTTCCCCTGCGTCTGCTGTTCTTCTAGGTCAGGGTTGTCCAACATATGGTCCGCGGGCCAGGATCCGGTCCACCAAAGGTTTCTATCCTGCCCGCAGATGCAAACTGTACCTGGGGCCATTCCACATTCTCGCCAGGACTCCGTGATTGGAGATGGGAAATTTCCCCATGTCTTCTTCTTGCAAAGCGGCCTTTTAAAAAGCATCGCAAGTCAGTTTCTCAGCTGACAGTTGCTGAAGCAGGAGCGTGCATCCCCAATATCGAACAGATTTGGGGTTTTCCGAGTTTTTTTTAAAAAGTCCACTGGAAAACCCTGAATCTGTCCAATGTTGGATGGTGAGTTCCTGCTTCGGCAACTGTCAGCTGTGAAACTCAGGGCAATCATTTGAAACAAACTGAACAATCACAAAACTGCAGTGCTGAGTGCTCCTGCTCAGTGCAACGATTGTGGGGGGGGGGGATTGGGGGCAGATCAGAGAGGGAGAGGGGGCGGGGCGACAGAGAGGGAGAGGGGGCGGGGCGACAGAGAGGGAGAGGGGGCGGTGGGGGAGGAGGGAGAGAGGGGGCGGTGGGGGAGGAGGGAGAGAGGGGGCGGTGGGGGAGGAGAGAGAGAGGGGGCGGTGGGGGAGGAGGGAGAGAGGGGGCGGTGGGGGAGGGGGAGAGTGGGGGAGGAGGGAGAGAGGGGGCGGTGGGGGAGGAGGAGAGTGGGGGAGGAGGGAGAGAGGGGGCGGTGGGGGAGGAGGGAGAGAGGGGGCGGTGGGGGTGGAGGGAGAGAGGGGGCGGTGGGGGTGGAGGGAGAGAGGGGGCGGTGGGGGAGGAGGGAGTGAGGGGGCGGTGGGGGAGGAGGGAGTGAGGGGGCGGTGGGGGAGGAGGGAGAGAGGGGGCGGTGGGGGAGGAGGGAGAGAGGGGGCGGTGGGGGAGGAGGGAGAGAGGGGGCGGTGGGGGAGGAGGGAGAGAGGGGGCGGTGGGGGAGGAGGGAGAGAGGGGGCGGTGGGGGAGGAAGGAGAGAGGGGGCGGTGGGGGAGGACGGAGAGAGGGGGTGGTGGGGGGGGGGGGGGGAGGACAGAGAGAGTGGGTGACAGAGAGTGGTGGGAACAACACAGAAAGGGGGAACACAGCAAGAGACAGAGAGATCAAGATCACTCCTGACACGGATATCTATCCAGCATACTCTGCATTGCTACATCAAGTGTGCGGTCAGAGATTGACTACTTTTGCAAGGAAAAGCATTGCCAGCTATGTCACTAAATCTGTTTTCAATATAGTGACGAGTAAGTAAGTGAATAAATTAGTCTTCTCATTTCAAGCTTCTTCACAAAAATGCACATTTGCTGTTGTTTTTATCAGTAAGATAAATTTTTAAAGCCTTTATCTTTCCAAATTTGCTCACCGGCCCTCCCCTGGCTGAGCAAAAATTGTAATGTGGCCCTCCGCCCGAAATGGACCACCCTGTTCTAGGTGGAAGAGGTTGCGGGTTTGGAAGTTGCTGTCAAAGGAGGCGTTGAGAGTTGCTGCACTGCATTTTGTAGATGGTACACACTGCTGCCATTGTGCGTTGGTGGTGGAGGGAGTGAATGTTGAAGGTGGTGGATGGGCTGCCAATCAAGCAGGCTGCTTTGTCCTGGATATTGTTAAGTTTCCTGAATGTTGCTGGAGCTGTACTCATCCAGGCAAGTGGAGAGCATTCCATCACACTCCTGACTTGTGTCATTTAGATGATGGATGTGCTTTGGGAGGTCAGGAGGTGGGTTACTTGCCACAGAATTCCCAGCCTCTGACCTGCTCTTGGTAGCCACAGTATTTATGTGGCTGGTCCAGTTCAGTTTCTAGTCAATGGTAACCCCCAGGATGTTGATTCAGCGATAGTAATGCTGTTGAATGTCAAGGTAGTTAGATTCTCTTATTAGAGATGGTCATTACCTGGCACTTGTGTGGCGCAAATGTTACTTGCCGCTTATCAGCCCAAGCCTGAACGCCATCTAGGTTTTGTTGCATATGGTGCTGAACATTGTGCAATCATCAGCGAACATCCCCACTTCTGACTTTATGATGAAGGGAAGATCATTGATGAAGCAGCTGAAGATGGTTGGGCCTAGAACACTACCCTGAAGAACTCCTGCAGTGATGTCCTTGGGCTGAGATGATTAGCCTCCAACATCCACAACCATCTTCCTTAATGCTAGGTACGACTCCATGATTCCCACTGACTTCAGTTTGGCTAGGGATCCTTGATGCCCCACTTGGTCAAATGATGCCTTGCTATCTAGGGCAATCACTCTCACCTTGAGTTCAACTCTTTTGTCCACGTTTGCACCAAGGCTGTCATGAGGACAGGAGCCAAGTGGCCCTGGTGGAACCTAAACTGATAATCGGTCAGCAGATTATTGCTGTTTAAGTGGAGCTTGATAGCACTGTCGACAAAATCTTACATCACTTCGCTGATGATTGAGAGTAGACTAAAAGCAAAATACTGCAGATGCTGGAAATCTGAAATAAAAACAAGAAATGCTGGAACCACTCAGCAGGTCTGGCAGCATCTGTGGAAAGAGAAGGGTCACTGACCCGAAACGTTAACTCTGCTTCTCTTTCCACAGATGCTGCCAGACCTGCTGAGTGGTTCCAGCATTTCTTGTTTTTATATCGAAAGTAGACTGATGGGGTAGTAATTGGCCATATTGGATTTGTTCTGCTTTTTGTGTACAGGACATAACCTGGGCAATTTTCCACATTTTCCGGTAGATGTCAGTGTTGTAGCTGTACTGGAATAGCTTGGCTAGGGGCAGGGCTAGTTCTGTAGCACAAGTCTTTAGTACTACAGTCGGGCTGTTGTCAGGACTAATAGCCTTTGCAGTATCCGGTGCCTTCAACCATTTCTTGATATCATGTGGTGTTAATTGGATTGGGCTGTAGACTGGGGATGCTGGAGGCCGAAATGGATCTTCCACTTGGCATTTCTAGCTGAAGATGGTTGCGAATGTTTCAACCTTTCTTTTGCACTGATGTGCTGGGCTCCCCCATCATTGAGGATGGGAATATTTGTCGAGCTTTCTCCTCTTGTTAGTTGTTGAATTGTCCACCACCATTCACAACTGGATGCGGCAGGACTGCAGAGCTTTGATCTCATCCGTTAGTTACAGGATTGTTTAGTTGTCTATCACATGCTGCTTCCACTGTTTGGCGTGCAAGTAGTCCTGTGTTGTAACTTCACTGGGTTGACCCCTCATTTTTAGGTATGCCTGGTGCTGCTCCTGGCATGCCCTCCTGCACTCCTCATGGGACTATAGTTTAGGATTATATAATTATAACTAAATAAAAAAATTGTCAGATTATTTCTGTTCTCTTGCATCCCTTTTACTTTTTATCATTGATTTTGTCTTTATTTTTCAAGTTAGTTTTCCTCTGCCTCAATCAACCTGACATCAGTAGTAGTGAAAACGCTAGAATCTCTGAAGGACATGGTAACAGGGCACTTGGGAAAATTATAACATGATCAGGTAGAAGCAAGGTGGTTTTATGAAAGGGAAATCATGTTTGACAAATCCATTAGAATTTTCTAAGTGTGTAACGAGTAAAGTAGATAAAGGGGAACTAGTGACTATTTTTTTTTTTAGCCTTCTTGGGATTTTTTTTGTGCCTATGCACTAACTTTGTGATTTGTGTACATGGACATCCAAATGCCCCTTTTCCTTCACAGCTCATAGTCTCTACCCATTAAGAAAGCATTCCAATTCGTTGTTCTTGGATTCAAAGTGGATGATCTAATATTTTTCCACACCGAATTCCATCAGCAAAGCTTTGTCCACTCACTCACTCAGTCTGTTTGTCCCTAAATAGCTTCCAGCTTCCATCAAGACAACAGTGTCATCTGCAAACTTGATTATACATCTCTCTACCCCTACATCCAAGTCATTGATATTTATGGTGAAAAGTTGAGGCCCCAGAACAGGTCACGCCCACCAATCAGAATACATTCCTCCCTACTTTTTGTCTTCTGCATTCCAACCAATTACTAATCCATGTCTTCCAATACTGGCACTTTCATTTTTGCTAATAATCTCATGTGTGAAACCTTATAAAATGCCTTCTGAAAGTCCATATAGACAACAAACAAATCCATTCTAACTCTTTTTAATCATCTGATAATTGACCAAGTCCTCTGTCTCTGATGGATAAATTTCAGTAACTTCCCAAGTAATAATAAATTGATGGGTCTGTAGTCATCTAGTTTCTTCCTCCCTCCCTCCTGAAATAATGGAATGACATTTGCAAATTTCCAACTGAAAGGCACAATTCCCAAATCTAGAGAGCTTTGGAAAATAATGACCAACAGATCTGCAACTTCCACATCTACTTTGTTTAATACTCTGGGGGTTAAAACATTCAGGTTCTTGAAATTTGTCTCAAGTCGCATTATTTTCTCCATTACCTTTTTAAAATTCTATTAAATCCACCAAGTTCCTCCCCTTGATTTATTTTTAGGTTTGCCTGTACCTTTGGTATTTTGTTCCCTTCCCCCACAGTGAAAACAGACACTAAGTACTAATTTAGATGAAATTTAATGCAGAGGAGAGTGAAGTGATTCATTTTGGTAGGAAGAACAGGAAGAGACAATATGAGATAAAATGTACAATTCTAAAGGAGGTGCAGAAGCAGAGTGACCTGGGTGCATAAATTATTGAAGGTGGCAGGACAAGTTGAGAGCACACAGTACAAAAGCAAGGAAGTTCTTCAGGGTAGTGCCCTAGACCCTTCAGCTGCTTCCTCAATGACCTTCCCTCCATCATAAGGTCAGAAATGGGGATGTTGGCTGATGATTACAGTGTTCAACACCATTCACGACTCCTCAGATACTGAAGCAGCTCATATCCATATGCAGCAAGACCTGGGCGGATAAGTGGCAAGTCACATTTGCACCACACACGTGCCAGGCAATGACCATCTCAAACAAGAGAGAATCTAATTGTCTCCCTTTGACATTCAATGGCATTACCATCACTGAATCCGCCACTATCAACATCCTGGGGGGAGGGGTCACCACTGACCAGAAGTTGAACTGCACCAGCCACATAAATGCTGTGGCCACAAGAGCAGATCAGAGGCTGGGAATTCTGCAGCGACTAACTCACCTCCTGACTCCCCAAAACCTGTCCACCATCTACAATGCACAAGTCAGGAGTGTGATGGAATACTCTCCACTTGCCTGGATGAGTGCAGCTCCAACAACACTCAAGAAACTCGACACTAACAAGGACAAAGCAGTCTGCTTGATTGACACCCCATCCACCACTGACGCACAGTGGCAGCAGTCTGTACCATCCACAAGATGCACTGTAGCAACTCTCCACGACTCCTTTGACAGCACCTTTCAAACCCATGACCTCTACCCTCTAGAAGGACAAGGGCAGCAGATGCATGGGACCACCATCACCTGCAAGTTCCCCTCCAACCCATACACCATCCTGACTTGGAACTATGTCGCCATTCCTTCACTGTCGCTGGGTCAAAATCCTGGAACTCCCTTCTGAACAGCACTGTTGGTGTACCTACAACCCAAGGTCTGCAGCGGTTCAAGAAGGTGGCTCACCACCACCTTCTCAAGGGCAATTCGGGATGGACAATAAATGCCGGCCTCGCCAGTGAAGGTCGCATTCCGTGAACGAATAAAAAAGTTATGTTAAACTTGCATAGAACACTGGTTCGGTCTCAACTGGAGTATCGCGTCCAGTTCTGTGCACCACATTTTAGGAAAGATGTGAAGGCATTAGAGAGAGTGCAGAAAAGATTCACAAAAATAGTTCCAGGGATGAGGAACTTCAGTTGCTTGGATAGATTGCAGAGGTTGGGACTGTTTTCCTTGAAGAGAAGGTTGAGAGGAGATTTGATGGAGGTATTCAAAATCATGAGGGCTCTGGACAGAGTAGATAGAGAGAAACTGTTCCCATTGGTGGAAGGATCAAGAACAAGAGGGCACTGGTTTAAGACAAGTGGCAAAAGAAGCAATTGCGACACGAGGGAAAACGTTTTCACACAGTGAGTGATCAGGATCTGGAATGCACTACCTGAGATTATGATGGAGGTAGGTTCAATCAAGGTTCAAGAGGAAACTGGATTGTTATCTGAAAAGGAAAAATGTGTAGGGCTTTGGGGAGAAGGCAAGGAAGTGGTACTAGGAAAGTTGCTCTCTCGGAGAGCCAGCGCACACGATGGGCCGAATGACCTCCTTCCATGCTGTAACAATTCTGTGATTCTCACTGCGCATTACAGTCTTGCCTGCATCTGTACTTAATGGGCCCACATTCCCCTTTATGATCTCTCTTTCTTACTATTAATAAAAACATCTGCTGTTAGCTTTATATATATATAATAAAAACTGCAGATTATATTTCCCACTTTATAAACAGGAGATATACTATTGACTTACAAGCAAACTTTAAATTCCTGCCTACATAGCTGGTCACAGTGGAAATATAACAGACTGAAGACATGATAGAACATGCTCAATTCTGAACTCGAAAGTGAACGATGTCAATCAGCAGCCATTAAATTCAAGAACTGAACTGAGAAAAAAATTTACAAATAAGATGTCCTCAGATCACCACACAGTGTGATAGGGCCAGTTACTGATGTACACTTCTGCGCAGTTTGTACCATTTCATAGAACAAGCAACTGGTTGGTAAGCAGTACACATCATCCTAGCCACCAGACTCACTACTCTGGCTTCATGATCTATGCAGTACATTGTGATACATGCAAAGAAGGAAGAAGTGCTTTTCAAGTGTAGTCACTGTTGTAATTTACAAAACTCGGCAGCCAATTTGCAATAACAGTAATGAGATAATGACCAGACAAACTGTTTTTAAGTGATGTTGGTTGAGGAATAATGGGTAAATTCCCCTGCTCTTCTTCGAATAATGTAATGGGTTTTTGATGTCCTCCTGAGAGGACCTCGGTATCATGTTTCATCCTAAGGACTACGCTATCCTAAGGTCAGTTAGCTCCGTTGGCTAGGTGGCTAGCGTGTGATGCAGAAAGATGCTATCAGCCTAGGTTCAATCCCGGTACTGGCTATGGTAGGTCATGGCGGTCTGCCTCCTCGCCTTGCCCCACGCTTGCAGAGTGGCGGCCCTCAAGCTATACATTACCAACTGTCTCTTTCTAATAGAGAGAGATGCATATGGTCCTTTGGGACGACGGCTACAACTATCTAAGGACTGTACAACAGAGTCCATTATAACTCCTCTCCTACCAATACTTACATTCTGGGTAGACATTTAAGCAGCAAAATTAAAAAAAAAATGAAAGACGACATTTTTGTTCTTCCTTATGTTTTGGAATGCCATGGTCAACCTCAGAAGTTGAGGTAATGTTTACACAACTAAGTAAGACTGCATTCATTTGATCACTAAATGTACTGCACTTAGATTGCCAGAAGGCATTTGATAAGGTGGCACGTCAAAGGTTATTGTGGAAAATAAAAGCTCATGTGTAGGGAGCAACATATTGGCATGGATAGAAGATTGGCTAGCTAACAGGAAACAGAGAGTAGGCATAAATGGGTCATTTTCTGGTTGGCAAGATGTAATGAGTGATGTTACAGATGTGCCACAGGGATCAGCGCTGGGGCCTCAACTTTCTACAATTTATATAAATGACTTGGATGAAGGGACCGAAGGTATGGTTGCTAAATTGGCTGA
Organism: Heterodontus francisci; assembly: GCF_036365525.1. Taxonomy (NCBI): domain Eukaryota; kingdom Metazoa; phylum Chordata; class Chondrichthyes; order Heterodontiformes; family Heterodontidae; genus Heterodontus; species Heterodontus francisci. The sequence goes on from NC_090406.1 coordinate 49,329,752, forward strand.
TGACACAAAGATAGGTAGGAAAGTAAGTTGTGAAGAGCACATAAGGAAGCTACAAAGGGATATAGATAGGTTAAGTGAGCGGGCAAAGATCTGGCAAATGGACTATAATGTGGGAAAATGTGAAATTATCCATTTTGGCAGGAAAAATAAAAAGGAAGCATATTATCTAAATGGTGAGAGATTCCAGAGCTCAGATGCAGAAGGATCTGGATGTCCGAGTGCATGAATCGAAAAGGTTAGTATGCAGATGCAGCACGTAATTAGGAAAGCTAATATAATGTAATTTTTGGGGGGAATTGAATACAAAAGGAGGGAGGTTATGCTACAGTTATACAGGGTACTGGTGAGATCACATCTGGAGTACTGTGTACAGTACTGGTCTCCTTATTTAAGGAAGGATGTAAATGCGTTGGAAACAGTTCACAGAAGGTTTACAAGACTAATACTTGGAATGGGTGGGTTGTCTTATGAAGAAAGGTAGGACAGACTAGCTTGTATCCGCTGGAGTTTAGAAGAGTAAGAGGTGACTTGATTGAAACATGCAGAAATCTGAGGGGTCTTGACAGGATGGATGTAGAAAGGATGTTTCCTCTTGTGGGAAAATCCAGAATTAGGGGTCACTGTTTAAAAATAAGGGGTCGCCCATTTAAGACAGCGATGAGGAGAAATTTTTTCTCTGAGGGTCGTGAGTCTTTGCAACTCTCTTCCTCAAAAGGCAGTGGAAGCAGAGTCTTTGAATATTTTTAAGGCAGAGGTAGATAGATTCTTGATAAGCAAGGGGATGAAAGGTTATTGGGGGTAGGCGGAAATGAGGAGCTGAGGTTACAATCAGATCAGCCATGATCTTGTTGAATGGCGGAGCAGACTCGAGGAACCGAGCTGGCCTACTCCTGCTCCTAATTCTCCTGTTCGTAAACACTTGCAGTAAAGTTTCAACCAAGTAACATTCAAACCAAAGCTAATAAAACAGGCAGTGACAAGTGTTTTTTTTTTGCATGTCATAATTTCACTGTGCGCTGCTTCATTCTCCTTACCGCATCAAAGAAGAGTCGCAACTTCTCCTGTGCCCCTGGTTCCAGGGTGTCTCTGTCGAGGCGTATCCTTTCGTACCTTACTGGGTCCAATTCCCTTCTTAATGTTTCTCTACCTTCCCACTCTTGTCTGGTTTCTTGCTCCCATGCCCCATGTGCTCTAATGGGAAAAAAATATACTTCAAGCTTCATGTCTAGATCAAACCAGACTCAAATCAGCAAGTAACCATTCCACAGATATAAATCCCAGTCAGCATTGGGAAAAAAAGTAGAAAATTGAAATATATTCCAAACGCTACATTCTCAATGAAATGGAAAAAGGAAGAAATCCAGAATTATAAAGCAGGTGGAAATGTTGTAAGCATAGCAAATCGGGATATGGGTTTAATATGTAGGAACAATGAATACAAAGCAGGACAATGATGAATTAGTGCTCGGCATCATTTAAGCAATAGTTTTGAACGCTATTATAGAAAGGATATTAGACACATTGGAAAGGTGCAGTGTAAATTCACTTAGAGGGCAAACAGTTCCACCACTTCCCTTGACCCCACAACCTGATCTCTGCTGTCAACTACCCGCCAATGGATGAATCAAAATTTCTTCCAACTAATCATCAGGAAGATTGAAGCCACCATTTCCAGACCGTCATAGATGCAGCGTTCTTGCTACCGATTCAATTGCTCTCTCTCGTCAGTTGCTCAGGCTGAACCAGACCATAGGAAAACTTGACATTCTGTTTAATCCCACAACTTAAAAATTGCCAAAATGCCTTGCTTCCACCTCCCCAATATTAACCCCAACCTCCACTGAAACCCTGATTCATGTTTTCGTCATCTCAGAGTCAATATCTCCAATGTTCTCCCTGCCAGCCGAGCATCCTTCACCCTTCATAAAGATTCCGTGTCCAAAATTCAGCTGCCTATATCCTGCCTTGCGTTGTCCTGTTCTTCACCTATCACTCCTTGTCCTCTCTTTACCACCATCACCCTACCACTTTCAATGTCAATGACCACCTGACCCCCAAGGTATTAAATTTAAGATCTCCATCTGATTTCTCCACAGCTTCATCCTCCATCCTTCGGTCCTTTTGTGCTTCAATCCTTCTTTCCTTCATCTCACTGTTGAAGAGACTTCAAGAACTCCCTACCCCCTACCCTCCTTTTTACCTTCAAAAACTCTTTCATTTTAAAGGGACCTTATAAATGTAAGTTGCTGTCATATGAGAGGATTATAGTTACGAAGCGACACAAAGAAGAATATATTCACTGGATAACAGAAACTAGGGGGCGGGGGGAACTGAACAGAAGCGTTCAAAACTATGAAAAGTTTTAAGATGGTAAATAATGAAAGACTGCTTACACTGGGCACTGAAACAGTTAGGAGGCATTTTTCAGGATGAGGACTACTTCAGTGCAGCCAGTTACTGTCTTTTGAATATGACATTAAACCAAAGTCTGTCCTCTCAGGTGGATGTAAATGATCCAGTTAGCGTTCAACATGGAGGAGTACTGATTCACCCGTTGAGGGAGGACGACAGGTGGTAATCAGCAGGGGGCTTCCTTGCCCATGTTTGACCTGATGCCATGATACTTCATGGGGCCTGGAGTCAATGTCGAGAACTCCCAGTGCAACTCTCTCTTGGCTGCTGGTGGGACAAGACGGAACCAGGGATGGTAATGGAGGAGTCTGGGGCATTGTCTGTAAGGTATGATCTGGCGAGTATGACTATGTCAGGCTGTTTCTTTACTAGTCTGTGGCACAGCTCTCCCAATTTTTGCACAAGCCCCTAGATCTTAGCGAGGAGGACTTTGCAGGGTCTAATGGGCTAGGTGTGCCTTTGTCATATCTGTTGATAATATTGATGCCAGGTGATCTGTCTTGTTTTATTTTTATTTGCTATAGTAGAGTGACTTGCTCTGTTCAGAGGGCAGTTAGGAGTCAACCATATTTCTGTGGGTTTGGAGTCACATGTAGGCTAGCCGGGTAAGGATGGCAGATTTCCTTCCCTAAAGGACATTAGTGAATCAGATGAGGTTTTACAACAATCCGGTACTTTCATGGGCACTATTACTGAAGCTAGCTTTTGGTTGCAGATTAATTACTTGAGTTCAAATTCCACCAGTTACCATGATGAGATGTGAACTTGCGTCTCTGGGTTAGTAGTCCAGTAACATTACCCTATGCTACAGTTCCCTCGCTCCGACCTAGTGCCAAAGGTTAACTGAAGTAAAAGAAACACGGCAGATGGAATCACACAGTTTAAAAGAAGCCTGCCCTGGCTAAGACTACCTATCTAAATACTGAACAGGAATTGAATTTAGGGCCTTCTAGGTCAGTATTAGATATTTTTACCTACTAAGCTAAGGAAGCTGCACACTTATAATTCTCACCAACTGTGGTAAGTTAAGACACCTTCTGTTTGCATTACTTGAAAACTGGAACAAAAACAACATTTGCTTTACCCAACATCAGTGAAGGGTCGTTTTACAGTTTCTTCATGGCCCATCTCCAGGAGTAGCTTTTCCCTCTTTCGGTAAATTTGCTCCTGTTCTCGCTTTGTTTCCTGTATAAAAAGAACACATTCTGAAAGTATTACCTTTACCCTACTCTTATAGTTTTTAAACTGAGATTAGAGTTCCACCCACAACTAACATAAGGACCACTGCCACCTCTCAATACTTTTCTAAATGCCTAAACCATCACATTTGGACCCACAAGCAGCATTAATGAAGTACTTGCATAGGGCTAATCTCTGTATACTAATTCTATGGTGGCAGTCACTTCAAACAATTGAGCATGTGCTGGACTTGCCTTTGTTATCTCTCCCATGCTGGGGTATACATCCAAAGGCACATGTCACCTTGCAATACTTTGCTGAAGTGGATACATTTCATGGACAAACCTAGACAATAAGCGTGAAGAATGTCGCACAGCCATGTCTTACCAGTCCTCACCAACATTCACACTTCCACTTATCAATAAATGCTCTGTTTTTCCCTCTTTACCCCAGGAGAGACGACCATTTATGGTGTTCCTATGGCCATCCTGGTTGTTTCTGTTTTCGTATCTTTACGCACATCCCTTGTAGTTTAGTTAAAGTAGTGGAAGGATTTGTAGACTGATTAACAGTCTGTGATAGGAACGCTCCTTCCATGGCTGGAACCACCTTTATACCAGCCAATAGGGTGGGATTGTTTTAAGGGCCAAATGTTGGATGTCAACCCAGAATTCAGAGCCAGAACTCCACTTGCCAGGACTGTCTGGATCACAATTTGAGCCCTATACTTCTGATCTAGAGGTAAGAATTGTACCACTATGCTAAAGACTGAGGTTCAGTTAACTTGACACACACTAGTTTCAAGGGCTAGTTGTGCAACCAAGCAGGAGAAAAAAATTAATAAAAACCGCAAGTGCTGGAAATACTCAGCAGGTCAGGCAGCATCTGTGGAGAGAAGCAGAGTAAACATTTCAGGTCTATGACCTTTCATCAGAACTGGCAAAGCATAGAAAAGAATTAGGTTTTAAGCAAGTGAAGGGAGGGGTGTGTTTGGTGGGGAAAAGAACAAAAGGGAATGTATGTGATAGGGCAGAGGACAGGAGAGATTAAATAACAAGCTGTCATGGGACGAAGGCAAGGAGCATGTTAATGCTTGTGGTGAAAGACAAAGCATTAGTCCAGTGAGAGTGTTAATAGCAGAGTAATGAGCAATGATGTCCACATGAAAAAACAAGATCATGAGAACTAGGAGCAGGAGTAGGCCGTCCGGCCCCTCGAGCCTGCTCCGCCATTCAATAAGATCATGGTTGATCTTTTCGTGGACTCAGATCCACTTACCCGCGCTCTCACCGTATCCCTTAATTCCTTTATTGTTCAAAAAGATATCTACCTTAGCTTTAAAAACGTTTACTGAAGTAGCGTCAACTACTTCACTGGGCAAGGAATTCCATAGATTAACAACCCTCTGGGTGAAGAAGTTCCTTCTCAATTCAGTCCTAAATCTGCTCCCTCTAATCTTGAGGCTATGCCCTCTTGTCCTAGCTTCACCTGCCAGTGGAAACATCCTCTCTACTTGTATCTTATCTATTCCCTTCATAATTTTATATGTTTCTATAAGATCCCCCCCTCATTCTTCTGAATTCCAATGAATATAATCCCAATCTACTCAGTCTCTCCTCATAAGCCAACCCCCTCAACTCCGGAATCAACCTAGTGAAACTCCTCTGCACCCTCTCCAGTGCCCGTACATCCTTTCTCAAGTAAGGAGACCAAAACTGCACACAGTATTCCAGGTGCGGCCTCACCAGTACCTTATACAGCTGCAACATAACCTCTCTGCTTTTAAACTCAATCCCTTTAGCAATGAAGGACAAAATTCCATTTGCCTTCCTAATTACTTGCTGTACCTGCAGACCAACCTTCTGCGATTCATGCACAAGGACACCTAGGTCCCTCTGCATAGCAGCATGCTGCAACTTTTTAACCATTCAAGTAATAATCCTTTTTACTGTTACTCCTACCGAAATGAATGACTTCACATTTATTAACATTGTATTCCATCTGCCAGACCTTTGCCCACTCACTCAATGTATCTATGTTCCTCTGCAAAGTTTCACAGTCATCTGCACACTTTGCTCTGCCACTCATCTTAGTGTCATCTGCAAACTTTGACACCCAACAGGCGCATGGTTAAAAGATAAAATAAAAAAATAGAAAAATAGGCCAGTTATGCTCTGAAATTGTTGAACTCAAGGTTGAGTCCGCAGACCCGAAACGTTAACTCTGCTTTCTGCAGTATTTTGCTTTTATTTTAGAGAAAAATTAATGTTGTGTGACCCGATTGTGTTCCGACTGTGATAAAATAAACTGTGTTTGGGCTAACTCCAGAACACGCTAAAAACAAAGATAGCCCAAAATCAAAGCTGGTTAATTGTCCAACCTCTCAGCCAATTAAGTTAAAACATATTAAAAGTGGAATGGGGAAACCACAACTCATTTGACACCAACATTTTCTCACAGTGACCACAGTGGTCTATGCATGTGTAGAAATTCAGAAGAGCTGCAAGGGGCAGAAAAGTCAACAGACCCAGGAAGGACAGATTCACAACACAATTATAATTATAGGGCATTTCAGATTTCCAACTACAGTTTCTTCTCCTTACCTCTTCTAACAATAATCTCTGCGTTTTCAGAGCTGTTTCATCTAGTCTCCCTGTTTCAAGGCACATCCTCTCAAGCTGCAGTCGCTCCAGGTCCTTTTCCAGTAACTCTCTGGCTTCCTCTTCCCATATCTCGCGCTCTCTGGTGGAAAATAGAAATTCAACACTTCAGGATCAAATACCTATAAACAATAGTTCCACAAACACAAGTCCCATTCAACTCTATTTTTGCATAAATATAAATAAAAAATTAAATAGCGGGATCAAGTTAACTCTAAAAGTAATGGATATAAATTAAAGCCACTTAAAATGGCAATAACGGTGCAATGTTCAAAACTGGTGATTTACAATTTTCAGTAACAATGCCAGAATATGGAAGACGACAGAATTATACTTGGTCACCATAAATCAGTGCCTCTGGTGATATAATGGAATAGGATATTGTGGGTGGGTGCAAAGAACAGGGGAAGAAAGTACTTTCACTATGAAGAACATTACCAATGCTCTCTGTCACACAAGGCTAAAAAAACTCTGATCTCTGAGGAGTTAGCTGATCTCAGGCAGGAGGACTGGAAAGGGGGAAATTAGGCACAGTTAACTCCTCTGATCACCATCCAGCAATCCCTGTTACAAGTAGGGAAAGAACAGGAAAGTCATTATGCGAGACATTACACACCCAGTGGCAAAATAGCCTCCTAATGCTCGCTGACAAAACTCAAAGCGTCATAGCTGCTTCGGCAAGGTAACAGGTTCCCAAGGATCTAGATCATAACTAGGAACCAATGCCATTAGATGATGTCAGGAAAGGAGACAACCAGCAAAATGAAATAGCCATGAAGATAAACCAAATCTACCCCTGTCCCCAAGGTTAAAAAATGAGATCAGCAGAAGGAGGAAAGAGATTGTTTTACCCACCATCACTCCTGCCTTTCCTATGGAAAGTCCTCATAAGAGAACTCCTCTTTGCTGACGATGCTGCATTAACAGCTCACACAGAAGAGTGTCTGCAGAGACTCATCGACAGGCTTGCAGCTGCCTGCAACGAATTTGGCCTAACCATCAGCCTCAAGAAAACGAACATCATGCGACAGGACGTCAGAAATGCTCCATCCATCAATATCGGCCACCACACTCTGGAAGTGGTTCAAGAGTTCACCTACCTAGGCTCAACTATCACCAGTAACCTGTCTCTCGAACCAGAAATCAACAAGTGCACGGGAAAGGCTTCCACTGCTATGTCCAGACTGGCCAAGAGAGTGTGGGAAAATGGTGCACTGACACGGAACACAAAAGTCCGAGTGTATCAAGCCTGTGTCCTCAGTACCTTGCTCTATGGCAGCGAGGCCTGGACAATGTATGTCAGCCAAGAGTGATGTCTCAATTCATTCCATCGTCGCTACCTCCGGAGAATCCTTGGCATCAGGTGGCAGGACCATATCTCCAACACTGAAGTCCTCAAGGCGCCCAACATCCCCAACATATACACACTACTGAGCCAGCGGCGCTTGAGATGGCTTGGCCATGTGAGCCGCATGGAAGATGGCAGGATCCCAAAGGACACATTGTACAGCAAGCTCGTCACTGGTATCAGACCCACCACCCGTCCATGTCTCCGCTTTAAAGACGTCTGCAAACGCGACATGAAGTCCTGTGACATTGATCACAAGTCGTGGGAGTCAATTGCCAGTGATCGCCAGGGCTAAAGTGTGGCGAGTCGAAGAGACTTAGCAGTTGGCAGGAAAAAAGACAGAAGCGCAAGGGGAGAACCAACTGTGTAACAGCCCTGACAACCAATTTTATCTGCAGCACCTGTGGAAGAGTCTGTCACTCTAGAATTAGCCTTTATAGCCACTCCAGGCACTGCTTCACAAACCACTGACCACCTCCAGGCGCTTACCCATTGTCTCTCGAGACAAGGAGGCCAAAGAAGAAGAGGAGACTCCTGCCTTTCAGAGCAAGGTTCTCTTTTAACAAGTCAAATTTTAAAGGTTTAAAACTTCTCTCAATGATCAACATGTTGCATAACAACCACATGAGCAAAGATCTTGTAAAACAACCAGAGGGTCAGTGTGCCACTCGTGATGAAGTCACAGCACCATTTTACTGCTGGCCAATGTGTTACACCACATTACATACTAAAACTAATAATTGAGAACTCGTGATGTTTGCATTAATCACTATTGTGCTATGGAGATTGACAACAACTTGAGACAGTGAATTTTGTGAACATTCACTGGTGATTAGGGAAGAAGTCTCAAATTTTCTTTGCATTAAAACTAAGAACATTTGTCAATATTAAATAATTTTAATAAATTGAATTTTCAACACTTTATAGTTTAATATTGTCATCAGATGGTGATCAAATATCAGATCTGCAACCAATGAACCACTGCAGCTCCCATCTTTTCCTAGTTTCATACCATGCAGACCGTACTCTTTTCCTCTCTCCACCACTGTCAAGGTTTCATCAAAGGACAAAGAAATCTGGCACAACTTGACAGTTACATTCAGTGGTCAGGAAAAATCAACTCCTCTTTAAGAAGTTTTGTTTATAAATGCCAACCCCCCACCGGAAAACCTGAAAAGCAATGTGATGGAAATGCTCAGTCTGTCAGTATCTGTCTCAGCTGCTGAGTGTTTACAGCATTTTCTATATTTGTTTCAGATTTCCGACATCCTCAGTATTTTGTTTTTTGTAGGCATTATATGTCTTCAATCCATGGTACAAAACTACACTGTCCTTCAAAGTCTGAAATGTAATATGGAGCTTCAGTACACTAACCTGCGTCTTTCAATTGCCCATAACGCTTCCTTGGGATCCAACTGCCACGGTTGTTCCTTTGACTCGTGACTTTTCTCCGTGGATTTTTCTCTCAGTCTATTTTTGCTGGCAGATCTTCTGTGTTGACTCCTGGATCTTGACGTCTGCTTTTCCACAGCAAGAAAATAATGGAACATTGTAGTTTTAGAACCCTGCAGACTCAATAGAGCATCATGCACATGTATGTGTGTGTCAAACCAGTTGCCTAATGAAAATGAAAGCCAAAGAATGCGGGCAGGCCATTCATTCTGCATCAGTGGCATCAGGTGGTGGCATAGTGGTAATGTCACTGGATTAGTAACCCCGAGTCCCAGGCTAATGCTCTGGGGACATGGGTTCGAATCCCACCACGGCAGATGGTGAAACTTGAATGCAATTAATAAACCTGGAAATAAAAGCGAGTCCAGTGCTGACCAAGAAACCATTGTCGATTGTTGTAAAAACTCATCTGGTTCACTCATGTCCTTTCGGTAAGGAAATCTGTCGCCCTTACCTGCTCTGGCCTATATGTGACTCCAGACCCACAGCAATGTGGTTGACTCTTAAATGCTCTCTGAAATGGACCAGCAAACCACTCAGTTGCATCAAACCGCTACAAAGCTTAAGAAAAGGAATGCAACTGGACAGACCACCCAGCATCAACCTAGGCACCGGAAACTACAACGGCAAACCCAGCCCTGTCGACCCTGCATAGTCCTCCTTACAAACATCTAGGGGCTTGTGCCAAAATTGGGAGAGCTGTCCCACAGACTAGTCAAGCTATAGCCTGACAGAGTCATACTCATGGAATCATAACTTACAGACAATATCCCAGACATCACCATCACCATCCCGAGGTACATCCCAGGACATCACTGCAGGGAGTACCTCAAGGTTGTGTCCTAGGCCTTCAGGCCCATCTTCAGCTGTTTCATCAAAGACCTTCCCTCAATCATATGGTCAAAAGTGGGGATGTTTGCTGATGATTACACAATGTTTAGCACCATTCGCGACTGCTCAGATAATGAAGCAGTCTGTGTCCAAACGCAGCAAAACCTGGACAACATCCAGGTTTGGGCTGATAACTGGCATTCATGCCACACAGGTGTCAGGCAATGACCCTCTCAAACAAGAGAGAATCTAACTATCTCATTTGATATTCAATGGCATTACCATCTCCCAATATCAACATCCTGGGAGTCACCATTGACCAGAAACTGAACTGTACCAGCCACATACATACTGTGGCTACAACAGCAGGTCAGAGGCTGGGAAATCTGCAGCGAGTAACTCACCTCTTGCCTGGATGGGTGCAGCTCCAACAACACTCAAGAAGCTCGACACCATCCAGGACAAAGCAGCCCACGTGATTGACACCCCATCCACAAACATTCACTCCCTCCACCACTGACACAGAGTGGCAGCAGTGTGTATCATCTACAAGATGCAGTGCAGCAACGCACCAAGACTCCTTAGACAGCACCTTCCAAAGCCCCTACCTCTACCACCTAGGACAAGGGCAGCAGATGCATGGGAACACCACCACCTGCAAGTTCCCCTCCAAGTCACACACCATCTTGACTTGGAACTATATCATTGTTCCTTCACTGTCACTGGGTCAAAATTAAGGAACTCCCTTCCTAATAGCACTGTTGGTGTACCTACCCCACATGGACTGCAGCGGTTTAAGAAGGCACTCACCATCACCTTCTCAAGGGCAATTAGGGATGGGCACCCCGATCACATGAACGAATAATAAAAAAAAATCAACCTCGCTGAATCCCCCAGAATCAACATCCTAGGGGTTAACATTGACTGGAAACTGAACTGGACCAGCCACATAAATGCCGTGGCTACAAGAGCAGGTCAGAGGCTGGGAATTCTGTGGCGAGTAACTTACTTCCTGTTTCCCCAATGCCTTTCCACCATCTACAAGGCACAAGTCAGGAGTGTGATGGAATACTCTCCACTTGCCTGGATGGGTGCAGCTCCAACAACACTCAAGAAGCTTGACATCATCCAGGACAAAGCAGCTTGCTTGATTGGCACCCTATTCACCACCTTCAACATTCACTCCCTCCACCACCGATGCAAAGTGGCAGCATTGTGTATCATATACAAGATGCACTGCAGCAACTAACCAGGGCTCCTTCGACAGCATCTTCCAAATCCGCGAACTCTTCCACCTAGAAGGATGCATGGGAACACCACCACCTGCAAGTTCTCCTCCAAGCCACACACATCCTGACTTGGAACTATATTGCCGTTCCTTCACTGTCACTGGGTCTAAATCCTGGAACTCCTTTCCCAACAGCGCTGTTGGTGTACCTACACCCGAAGGACTGCAGTGATTCATCAAAGCAGCTCACCACCGCGTTCTCAAGGGCTATTAGGGATAGACTTTATTAAGGGATAGGCACTGACATGTTGCACCGTGGATATTTGACAGAATTACTGACTCAGCCACGGACATGGGGCAATTAACCTGTTTGTAATATGTATAGCCAGTCTATGCGATCAAAACGCAGTCCGAGTTAAAACACAGTTCTCCCTACAAAGTAGCTAAGCATACAAACATCAATGGAGAGCAGCACCACTGTATTAGCTAGCAAGTAAAATAGTATGCAATGCGAATTATTTTTGTTGACAGAATAGAGCTAGCTACACGTCACTGGGTGGTAGATGGACCTTATCGGATGACCTCTGTGGATTCACACTGTCAGGAGTGCAATTCACCCAATAAACCATAAACTCAAGTAGAATTTTGTTATTGTGGTTACTGAGGTGAGACAGAAGAAAAATCAGCAATAGGAAGACAGACCTATTGGAAGTTTCTCACACTGCTATTGTCACAAGACAATTTAACCCATGATGGTCAATGTTTGTGCAACTTCTTCAACTGCTTGTAATATGTGTCTGAAAACAGGGCAGCCAACACAAGGGCAGTGATCTCCAAATCAAGAGAATTTTATAGGATGGAGCAGATGGTACTTCAGAAGGGATATGTATGTTACGACCAGGTGAACAATGTGTCTAGGGGTCTTATTGCAACAATATTTTATTTTAAACACACTATGTTTGGAGCTCCCTTTTTGTGAATCTTTGTTCACAACTTTCCAGTTATATGGCAAAGAAATGAGCACAAACCGGTTTTCTTTGGTTTAAAGATGATGAAATTTATTAAACCTTAAACTTAAACTCTAATACGGTTCACGCCTACAGATATACAACGTGCCGACGTGAGCATGCATGTTTGATATAAACATGCAGATACGGACAGAAAAGAGCAGCAGAAAAGATAAGTAGAACAGTTTGAGGCAATATCTTGTTCTGCTTCTCGAGCTCGCTGTATCCTTGATTGAACATATGGTCTTGCATTTCGTTGGGGCCCAGTAGTCTTCTTAAAAACCTTGTTCACGTAGGAAACCTTTATCTCGGAGTTTCACGTGTTTTCACAAGATTCAGTTCCGTGGGAAGAGAAGAATGCATGCAGACAGGAGAGACGTGCTCAGTCCATGAGCACATGCGTTCTCTCTTCCAAGTTCTTTGTTGGGAGTTCAAATTCAAAAAAACTCCCAGTTGCCCAGCAGGATAGTCATGTGACTATCTCCTTATATGGAACAGTCTCTTCAAAATACTTTGTTGGAAGTTCCAATTCTCTGCAAGTTAATCATGTGACTAAAACTGGCCTGATCACTTGTGTATTGTGGAAGCAACTGCTGGGTCCCCATTGCTTCAACATTATCCGGTACTGTGCAAATATCCTTCCAGTCAGGGCTTGCAATTTTAAGTTTTTGTTCATGTAGCGACATAATGTGTGCCTCAATCTTGGCAGGTGGGGGGGGTTTGCCTGACATGTAAAACAGAAGAGCATAGTGGGACAGGAAGGTTCAGTGATTAATAGCAGGTAGCTTATTTATCTTGACAGCCTGTTAAACTAGGTCCTGGATTCTAAAAAACATGAACAGCAGCATCTCTCACGGACAGAATGTCACTTACTCACACCAAAGCTAGTGACAAAATTAGATGAACACGTCAACAAATAAAGGGTGCCCTTTAGTTCCTCCAATAAAGAGATTCTCAAATTCACTTATGTCCATACCTCAGTCTATCACTGTTCATTCCGATTCAGCACTGACAGCTTTTCAGTCCCCCATCGTTCACTCGCTCTCTCCCTCTGTCCCCCATCGCTTGCTCGCTCTCTCCCTCTGACCCCATCGCTCGCTCGCTCTCTCCCTCTGCTCCCCATCGCTCGCTCACTCCTTCTCTCCATCTGCCCCACATCACTCGCTTGCTCCCTCTCTCCCTCTGCCCCCCATCGCTCGCTCCCTTTCCTCTGTCCCCCATCGCTCGCTCTCTCCCTCTGTCCCCCCATCGCTCGCTCCCTCCCCCATCGCTCCCCCTGTGCCCCATCGCTCCCTCACACCCCCTGTCCCCCATCGCTCCCCCACTCCCCTTGTCCCCCATCGCTCCATCGTCCCCCATCGCTCCCCCTGTCCCCCATCTCTCCCTCGCTCCCCGTGTCCTCCATCGCTCCCTCGATCCCCCTGTCCCCCATCGCTCCCTCGCTCCCCCTGTCCCCCATCACGCCCTCTGTCCTCCCTTGCTCCCCCATCTCGCCCTCTCTCCCCCTGCCCCCCATCGCTCCCTCGTTCCCCGTCCCCCACCACTCCCTTGCCACTCAGTCCTCCACCGCTCCCCGTCCCCTACCGCTCCCTCGCTCCCCCGTCCCTCCATCGCTCCCTCTGTCCTCCCTCGCTCCCCCATCTCGCCCTCTCTCCCCCTGCCCCCAATCGCTCCCTCGCTCCCCTTCCCCCACCGCGCCCACGCTCCCCGTCCTCCACCGCTCCCTCGCTCCCCATCTCTCCCTCTCTGCCCCACCTCTCCCACTCCCCCTCTGCCCCACCTCTCCCCCTCTGCCCCATCTCCCTCTCTCCCCATCTCCCTCTCTCCCCCTCTGCCCCATCTCCCTCTCTCCCCCTCTGCCCCTCTGCCCCATCTCCCCCTCTGCCCCATCTCCCCCTCTGCCCCATCTCCCCCTCTGCCCCATCTCCCCCTCTGCCCCATCTCCCCCTCTGCCCCATCTCCCTCTCTCCCCCTCTGCCCCATCTCCCTCTCTCCCCCTCTGCCCCATCTCCCTCTCTCCCCCTCTGCCCCATCTCCCTCTCTCCCCCTCTGCCCCATCTCCCTCTCTCCCCCTCTGCCCCATCTCCCTCTCTCCCCCTCTGCCCCATCTCCCTCTCTCCCCCTCTGCCCCATCTCCCTCTCTCCCCCTCTGCCCCATCTCCCTCTCTCCCCCTCTGCCCCATCTCCCTCTCTCCCCCTCTGCCCCATCTCCCTCTCTCCCCCTCTGCCCCATCTCCCTCTCTCCCCCTCTGCCCCATCTCCCTCTCTCCCCCTCTGCCCCATCTCCCTCTCTCCCCCTCTGCCCCATCTCCCTCTCTCCCCCTCTGCCCCATCTCCCTCTCTCTCTCTGTGCCCCATCTCTCTCTCTCCCTCTCTGTGCCCCATCTCTCTCTCTCTCTCTGTGCCCCATCTCTCTCCCTCTCTCTCTGTGCCCCATCTCTCTCCCTCTCTCTCTGTGCCCCATCTCTCTCCCTCTCTCTCTGTGCCCCATCTCCCTCTCTCTCTGTGCCCCATCTCCCTCTCTGTGCCCCATCTCCCTCTCTGTGCCCCATCTCCCTCTCTGTGCCCCATCTCCCTCTCTGTGCCCCATCTCCCTCTCTGTGCCCCATCTCCCTCTCTGTGCCCCATCTCCCTCTCTGTGCCCCATCTCCCTCTCTGTGCCCCATCTCCCTCTCTGTGCCCCATCTCCCTCTCTGTGCCCCATCTCCCTCTCTGTGCCCCATCTCCCTCTCTGTGCCCCATCTCCCTCTCTGTGCCCCATCTCCCTCTCTGTGCCCCATCTCCCTCTCTGTGCCCCATCTCCCTCTCTGTGCCCCATCTCCCTCTCTGTGCCCCATCTCCCTCTCTGTGCCCCATCTCCCTCTCTGTGCCCCATCTCCCTCTCTGTGCCCCATCTCCCACTCTGTCCCCCATCTCCCTCTCTGTGCCCCATCTCCCTCTCTGCCCCATCTCCCTCTCTCCCCTTCTGCCCCATCTCCCTCTCTCCCCCTCTGCCCCATCGCCCTCTCTCCCCCTCTGCCCCATCTCCCTCTCTCCCCCTCTGCCCCATCTCCCTCTCTCCCCCTCTGCCCCATCTCCCTCTCTCCCCCTCTGCCCCATCTCCCTCTCTCCCCCTCTGCCCCATCTCCCTCTCTCCCCCTCTGCCCCATCTCCCTCTCTCCCCCTCTGCCCCATCTCTCTCTCTCTCTCTGTGCCCCATCTCTCTCTCTCTCTCTGTCCCCCATCTCCTCTCTCTCTCTCTCTGTCCCCCATCTCTCTCTCTCTCTCCTCTCTGTCCCCCATCTCTCTCTCTCTCTCTGTCCCCCATCTCGCTCTCTCTCTCTCTGTCCCCCATCTCTCTCTCTCTCTCTCTCTGTCCCCCATCTCTCTCTCTCTCTCTCTGTCCCCCATCTCTCTCTCTCTCTCTGTCCCCCATCTCTCTCTCTCTCTCTGTCCCCCATCTCTCTCTCTCTCTCTCTGTCCCCCATCTCTCTCTCTCTCTCTCTGTGCCCCATCTCTCTCTCTCTGTGCCCCATCTCTCTCTCTCTCTCTCTGTGCCCCATCTCTCTCTCTCTCTCTCTCTCTCTGTGCCCCATCTCTCTCTCTCTCTCTCTGTGCCCCATCTCTCTCTCGCTCTCTCTCTCTGGCCCCCATCTCGCTCTCGCTCTCTCTCTCTCTGGCCCCCATCTCGCTCTCGCTCTCTCTCTCTCTGGCCCCCATCTCGCTCTCGCTCTCTCTCTCTCTGGCCCCCATCTCGCTCTCGCTCTCTCTCTCTCTGGCCCCCATCTCGCTCTCTCTCTGTCCCCCATCTCTCTCTCTCTCTGTCCCCCATCTCTCTCTCTCTCTGTCCCCCATCTCTCTCTCTCTCTGACCCCCATCTCTCTCTCTCTGTCCCCCATCTCTCTCTCTCTGTCCCCCATCTCTCTCTCTCTGTCCCCCATCTCTCTCTCTCTCTCTCTGTCCCCCATCTCTCTCACTCTCTCTCTGTCCCCCATCTCTCTCTCTCTCTCTCTGTCCCCCATCTCTCTCTCTCTCTCTCTGTCCCCCATCTCTCTCTCTCTCTCTCTCTGTCCCCCATCTCTCTCTCTCTCTCTCTCTCTGTCCCCCATCTCTCTCTCTCTCTCTCTGTCCCCCATCTCTCTCTCTCTCTGTCCCCCATCTCTCTCTCTCTCTCTCTGTCCCCCATCTCTCTCTCTCTCTCTCTGTCCCCCATCTCTCTCTCTCTCTCTCTCTGTCCCCCATCTCTCTCTCTCTCTCTCTGTCCCCCAACTCTCACTCCCTCTTTCTCTGTCCCCCAACTCTCACTCCCTCTTTCTCTGTCCCCCAACTCTCACTCCCTCTTTCTCTGTCCCCCAACTCTCACTCCCTCTTTCTCTGTCCCCCAACTCTCACTCCCTCTTTCTCTGTCCCCAACTCTCACTCCCTCTTTCTCTGTCCCCCAACTCTCACTCCCTCTTTCTCTGTCCCCCAACTCTCACTCCCTCTTTCTCTGTCCCCCAACTCTCACTCCCTCTTTCTCTGTCCCCCAACTCTCACTCCCTCTTTCTCTGTCCCCCAACTCTCACTCCCTCTTTCTCTGTCCCCCAACTCTCACTCCCTCTTTCTCTGTCCCCCAACTCTCACTCCCTCTTTCTCTGTCCCCCAACTCTCACTCCCTCTTTCTCTGTCCCCCAACTCTCACTCCCTCTTTCTCTGTCCCCCAACTCTCACTCCCTCTTTCTCTGTCCCCCAACTCTCACTCCCTCTTTCTCTGTCCCCCAACTCTCACTCCCTCTTTCTCTGTCCCCCAACTCTCACTCCCTCTTTCTCTGTCCCCAACTCTCACTCCCTCTTTCTCGGTCCCCCAACTCTCACTCCCTCTTTCTCGGTCCCCCAACTCTCACTCCCTCTTTCTCTGTCCCCCAACTCTCACTCCTCTTTCTCTGTCCCCCAACTCTCACTCCCTCTTTCTCTGTCCCCCAACTCTCACTCCCTCTTTCTCTGTCCCCCAACTCTCACTCCCTCTTTCTCTGTCCCCCAACTCTCACTCCCTCTTTCTCTGTCCCCCAACTCTCACTCCCTCTTTCTCTGTCCCCCAACTCTCACTCCCTCTTTCTCTGTCCCCCAACTCTCACTCCCTCTTTCTCTGTCCCCCAACTCTCACTCCCTCTTCTCTGTCCCCCAACTCTCTCTCTCCTCTGTCCCCATCTCTCTCTCTCTCTCTCCCTCTTTCTCTGTCCCCCATCTCTCTCTCTCTCTTCTCTGTCCCCATCTCTCTCTCTGTCCCCAAATTCTCTCTCTCTGTCCCCCATATCTCTCTCTCTCTTCTCTGTCCCCCATATCTCTCCCTCTCTTCTCTGTCCCCCCATCTCTCTCTCTCTCTCTTCCTCTGTCTGTCCCCCATCTCTCTCTCTCTCTCTTCCTCTGTCTGTCCCCATCTCTCTCTCTCTCTCTCCTCTGTCTGTCCCCCAACTCTCTCTCTCTCTCTTCCTCTGTCTGTCCCCATCTCTCTCTCGCTCTCTTCCTCTGTCTGTCCCCCATCTCTCTCTCTCTCTCTTCCTCTGTCTGTCCCCATCTCTCTCTCTCTCTCTCTTCCTCTGTCTGTCCCCCATCTCTCTCTCTGTCTCTCTTCCTCTGTCTGTCCCCCATCTCTCTCTCTCTCTCTCTCTGTCCCCCATCTCTCTCTCTCTCTCTCTCTCTGTCCCCCATCTCTCTCTCTCTCTCTGTCCCCCATCTCTCTCTCTCTCTCTCTGTCCCCCATCTCTCTCTCTCTCTCTCTCTCTCTCTCTCTGTCCCCCATCTCTCTCTCTCTCTTTCTCTCTCTCTCCCCCATCTCTCTCTCTCTCTCTCTCTTCCTCTGTCTGTCCCCCATCTCTCTCTCTCTCTCTCTTCCTCTGTCTGTCCCCCATCTCTCTCTCTCTCTCTCTCTCTGTCCCCCGTTTCTCTCTCTCTCTCTCTGTCCCCGTTTCTCTCTCTCTCTCTCTGTCCCCCGTCTCTCTCTCTCTCTCTCTGTCCCCGTCTCTCTCTCTCTCTCTCTGTCCCCGTCTCTCTCTCTCTCTCTCTGTCCCCCGTCTCTCTCGCTCTCTCTCTCTCTGTCCCCCCGTCTCTCTCGCTCTCTCTCTCTCTGTCCCCGTCTCTCTCGCTCTCTCTCTCTCTGTCCCCCATCTCTCTCGCTCTCTCTCTCTCTGTCCCCCGTCTCTCTCGCTCTCTCTCTCTCTGTCCCCCGTCTCTCTCGCTCTCTCTCTCTCTGTCCCCCGTCTCTCTCGCTCTCTCTCTCTCTGTCCCCCGTCTCTCTCGCTCTCTCTCTCTCTGTCCCCCGTCTCTCTCGCTCTCTCTCTCTCTGTCCCCCGTCTCTCTCTCTCTCTCTGTCCCCCGTCTCTCTCGCTCTCTCTCTCTCTGTCCCCCGTCTCTCTCGCTCTCTCTCTCTCTGTCCCCCGTCTCTCTCGCTCTCTCTCTCTCTGTCCCCCGTCTCTCTCGCTCTCTCTCTCTCTGTCCCCCGTCTCTCTCGCTCTCTCTCTCTCTGTCCCCCGTCTCTCTCGCTCTCTCTCTCTCTGTCCCCCGTCTCTCTCGCTCTCTCTCTCTCTCTCTCTGTCCCCCGTCTCTCTCGCTCTCTCTCTCTCTGTCCCCGTCTCTCTCGCTCTCTCTCTCTCTGTCCCCCGTCTCTCTCGCTCTCTCTCTCTCTGTCCCCCGACTCTCTCGCTCACTCTCTCTCTGTCCCCCGTCTCTCTCGCTCTCTCTCTCTCTCTGTCCCCCGTCTCTCTCGCTCTCTCTCTCTCTGTCCCCCGTCTCTCTCGCTCTCTCTCTCTGTCCCCCGTCTCTCTCTCTCTCTCTCTGTCCCCCGTCTCTCTCTCTCTCTCTGTCCCCCGTCTCTCTCTCTCTCTCTCTGTCCCCCGTCTCTCTCTCTCTCTCTCTCTGTCCCCCGTCTCTCTCTCTCTCTCTCTCTGTCCCCCGGCTCTCTCGCTCTCTGTCCCCCGTCTCTCTCTCTCTCTCTCTCTCTGTCCCCCGTCTCTCTCGCTCTCTCTCTCTCCGTCCCCCGTCTCTCTCGCTCTCTCTCTCTCCGTCCCCCGTCTCTCTCGCTCTCTCTCTCTCCGTCCCCCGTCTCTCTCGCTCTCTCTCTCTCGTCCCCCGTCTCTCTCGCTCTCTCTCTCTCCGTCCCCCGTCTCTCTCGCTCTCTCTCTCTGTCCCCCGTCTCTCTCGCTCTCTCTCTCTCTGTCCCCCGTCTCTCTCGCTCTCTCTCTCTCTGTCCCCCGTCTCTCTCGCTCTCTCTCTCTCTGTCCCCCGTCTCTCTCGCGCTCTCTCTCTCTCTGTCCCCCGTCTCTCTCTCGCTCTCTCTCTCTCTGTCCCCCGTCTCTCTCGCTCGCTCTCTCTCTGTCCCCCGTCTCTCTCGCTCGCTCTCTCTCTGTCCCCGTCTCTCTCGCTCGCTCTCTCTCTGTCCCCGTCTCTCTCGCTCGCTCTCTCTCTGTCCCCCGTCTCTCTCGCTCTGCTCTCTCTCTGTCCCCCGTCTCTCTCGCTCGCTCTCTCTCTGTCCCCCGTCTCTCTCGCTCGCTCTCTCTCTGTCCCCCGTCTCTCTCGCTCGCTCTCTCTCTGTCCCCCGTCTCTCTCGCTCGCTCTCTCTCTGTCCCCCGTCTCTCTCGCTCGCTCTCTCTCTGTCCCCCGTCTCTCTCGCTCGCTCTCTCTCTGTCCCCCGTCTCTCTCGCTCGCTCTCTCTCTGTCCCCCGTCTCTCTCGCTCGCTCTCTCTCTGTCCCCCGTCTCTCTCCTCGCTCTCTCTCTGTCCCCCGTCTCTCTCCGCTCGCTCTCTCTCTGTCCCCGTCTCTCTCTGTCCCCGTCTCTCTCTGTCCCCGTCTCTCTCTGTCCCCCGTCTCTCTCGCTCGCTCTCTCTCTGTCCCCCGTCTCTCTCGCTCGCTCTCTCTCTGTCCCCCGTCTCTCTCGCTCGCTCTCTCTCTGTCCCCCGTCTCTCTCGCTCGCTCTCTCTCTGTCCCCCGTCTCTCTCGCTCGCTCTCTCTCTGTCCCCCGTCTCTCTCGCTCGCTCTCTCTCTGTCCCCCGTCTCTCTCGCTCGCTCTCTCTCTGTCCCCCGTCTCTCTCGCTCGCTCTCTCTCTGTCCCCCGTCTCTCTCGCTCGCTCTCTCTCTGTCCCCCGTCTCTCTCGCTCGCTCTCTCTCTGTCCCCCGTCTCTCTCGCTCGCTCTCTCTCTGTCCCCCGTCTCTCTCGCTCGCTCTCTCTGTCCCCCATCTCTCTCTCTCTCTGTCCCCATCTCTCTCTCTCTCTGTCCCCCATCTCTCTCTCTCTCTGTCCCCCATCTCTCTCTCTCTCTGTCCCCCATCTCTCTCTCTCTCTCTCTGTCCCCCATCTCTCTCTCTCTCTCTCTCTGTCCCCCATCTCTCTCTCTCTCTCTCTCTGTCCCCCATCTCTCTCTCTCTCTCTCTCTGTCCCCCATCTCTCTCTCTCTCTCTCTGTCCCCCAACTCTCACTCCCTCTTTCTCTGTCCCCCAACTCTCACA